>NC_035109.1:321791453-322446453 GCF_002204515.2 Aedes aegypti | reverse complement strand
TAAATTTTCAGATATTTATGGAAAAAGTTTTCTAAAAACGAGCCTTGAAATTGAGAACTTTTGAACAGCAAAAATTGAAACATTTCGCGTGAAATGTTTCCCATACAAAGTAGAGTGTCCGGAATTTGAAGCTGTCCGTAATATGAATCAAAACGGTAGGCTTGGACTTCTTTGTTCTTCAAGGACGAAAATGTTCCAAGTTTGCTAATTTGTTAAATTCAACATTTGATGATTTTTTTATCACTGCAACCGGTGTACCGTTAAGTCACCAGTCACCGTGCGGCCTCCATTCACCGTGCACATATAGGTACAAATTCCTACAGAATATTCATACAATTTTCACAAATTATTCTTTTGTCAGCAAAATAACACAAAAACTGATTAAATGAAGTAGTTTGTGTCACAAAGCAATTTGAAAAACTTAGTTTATGTAGTCATAATCATGTGAATTCTGTTTGGTAATGAGATTTTCATACTCTTAGTAGAAACGCTAAAAAAGTCACATTTTTATTTTAACGATAGAGTATGAAATTTTTCAAATTTCAAAAAGTTTTCCATGTGGATACCATTAGTCAGATGATTTCATTGTATGAGCAATAAGATTTTATGCAATTAGATTTTTATTGTGTTTCAGTCGAAACCCAAAATGCACGGTGAATGGATCCTTTCAATATATATGGTTCCTATTACCGTGTGCATTAGTGTAAAAGGCATGAAATTATTCGGTAATATTGGATTTATTGTTATGTCGTCATTAACTACTTCATATTTAGTTTTTGAGTAACATGGAATGGTTTGGACAATACAGTCAAACCTCTTATAACGAATTCAATGAAAAAATAATTATTAGCCAATTTTTAAACTTTTTTATGGTTTTTATTGTAAATGAAGATTTAAGATACTCTTAAAATGAGTGCCACACACTACTAGCAATTATAATTGCTTCCATCAACAACGTTTCTTCAAGATATAAAATTAAATCATGACAAAAACTATACGCACGGTGAATGGAGCAACTAGTGTGCACGGTAATGGTGACTTAGAACGGTACGAGGCGACCTTAACATGATATTTCCAAACATAATTTTTTGAGTAATTTTTTGTTATACATCACTAGTTTTAGATTTTCCCTGAATTATTATATAATTGCACGCTACGTAGTGGTATTCTAGTACGCTTTAAATTATTTGGGAAAAAATATATAATTTTTGAAGTGCAAATTTGTCTTAAATGCACGGTGAATGGTAGCTTGGCGGTTATCGACATTTCAGATAATCGGGTATCTTTTGATTTTTCTTGCAGAGCACAATAGTATGTTTCAAGAAAAATAGGTCAACTCCAGTCACATATACAGTATGGACAAAACATTTGCAACTTTTTCGATTTCCATACAAATGACCAACTTTGATGAACTATATCTCAGTTATTTATGGACCGATTTGAATGAAATTTTCACAGAATATCAGACATAACTTGAATTTTACATAATATTTTTGAGTGATTTTTTTCCAATCAACAAGTTAAAAAGCAAGTAAACGGTTTGACTAAAGAGAATTTTTTGGGCGATTTTTTAAAATGACATAACTAAACATATTGAAGGAATAGCTTCATGTATCTTCAGCAAAGTTGTTGATTTTGACGAGATGAATAAGTTTGCTGAAGACAGTTTTTTGTGTAGGGCTATCAGATTTTGAGATAAAAAAGTTTTAAATGTTTCGTCGAAAATTACACTTTAGTTAAATCGTTATTACTTATTAAACTCATGATTGGAAAAAATTATTTCAAAATATATGTTAAATTCAAGTTATATCTGATGTTCTGTGAAAGTTTCATTCGAATCGGGTCCATGAATAACTGGAGATCTAGCCTTACCAAAGTTGGTCATTTTGTATGGAAAATCGAAAAGTTGCAAATGTTTTGTCCAATACTGTATGTCTTTGCAGGGGATCCACAAGTATGTCAATTTAGAGAATTTAAAACCACTTTTATTTTATACTGTTTGTGACGCATTCTTGAAAAAAAAAAAAAAAAAAAAAACAATATAAATCATATTTTGATTATATGGAATTTTACACATACTTTAAAAATGATCTCTTTGTTAGAAAAGTCTACTACAGCTGAATGGAAAAAAGTGAATCACGAAAAATGTTACGAGCCTTACTACATTTACTGAGGTTTCCATCCTAATCGAAGGGCGGGTAAAAGGGAGGATAGAGAAGGTTCAAATCTAGCGGGACATAATTTGTGTATCTCTCTTAGGTATGGCAAATTAGGTTACGACGGGGAATAGGGGTTTTTGACAGTCCGAAACCTAAAATTCAATTATTTTAGCAGCTATCGAATGCAGTCGCGTTAAAGATTTCATTTTTTTTTATTTCGAACTTAAATTTGTTTATTAAATAATAAGGAACATTGTATGCGTAACTTGACACAACTTGACAACTTGGCACAAGATTTTTTATGCAAAAATATATGTGAACATAAAAACCCTAAATAAAAGGATATTTCGGATGGCTATTGATAAAATTATCGTAAAACAACAGATTATTTGCACGAAAACTGATGAACTATATTTAGCACTTTTATAAAGGAAACGGAAAATCGACCGCACCTGTCGGATGCGTTTTCAAATAAATTCTAGTTTTTGCCTGTTAAAAACAATAATAAACTTTTTTTTATTGGAGTCTTGGAATTAGGATTAAGCAATTGATTTTTGAGTGCTAGTTGGAAATTTAATTAAATATGATATGATACATTCGAAAATGCGACAAGTTTGGACCCGGCTCAAATATGGTACATCCACGGTATATGTGTGCGAGTTTTGTACTAAAATTGAGTTGAAGTCTGATATGAATAATAAAATTGTATGCCTTGCTGGCAGTTTAATAAACCATTGTTCCTATTGCTTCACTTCATTCAGAGACTTGGGAATTATTATGGACCCAAAATCTACTTTTATTGATCACCCTAATTCTATGACAAATAGAGCTAATACCGTACATCCCCGCTAATTTGAACGGTACCTCATGCAAACCATCGGGGTTCATTTTTAATTTGAACATCTAGTCACCTTAGAACAGTGTTTCTGGTTTTACCTTTTTCACAGTTGATTGATTCTGCGTTCTGTTTCACAGCGTTCCTTTTCACTTATTCCGTTTCACGAGCTAAATTGTGGGCTTCGTAGCCGTGCGGTTAACGGCGTCAGTCGTTAGGCGTATTGTACTACGGAGTGTGGGGTTCGATTCCCGCCCCAGTCGGAGAAAACTTTTCGTCAAACGAAACATTCTTCACTGGTCGTTCCGTGTGTCCGTTGTCTAATGTTAGTTATGTTCAGTCTGTGCAGCCTATGGCTGAAGACGGTGAAAATTGTCTTTTTAAATGACGTTTGAATCATTTTTAATTTGAATGATGTGCAAATTAGCGGGGTACAAATTATAAAGTGTTCATATTAAACGTGGTCAAACCAACGGGGGTACCCGTCATGATAAGGCTTCATTGTTCGTTAGCGTTTACGATTCTGTTATAAAATTGTTTATTGCTTATGTTAGAGCTTCTTCCGACAATGTCTAGTCAACTAGCTTCTGATTCTACATTCGTTGGACGATCTGAATAGAGATAATCCAACTACAAGTATCTTCAACACGATCGGCAATTTCCAGTTGACAAAAACGGAATATTTTTCTTAGACAACATATTTTACAAATTTGAAAAGAAAATTGTTGTTATGATAGGATAATATACATTTTTACCATATAAATGCACAGTTTGGATGTTTTAGGAGCTGTAAGGAGCATTAAGATTGTTCAATCGTATAGGGTTTTGTTCTACTTCGTCGTAAGCGCTACTATTCGTCGCATCAAACTTTAAATGTTCCACTACGGCGGATATTCAAACTTACCTGCAACATAGATTCATTATCCAAGTGTAATTTTGTGAAAGCTGTTATGGTTTGTACACTTGTACACCAAAAATGCAATAAAACTACTGTATTTCGGTAAATAACTTCAGTTCAATTATCCACTTTTCACTTTTTCACCGAAATCGCATGGACGAAGACGATTTGAGAGAAATGCTTAGCGATCGACTGAGCCATACCACTTTCCAACACAAGTTTCTTCCCGCCCCCCGTGGGTGACTTACTTCGCCGGGCACTTATTTTCACTGTGGAAAACCTTCGTACTTCTTCACTGAAGGATTTCATTCCAATCACACGCCGTAAAACTTCAATAAATCAACAAATTTTACGAAATTTCCTCAACCGCCGCGTATAATTTAAATGTAAACAAAGTTCAATCCGTCGTACTGAGAAAAAGAAAGCTTGTGCGCATCAATGTGTGCGCGATGCTCGACGTAAAAATACGGTTCCTTTGATTGTGTTGTTTTCGCTGTACTGTGAGCAAATGCCATAATTGAACGGTCAAAAGGAATTCTCGCTAAACATTACTAAAGGACCTATGTACAAATGAGAGATTCTCTCCTCTCTTGTTCTCTTTCGATTATAACAGTGGAATACTAAAGCTTTTGGGAAGTTTTTCACTATAGATCGAAAGGCAATTTCCTTGACTAGCGTTCCATACAAAAAACGCCACAGAAGAGATTAATGTTACTCAGTTATTCATCAAAGAGAAAGTAAACAAAGAGAGCCTCTCAATGTTAGATAGGTCCTTTAGAAAAGTTTCGCGAGAATTGTGTTCATATGTTTGGGCTGAATTTTGATAACGAACAATGAATTTTAAAGAAAATAAGTATATTCCATCATGCTGAAGGAATGGAGGGAGATGCTAGTAGATCTATATATTCTAGTAAAACATTTTATTATAGCGTTGATATGTTGTGTTTTAACCATTCAATACACACAGTGAGCCGTAAGTTGTGAGACGAATCTGGAAACTGATTGCGACGGAGTTAGAAACTATACGACGGACTGAGAATACGGTAAGATGCATTTTCTTTGCATTATTTCCAAAAAGAGATCAAGATTTATCAAAATGTTACTGTACAATGCTAAAGCCGTTTTGAGAAAGAATTGATTGGCATCGGTTTTTATCAGCATCATTCACCGCAATACTGGGAAAATTGCAGTTCATACTGACCAATGCCTAATACGATGGATACTAGCACATCATCCTAGGTTCGTAATGAAAATTTATGGCAGACTCCAATCAATCAATACGATTTTGTGATAAATCAATAATAGTTTTAGTTTTTTGGTCAGAATGTCAATAAATATTATATGGAATATTGAAACGATAATCACATAAATGTATTTTGCAATATGAGATGGATCATATTTTCAAAATAGCAACATGGTAGCGACATGACATATTCAACTAGAAACTTTTTCTTTCCTTCATTCTTATCTTTCTACTTTCATTTCAGAAATTTCTTATCTGCTAAGTGTTCTGATAAACGCTTCTGCAGTTATCAACTGAGTGCTTTTTGCCAAAATACTATATTTGCATTTATATCCATTGACGATTAAATGTGAGGCTCTGTTGTGGAAGTTTTGCAAGCTCAAATGAATAATTGCAGTTTCCTATGCTTTGAGTTGCCAAAATCTTACTGATAATGATTGTGGTAACTTTCCTTCCAAAATTATCACTATGCTGACTTCGACTGGGATGCACTTTAACATCATACTAGAACAGTGTCACCATTGAACTAAAGTTCTAGTTATTGTTCAGTAAAACTGATATTGAATAGGTTCGTCAAAAACACAAAAGAATGCATACCCCAGCATAAGCATTCCCCAACCAGAACTTTTTGATTAGAAATTCTTTTGTTAATAGTTTTATCATTAATTCTCATTCTATGATATTGTCAATCAACATTTTGGACCTAAGCGGCCGAGCGCGCGGCAGTCTGTTTTTTTTCTGGATCTAATCGATTTCGGGGTATGCTTAGAGATTTTCAACACTTCATCAGTAACTTTGTCTAATTCATGCAAAGCATCAAAATCTTCATCGGAAAATCCGATAAAATCACTTTTTACACCACTTTTGTGAAGATTTGCCTTATTTCTTGACGATTTTTCAGAAAAAATTTGCAAACTTAGCTGATAGCAGCAATTGCATGTTGAATGTACACAATGATAAAATTTTGATATTACGCTTTTTTGTGTGCCGTGGTGCCCAGTGGTGCATATGTGCACCATACAAGTTCCATCAAATTCAATGATTGCGAAACTAAATTGTCCATTTCTGAACATATGTTAGAGAAAATAAAGAATCAATCTATTGGAAAATATTTTTTTGCTACCTTGGGGATTAATTATCTTTGTTATATTAGGCTTCGAAATCGTGTAATATTTTTCTACCGGTAAAACCCCATTCCTTCATACATATTTTTCGTAAAAAAAAAACATGTTAAATGTGTTGTAGCCCTAAAATAAGGCATTGAAGTGAAAGAGGAGATGTGTAATTATGGAGTAGTGTGAAAACAATTTAGTTTTATTCTTTATTTTTAAAGATACAAAGGTTGAAAGTGTTGGTGCTCTACAGACACCATAGGCGGGTAAGGGTTAATATTGGCTGTGCAAAGGCTGAGATAGATAGATAGATGGATAGGTAGACTGACAACTGACATATTTCAGATAACTTCAAATTGATATTTCACATAACATCATTAGTTACGATCGTGTTTTCTATTTGTGGAGTCAATATTATTTTGTCTGGACACCACCAGCTCTGTTATACGTTCTTTGCATGTTAGGTTGTATTCAATATCCATTACCACCTTACAAAGCTAGATGTATGCTGACTGATTGGCAAAAAAAGCATTTAGTTAATCACTATGGAAGAGCTCATAAGATCAGTAAGCTGAGAAGCACAATTTATCCCAGTACTGCAGTTGGAATGTAACGTAAGAATGAAGAAGAAGTGAGTGGTATTGCGTTCAAAACTATCGTTTATTCATAGTGCATTCAGATTAACTTTAGACCGAAGTTTATAAGAGAAATGAAATATCACTAACAAAAGTTCGCCGAAGTACGGCGTCGGCGTTCTACCGAAGTGCTACGCCGATAAAGGCATTCCTTATGCGTCGGCGCCGCACTAAATTAGAACGCCGACGCAGAACTTCGCCGAAGTTTTGACTGCCGAACTTCAAATTGTCAATATATTAATCGTTGAATGAATGTGAGATGAAAATACTGTAATCTTTACCTAAAGAAACAAACTTATAGATTTATTAATATGTGTATAATATTTTTCCATGACTACAAAGAAATTCACACCAAAAAGCGTTATACTATTTTTACAATGCAACCACTCGTTTTACTCTCACCCACCCTAACAATCCTACTGCCACAATTACGCACAGCATCCCACATGCATGTATTGCATTCTAATCGAATGCAACAGCAAAAAGTAGGTTACTAGTGGCTAGTTCATCCAATGTACGCGAGCCCTGTCGAACACAGGTAAAAGATTGCATCCTAATTCGCTCCATACCGGAGCTCTCTCCTTTCTCTCACAACTACATCTAGAGAACCACCCGGAAAATGCACTCCGCTCTCATTATAAAAGGAATTCAGCTTCCCTCTCGCTTATTTCCATCCCTCAACTTTCTTCGATATGGAGAGGCAGAGAGAGCCGACATCGAAAATCGTGAAGAAAATGTGAGAGGCATTCCGTGCAGCATTTTCCATGGGGTGCGGGGAGGTGAAGCACTGCTGCCGTTGGATGGCTACCAAAAGCAGTTTCTTACCAACCGAATCCTCCGGTATTTTATGCTGCAAATAAAACCTTAACCACACTCAAGCAATAACAACCAGACGAAAGATCCCGATGGGCGTTCCGAGGGAAATATTTTTAGAATTGTATGCAAAGCTCTGTTTGCATAGCGAATGCTTTTCAATGCGATTTTACAAAACACCATGCGTCGCCATCGTTGCTTTGAAGTAGTGAACCTTTCATCGTTTCACATAGAGGGGATTAGCAGTTCAAAGATGTTTTTCGTTTGAATTTTGTCTGTTCCACAACTCCTAGACGAGGAAAAGGCAAGAGAGTTCAATCGAGTTCAATGTTCCATTTTTGAGATTTGAACCCAGCCAGCCGGTCGACAACAATTCGTATAGAAAGCTCCTAACATGTTAGTTGTCTACATTTAACGCAGTCTGGAGCAGAAACATATAGAAGTTGTGTGAGGGCATAGCATAGCATAGCATTGAACAAATCGTAGGTGGAATTGCACACATAAACATAAGCTTGGGACACGGTTATATGAAAACATTGAATACTCGCTCCACTTTTTGGATTGCATTTAGGTCTATATCAACTGTGTAAAAATTCAGTTCGATCGGTGAAACTAGATTTTAGCGCCAGCCGTTCAAAATTTGTAAGGGATTTACTATGGGAAAATTTACTTTTGAAAAGAAAATTCGCCAGCGATTGCCCATTTATCTCTTTAAATACTCTCAACACAGACATCGGTAGGTATTTTCACAATGAACAACATTGTCGAAAACCGCAAAGCAATCCGATGCTTATGAAAAAACTTATTAAGCATAGACTATTTGGAAGTTTTGCGTAATTTTATTATTATTGTTATTCCTTTACGTATTAATCAAAATCGCCTTGCCTTTAGGTTTTCATTGAATAACTTTTTTCACAAGTGCTGGATTGCTTCGCGATTCTCAGCAATATTGTTCATCGTAAAAATACATATCAAGGTCTATGTTCAGAATTTTTATAGAGGTCAATTCTCGCGTTCAGTATCATACAGGCGTATCTGCAGTGGTCGATTTCTTATCGTCGATTTTTGTTTGAATTAGTTCTTGAAATTAAATCGAATTTCACAAAATTTTTACGATGCAGCATGGCGAAGAACGATGATTAGTATCTATTGAATCAAAAATAGTAGTCAAAAATAGTTGCCCGGCCAAGTTATTAGCTAAAGAGAAAGCCGATGAAGAGAAACCGATCACTGCAGTTACGCCCTTATGATACTGAACGCGAGAATTGGCGACCTCTGGCTATTTTTCTTTACAAAAGTAAGTTTTCCCATAGTAGGGGCTCCTGGGGTAATATGCACTGCCGGGGCAAAACGCACCTTGTCAATTTCTCTGAAATAAACGAGTTTTGAGAGAAAAACCCTATGCGGATTGATGAAACTTTGCAAATTGTTGACACCCTGGGAATTTGATACATTTTGAAAAACTTAACAGTGAGATAGAGCATTGAAATCGAAAAGCATGATTCTGATGTAACTTTCCAGATCATTTCACTTGTTGTTTTGAAAGCGTTGGGTTGAAATTTTTACAACCTTTAACCATAAAAGAGATGATTAGAGACTGGGCTTGTTGTTGATGAGATGATTTGGCGAAATAAGACAACGATTTCCATTTTTCATAACATTTTCTGTTAAGAAACCAGTTGGGGCAACATGCACTCCATTGGACGGGGCAGAACGATCCATTCCAAAATTAACTACAATCATAAAAATTATGTCATTTGAAGTCTTTAGTACCGTATTTATGCAAAATTGTATCATTTTGTAGACGAAAATCATCCAAAACTCGTGTTTTTACGATAAATAAAATTATGTTTAAATCATGATAGTGCATCTTGCCTCATTGTTGTGGTGCATCATGCCCTTTTGTTTAGGTGCGTCTTGCCTCAATGTTGTGGTGCGTTCTGCCCCAAAAAGTGGTGCATCGTGCCCGCATCAATCTGAATTCTCGCAAGAGTAGTGTTTGAGAAAAGTCAAATTTTCCAACAATCTAGTGTAATTATGATGAAAATTCGCTCAACCCCATGTAGGGTGAACCCAAACCAACTAGATTCGTGTATTAAAATACTACATACATGTTGTTTAGTGTCCATTTCGGCACATCTTCCTTAAGTGGTGCATATTACCCCAGGAACCCCTAAGAGTTGTGTTTGATCCTTCAACCTTGACGCTTGCTCCTGCGGGGGCCGTCGATGAGGGCAGGATCAAACATGTTGCGCATCGGTCGAGTAAAGTGAAAAGTGCCGCGTTCGATTAGTTCTTTTTGATCTTTCGATGTTGACGCTTGCTCCTGGGCAGTGCGTCAAGAAAGCCCGAGCAGTTGTCAGTTGTTTTCCCTCTCGGGTCTATTTTCTCTGAGTGCTTTTATATAGTCGAGCAAACGAGTGAAGCTGAAAGTGGATTGTTGCTGCTCAAGGATGACGGATCAATTGGTGAGCTCGTTTCATGCTACTATTTCTAATCTATAAAATATGTATGACTGTACCTTCAATCGTTACAACGGTGAGACGTAAATATGATTTTTCAACAAACTATGAAAGGTTCGTCACTGTGAGTGTCGACATAAACTCTGATTCATAAATTATAAAAGTCTATTTTTTTTTTCAAAACACCTTTTTCCTTTTACCTTTATTTTTGTATTAAAAAAAAACTTTGAATGGTTTGACACTGCGAGTGTAGACTTGCGAGAGGTTCACTTTATTCAACAAGCTTTGAAAGGTTCGTCACGTCAAGTGTCGGCATAATTTTTCTCTACATAGATATTGTTATATCAAATAAAAATATTATATTTACATATCTCACCAATAATTATTTATCATGGTCTAATCGCTTATCAAAGTGAATCCTGTGACCCAACGATCCTCCCCATTAACAAACATCCCTCCCAGTAACCTTTGTGGAGATGCAGAGGCAAACACGGTCTCCAAATAGCAAAGGTTACACACTAACATTCCTTCCCCCAATCCCATAGAGGCACTGAATTATGCACACTGAAGAAGATTATGGCAAATCCCAGTCGATCTTCTAGTTGATTCTTTGTGCATTTTCACTGACTTCGGTCAATCACGGAATAGCAACCATTGATATGTGTAGTCAGTCTAAGCTAAGCTAAGCAAAAGTAAGTTTTCCCATAGTAAATCCCATACAAACTTTGAACGGATAGCGCTATAATATATTTTCACCGGTCCAGTAGAAATTTTGCTCAGTTGTTATGGGACCTGAATGCAATCCAAAAAGTGGACTAGGGCGAGAATAGAAATTTTGTTCCACACTAATACGCATATCGACTGTTATGGTCGGTTTTGTTGGAATAAAGGTAGTGTCGCACCTCAGGTAGAACAATCGTTGGTTGAGAAGCATGCGTCGTCGTAGTGGCCAAAAACTACAATAACGTAGACTCGCTTATTTTCACACACTGTAGACGGATTCCGGCGCGTATTTTCTTCGAAGAAAAGAAAATTTTCTTGCTGTTGTGTTATGGAAGAAAATTGCTTCTCTTCGAAGAAAATGTGCGCCGGCATTAACCTGCAGGCCAAGTCCTTACAAGTGTTTAACATTTGTAAGTTCTGTTAGAGGTGTAGATATTAGTAGGGTACAGAACCACTTGGGCACTTCCATGATTCACTTAGGCATGGGGATTTTTTCTCGCCCGAATAGTCTGAAACTTTGCAGTAAGAAGCGCATCAGTATAACGCATATTGTGGCCAAATATGAGATCTGTAGCTTTAAAAAAACCCCACTGCTGAAGTGAATCAAAAGTGCCAAGAATAGGATTCAGCTCCCTATTTGTAATGAAATGGTTGTCGAGCTAGTGTTGCGGAATTTGGAGAACGTGTGTCATAGGGGCAAGTAGGACACACCAAAATGCGCTTAAGTAAAACCTAATGAATTGTACATTTCAGCAGCAGAATTAAAATAGTGAACCAGGATGAGGCATCAGCAGTAATTTTTGCCTTGACGAAGGGAATTATCTGATCATTATAATCACAAAGCAATTTTTTCAAATATTTCATATTTCTGGTGTGTTATCCCAAGAAACATTTTTTTTCTTTAAGAAAAGTTGCTCAGAGCTGTTTTATTACACTATTATTTGCATAATAAATGAATTAATTAAAATCAAATTATTATTAAAGCCTTATTCGCCCAGAAATGGAGAATCTATTCAACAATCACCATTTTAATAACGTCATATATTACATGTTTATTCAATGATCTTACCTTGGCTGTTCAACAATAGTTACATTATAAGTGGCAACTACAACGTTTATTAAACATTTTAACCACCAGGTTTCCATAGAACATACAGAAATGCTTGTTCAGCGTTTATTAAACAAGATTGAATGACATGTTATTTGTAAACTGTTGAAGAAAAGTTGTTGATGCCATTATTACTTATGATTACGAGTATAGAAAATAGTAGGCTTTGTTCAGCATTAGCTCAACGGATAAACATGCTAAACGCAGTCTGTTTTGGTGCTTTGTTCGACTAAAATGGATATCATATTTATTTATAGAACTGATTGTATAAACTCACCAAAAGAGGTTTCTTTAATGTTTCTTCAACATGTTTTATGCTAGAATTAGCAAAAATATTCATATTTATTTGTACACTTTATTACACACTCAAACTTTATTACTAGGTACTTACCTAGAATTTGACATATTGGTATTAAATTTCAATTAATTAAACATTATTGTGATGCCGGGCCTCGAACCCAGGACATTCCGATTTACAGGTGCATGCATCTCCACTGCTCCAACCAAGGTTACATACATCAGCAAGTTTAAAGCAGTACTTAAAGATACAATAAGATAATCGCACATTTCATTGAAAAAATGTGTTGTTTAAACATCGTCTTAGTATTTTGCTTGCCTTCGGTGTATATACACACCATTGTTAAACATTGTTTGTGAAAAGGTCTCAAACGCAACTTATCTATCAGCTAAAGCTATCAGCTTCATTACAGTTTCATAATAGACGAATAATCGCTCTATAAAACATGCGGTTGAATTAAAACTGTACATAGGCTATTATTCTGGATGACGGTGATCATAGGTAATAATGACTTCTACAACTTTTCTTCAACAATTTAGTAATTATTCGTTATACAACCCTGTTAGACAAACGCTGAATAAGCATTTCTGTATGTTTGATGGATAATTGATGGTTTTAATGTTGAATAGGCATTGTACAATCTGCTGTAATGTTACTACTGTTGAATAGCCGAGTTAAGTTCATTGAATAAACATGTACCATATTACGTTAATAAAACGGATGTTGTTGAATAGATTCTCCATTTCTGGGCGAATATCGCCTGAATAATAGTTTCATTTTCATTTTACCTAAGAATTATTCAAGAAGTAACTTCAGGAACTCTATCAGAGAAAAATCTAGTGAATTTTCCAAGGTATACTACAGGGATTGCTCTCGGAAAATATGCACAGCTATTCCTTTGGAGTCAGAAAGTTTATTTAGGAATTTGTGCAGGAATGCTTCCAGCGATTTTGCCACAAAAATCTCAAAAGTATTTTTGAAATTCCCCCGGCTTCCAATGGGTCGCGACGTTCTCAATCTAATTCTTCCGAAAGAGGTGCACTTTGCGAAAAAGGACCACGTGATTATTGAGCTGAAATCGAATTCAGGTTAACTTCTGCGTACATGAGTCCTCTCATGGCGTAGTGGTAACGCGCCCCAACTAGAGATCGGGGAGTCGTGAGTTCGATTCTCACTGAGAAGACGTGTAACTTTTTCGCAAATCTTCACATCAATTTGTCCATCTAATCCAACTGCAAATTATATGTAATGTTTAGCTTTTCGGTAGTTGTTAAACTTCCACTCGGCTGGTTAGCCGTAAACCACGATTCATAATTAAAAACATGTATCTTGGATTTAGTTTTGAATTATCATTTTGACTTTGCCTCATGTGAGCGTCGTGCTATAGGAACTGTACGTAATTGGTTTGTGTCTAGGCTAAATGTATGCCTAAAAGACGTAGTGAGTTCAGTAATGGCTCCTGAATATATGTAACTCATTTACACCATCTTGACGAACCTAAAGAAGCGCTAAGATCGCCATCGAAAGATTCGTTGGCGAGATACATTAGACAAAAAAGGGATTATTTTATGTAGGTTTCTCAAAGGAAAAATGACTTAAGCTCGTTAATTTTTCGTTCTCAGCAAGGTTAGAGTTTAGAAGTTGTCGCGGTTTTCTAGTTCGTTTATGAATTTTCTATTCTGTGCCTCTCGTTAACGTACCGAAGTAAATTTTACGTATTTCCTGTCGTTTTGACCGTGGTCCCGCGAATCTTCTATTCGTGCTTGTGAATTCGTACGGGCTGGTTTGAGCATTACGATAAGTGGAGTTATTTTGGGGTTTACCTCAGGAATTTCTCCAAGAATTCCTCTAGGGATTAGATTTTCCTGGAGTAATCCCAAAGGAATTGCTGAACAATATCGAGGTGAAATCTGTGGAAGAATCACTGTGGAGATGTTTCTGAGGAATTCCTGGAGAAGGCTCTAGATAACATTCCTGGAGGAATCTCTGAAGGAATACATGGGTACTTAGATGAAGGAATCCCTAGACGAATAATTTAAAAAAAAAATTCCCGGAAAAAAACATTGGAGGTACTTCTGGAAAAATCCCTGAATAAATCTCTGGAAGAAGCTCTGTACATATTTTTCTGAAAGAATCATTGAAGAAATCCCTGGAGGAATCTCTGGATAAACCCTTGGAGGAATTCCTAGAGGAATCCATGGAACAAACTTTGAAGGAATCCCTGGAGTAATTCTTGGAGACATCCCTGGAGGAATCCCTGTAGAGGTTTTCTTTCCTAGAGGGATCTCTGGATGAGCCTTGCAGGAGGAATCCCTTTTCCCTATTCCCTTTGTGAGCTCATTTCGTGCTTATTCCGTGTAAGACACATCAGTATATATTTCATGTTCTTGTTCATACTATCTAATGCCGGATTGGTTCTTCATATTGTCAATTGTGACCAACAGAATAACATATAAGAAAACAATTTTACTAACATTAAGTAACAATTCATGCGTATGAACAGATAAATATAAATTTATATAAAGGTAATGTGTAATTTTTTTCTTAAGGTTAAACATGTCGGAATCCAAACATGGCTTACACAATGGCCACTACTCACGATTTCAAATGCACTTGTCTGCAGAAGAAGTCGATCTTTTTATTTTAAACTGTCTGCTAATGTTCAAAGCTAAAATAGATACTGCTCTGTCGTGTGATGCTTCTTTCGCGAGACTTGCGCCTTCAAGATTTTGACACATTATTGAATTTGGATTTCAAGCTTTTGCACCTTAATGCATTATTAACTAGAAGATGAATTACATAGGGTGATGGTTCTAAATTTCGGCCTACAAGAATTCTGTGCCAATGTTTGGAATGAAATCGTATGAATGGGTCGAAAATTAGTGCTAATGTCGAAAATTGGTGCTCTTCCCATATACCAGCATGTGATGATGACACAAACCACTGTGATAATAAATGAAAATCTGTCTCTGTCAGATTAAATCCATTCCGGAGCAAAATTACCTTTCGCTACATATTCTCCCCTCAATCTGACCGAAGTGACAGACTGGAAAATGCTCTTGTAGCTCGACTCACACACAAGTGGCCACAAGTTGAACCCACTCACTCACTCACTTTTCGTGTTGGCCCTTGGACCAGCAGAACTCGTTTATAACGACAACAGCCCACATAAGGAAAAACACTTGCATTTCCCCCCATGCTTCAGTGCATCTCATGGTGCAGCACAACTGCACCGCAATGCATTCTTCATTCATTCATTTGTGCGCAGCCTTGATGGCTCGGATCTTGTGCGAGATGGTCTTGACTGTAGCTGCATTGGGACAAATACACTTCCAGTGACTGCAATCTTGACGAACTGACTGGAGGCTGTCATTGCTTTAGAGCAGAGATTCCCAACAGGTGGTTCGCGGACCCCTAGAAGGGCCGTGACGACTTGTGGACCCATAAAGCCATTGGACTGTATGAATAAAATGTAATAAAATTAGTTGAATTTTGAAAAACGCATCAGTGGTAACCTTTTGAGAAACGATTGAATTTGATAATTATATTACCTGCATTTGATTGATCCTACAAATGGTCACTTTCTGCTTTCCCGTGAAGGTTCAATGAGTGGTATTTATTATTTTCAACGGTTATAGTTTTTCTGGAATCATTGATTATTCCACTAAGGTCGAACTACGGGATTTGCAGTGTGCCTGCCAAGTTGATGCATTCTGGTTCTTCGGTAGGTTTCCTCAAACATTGATTTCAGATGATAATTAATCTTGTAAGTAGAGTGTAGTACACGACACTGAAGACGGCCTAAGGTCAAAATACGCGTATCTGTCAAAGGATACTAACTCTAGTGGAATTAGAACTTAATTTGGTTTGTATTTATTTTTCGATTTCAAGGACATCCATTTTCAGGGGTCCAAAGAGATGTATGTAGAACTTCAAAGGGTGTCACAGCTTATAAAAGTTGGGAACCACTTAGCCAGCTAACTGAACGAGTGGAACGGAAGGCGGTGTGACGATTGCAACCGATGCAAGGACTCGAAATGAAACCATGTTAATGGGTTATGTTTGCGGATCAGTCATTGTTAGAGGAAAAAGCACGAAGGAGGTTTTCAGAATTGAATAACGAGCTGCATAAAAGCTGCTCGTGGGGAGCATTTTTTTGTATCTCAGGGACGTTTACCATGAATAGGGATACTTTTCCACTCGGAAGGTCAATTTTAATGAACTTCGTTTTAGTCGGAAATGGGGTGGGCTCAAGTCAAACAAACTCGATCAAGCTTTATTATCTGTTCAACAACAACGGTTTCCACATCAAGGTATGGGAACAAAGGAATCAGAATACATAATCAGAGAACTTTACCGACCCATTGTTTCTAAGTTCACTGTTGAATACATTAATAACTATTAGCCAACCTCGAAGGGCATTGAAATTTAAGTATACATCTATCAATTTTCCACTTTGTTCAACAGATAAATTGTGGTTATACTTAAAAGCGGCTCAGCCTTTTTTGCCTGAAAGGTTCGTAGGATGGAATTTTCTTCCATTTGATTTGTGTTTATGCAGCATGATGCTGTTTCATAAAATTTTGAACAATTCCCCAATAAAAAAAACACTCATATCAATGTTTCTGACCAACTAATCAAAATTTATTTTCATAGTGTTATCTAAAAACTTTGAAATTCTTATCAATAACTCGAAATTCTCATTAAAAATGGCTTTCTAAGTTTTCTGGGCATCGTGCTCGAGTTATGACCCTTGCGAACAGTCGCAAAATCTTCCCGACTCTTCGTGGATTTTTGATAACCTTTGCAAAGCTTTACGGATCTGAATTCCAAGGAGTTCTTGGAAAAGCTTAACAAGCATTCAACAAATGACCTTATGAAAATCCATTAAACCAATAAAATATTTAACGTTTCGTGTACTAATTAAATATACAAACCAATTCTATTCTAAAGACTGGAGCGCGCAAAAATTGGTCAACTTCATATTGATGTGTTTCTATTGAAAATGCATTAAAACAAGGCCTGAAATGCTGCATTTGCAAGTTTAGTGTATATACAATGGTTGCTATGATGAGTTTTCACCTTTTGCTCACCAGTTTTCAAAATGACGTCTAAGGCTGTGAACCGTTTCACCAGTTCGTTTAACTATTAGTTAAAATTTGACATTTCGATAGTTATTTTCCCCTCAAATGGTTAAATTGAACACCGCAGTCGACCCATTTGAGCTTTGACAGTCGAGTAGTTATTTCAGAACAAAGTTGACAGATGGTTAGTTATTCTCAAATTCACGGGAGCAGAAAATAACTTTCGAACTGTCAAGTTCAACCATGCTCCAGAGCAGGGTTATTTCTAACCGGAGGGGAAATAACTATCGAGCTGTCAAATTTTAACTAAAAGTTAAACGAACTGGTGAAACGGTTCACAGCCTAAGTAAGAGGAGCAGCATGTTAAAATTTTGCTCGCGCTGCAAGAGAATCCGACGTTTTCGCACGAAACTTATGTGAAGGCGGATTTCAAGCAGCTTCCAGGACAGGAGTTTTATTCCGCATCAGGAAAAGGAAAGGTGACCGGAATTTTTAAATCCATCAAACTATTGAAATTCCCAAAATAATACCTCGTGTGGTCTAAAAAGTGACCTTTTCATCACTACGGAAACCCTCAATCGTGAGATCTACGTCTATGAGTGTCTCGAAAAACGGCTACTACCATTTCTGAAGCAACACAATATACCTGTGGTGTTCTGGCTAGATTTGTCGAGCTGTCACTATATGGGAAAAAGGCAATCGAGAGGTACGATGCGCAAAACATGGTTTTGGAACCCAAAGACCACAACCCTCCCAACAGCCTAGAACTTCGTCCTACCGTCCTACCGAACGGTATTGGGCCTTGATTAGATGGAATTTCAACACAACTAATTAATCCATGGAAAACGAGCAGCAGTTTAAATCAAACTGGCGTTCGGGGGCGAATAAGGTAGATGAGACCACTGAGCAAAATTTTACGGAAGGGGTTGACCAGACGGCACGGCCAGGGTTGGAAAGCGTCAATGTAAATAGAGAGTATCCTGTGACTTTTACATAGATAAGTCCTTCACTGTTATCGGACAGCGAGACAATGACAGAGATTTTTTTTTCAAATTCTCTCTTATTTTTCCGTCGCTCAGGCTTTTGACGGAATCATAAACTTGATATTATTTAGTTCATTATCTAGTATGATTGTTATTAATATCGCTGGAATCATGACAGGATATCCACTTACCTTATCAAACAAATTCACTTCTAGAAATTCTCCAAAACGACATAGAAATTTCAAAAGCAAAACAACATCTAAATTTCTCTCGTGAGAGCTCCGCCATTGCCACGTGAAGAAGTAAGCGCATGAAATATAGCTTCGTCTAGCGACAGCGAGAAGACCAGTCCAGTCTTTCTTCGCGAACAAAGAACTACTTTGTGAATTAAGATTTCAGTATATGCCTCCCGTATCGGTACACCTGGAGATCACCCCAGCAGACAGAATCGCAAATCGACGTTTTGATCGATGGACGGCACTTCTCCGACATAACCGACGTCAGAACCTATCGTGGCGCCTACATTGACTCCGACCACTACCTGGTGATGGTGAAACTGCGCCCAAAACTATCCGTCATCAATGATGTACGGTACCGACGCCCGCGCAGCATCTTGAGTCAGCGTTGCCGGATGAGGGTGAGCTCGATAGGGCCCCTCTTGAGGACTGCTGGAGGGCAGTCAAAGCAGCCATTAGCGACGCTGCCGAAAGCATTGTCGGATATGTGAAACGGAGCTCAAGAAACGATTGGTTCGACGGGGAGTGCCAGGAGGTTTTAGAGGAGAAGAATGCAGTGCGGGCTGCAATGCTGCAGCATGGTACGCGGCAAAACGTGGAACGATACAGACTGAAGCGGAAACAGTAAACCTGCCTATTCCGGGACAAAAAGCGCCGCCTAGAAGAGGTGGAATGCCATGAGATGGAGTTGCTGTACCGTTCTCAAGAAACGCGAAAGTTCTATCAGAAGCTCAACACATCCCGCAAAGGCTTCGTGCCACGAGCTGAGATGTGGGAGCATCTTGACGGACTTACGCGAGGTGATCGAAAGGTGGAAGCAGCACTACGATGAACACCTGAATGGCGCAGAGAACACAGGCACAGAAGGTCAGGACAGCGAAGGCGATCGCTACGTCAGCACAGCGGACAGCGGAAACCAACCAGCTCCCACGATGGGGGAAGTTAAGGATGCCATCCAACTGCTCAAGAACAACAAGGCCGCTGGCAAGGATGGTATCGGCACAGACAAACAGACGTAACACTTAGAACAAATTTCTTCAAAATCCATCGCCCAGTTTACACTATCATCATCTGGTGAGCATGTTGCGCGATAAGGTGTTTCGTGCAACAAGACCGGCAGATAGCGGTAGTGTGAAACGTCAAACGCGAAGAAAAACGATGCGCGCGCCTCTGGTTGTCAGATATGTAACATAGCGAATTTGAAATGATCATTTAATGAGTGGTCGATGGAAATTTCGTCAGTGTTACGTCTGTTTGTCTGTGGTATCGGAGTCTAACTCATCAAGATGGGCCCGAACAGGTTGGCCGCTTGTCTGCATCGGCTGAGGGTCAGAATCTGGGAAACGGAACAGCTACCGGAGGAGTGGAAGCAAGGCGTTATATGCCCTATCTACAAAAAGGGCGACCAACTGGAGTGTGAAAATTATCGTGCAATCACCAGACGGGGATACCTTCGAGGTGGTGGACGAGTTCGTCTACCTCGGATCCTTGTTGACGACTGACAACAATGTTAGTCGGGAAATACGAAGGCGCATCATCAGCGGAAGTCGTGCCTACTATGGGCTCCAGAAGAAACTGCGGTCAAGAAAGATTCACCCCCGCACCAAATGCACGATGTACAAAACGCTCATAAGACCGGTAGTCCTCTATGGGCATGAGACGTGGACTATGCTCGGGGAGGACTTGCAAGCTCTTGGGGTTTTCGAACGCCGAGTGCTAAGGACGATCTTCGGCGGCGTGCAGGAGAACGGCGTGTGGCGGCGAAGGATGAACCACAAGCTCGCCCAACTCTACGGCGAACCCAATATCGTGAAGGTAGCTAAAGCTGGAAGGATACGCTGGGCATGGCATGTTGCAAGAATGCCGGACAACAATCCTGTAAAGATGGTGTTCGCTACAAACCCGGTCGGAACAAGAAGGCGTGGAGCGCAGCGAGCTAGGTGGATTGCACCAGGACCTGGAGAGCGTGGGTCACAGTCGAGGATGGAGAGAAGCGGCCATGAACCGAGTGAATTGGCGAAATATTGTTGGCGAGGCTTTATCAAGATAATTGATGTAAAGCCAAATAATAATAATAAAATATGATTTAATGAATTGATGAAAGGGCTATAAATGTTGAAGTGTCCTTTAGTTGACCTTACTGCTTCGACTGGAGAAAGTAGTTTTGGAAAACCTTTCTTAGTCTAGTGGTAAAATCCGCAGCTAGAGCAAAGCCAAGCTGTAGGTTTCTGTGTTCGATTCACGGATGGTCCAGTTTGTTTCGGTCATAGGCGGCTCTGCTGTCGCTGAAATGTTATTGTTTGCCTTGAAAATTTGCTAATCAATGAAGAAAAAGCAGTAATAAGGATGATAAAAATATTAATTTATAATGTATAATGTGCCCCCTCCCCCATACGAAAACATGGAAATATATCTGTCAAAAGCACTATCTCGAATGGATAAACCACATCAATAGGTTCATTTTCTTACTAGTTGTTTAATACTGAAAATAACATCTTTTCTACAACCTTCTAAATCTCGCACTTTACAATGAGCCTAGACAATACAGTGGTTCAAAAAATCGTTTTAGCTCCACACCGCTCATTCGATTCTAGATCAAATTCTGAGTATCCTCCCAAAGTTTGAGCTCATTTGGATGAAAACTGAAACTGCACAAGCCCTTCAAAGTTTGTATAGGAATTATTTTGGGAAAAGCAAGCATGTCATTCACTCAGTCATAGTGTTTGCCCATGTGCTTTTGAGGATTAGAGCTACGCTGATACTGTTAAATACATTCATCAGCTATAACTTTGCCGAAGACCGTATTGAAATCAGACGCCTCAGTAATTAGTTATTGATTTTTATCCAATTGGAAATACTTCAACAGTGCTAATTTATCTTCTGATCAGGCAACATTGCTGCATCTGGCGCGAAAGATAGCACATACAAATCATGGCTTCTATGTTTCACTAATAGAAATAGGGGAAGTGGTGGTAAAATGAACAGGGGTGGTAAAATGAACACCGTGCCTTTAAGCGAGAAAAAACAAATTTCGATAATTTTTTATCACGCACGGGCGATTTAGAGCATAAATCTGAGTGTTCGAGTTGATACGTAGGTCAATTGCAGTGAAAATATCAACGAAAACTAAGATTTTAGAAAACCAGGTTTGAAAATTAGAACTGACGTAAGTTCTAGGTCAGAAGACTTGAGGTTTTTCAGTAAGGTGAATATCGTTATGATATAATGTCAAATCTGATACCTTAAGAATTCTTTTTGAATGGGTTACAATCATTTATGGATGTATTTTCGGTGAAGCAATGAAAATTTTCAGAAATATTTGTTTTGCTCACGTTTTTTGCATGGTGTTCGTTTTACCACCAACCGCTGTTCATTTTACCCACATAGTGCAGGTAAAATGAACATTTGCATCGCTTTTTGATAGCGATGAAAATATGTGAAAATTTAGCTATTTTAGTCTGAATCCATGTCGCTGCTATAGATTACATATCTATTTTTGATATTGTGCGATAGAACTATAGAAATTTCTCGTTTTTCTATCAGAAACAAGATGATTTGCTTAAGGTGTTCATTTTACCACCCCTTCCCTATTAGTAGTAGAACGCTAGTGGCGTTGTTGTCACAAAACTGATTTCAATTATTATTACCATAAATTATGGATTTCCATTGTTTGTTCTACACTATGTCGTTGTTTTGGTTTTGAAAATTAATCTGACACTTTGAGGCCCGGTACTCACGCTGTCAGTTCGTGGCAAACTAGATGTTGGTAACACGAACAGCAGCGACATTAGCATTCTTAGGTTAATGCTTCTACTGTTTCACTACATATATCCAGTGATGGCTGCAGCTCAATTATTACAGCCAACGACGGTGTTCGGCAAAGTTGTAGCTTATGAATGTATTTAACAGTATCAGCGTAGCCCTAACCCTCAAGTCAAGAGTATATGGAAAAACACTATGACCGATTGAATGAAATGCTTGATTTTCCCATACTAATTCCCATACAAACTTTGAAGGGCTTGTACAGTTTCAGTTTTCATCCAAATGAGCTCAAATTTTGAGAGGACACTCAGAATTTGATCTAGAATCGAATGAGCGGTGTGGAGCAAAAACGATTTTTTGAACCACTCTACTGGACAATATGTCCCAGCATCTGCGCAGTGAATCAAATTGTCATCAAAGGATACGAAAAACAAACAACAAATCCAAGCTCGCTCACAACCCTTTATCCCGACTTTTGCAGATTGGGATACAATCAAAAGCAAAATTTTCATGACAATCACAGGGCACAAGATTGTTGCAACCTTTTCAACTTAATTTTGTAATGAATCTGGTTCGTTAAATATCGAAGAGAGGCGTATTGCAAAATGATAATTTTAAGACGACTTACTAAGATTTGCTCATAATCACACTAGTAACTGTTTTGTAACGGAACAAAATTTAACAAATGTCTCTGTATCTTGAATGTAATTTTTATGTGACTGTTTCATTTTTTCTAATATGATGGACAAGTCGCAAGTGCTACTTGGGTTAGATTTCAAGAAATGATTTTATTGTGATATCGTCCTAGTCCAAATTATATTCACTTGAGAGTGTACATGATTCATCCTATATTGCTTTTTCCTGATTTTATTATTCTGAATCCCTGTTATTTATTTAAAAAAAAAAAACATGTATTTTGGCAGTAGAGATTTACTTCTAGTTCAAGATCAACTAAAACTTCGGAAATAGAAGATATATTTTCATGATTACTAATAAATTGATATGATATGATTACATAAAATACTTTTATAAGCAATTCTCGCTGAAACCAGGCCGCCATCGGCACCCATCGTTAGAATTCGAATTAAACGTCATTGATCGCTAGTTTTCGATAAAACTTAAGGCTGGTCCTTTCGGTTTTCTCAAATTGGTGGACCCCTCGTACGCCAGCTAGCTAAACAGTTTGCGAAAAAATCCATTTTTGATAAATCTTGGGTATTTCTTCACAAAGCAAACTTAGTGGAAAAGATATAGCTTTCAATTTGAAGTTAAAACAAATTGCCATCTTGAATTTTGTTAGAAAAATCGTTTTTTTTTTTCACCATTAGCGCACTGCTCGTTTTGAATTCTGAGATCACCATTAGGAAACTGAGGAAAAATTGCGTGAGATAGGCTACAAAAACTAGGTGAGCAATGAAATGAACGATTTTCTAAATCATGTTCTACGATTTTGACGTATATGGCGAGTGCAATCAATACAAACTTTATTTTTTGTACAACAAAGAAACAAATTTTCAATTGTTGGTGTTTTATTCGAGTCGAGTGAAGAAGAAGAGTATTGTTTTGAGTGACAAAATCTGGCGGCCATTTTGGATTTTGACGCCATCTTGGTTTTAAATAGTACACTCAGAAACACGGGTAGTCACAGAATTACTAAGTTTTAGTAAATTATGACTATTTTCTATCTGCATGTCTTTCATTATGTAGGGAATTTTATTCCTGTTTGTTAATTCGCCTGGGTTGAAGCATCGCTACGCTTCAACCCAGTCGAAATGAAAGTCATCAATGGATAAATTTTAGTAATTCTGTGACTGTTTTTATTTATGAGTGTAGAATGAGTTATCATCATTATTTATTTATGAGTGTAGAATCCAAGGTGGCTGCCAGATTTTCCACCCTCAAAATGATACACCTGCGTTTCGGCAATACGTCCACATTAGAACAAAGGCTGCTTCTCATCCTTCAATTTCGCTATTTTTCACATGTATGTTGGGCGTTAGTAAAAACGATACTTTATGGCTCAGAAAATCAAGTATTTTATTGCTCAAAAACTTAAGATTTCTATTCTAAACTAATGCACTTTTGACAATGTTTTACTATGTATATTACCACAAGGCTTACAAATGTCCCAACGCGCAATCTATAAAGAGGTCGTCCATATACCACGTGGTCATTCATGGGGGGATGGGGGGGTGCTGTCTTTCTTGGTCAATGGCCACGGTTCATACAAATTTTATATTTTTTGTATGGACAAATGACCACATTGGGGGAGGGTGGTGGTCTGGAATCCCAAAAAAATGTCCATGTGGTTAATGGACAGCCCCAAACTTCGTTCAAGAACAACAATGCATATGCTAAAAAAAGTTTGCTTATTTCAATCAATGTAAATATATTCAATAAATGAAAATTGAACGGTTTTCATTTATTAAATTTATTTATTCATTATTCCTGAATTCAAAGATATATCGAAGAATTATTCTGTTATCAAAAATTGCATTACAAAAGAAAATTCCTGTTTAATAACCTTTATTTCTAACTAATAAATCTGAGTATTAGGCTCGGTTCCGGTAGGGACGTGACGTCAGGAAAATGAAGAATAATAATAAGAAGTGTATACGTAACCTTGTTTTTCTTGGTAGCCTCTAAATTCGTCATGTTGCAATGAGTGCTATCAAGGTGAAAAAATCATTCTACTACTTAAATCAAGATGGCGTCAAAATCCAAGATGGCCACCAGATTTTATCACTCAAAATGATACTTTTATTCTTCACTCGACTCGAATAAAACACCAACGATTGAAAACTTGTTTCTTTGTTGTACAAAAAATAATGTTCGCATTGATTGCACTCGCCATATACGTCAAAATTGTAGAACATGATTTAGAAATTCGCTCATATCATAGGGTAAATACCATTGCTCACCTAGTTTTTGTAGCCCATCTTACGCAATTTTTCCTCAGCTTTCTGATCGTGTTCTCAGAATTCAAAACGAGCAGTGCGCTAATGGCGAAAAAACGATTTTCTTGAAAAAAAAAATCAAAATGGCGGCCAAGTTCAAAACGGCCGCTAGTTTTTTTTTCTAACTTTACACAAAAGCTATATCCTTTCTCTATACGATGCCACTAAGTTTGCTATCACGTGAAGAAATACCTAAGATTTATCAAAAAATGGGCTTTCTCGCAAACTGTTTAGCTAGCTGGTGTACGAGGGGTTCACTAATTTGAGAAAACCGAAAGGACCACCCTTAAGTTTTATAGAAAACTAGCGATCGATGACATTAAATTGGAATTCTAACGATGGGTGTCGATGGCGGCCTGGTTTCAGCGAGAATTGCTCCATATTTTAGTTACTTTTTATCAATTTATTTCAAACTAGACCTCATATCAGTCAGAACATTAGAAACCATTACAGAGTCATATAGCGTAACCATTGAAATCAAATAGAATTTATATGATTCAATAAAAAAGTGCATCTTCCATTTTCGTGTTCATAGCAGTTATGTTATAACTGTATCAAACTATGTCTATAGGAGCTCAGTATGATTGTTATCTGAAAACATTTTGGAAATAAAACTTTATGTTTTTTCGTACGTAACATTGTATATGTTAAATTCTTCAAATGTACCAAACATAACTTTTAGAATAATGTGCTCATTCCTGGAAAGTTCAAAAAACTTATTATAAACAGTATGATTGAGATGAATATTATTTTTGGAAAAAATATAAATATTTTCTCAACTCTAAGCAAATGTCACGTCCAGTCCCCATGAATGAGCAACTCGACAGATCCATTTTGATGTTTGCCCAAGGCAAGCAATCATCTGTAGACATTACCCTCCTTTCAAGCTTTCTGTTTTCCTCATATGAAGGGAAGAAATAAAATGCGCTGCATCTCTCCGGATAGAAGAAATTCTTTTCCAACTTCGTTACAGTCCTAACAGTGTACATAGGTATTAAGCTTTATTCAGCTGGTCTAAGCAGCTTCAACCTCCAACGGAATGTGCCGTTGGCCTCAATTCGCGATAACTCCACAGTATATACCTGTATCCAAACATTGTTATTCTACATAATACACTGCAGGTTCAAACTTCGTTCATATACAGAGCTTCTTCTCAAGAAGTGTAAGGCAATTACCTCCGAAAATTTCCATCTGAAGCAACGTGGGTTGTTATTTACTGCATACCCATAAAGCTGGAAAACAGTCGTCTAGACGGTGAGTGAACAGCTAGAATGAGAAAGGAACGAGGAAAATCCCGGGATGCTGCTCGGTACCGGATTTGCAGAGCGGAAGGTGAGAGGAAACTGGGGAGTTTACATTGATAATATGTATTTGAAACATCGGAGTTTTAAGGAAGAACTGCTTTTAGAAATTCGCCTTGGTGATAATTTTAAATTTAAAAACACATATAAACCGAAAGAAGAGTGACTACCAGATTAAAAATCATTCAAAGAAGTGGAACACGCTGCATTTTATAAAAATATAGCCAATAAAATAATTATATATAAACAATAGTTTGAACACAATTCAGTGATAAAAAAACCAAACGAGTACAAAAAATATTGCTTTTTACCGGTAGGGTAAAAGCACCGGTTTTTGACCAGCTTAAGGGAAATGTCTTGAAAATTATATGGGAAGACCTATTTATATTACAAACTAGTGGTCCCGGCAAACTTCGTCTTGCCATCAAGTAGGCTGTTGAAAAACGCTATGGATCGTCCCATACAAAATGACAGTTCCGTGCATTCTAGTTTTTCCAACTTTCCCGGTAATTATCCTGGGAGTTTTATACACACAAACACGTCGGAACCCTTGACGAACAAAACGGAGGAAGAATCATTCAAATGCGTTGACCCGTTCGTAAGCCATTTCGTGACATACAAACACCAATCCATTTTTATTTATATAGATGCGTTGACCCGTTCGTAAGCCATTTCGTGACATACAAACACCAATCCATTTTTATTTATATAGATATATCAAACGTAAGCTTTCAATTCATATTATGTATGGAAAATTTCGGAACTGAGCTGAAACCATTTTTTTCGCTTCGAAAATCTCGTTGGTCAAAATAGGTCACCAGAACCAGATTCGGCCAGAGATTTAGCTTCGGTTCCTAAATTGGTCACATTTATTTCTTATGAAAGCAGCCAAATTATGAGTTCCCTGGTCAAACTAGGTGTATGGGAGTAAAAATGAATAATTTTAAATCAATTCGGCCAAGTAAATGTACGTAGCTCAATCATGTGAATGTAATCTACTGAATACAAGAGATTTCATGCTGATTGGCTATGTAAAACAGTGTATGTATTGGAGTGTTTGTTTTCAGTTTTTTCTTGGAAAATTTTAATTTTATGATGCTGGTTTTTTATTTTTATTGCAATTTTTTGGATTATTTCTACAAAAAATATTCGTCAAGTTTTTGGAAATTTTAATTGCTAATTTATACTCAACTTTTGCATGCTTAGAATTATATTATTGGCTGTTTATGAATTATGGTTTCCTTTTCCTAAGGCATGATTATATTTTCCCATTTTTTCCCTTAATTTTGACTTTACACAAGACTTGTACTCCGTCTATTAGTCTAAATCTAATCGACTTGAATGAGTTGTTTACGTCCTACATCATGAAAGCTTTAAAAGAAACTTGCCGTTCTGTGAAGACTACAAAAGGGACCCCATGGTAGAATTCTATTCCGACTACCAGACAAAATTTTCGGATTCTCCACACAAAACTGAGGCATACGGTGAGGGAAGGCAAGATAAATGGTCAAATTTTGCGTGATGTAATTTATGTACACTTCCTAACGCATACTATTGATGGTACCATCTCGTCAGCTATTACCAACTGGACTCAGACGAGTGGTCTGTGAACAATAAAATTAAAATTTGCCTTCATGTTCAATTTGGTGCATAAAAAAGCAAATTATCATTGATTATTCACACCACAGAAAACCAACTGCTGTTATCCCAAGAGTGCCAGCAGACTTTCAAAAAAGAGTCACTCAACTTCCATAATACATAATGTCATCGTTCTCATTATAATGCTGTAGGTAGCTAGACTATAAGCTCAAACAGACAGGGGGACTAAGACAACAATTTGCTGATTGCGACATTACCCACTGTTCTTTCCTGACCGTCATATAGATAATGGTATTTGAAAATCGTTGTCGTCACACATTTACTTCTTTACATAGGATTGAATTAGAACGCTACCAAAATGTTAATGCGGTTCACGGAATTTACCCTCCGTTAATCATGTAAAACGCAATGTGCACTGAGAACAGCGTTGCGATTGAAAATACTATATCAGAGGGTTAAATTAAATACACAACGCCACTTGATTTGTGCAGACTAAATTCGCATTTATTTCAAATATTTTGTGCACTCAATTTTACCATGGCACCATTTTGACAGTAAAAATTATTATATCATGGTTTAAAACTTGCAGCAAACCAGAATCGAACCGAGGATCTTGCGATTGTCAAGCGCGAATGCTTACCGCTCGGCTATCGATGCGGTTGGATTGAGAGGGACCAAAACGCAAATTAAAAGCGTTATTGATAGCTCAATCGTGATTGGAATAGTTAATTTAAGAACTTGTTCATGGTTGTCATTACTTCAACGCTTGTTTCAGTGTGTGAAGCTTTTCATACAGTAAGGGGTCATGCACAAATTACGTCACGCTCCAAGGGGGGGAGGGGGTCAAGCCAAGCGTGACAAGCCTTACAAAATTTTCGAAGGACTCATACAAAAAACGTGACAAAGGGGGGGGGGGGGTGGAGGGGGTCGAAAAAGTCGAAATTTAGCGTGACATAATTTGTGTACCATCCCTAATCTGCAAAGGGAACGCATTTCATCTATACGGTTGATATGTAGGACGATAAACCGCGTGAGCGGAGATCAGCTTATGACATTAGAGTTTTAGTTGAATCGTGTGATCCATGCGTGTACTCCATTTTTGTTTCGGTGAACGTTGAAGTGATGGTTGCACCCAGAGTGGATTTAGATAAGAGTGGCGTCAATATCAAAATTAAAACAGCGGCGAACTGTCAATTCCATACATATCCGCCTTACAATTGAGCAGGAGTCAAAATTGGAACATGACGTCACTCTTGCTTACAGGCACTCGCGTTGCACCCAGTAAGACCCAGCTAAGTTTATTTACGCGGGTTCCATGTACTCCCTACGAATATGCTTTCCACATGGTGGGATAAATGTACAGCTATCCATATCATCCAATGTAGGATGTTACTGTTCATTGCGCGATAATTAATAATCATCCAGTCAATATTCTTTTCACACTAAATTGTGTGTATTTTTTTTTTGTTTCTTGATGGATTTTGTTGAAAAATGCTTCTAGTTTGTCCAGTTATCTAGATGTCTTCTAGTGGTCCGAAATACTTATGGAATATGGTCAAAGTGGTGCCGGAGTTACTCCGGATTGTCTTGGGGTACCAAAATTAGCCAAATCATCCATTCAACGGATATCTCAAGTTCCTGATGAGCTAGAAGGTTGGAGTCTTCTGCAAAGATGTGGGCTAGATCAAGGGTTTTCTAGCAGTAACAAATCTAATTGGGAATTTATCCGCTAGGTAGCGCTAGTAACACATTTTGTATATCTCGAGATCCTGATAAACTAGTAGATTGGTTTTTGTTCGGCAAAGTTGTTCAATAGAACAACAAATTTCTCCAATCTTATGTATCTTAAGATCCTGAATAGTTCAATATCTGGTGTTCTACCAAACAGTTCAGAGCCCCAATATACGTCTAATACTGACAAAACTGATCCAAATTGTGTACCTTAGATATAACTGATGGCATTAAGAAAACTTCTATATTTCAAGAAGGTTAGCATTTCCGGCTAATAGTATTGAATAGCTTGAATCTATTTGATAGGGATTAATTAGGTTTTTTTTTTAATTTCTTTATTAGTGAATGATACAAACATTACATTCATTTCTTATATATTTCTTATGTTCTGTGTTATTAGACAACACTATCATCCTAATTTGGTAAAACAAATTTAAGATTTTATTAACATTTTGTTAACAACATATTACATTTCATTTGCCGTAGCAGTTCCGATTTTTTACAGGTGAGTTGATTTCACCTGCTTATAAGAAAAAAAAAAACACGTTTTCAATTTACTTAACCTAACTTAACCTAAATATATAACGCATTAATCGTGGCAATAGAAGATTGTAACGATTTTTGCCTGAAATTATTAATTATTTTATTTGACATTTGTTCCAATGTTTCAACATTGGATATTCAATGTAACTCATTGGTACTATACCAAAGAGGAAGCTTCAGAAGCATTTTCAAAATTTTATTTTGAATTCTCTGCAGAGCTTTTTTCCTGGTATTACAACAGCTAGTCCATATTGGTACAGCATACAACATGGCTGGCCTGAAAATTTGTTTGAATATCAAAAGCTTGTTCTCAAGACAAAGTTTTGATTTTCTATTAATAAGGGGATAGAGAAATTTTACATATTTGTTACATTTAGCTTGAATGCCCTCAATGTGATTTTTGAAAGTTAAATTCTTATCAAGCATGAGCCCTAGACCTAGACCAATTTATTGGAACCCCTCTCATCGTGACAACATGTCTACTTGAAGGTTTCAAATAAAGAGCTTTTGGTTTATGTGGGAAAATTATTAGTTGAGTTTTGGAAGCATTAGGAGAAATCTTCCATTTCTGCAAGTATGAAGAAAAAATATTCAAACTATTTTGCAATCGACTACAGATGACACGAATGCTTCGTCCTTTGGCGGAGAGGCCTGAGTCATCCGCAAACAAAGATGTTTGACATCCCTGAGGTAACTGAGGTGGGTCAGATGTGAAAATATTGCATAACATTCGTCCCAAAATGCTGCCTTGAGGAACACCAGCTCTTACAGGAATTCTTTCAGATCTGGAGTTCTGATAATTAACCTGAAGTGTACGATTTGACAGATAACTTTGAATTAACAATGTATGTTGGAAAATCAAACCTTCATGCCAAACACTGTCGAATGCTTTTTCAATGTCTAGAAGAGCAAGACCAGTAGAATAGCCTTCAGATTTGTTGGAACGGATCAAATTAAAAAACTACCGAAAAGCTAATCATTACATATAGTTTGCAATTCGATTAAATGGACAAATTGATGTGAAATTTTGCGAAAAAGTTACACGTCTTCTCAGTGAGAATCTAACTCACGACTCCCTGATCTCTAGTTAGGGCGCGTTACCCCTGCTCCTTTTTCGGAAGAATTAGATGCCCATCCAAACACAACGCTTTCTATATATATCCAATGCCTAGCCCGAGAGCGCATTATTTTTAGGTATTGAAATAGCACACTACACTAATTTGTTAAACGTAAAAGTTGATGAGTGGTCGAATGTCCATGGCGGAATCCGAACTGTTCATTCAATACATAAAGTTAGGACGTCCTGCTGAAAAACTTTGCCGAAGATATCAACTTTCTTACTTATCAGTATCTCGATATATAGAAAACTAAAAAAAATGTTACTGGACCACCTAGTGGATGAATTACCATTTAGATTTTTCACCACCACCACCTAGCTCTTCAAAATCACAAAATACAGCAGATTGTAGAGAATTGGTAACTAGCACACCCTAGCGGATGTGTTCTCAACCTGCTAAACAGATTTGTCAGACATCTGCCTTCTAGTTAATCAGGATATCGAGATATAGAAAGTTGCAGAAAAATTGTTACTAGAGTCACTTAGCAAATGAATTTTCAATTAGATTTGTCACTGCCTTATAATTCTTTCAAAATCTTAAGAAATGGAAGATCTAGAAAATATATCATTAGCAGGAAGGAAATTTGTTACTAGCGCTACCTAGTGGATAAATTCCCAGTTAGATTTGTTACTGCTAGATAGCCCTTAACACATGTACACTAGGCCGTACCTTATTTTTTTTTCGAAAATGCGAAATGTTTTAAGTGCTCGTTTTGATACGAAAAACATCAGGTAAAAATTTGATTGAAAAAAAAATCCGTACGTGGACGCTAAGTGGTCTCCCAACGACTCTAAGGGCCGATTTCTTCACCTTCGCTTAGACCTTAAACCTGGTTTAATCGTATGGGTAAACGTGGTTTACGACTTAAGCGAAGGTGAAGAAATCGGCCCAAAGGTATTAGGTGTAGAAGACCCCCGTGCGCCAAATCGAGCTCGCTGCTCTAGTGTACGTAACATGTACACCTGATCTAGTGTATGCAACAACATAACCCCCTTTGAAGAGTCGCTAGTGAAACTTTGACAATGCATATCTTTGTAGTTTTCAAAGCGATTTTCAAACAAAAACTCAGATGGACACTATTCAAGATTGATGTTTATTTTCGGATTTTTGAAATAGATGCGTCTTCCCAAAGTTACCAAGCAAAAGGCACTTCCTAGTGTTCTGAAAAACGCATTTTTTCACAAATTCAACAATAAAACCAAATTCAAAGTGATGACATGTAGTGTTTTCAATGTAAATTTGCTTGTTTGAGTGAAAATGTTTGAGCAGAAATTGAAATTTTTGATTACACTCAAAATTTCTTTCATTTGAAATATTACAAAAAAACCCTATTTTTTGGACCCATTTGCCTGTAACTCAAAATTCAAAGCGATGATATACAGATTTTTTAACATAAAATTGATTGTTACAGTCAAGTGAACATGTTTGAGTGAAAAAATGAACTTCCAATAACACTCAAAATTTATTTTATTAAGAAAACAACACAAAGAACGTAATTCCTGAGCTTTTTTGTCTGTAAATAAAAACTGAAGGCTATGACATGTAGTTTTTTTTGGCAAAAAATTGCTTGTAGAAGTCAAGTGAACATGTTTGAGCAAAAATTGAATTTTTGTTTACACTCAAATTTTTTTTTACCTAAAATATTACGAAAAACCCTATTTGTTGGATCCGTTTGCATGTAACTCAAAATTCAATGCAATGGCATATTGTTTTCGACATGAAATTAATTGTTAAAGTCAAGTGAACATTTTTGAGTAAAAAAAAATGAATTTCCGATAACACTCAAAATTTATTTTACCCAGAAAACCACACAGAAAACGAATTTCCTGAGATTTTTTGTCTGTAAATCGAAATTGAAGGCAATGACAGAGTTTTTTCGTCATGAATTTATCTGCAGAGGTCAAGTGAATATTGTAGAGTAGTAGTAAATTTTTGAATACACTGAAGTTTTCTCGGCATGAATTTATTTGTAGGAGTCAAGTGAACATGTTTGAGCAGAAATATAAATATTCGATAACACTCAAAATTTCCTTTCTTGTTTTCTTGCCTGTAACTCAAAATTCAATATGATGTCATATAGTTTTTATTAAATTAATTGTGAAAGTCATTATATGCATTAGGTGTAAAAGTCAAATGAAAAAAAAATCCGATTTCACTCAAAATGTATTTTACCCAACAACATAAAAAACGGGTTTTTCCTTAGCTTTTCTCGTGTGTTTCGTTGACAATAACGTCTGTTAAAAATTAAGGCAATAATGTGTAGTTTTTCCATAATGAATTTGCTTGTAGAAGTGAATTGAACATATTTATGTAGAAAAAGAAAGCTTTGATTGCATTAAAAAAATATTTTACCCAGGAAACTACACAAAAACGTGTTCCCAGAAATAGATTGTTTGTAAATCAACAATGAAGGATATGACATGTAGAGTTTTTCCGGTATGAATTTACATGTAGGAGTCAAGTGAACACATTTGAGCAGAAAAATAAATTTTTGATAAGACACAAAAATTCTATTAAATAAAATATTACGAAAACCTATTTTCTGGCTCCGTTTGCTTGTAAATTGCAATTCAAACCTAGAAGATGTTATTTTCGATATTAATTTGATTGTAGAAGTCAAGTGAACGTGTTTGGAAGGTTCTATCATTTTTTGACTACACTCAAAACTTCTAGCCTATGACATGTAGTCATAGACTTAGAAACAAACACAAAAAACTTAAGGTGAAACAGTTTGGAATCAACTTCTAAGATTGCACTAAAACTTCAAAGGCATAAATCTCGCGAAGAAAGCATCCCACAACAGTGCACTTTTTATTTTGGCTTTGTGCACTAGCAGAAAGCTTAAAATAAGAAGATCAGGAACATTTGCCAACTATTTCTCCAGTTTTGTGCCTTTGAAAACGTGAGTAGGTGGAGAAGTCGGCCATTGTGCCGGCCATCTTTGCATTCCGAGATGTTTCACTTTAAGTCCTGAGTTTATTAGTTTGTGATTCAAAACTAAAGGTAACTCAAGGTTGTGTAGTTACACGTAGTTTTCTAGGCAAGAAATTACATGTTTGAGCAGAAATTGAAATTTTCGATCACACTTCAAATTTCTTTTATTAAATATACAACGGAAAATCTCAATTTTCTGGATCAGTTTAAATTCAAATTTTGGACTTTTTTTTGTTTATTATAGAGGCTTTAAACAGCCATGTTCATTCGCCTCTTAGCAAATTTTGAACATGTTTTTTTTGACATTGATGTACTTGCATAAGAATGTTTGAGAACAAATGTAAATATTTGACTACACATAAAATTTATTTTGAGTAAAAAACTACAAAAAAAAACTATTTCCTAAACTTTTTTGCCTGTAAATCAAAATCGAAAAAAGTTAAGAGAACATATTACGATATAGATCGAAATTTTTTATAACACTCAAATTTCTGGGTAAAATAGATTTTGAGTGTTATCGGACATTTATTTTTTTACTCGAACATGTTCGCTTGACTGTAACAATCAGTTTTTTGTCGGAAAAACTAAATGTCATCGTTTGAATTTTGAGTTACAGGCAAACGGGTTAAAAAATAGGGCTTTTCGTAATATTTTTGGTAAAATAAATTTTGAGTGTAGTCAAAAATTTCAATTTTTGCTCAAACATGTTTACTTGACTTCTACAAGTAAATTCTTGTCGAAAAACTACAATTCAAGGCCTTCAGTTTTGATTAACACACAAATAAGCTCAGGAATTACGTTTATTGTGTTGTTTTCGTGGTAAAATAAATTTTGAGTGTTATCGGAATATTTTTTTTGCTCGAACATGTTCACTTGACTGTAACAATCAATTTTATGTCGAAAAAACTGTAGGTCATCACTTTAAATTTGGCTTTGTTGTTGAATTTGTAAAAACAAAATGCGTTTTTCATAAAACTAGGAAGTGCCTTTTGCTTAATAACTTTGGGTAGACGCATCTATTTAAAAAACCCAATTCAATTCCAACTTTTTTGGACCCTTGGTAGTTGATGTAAGTTTTCACCCTTTGGTAGAATCAGAGTTAAGCTAGTCCACAAATTTGCCAATGACACCAATATCCTAGCTCATCAGGGTTATGAGATATCCGTTTGAATGGATGGTACGCCAAGACAAACCGGAATAACTCCGGAACCACTTGGATCATATTCCCAAGTGTTCCGCACCATAATCTAGAAGAGTTTTTAGGGAAGTTCTGAACATTTCAATGAAATCTATCGAGATACAAAAAGTTTTGCACATTTTCGTGTATTCAGTATGTAAAGATTATGTTGGCCGGATGAAGATTAATAGACGATCTCAAAAATCTCTAAAAATGCTTGAAGATCTTCGTAGTTACTTCAAACTTGTGGTGTCTTCTGCGCGATTATTCATGATTGTCCAAAAAATGATCGCGCAGAAGACATCAAAACGATTTGAATTACAATAAAGGAATCGAATAAGATTCAAAGTCTGGTCAAGCGAGTAAGAGCTGCATCTGATGCATCTGATACTTCATATCACCCCAATGAGGAAAATACATTCACTTTGCTACGAGTATTTTTCTATCTGAAAAAAAAAAATCTTTTTAAGAAGTTTGAAGTAAGGTGTCTATACCCATACAAAAAAAAAAGGTGTTACTTCTTTTTATCAACTGTGAACATGAGCGATGCTTGTGATTCATTGAACAACTTTGTCTAGAACGGAATCTTTCAAAGTGTTCAGGATCCTGAGAAATCTGCAAATCAAAAATTGCATATTCACTTGTGCCTCCTGGTGGAAAAGTTTTAAGCGTACTGTTCAGAATCATGAAACTCCTTGATCTGATCAGCTTTGCCGAAAGCGCCATCCCTCAAAGAATTCAATATGCTGAGATATTTGCATATAATAAAGCATGCTCACTAGCGCCGCCAGGTGACAGAATTTCAAATCCAATTTCTAGAAACATGAAAGCCTACTGTACATTTTTGCCACAGACGCCATCCTTCCAAATCATCAGGATCTAGCGATCATATGTTATAAACATTACAACATATTGTATAGGTTTCTAATTATTTTCACAAACCGTAAGTCATCATCTTGCTACCGTTTCGCCATGTTGGGTTCTAAGATGCCACCTCCAACTACGCGGTACCATCCTACAACCTAAGAGACCGTCCTCACGGAAACCGCATAGATGAAGTACATCATCGAGAGATAGCTGTACTTTGTTACACGCGTGAAGAAAATTTCGATGACGCAAGTACAGCATTTAACTTCCCTTTAGCCTGGTACCAAGATTAACAAAAACATATGTACCATACTAACTTTACAAGTCTTGAGCTTGGAGAACAGACTTCAATAGACAACTTAAAATATGTTGACAAGAACATTGTGTTGAAGGCATACCAAGATCCAGTGGAATTACCAAATCATACAAAAGTAAATGATTATGTCTCGGTTCTCCTCCCATCTACAATACCCAGTATCAGAAACACTAACCCCACCCAACATGGGTGCCCGTTGAGATAGGTTAAAATGAAAGACGAAAAAACGCGCTTTATCGACCGGTGTTCGCCGAAAGTTGTTCGTCTGGGTTCTTTGTTCTCGTCGCACGGAGCCGACTGAAGAACATGGCGAGCATCGCATCCAGACGACGTTCTTTTGCTCTGGAAGTCGGTCAACCCCATCTACCCCGACCGAACGCCGGAACCAGACACATAAAAATCAACTAAATAATCTACCCTTTTCAGTAGTGCTTGGGGTGGGATGACTGTGATTATGCTAGCATCTGAACTGCTGACAGGGAACGTTTTTGGTTGACAATAGAATTTCACAATCAGGCGAACCTGATCTTGGTCAATGTGGTACACGCTCAATCAGAGGTTGGATGACGAGCGGTTTTGGACGTCAGCAACTTTGTGTTGTCTCATCAGAAAGGGAAATTTAATTTTTGCTGACAATAATATGTACCAAACTAAAAATTGAGATAAGTATCCTTGAAATTTAATTTCATTGAAATCAACTGTGCCAAAAATGAACACAGCTTTTCATATTTTTTCACATTTGTACTTCCCCGACCAGAACCACATAACAAGATTATAACACATTCCTATCAACAGCAGTTAAAAATGACAGAAGTTGATATAATTTTGTTTTCAAGATGGCTTTGTTCTCAATTTGTTATAGTTTTAGTAACACATTTATAACAACATTTGTAATATTTTTGACATCGCTTTCATAAGTCTGTTGCAAATAGCATCCTATGTCATAAACAGTAACATAGTTTGCAATAATTTTGTTATTTTGTAACATCCTTGCAACACATTCTGTAATAATTTTGATATAATTATAACAGGCTTTGTTATATTTTAGTTTAATTTGGAGCAAATTTTGTTAGAATTTTTGTTATTTTAACTACTAACGGTACATGTTTTATAACAACTGGTGCTATAAAAAAATCATATCAGGGGAACACATTCTGTTATAATCTTGTTTCTTCCATCTGGTCGGGTCGCTCAACTCCGTAAAGATTTGTTATTTCTTCACATTCACTATCATTGAACAAATGGTTATTTCGCTTCACATTTCTACAAACAGCCATAACATGAGTATGAAATGAGTAACATGTTGAGAAACAGCTGCAAAACTATTCGCTGGAGCTTTGAACTTGAAAAAAAACTTGTTGGCAGCGACATTGCTAAAACGAACGATAAATTCTCAGCTGCGTTAAATGTTCAGCATTTTGCTTTGCAAAACTAATATGAAAGTTTGGAAAAATCTTTTAATGTTGAAAGTTTCAAATAATCTGCGGGGATTAAGCTTGACATAACCGGGTTTAGTTTGACCCCTTTGGCGCAACAGCAGGCAAGGAATGCCAAATAATCTGTAGAAATGTGTTTGGATTTCTTATCAATATATTTGTTAGATGGAAATGATAGAATAAAAAAATAGAATAGTCGAATCAATAATTAAACGCACTAACCCGTTAGAAAGACGTCAAAACTAGTTGAACATTGTAAATTTTCATGGATTGCTATGTAAAATGTTTATAAAAATCGTCTTTCAAATTGGGAACTTTTTGACGGCGCATTTTGAAACATCTCGAGTGAAATCTTTCCCATACAAAGTAGAGTGTCCGGAATTTTAAGCTGTCCGGGATTCGAATCAAAACGGTATTGCCGTTTTCAAGAATATCTTAGCACGTCTAGAAAATGCGGAATTTATTTCTGAGAACGGCATCAGATACAACAACCCCAAATCTACAAGTGACACATAATTTGATCCTTGAGACACGCAAAAATTTCATTTTTGGTACGCTGTGTAATGCAATGAAGTCTCAGTATTCAGAACCAGTGCCCTAGAGAATTCTTATGAGATTCTTGATTCTTAGGAGACTTCTCAGAAATTTTAACGGATTTTTAAACATGTCTGGCGATTCCGTTCCTAGTGGACACTGAAGATTTCTTGCGGTATCCTGCGAATGTATAATTGGTTATTGGGTACTATGTCCAAAATCTGGTGATTCCTAATAAATTCTTCAGATTTATAGAGTATCCTGTAAATTCCTAGCGGGATAATGTGGGTTTCGGTAGTATTTTGAGTATTTCTGGAGAAACCATGGGGATTTCGAAAAGAATTCCAGAGGAATTTGAGGAGGGCTACTGATACCCTGAGAATAGAAAAAGTTTTAAAAATTTTCATGGGAGGCTTGATAATTTTCAGCATTATCGCAGCGGATTCCTAACATGTTGATTCCTGACAAAAACAAAAACGGGATTCTGCGAATTCGAGGCTGGATCCTGCGTATTCCTAGCAAGATGCTTCACAATCCTAGCATTTTCCTGTAGATTATTTACGAGCACCTGAAGATTACTATCAGACTTTTGAGGTTTCATAGCATGATCCTATTAATTTCCGTTGATTTCATAAGGTAGTTGTAAAACATTTATCAAGCTCAATTGAAGCTTATTTCAAGTAAAAATGTTAAAAAGCTGGATTCTGTACTCTACAAAATTACGGGCCGCATTTATGGATCGAGAAATGTATTTGTTTATGTTCACCCTTTTGATTGCTAAAGCCTAAAAGTTAAACTAATATTTAATGTTCATTAAATTAACAAAATCAGTGCGCATCGTACCTTCGTGCTGTGCGTGCACGAATTCTATCTGCTCTAGGAAGTTTTTCTTTAAAAACTACCTAAGGCAATAAAATAGTACCATTTTCAATTCCTCATCGTAATAGGCTGATTTTCATCACGCCAATCTGTCATGAAACGGCCTACTTTCCTGCACTAATGTATGCAGTGCGAGAATAGTCATTACGCAACGCTTTCTCATTACACAACTGTTTTGAGTTGCATAATGAATCATAATACAACAATTTTTCAGAAATTTCAAAATAATGGTGCATGTATTACGATGGATGCGGAACTCGATTTTTACAGCACTCGTCGTAATTATCCTAACTACTACTATTTCAGCATTGTAAGCACATTATTGATTTATGTGGTTTCTAATCAGTCTTAAATATGTACAAGTTAAGGTATTTCAAGAATTCCTTGGAGTTCGGGTATATGATTCTACATAAGTAAATGAAGATCAATTCATCATTTCTAAATAGAAGAATATCTCAGAATATTGGACCCTACAAGCTTGACATATTTATATCGTCACGATCTCTATTTGGTAAACAAGTGAGAACAACAGATGTTCAAATTCATCTAAAAACTTTCTGGAATCAATTCTTTTAATCTACTGATGTGATAAGTAATATTTGGATAGTTTCTAATATGGCTTAAATTCCTTAACATTCATATAAGTATACAGGTCATTTTATGGATAAGTACCGATGTTTTTGGACTCAATGTAATGCAGGCCTTAGGATCTACAAGGCTCAATAGTTGTATATCAAGGGTTTTTAATAATGTCATAGAAGACTGTTACCTTCATATACAGCCATTCCATGAAAAACCGATCTAGTGGGTCACCGAATTCCCTGAAAATTTGCTATTTTGTTCCTTATCCGAAATAAGGATACAAGTATTTTTGGATTTTTTGATTAGGCTGACCATTTCCAAAATAAGGTGACCAGAAAAATCGCGATTTTGCAAATTTTTTTTCTCTTTAATGAATGTTCGAATCCTCTGAGCAGAATCTCAAATAGAGAAACTTTAAAGTAGATGGAGTACCGTGTACCTTTTAATTCCGCTCCTAAATGCTTATCTTTGACAGATACGCGTATTTCGACTACCACTTGCAGTCTTCTTCAGTGTCAGTTACTCGTATCCACTGTGGATACGAGTAACTGACGCTGAAGAAGACTGCAAGTGGTAGTCGAAATACGCGTATCTGTCAAAGATAAGCATTTAGGAGCGGAATTAAAAGGTACACGGTACTCCATCTACTTTAAAGTTTCTAAATTTTTTTTTTTAAATAATTATAACTTTTGAACCGTTCGACCGATTTTCAATCTTTTTGGACGAAATGAAGGCTAGAGATTTTGACTTTTCAGGAAAAATATAAAATTTCTCAAAAATTGTGTTTTTTACATGGAAAAACTCAATAGTTTCCGTTTTTTCGTGTTTTGAAGGCCTCGGGACCAAAGGGGCCATTGCTGTTCTCATTTTTCCTTGAAAGTTCAGAAAATTTTACGTTTATTGTCAAATTTTCAGCGATGTATGTTTTTTAGTTTTTGAGATATATTTTTTTGAAAATAAAAAATCAGTTATTTTTTATCGGCACACACTGTAGATCTCAGCGCATTAATTTTTTAATGTTTAAAAACAATCATAACTTTTGAACAGCTCATCGGATTTCCAATCTTTTTTTATGGAATGAAAGCTTAAGATTTCAACTTTTCAGAATAGCAAACTTTCACGGAATTCGGTGACCCACTGGATCGGGTTTTCATAGAATGGCTGTATAACTGAACGGAGTATTGCATTGATTTGTACGGACGTTCTTGGTCTTCCAATTACTTTGTTCGTCCAAGGTCTTAGGATCTATAAGAGAACCCAGTGGTTTATTGAAAGGTTTTGATTCTGTCAAAGACCCTTAGCCATTTACATAATTTAACGAAGTATCCTACCTTTTTCCTTGCTCCTACAAGAACTCTATGGAGAACAGGCATTGAGATCTACATATATAAGCAGTTTTGTATTGACCTTAGTGAATTACGGTTTATAACTCGTGTATCTATCAATATGTCACTTCTTACGGATGTAGATCTCATGAAGCTATTGAATAAAAAAAGTTTATGGAACACAACAATTTATAAATCTTAATAACATGAGTCTTCTGAAGTGTACTGTTTGTCGAATAATCAGTTATTACGCTGGTAGATCTAGTAGAACTTATAGACTGTTTTTTTCTGAAGTTCTTCGATAACATTTCTGAGCTTGTACCTGATTCCAAGTTTTTCTATATGTAACAGTTTATGCTCGTTTATTTAAAGTACTGTATTTCAGGGAGTTGTTGGATAACCGTGATTGTTCACAAACGGAATTCCATTTGGATTTGTTTCATCAAATTATATTACATTGAATTACTAATAGTGTGTAACGCATCAATAGTCGTGCACTATGCACCTTATTTCCTTGATTACGTATGTAGTTTCTAAGACCTGTATTCCAAAAAGTTCATGGATGACTCAGAACATCTCTTAAATGCAACACAGTAATACAAAAACAAAATCAAAGCAACATATTTCTCCGAACTTCTTCGCATATGAAAAGATTTCAAAGGTTTATAGATCACGCTTGTAGATCTGGAGGCTAAATTCCAGAGTATTCTGAATATTGAGGCTTGTATCACCAATAATATGATATGATAATTCAACACGGACTAAGCTACAAAGCATAAGCTAAAAAAAATTGTTCCCGCGTATGATGAGTTACATAATTTCCCATTTAATTGTCTAAACTCAATTCATGAACTTCGTAAAAAAAGTAAATTTAATTTACGTAAAAAAAACTTTGTAAATTGAGGTTTCAGTATACATTTTTTTGTCTTTTATCTAATCTCATCGTTGTTATTACACTCAGAGAGGTACTCGACTAGTGGATTACAACAAAATTATACAACAATCATATCAAGATTTGTTACAAATAACAAATTTTGTTTCATTTTTGTTAGAAGAACTCTGAGTTTATGGAGGAAATTATAACATAATTCAAACAAAATTAGTCATAATAACAAAGGCTGTTTCAAATTTGTTTCATTTAAAAACAATATTATAACAAAACTTGTAATAAAAATTAAGAAAAAATGCTTGTTGTAATTCAGTTATGCATGATAACAAAATGAGTTTGTTTGATTTGAAACCTAATGAGTTTCGTTTTTATTTAAATCACAACATATGTTGTTATAATTTTGTTTACCGTAGAGGACATTGTGTTATAATTTTTGTTATTTTAACTACTAATCAGCTAAAATTATAACCTATTTTGTTAGAAAAAGCGCCTCAACTGAGTAACAAAATCTGTTACAACTCTGCTGTAATCCACTGGTTGAGTAAACAATTGTAACATTTTTCAACAACTGCATTTTAAAAAAACATGACTTATTTTCTCATCATTTGATCAACAAGAGCTTTAAATTAATGCAACGCAAGCACCCTAACCAAATATGCTTTGATGAACCTTGTTGATCCGTTTTATACCCGGTATTAGCATCAGCAGAAAAATGCGAGAATCAAGACTCCGGAATTTTTGGGCAAATGGCCAAAGTGGTCAAGAGCTAGTAGGTTTGGTAAATAGGTTACAGGACAAGTGGGGTGTCAAATATCAGCTTAATACATGGGATAGGCAAAATGATTGAGATAGGAAAAAATTTGCTCAAATTTAAATGCTTATAACTTTTTGAAAAATGAATGAAATTTGATGCATCTGGATGCATTCGATGGAAAATTTGGTCTAGTTTTAGAAATTTGCTTGGCCATGCATATTGGCCACCGGCCACCGGAGAGGACCCCGACTAGGGGCTTGTAACAAAAATATAATAAAATTTTATCAGAATATGATATCCATATCATATTATGACATAATTTTGTTAGGCTCCGTTATCCATAGAACATAATAAAACAGAAATATAACATAATATGTTTTATTTCCCTTTAAGATATTTTTTTATTCATTTTTGACAACTTTATAACAAAATAAATAGATAGTTATGCATTTCAATAATATACAATATTATCGTATATCGAACAGTATTATAATTTTGATACTTTGTATCAAACATTATAACTTGGTTTGATACGTTTTTGTTAGAATTAAAACACATTTTGTTATGTTTATGTTACTATTCATACACTTTTTGTTATAATTTTAGTTATTTTAACAACATCCTGCATCAAGTTTGTAACAACCTATGTTCGAAAAAAACTTATAACATAATAACATATGCTGATATAATTTTGTTATGTACCCTTAGTCGGGACGCATTAAGATTCGTTGGAAATCTTCGGAGATATGTCCATTTCCGTAAAACTTGTCCAGTAAAACATCATCAGTCACGTTTGTATTTCTTATCCAAGTGTGCATCAAACTTCAAGATGATGTTTCCGGGAAAATATTCAGAACCATTCAATGCTCTTACCAATCTATAGTAGGTTCCAGGTGCCCTAATGCCCTGCTAATCGCCCAACTAACAATTCCGAGCAACAAACAAGCATGCATGTTTAATTATTGTTCAATAATGGTAATGACAGCTGAAAAAAAAAAATTTGCTCTATAAAGAGCTGAGAAGGTGCTTTTTTAACACAAACTTAGGTCAATGTTCCACGTTATGCATGAACAAAAGTTGAATCGCCACTTATTAAACGTTTCCAAAGATTCTCATTCGACTAGTCAGGATTGTTTTACTAATGAGCTGAACAAGACATGTTTCCCACAATTAAAAAGCCAATATTCCACTAAACAAATGTATATGTATAAAAGGATAATCAGAAGACGAACTTACGTTTTACTTGCGTCGCACTTCAGCTATTTCCATATGTTTAACATAAGCATGAATAAGAGCTGAATAAGTATCTTATAAAATCCTAGTTCAGCTTCAGTATATTATAAGAACAATTGATCCAATAGAGGCCAAAATGACGATTTACAAACACATTGTACAGCAAAAAATAAGCTTTGTAAAAGCGATCACGCTATAGCTGAATTTTATAAAATGGACAAAATATCCTAAATTCGTGTTGAGTTCCGAATTCATTTCAAAGCTTATAACTTATGCTTTCTCAAAACTTTTTAAATAGTCGTTCAGAAAATAAACATGGTCAGCCTCCAGAAATGTAGGATTATTTTGAAAAACTAAAACAAACATTTGAGTTCAGTATTCCTAGTAGGAGCGAAGTATTGACAAACAAAGCGTGATATTGACTTGATGATGATGATGATGATGATGATGATGATTATTTAGCCACCATCAGCGCAAGGATTACCTATGGCTGCAGAATCATACCGGGATGGTATGATCTACCTGATGGTTTGTTGTAGCAGGGCTAGTTAATATCTTTGAAGACCTTTGGAAGACAACACTAAGGCTGTTTTCTCATGATAAAAGGCTGGCGACCCCACGCACTTTCATCCAGTCAACAGTTCAATTAACTCCCTTAGGCTACCCCTCCCCAATACCCAATATATAGTAATATATCATATATAGTGTTATTAAAGTATCTTACCGTAAAATTATAGAAATAAAGAAATTAAAAATTATACTCATCCATATTCATCCTTCAGATTCTCCATCAACAATGTTCCCAATCCGGATCCGGTTCCACCGCCAATCGAATGCACCATTTGGAACCCCTGGGAACAATCACAACCTTCCACCATTTTTTCGGGCCACATTCATGATCCTGTCCAACATTTCGGCGCCTTCCGTGTGGTATCCTCGGGCCCAATTGTTCCCAGCTCCTAGCATCGCGTTGACCATACTTTCCGGGGAAAAGAGCTGCCCGAAGTGGCTGCATTTCAAACCGACCATCGCACCCGGCTCCAGATCGGCGAAGATTGCCCTTGGTACTAAATTGCAGCAGGGAGCTTCCTCAAAGTACACGTTGATCCGTTGAAGTGGCAGAAAGTGTTTCCCTATAAACTGGCCGCGCTCGTTTAGGCAGTGCTCCTCGCAGATAGTTTCCCAGAATGTCTGGGCGATTTTGTTGCCACATTGTCCAAGATGAAGAGTAACGATTTCACGCATAACTGGAAATTTTGAGTTGCAGGCTGGCCGAAACTTATTTTTTGGGGTTTTTAAAAAGAATTTTCCAAATTTCTGATATTGACTTGATTGACATAAAAGATCTGAAGACAACATCGAAATTTTGTTTGTTTTTTGTATGTAGTTTCAGATATCGTTTCCAGATCTTTTATATATTATATCTATCAAGTTAATATTACTTTTAGCTATCCATATTATAATTTGCTATTGCTAACCTTTTTCCGCCTGCTCGGGATGTTGTTCCGTACATGAAAAGTGGAAATTTCTTTGACAGAATTGATTAAATAAATTTCTATAGCGAGCTACATTTGAAATGACATTTCTTCACAACTGAATAGTGCGATCTAAGAAAAATGATTTGCTTGGCCATTTCTGAAATAAAATCCCACGTATCAAGATATTCGAACATTTTTCTATTCAAGCACATAGTCCTCAGAGCACTTCAATGATTCATACATGCTTTAATGCATGCATTTTCATAGGTTTATGAAAATACAAATCAATAATATAATTAATTAATACAAATATAATTAATAAAAAAAATGAATTCAATTTAAGTTAATGAATCATTCAAATTGAAGTTTTGAACAAACTAAAACTTATTATGAAATTAGATTAAGGTGAAGATCTAAGCCAAACCTCAAATTTTCAAGAACATAAATCTAGAGAACTAAACATCCGTTCAAGCTGAAAACTTTATCGATTGGTCATCGCCAGCGTGTGACCAATCGATTAGATTTTTAGCTCGAACCGCTGCGCTGTCTGGTTCTCTAGATTTGTGCTCTTGAAAATTTGAGGTTTGGCTTCGATGCATATTCACCTTAATCATTTCAGGGTGATTTTACTTTGTATAAATAAACATTATTTTTGACCATTATTGACATAAATTTTCTCACTGTGCGCTAAAAATAGCCGACTGAACTCAGCTTGGATCAGCAGCTGAATAATATGCTAGTTAAATAATATGCAGTAAAGAGCAGCTGAATAATATGCTAGTTCAGTTGTTGATTAGCGTACCATGTGTTGATTAGACGATGTCGAATAGAAGCTCAAACATGATCAATATTCAGCTATTAGAGGTTTATATTTTGCACTGGACGATTTATTCATCAATTCTAGGATGGCGCAGTGGGGGCCCAGATAGCCGAAGCGGTAAACGCGCAGCCATTCAGCAAGACCAAGCTGAGGGTCGTGGGTTCGAATCCCATCGGTCGAGGATCTTTTCGGGTTGGAAATTTTCTCGACTTCCCAGGGCATAGAGTATCTTCGTACCTGCCACACGATATACGCATGCAAAAATGGTCATTGGCACAGTAAGCTCTCAGTTAATAACTGTGGAAGTGCTCATAAGAACACTAAGCTGAGAAGCAGGTTCGTCCCAGTGGGGACGTAATGCCAGAAAGAAGAAGAAGAAGAAGGATGGCGCAGATGGCAAGGCATACCACTGACCATTGGAAGATCTCGAGTTCGAATCCAGTATCCAGGCGATTTTTAAATATGGTTGTTTATCATGATAATTGTGTACACTACATTTGAAGCGCCTAGAAAAATATTTTTTTGTTTTTTATTTGTTTTTAATTATTTTTGGACCAGTCGTATAAAAGCTGAACTAAATGCTTGTAAAACGTTTTAAAAGCTGAAAAAAAAAGTTGGTATTCAACGACATGCTTTAAAGTTTCTTCAAATTTGTGTGAACAACGCCTGAACAAAGGTTGGCCATGAAAATTATTAAAATGTTATTAAACATGATGCTGAACAAAAATGCCATAATGGTGTTTGTCAAATGAGGGAATGTTAGTTGGGCGTTCTATATGACCCTTTTTAGTATTCTGTGATAATCTTGTACAGCAATCTGTGTATATTGTGCTCAGCGCGTTTCATGAGAATCTAAATTTGGGTTTTATAAAAATCCTATGAGAATCCTGTCCAGGTGGAAGTGAAAATCCTGTGCTGAAGTTTTTGAGTATTATGCCCCGAATTCTATCAGTCAATTTTGTTAGAGAATTTTGTCTGGGATTTTCATTGAACCATTCTGATACTTCTGTTAAATTTTCGTCTTGCAATTCGGCGTCATCCTAACAACAATTTTGTAAAAACCAGTCCTTAGCATATTGTCCCGGCTTTTATAGTAATTCAGGTTAAAATGATGAGGAATTCTACTGAAAATGAGCATGAGCATGAAAATTTATGACCGTACAGTTAGTAGTTTCTACTCCGTGATTGACCAGAAATTGAACAGGGATCCAGTAGCATACAATCTTCAATGAACATTTTCTAGGACTCCACGTCTTTACGGTGATCGGAGAAGGGAAGGAATGTTAGTGGTACCTGTTGCGGTAACTTGCGCCGTACCCTATGAGTGGTGAAAGAGAGCATCAACCATATCCGTATCTCTGACAAGTCGCATTGAACTGTTGTAGAGATAGGCGTGTATTGTGTTGCTTCCATTGCTGAATCTATTAGCGTTGTAATTGTTTGCCTAAATCTGCCGATTATCAGGAATTATTTGGTCCACCATAGGTTGTGGGGTAATAAAGATCGTGCTTGGTGCCTGTAGTAAAGTAAGAACTAAAAAATACGGAAAAACAAGTAAAATATGTAATTCATCAAAATATTTACAGTTTGATTCACACATTGAATTTTGGTGTCAGTTGGTTGGAGTTTTTAAGGAGTAGGATCTGACCAGTGTGAGTAATTTTATTGTTGTTGTGATTGCAAATACTTATTATTAAATTATTATATATAGTTTTTAGCGTTTCTGGATTCAACATTTGGTGTAGTTTCTTGCTGAAAAGAGTCCCGAATACTCCTACCCAACAGGTACCTCCATTGCTACTAGAAACGGTGATCTCCTCTGCATCTCCATGATTGTCACAGGATGTGTGATGGTTCAAAAGGTTCACCTAGGTATGTAATGCGAATCATGTAACCTCAGTTTGAAAAGTTATTTTTAGTAAGTAATGGCGACAAATTAATAAGACCATAGGGTCCTAAAATGTTTAATGAAATCTTGTTTTCATTTAATATTACGAAAGAGCATGTTATTGCAACTACTTTAGCATTTTTTCCCGCTCAAATATCGAATAAATCATATTAAAACTTTAATTTAAAAATTGGATCCATAAATGAACCTTGACACTTGAGATCATGTTTGACGTTCGCTTAGTCGACAAAAATACCACAGGGGTTCAACTTTTTAACACTGGGGTTGTTCTTTTCTGACATTTCGGCAGGGACACGGAAAATAAAATACACCCAAAATTTGAGTTTAAACCAAGGGGTGTGACAAAATTTTATAAAAACTTAAAAAATGTTTTTTGGGCTTAAACCATCGGAAAACATTAGAAAATTGAGTAAACATATGTTTTTGACCTAAACTTATGCGTTTTGCACTAAAATTGGGACAGGGCTTTAGGACCCTATTGGTATGTGTATCTTAAAATTGTATAAAAAAAAATGAAGAGTTATGCCGACACTTTTAGTGACGAACCATACATAGTTTGCTAAACAATTTTGTAAATGTAACATTGCCACCGTACACATGTGTGTTATCACAAACATGGAACGAGTTCACTAGTTGGTAAGCCATCCTCGCAAATCTGAGGAATTCTACTGAGAATTCAGGGAAAGTCCATTCCTACACTTTTGGAGAAGTCTGTCCAAGTTTTCCATGAAAATCATACTCTGAGATCTGTTCTTAAAAGTTTGTAAGCAAATACTGTATGTTTTTGTTTTATTTACTATTTTTTTATCTACTATTTCTATGCGAACGATTCAGTGGAATTGTGTTTTACCAGTTTTGTCTTTTTAAGTATTGGTAAATATGTTATAATATTAAGAAAGTACAACAACCATTAGACCATATACGAGAAGAGTCTTCAAACACTTCGTGGGCCGGATGCGACTATTATTGCAAGATTTTTTAAATGTATTCCTTTAAGAATTAATCTTCAAATTCTTTCAATATCTACCCCTTTAATTTTTTTCAACCACAGATTTGCAAAGCCTGATATTTTCATAAGTCGATCGTCTGACTGTAATTTACAAAAGAATAACAAATCTAAAAATGTAGCACTGCTGGAGATGCCCTAACGTTATTTTGCTCCATAAACACAACATTTGTGTCTGAAGCTGTACACAAAATCCTAATACTCATTACCTGAAAATGCACTTTTTATCGAGAGGGAGAGAAACCGCGTGAGTCACTTGCTCGCAAGAGAGGAGAGAACACGTGGAAATTCGCGCGTTTCTTCAAACTTGTGTCGGTATACGTGCGCTGCTGTCTGGCCAGTTGCATAGCAAACAAAACAAACGCTCGTCTATAGTGGTGTCGCGAGTCACGACGAGAGAACATTCTCACGCATCATCATCTCGGCACAACAAGAAGGGAGAACCACTGCGAAAAGTTTTTGTTCTCGTAAATTGAGGTGGAGTCGTCTGGCTGGTTGGCTGATTTGACACAGCAATTTTATTACCAATCCTGCTAGCGTTCGAATCGGTAGTGTTTCCTTGTGCGGGCTGGGTATTTTGGTTCCCAGGGGTGAACTGAATACCAATAGGAAGTTAACAGTCAGAACACTATGAATTAGAGCTGTTTACAACGAGCGTACTCGTGCGTGATACGAAAGTGAAAAGTTCTTGGAATAATAAGTTGAAGTGTCAGAAGCAAAACCTAACTAGTGGCCTGAATTCTAAAGAAAGCCAAGTGCAAGTGGTCAAGTTTTGTGAGTTAAGAAAAGCATAAAGATCTAAAGTGCAGTTGTGTTGAATAGTGCCAAAAACAAAACAACAGTGTTTAAAACTGTGAAGTGAAGTAAGTAGCAGAGAACATCTAATCAGCTCGAAAATGGAAGAAGACAACAAAAAGCCCTACAAGGTAGGTCAACAATTCTAATATATTTGCATCATAAGCTCTGGTGACCTGCTTTCGCAAAAGAGGAAGCAGATCCAGGATAGTGGAATAAGGGTGCTTCGGCAGTTTCTGTCAAAGTGTGCTTCATGGATACACTACTGCGAGAGTTGAACTTTTTGAGAGGAATTCGGCCAAGGATGTATACCGCCGTCGGACGTCGGACGACACAACCACTGTTTCGTAGCCATACGTAGACGAGCTTGCGTATATTTTCCGACGCTTATTTATGTGTTGTGCTTTCAGCTCTGTTGATTGTTTAGAAAATTGGATGAGAAGAAAATTCCGATAAATAAGGGGGACGACGTATATGAGGTTTTTATGAGATGTCAAGCATTGTTGGACAAGTTTGAAGTGCAGAGTCCACCCGGGTTAAACGATGAAGCAAAAGGAAGCTAATTGATCCTGATGCGGTTCGATTGTTTGCATTTTGATGTTAATGTTTGCTTTCGTTGATAACTTATGCTGATGGAATTCAGAGGATTGGCATGTGAACAATGTGTAAGAAGACTGGTCAAACCACATAGATTTAATGTCGACAAAAATGAGGAAACCGCCATATTTCGAAGGTGATGTTAATTGAAGTACCAAACATGTACGAAGCAGTCAAAACAACGCATCAGTTTGTCATGCACGACATACACACAAACAAATTTTGTTGTATAATCTACCGAATCCATGGTAGAATTAAGAACTGCACCAACGAGTTTCAACCGACTACAAAAATCTGTTAAGATTACTATAATCTGGTAAAAATCACTGAGCAGTGCAGTAAATGTGACCATGTTCATAGTAGCATCCACTACAAAGCATTGTCAAAAGTATAATGCCAAGCTTGTCAAATCAAGAATGTTTCTAGTCATAAATACTGCAATTCTGGTTAAATGAACCGAATACCGTGATGAATCAATACTCAGACGCTTAAGCAGTGCCAAATGATCTGATACTACACTGAACGAAACCTCCGGTCGCACATTGAATGATTTGTAATTCACATGGTTATAAAACTTCATATTCCTCATTTTGAATGACTATGAAAGAAAATGATGCATCCACTATTTATTGAACAAAAATCATCCAAATTAGAGATGAATATTAGAACATAACAGAATGATATTCTGAAGATAATCGAATGATGATAACACAAATGATTATCATGCAATTTATGACGGATTATTAGCTCTCCCATGTCCCATACCGAAAATCATTCAATTACTGTCTGATATATTAGACGAAAAGGGAATGCTCCTAAACGTCAAATTAATCTTGTAAATATTAACGTAAACATCATGGTGGTGGCAGCGTGGTTCGAAAAACATTGCCGCGTGGAAATTACAGGTAATTTCACTTGAAATCTTATTTTATCCTCATTAGCGTTTTTTTTTCAGCTTTCTTAAGAGTGCCTACTAACCACAGGTCGCTAACATCCGAGGATTTAGGTTCCATGGAGCTATATACATCACACAATTATGTTCCTTACAAGACGGCTGAAAAAAAAAACTGGAAACTGAAGATGTTGAATAATGAGTTTATATCACATTTGAGAAATATAAAGCAATATCAACAACGTTTTGTAGTGCTTAACTTTTGATTTGATTTATTTTTAATTAATAACTAACATGAAAAAGGGATTGCTTACATGTATGTATGATAATCTTTCAATTAGAGGCATCTATTTGAAGGATAAAAATCATTCCAAGACTGGATGATTTTCATTCAGAGTGGTTTGTAAACAACTGATTTTCGCGAAGATGAAAATCATCTTGATTGTGTCTGAAAATAGGTATGGGGCTCCGATGAGTCAATAATCATTCAATTCGAGGCGGGGGATTTCGTTCAGTGTAATTTCAATCCGTTTCCGTTTGATTTTATGAATGTACCGAATCGCGAATCGTTTGGACATCATTCTTCATGAAAATGACAAGTATTCTAGTTAAAACAAAGAAATTAATACTAAAATAATGATATTAGTAACACCAGTCTTGTTTTTAAATCCGGACATATGAATCAAAAAGCCGGACACTTGAATCAAATTCCGGACACTCGTATTCTAGCTACTTAAATTCAAATTAAATTAAAAAATGCATTCAAATGTGACCATTAAACTACATTTGATGAAACTAATTACATGCAAACACATTATAGGTAATGATTTGAAATATTAACTGTTAAGAATATTTCATATTTCGGTTACTCACTCTCTTTGGTTGCAGTAGGAATCAGATTACTGGTAAAAATCATTATCTATGGAACTATTTTTCCACAATTATTCAATAACATACGAACATACACTTTTTCTGGCTTTCCATCAAGTTTTCTCCGCATTTTTCTTCCCGAATAGTTATTTACTGAAACAAAATATAACCCCACGCGTAGCGTCCGGATTTTAAATCAATGGATCACTGAACCGGACACTCATTAATCGCTTGAAAAATATCCTTTTACACTACTTTTCGTCGCTGTGATATATTTAAATTGTTCATTAACTAGATTTTACACACTTACCAACAATTCACAAACAATGCACTTTTCAATAAATTATTGTTCACCCAACGTTCCTCTTATTTTGCCGATGAGCTTGAACCACAAAAGCTGCACTACGAAAATACGTTGTCAAACTGGGGTTACAGTTATGTTGTTATTTATATTAATTTTCTGCCAATGATAACTAGATGAGAAATCGTAGTAAAACACGCAATGTTACACAAATATCTACATAATGAAAACCAAATTATTTTTCAAATTTACATGGAAATCAATGAATGTTTTCGGAGTGTCCGGATATTGGTACCGTCCGGATTTTGATTCATCACGGTATATTTTCTTGTGTAGTGATGTTGACTATGTTTTGGTAGAGTTAACAGATTAATGTAGTCGATTGAAAATCGTTGGTGCAGTTCTTAATTTTACCATGGATTCAGTAGTTTGTACAACAAAATTCATTTCAGTGTACCCTTGAAGCACAATCAAGGCTTCAGCAAGAACATCGTCTCATATCTAAATTGTGTTCGAAATCGGTTGGCAAAAGATAAAACTTGTTTTTTTTTTATAATTTTAAGAACGATATCTCACAGACAAAAACACCTAAAACTTAGAACGGGTTTCTTTGAAATACATTAATCAGAAAACATACAGATATAAGCAACATACAGATTATGGATAGACTTGTTTAAGACACAGATAACAGACGTTGAAGTCCGATTGTAAAACTTTGTAAGACAATTAATGGTCATTTTGAATGGCAACACATGTAGCAACATCGTGGTGGCATGTTCCTATGACGATGTCAGTGGTGCATATGAAATATTTCAAGATACTGATATGGCGCGGTAAATGGCTGGGCATGGCGTACCATTGGTACCTCGCGTAGCTGCAGGAATAAAATAGACCCCTTTGTGCGGTCCTTAGCCTCTTGCGCAGCAACTCCTATCCCTACCTCCTCGTGGTACTGGCCGGGGTACGAGTAACCTTGGGAAAGATCGGGTAACCAACCCCCGGTGGGAACTTTGGTCGTATGCTGACAGGAAAGGGGGGGTTTGCTTTTGCAAACCTGTAGCGTCTGTACTCCACGTTAGGAGCGGCTCACAACAGCGTCTGTTCCCCATGTCAGGGGCGGCTGACCATCGTCCTAGTGCCAGAGAAGGACTCTAAGCTAAACTGCGCACTATGGCCCTCCGAACATTTAGGGGGAATGGTCCTCCGGAAATCTAGGGGGTTGGTGTCAGGTCCTGCAAGCCAACTGTAAAAACACATCAGCACAGGAATGTCAACGAGAGAATACGAACCGGAACAATCGGCAAAGACCACAGCGACGGAAATGGACTAGCGATTGGAAACTCGGTACGTGGAACTGCAAATCTCTCAACTTCATTGGAAGTACTCGCATACTCTCCGATGTACTGAAGACCCGCGGTTTCGACATCGTAGCGCTGCAGGAGGTGTGCTGGACAGGAGCATTGGTGCGAACGTTTAGAGGTAATCATACCATCTACCAGAGCTGCGGCAACACACGCGAGCTGGGAACAGCTTTCTTAGTGATGGGTGATATGCAAAGGCGCGTGATCGGGTGGTGGCCGATCAATGAACGAATGTGCAAGTTAAGAATCAAAGGCCGATTCTTTAACTTCAGCATAATCAACGTGCATAGCCCACAGTCCGGAAGCACTGATGATGACAAGGACGCATTTTACGCGCAGCTCGAACGCGAGTACGACCGCTGCCCAAGCCACGACGTCAAGATCATCATAGGAGATTTGAACGCTCAGGTTGGCCAGGAGGAGGAGTTCAGACCGACGATTGGAAACTTCAGCGCCCACCGGCTGACGAACGAGAACGGCCTACGACTGATAGATTTTGCCGCCTCCAAGAACATGGCCATTCGTAGCATCTATTTCCAGCACAGCCTCCCGTATCGGTACACCTGGAGATCACCTCATCAGACAGAATCGCAAATCGACCACGTTTTGATCGATGGACGGCACTTCTCCGTTATAACCGACGTCAGAACCTAACCACTACCTGGTGATGGTGAAACTGCGCCCAAAACTATCCGTCATCAACAATGTACGGTACCGACGATCGCCCCGGTACAATCTCGAGCGGCTGAAACAACCGGATGTCGCCAATGCGTACGCGCAGCATCTTGAGGCAGCGTTGCCGGATGAGGGCGAGCTCGATACGCCCCCTCTTGAGGACTGCTGGAGGACAGTCAAAGCAGCCATTAACGACGCTGCCGAAAGCGTTGTCGGATATGTGGAACGGAGCTCAAGAAACGATTGGTTCGACGAGGAGTGCCAGGAGGTTTTAGAGGAGAAGAATGCAGCGCGGGCTGCAATGCTGCAGCATGGTACGCGACAAAACATGGAACGATACAGACTGAAGCGGAAACAGCAAACCCGCCTATTCCGGGACAAAAAGCGCCGCCTGGAAGAGGTGGAATGCCAAGAGATGGAGTTGCTGTACCGTTCTCAAGAAACGCGGAAGTTCTATCAGAAGCTCAACACATCCCGCAAAGGCTTCGTGCCGCGAGCTGAGATGTGCCGGGATAAGGATGGGAGCATCTTGACGGACGGACGCGAGGTGATCGAAAGGTGGAAGCAGCACTACGATGAACACCTGAATGGCGCAGAGAACACAGGCACAGAAGATCAGGACAGCGAAGGCGATGGCTACGTCAGCACAGCGGACAGCGGAAATCAACCAGCTCCCACGATGGGGGAAGTTAAGGATGCCATTCAACAGCTCAAGAACAACAAAGCCGCTGGCAAGGATGGTATCGGAGCCGAACTCATCAACATGGGCCCCGACAGGTTGGCCGCTTGTCTGCATCGGCTGATAGTCAGAATCTGGGAAATGGAACAGCTACCGGAGGAGTGGAAGCAAGGCGTTATATGCCCTATCTACAAAAAGGGCGACAAACGCCGCCTATAAAGTGCTATCCCAGATTCTCTTCCGTCGTCTATCACCTATAGCAAACGAGTTCGTGGGAAGTTATCAAGCAGGTTTCATCGACGGCCGCTCGACAACGGACCAGATCTTGTCCGTGCGGCAAATCCTCCAGAAATGCCGTGAGTACCAGGTCCCTACGCACCATTTGTTTATCGATTTCAAGGCGGCATACGATAGTATCGACCGCATAGAGCTATGGAAAATCATGGACGAGAACAGCTTTCCCGGGAAGCTCACAAGATTGATCAGAGCAACGATGGACGGTGTGCAAAACTGCGTGAAGATCTCGGGCGAACATTTCAGTTCGTTCGAGTCTCGGCGGGGACTACGACAGGGCGACGGACTTTCGTGCCTGTTGTTCAATATTGCGCTTGAAGGTGTCATGCGGAGAGCCGGACTTAACAGTCGAGGCACGATTTTCACGAGATCCGGACAATTTGTTTGCTTCGCGGACGACATGGATATTATTGGGAGAAAATTTGAAACGGTGGCAGATTTGTTCACCCGCCTGAAACGCGAAGCAACAAGAGTCGGGCTAATGGTAGATGCGTCGAAAACAAAGTACATGCTGGTTGGCGGAACTGAGCGCGACAGGGCCCGCCTAGGAAGCAGTGTTACGATAGACGGGGATACCTTCGAGGTGGTGGACGAGTTCGTCTACCTCGGATCCTTGTTGACGGCTGACAACAATGTTAGTCGGGAAATACGAAGGCGCATCATCAGCGGAAGTCGTGCCTACTATGGGCTCCAGAAGAAACTGCGGTCAAGAAAGATTCACCCCCGCACCAAATGCACGATGTACAAAACGCTCATAAGACCGGTAGTCCTCTATGGGCATGAGGCGTGGACTATGCTCGAGGAGGACTTGCAAGCTCTTGGGGTTTTCGAACGCCGAGTAATAAGGACGATCTTCGGCGGCGTGCAGGAGAACGGCATGTGGCGGCGAAGGATGAACCACGAGCTCGCTCAACTCTACGGCGAACCCAGTATGGTGAAGGTAGCTAAAGCTGGAAGGATACGCTGGGCAGGGCATGTTGCAAGAATGCCGGACAACAACCCTGTAAAGATGGTGTTCGCCACGAATCCGGTCGGAACAAGAAGGCGTGGGGCGCAGCGAGCTAGGTGGATTGACCAGGTACACCAGGACCTGGAGAGCGTGGGTCACAGTCGAGGATGGAGAGAAGCGGCCATGAACCGAGGGAATTGGCGAAATATTGTTGGCGAGGCTTTATCAAGATAATTGATGTAAAGCCAAATAAGTAAGTAAGATACTGATATTCACCTCTGATTGACGCAATTCAGTGTGTGGCGGTGCTTGTGATTGCAAGGAGTTTCAATTTGAATATTTACACAAAACTTCGCTTCATGCAAAACAACACACTTCATTGATTACGCCTGTGGTTTTGTTTATTAAATTGATGGACGAATCTGATAACGAAATTAAAAAAACGGCGATAGTAAACGGGGACACTGTAAACAAAAAATAAACAGTGGGCTTAATTAATAACAAACTTATTGTAAAATCACATCTAACAAATCTGTTTAAAAATATCTCATTAAGATGAAGATTAATCGGAGCCAAAGTTCAAATTTTCAAGAGCACGGATCTGGAGAACCAAACATCCGTTTAAGCTGAAAACTTTATCGATTGGTCACCACCAGCTAGTGACCAATCGATTAAGTTTTCGGCTTAAACGGATGTTTGGTTCTCCAGATCCGTGCTCTTGAAAATTTGAACTTTGGCTTCGATTCATCTTCACCTTAAATCCCTTCCGTCTTCCCAAATATTGCTAAATATTTCTCCACATTCTTCTCTTTCTATAGCGTCATGCTAATTTTGGATCAAAACTGTTGCTGGTTTTTTTTTTCCTCTGAAGAGGCATTTCTAAAACACTTTCGTAGATAATTCTTGAATAATCCGGGGATTTATTAACAGAAAAAAAGGAGGCAGTGTTAACAGAAAAAAAGAAAAACATTTTGTTTTGTTCTTTGGAAATATTTCTGAAAGGTTTTCGATGAACTTTGCGAATGAATTTGTAATATTTTTTGGGAAACTAAGGAAATTGATAGAGGTTTTCTTGAAGGGGGAAAAAAGAAAGAATTGCATCGAGTTTCTGATTAAGGCATCTCCGAAATCATGCTTGGAGGAATGATTGAACAAGTTTCGGCAGAAAACTGTTGAAATAACACTTCTTGATAAAGTTCTACTAAAATCCCTGCAGAAATTCTTATGGAGATTTGTAAAGTCATTTCTGATAAACCCAGGGTGGGCCTCACCTAACAATCATCTCTCGGACGGGCCGTCCCAAATAGCATCATCTCTCACACAGGCCGACCCAAACAGCACAGGTCGAAACGCGGGCCATGCCAGACAGCAAATGCTGATGCATTTCAACACTCAAGCTGCGGGATGCCTACACTGAGGAAACGGAACGTATGAGGTACATAAGATTTTTTATGGAATAACGACATAAGAAGTATTTTGTTTTTCATTCGAGAATCTTATAAAATTCCATAGCAGACTTAGGAAACAATACTCATTACATAGACAGATATAATTTCATAAGAAACTCGTTTTGGTTATCATACGATCATTGATCATTGGCTTTCATAAGACAATCTAATGGAGTACGATTTTCTTAACAATTTTATACGAAAATCTTATGAATTACGTGGAACGATGGTAATAACATAATATTCACAATAGAAATTCATAAGCACGCGTATGACAATTATTATTAACACTTGTGAAAAACAGTCGATTTCCTATCGAAAAACACGTAAGAATTTCGTACGAATTTCTTATGGAATAAAGACATAAGAAGCATCTAATGAGACTCATAAGAAAAACTTGTGAACTTCCATCGATCATTGCGTTCATAATATAAATGGGTATAATATTATAAGATACTCTTATGAAGGATCATAGATATCAATAATGGAATTCTTTTCGACCATTATGTATTTAGAGAATCGTTCTTTGAATTTAGGAAAATAAAGATATTCATAAGATCTCTAATGATAATGACAAGAATTTATTGTGAATATCGGACGTTTTGTATTTCATAAGACTCTCTTATGATCGTACGCAATTTCTGGCTCAGTGGAGCAGCGTTGTGAGCCAAACGAATACACCTACAAAACATGAACGGTAGGCGAACCTCGTTGCGTATACACCCCCCCCCCCTGGATAAACCCATTTCCAAATATGATTCATGAAGGGGCCCAAGTAAAATTGAAGTACAGTCAACTTTCGTTCGTTGCACTAAACCTGTAGCCCACTTAGTGGAAGATTTTCACTAATAGGGTTGAGTTTCGAGCTGTCAAATAACAAATTTTACAAAAGAAAAACAGAGCTACCAACATTGATAAATTGCATCTTATGTCAGAAAATGACGTTTGCCTTCGTTTTAGGTGGGCTACAGCCCAACTAACGGGAGCCCAATTAAAACGTAGCCCACTTAAAGATAGTGCAACGAACGAAATTCGACTGTATATGTCGAAACTGAAAAATAATCTAATTACATAATAAAATATTTGTTTTCACGCATTATGAACTGCATTTATGAATACATTTTCACAATAGATCTAATAGCTGATCGCAGTGAGAAATGATGAATGAAAAAAAAAATGAATAAATAAACGAATGCATTTTTAAGCTTAATTTTTCGAACTGTTTTAATGATACATAAATCTTTAAAGGAGAGTGCTTAGAATCTTGCTTCGAGTATTTTCAAATTTTGACATTAAGTTTTGTGAATTCATCCTGAAGTCAAGTGAATTCTGAAGATTTTTAAAAATAATGAAAATAATTAACAAACTAATAATTGGAATAGGTAGTTGGCCACGGGCTGTACATTGGACGATTTTGATTTAGTGAGATTCAAGGCATTTCTTGCAGAGTTACTACTAGAGTTTGCATTCCCGGGAAGATTTCCCGGGAATTGAGATTTCCCGGGATTCCCGTTTCCCGGGAAATGATTTTCTGTTTCCCGTATTTCCCGGGATTTCCATATTTTCCAGGTAGCTTTATATAAAAAAGAATTTACTATCTATTTTCAAACAAAAACCAACGCAAAATTTGCTTTTCATATAATTCTAACCAATGAACTCACTACATCACTAAATATATTTCGGTGCTGATTTTTTTGTTTTTACGTAATAAAATAGTTATTCATAAAATGGATATCGTTTTTGACGAAAGAGTATATGCTATATAAAATAAAAGAATTTTCGAAGGCTCTTTTCTATGAATTGAGTAGGCTTATAAAGGTTTCATGGATGTTACAGTCACAATTTTCAATATAAAGACCCTAGTTGGATTTTATTCTAAACTTCATACGATTTACCAAGTATAAATTCCACGTGGACTTTTGTTTAAGGCTTTGTTGTTTTGAAACCTAGGTTTTGAAATGAAGCTAACATTGTTTTAGAGGAACATGAATAAATTAGTCACAAAGAAGAGAAATGACCAACAAATGTACTGGTATAAAATAAAATAGGGTGATGTACCATGTAAATGTTGAATTTTGAAGCTGCATAACTAAGAACAAATATTCGAATAAAATCAAAAAATAAACCCAGATGCATATACGTCATCTGAAAGCATTTTATCTCGGTTTTGTAAAAAACATAAAAAATACGAAGAAAACTCAAATTTTTGTATTTATTGATGCTTGGGCTACTATAGGAACACAAATACAAATCCAAACCGTAATTTTACAAAACTTTTACATTTTTCCTTTAAAGTGTGGATCAAAAGCTTCCGACTTATATAAAAAAATAGTTTGCTACTATAGGAACAATAAGTTTGCTATAGAAGCAAGGGAGCTTAAACTATAAGCAAAACTATATTTCGATCATATTTTTAACAAGATCGATTTGTGTATCAATGGTACTTAGATAAATAGTTCCTGAGCTTCATGTAAAAAAATATTTTGCAACAATTTACACACTTAGATTTTTTTCACGAGCTCGGCTGTGCGAATCTCGGTTTCCCGAATTTAACCGAGACTCAGCTAACAAATTGTCCGGTTGCTTAGCAACGAAGCACGATTTACTGATACTCGGCTTTTATTTGCTGAGATCCCAGGAAATTTGTTTGCCAACTTCTCGGCTGTGCGGATCTCGGTTAAAATTAGCCGAGATTCGGCATTCTGAATTAAGTGTGTATAGCAAAATGGTCAATAAAAGCCGCTAGTGCGACTATAGGGGACCGTCTACTAATGCAACACTGACCTTACACGAAATACGAATAATTTGATAAAGAAAATTCGACCAAATTGGCTTCATTTTTTAGAATTTACCGGGATCCCGGGATTTCCCGTTTCCCTGGAAATCAAATCCCGAGAAATTTGGAAACTCTAGTTACTACTTCGGCTACCATACATATCATACGAGATTATTGTTCTCTTTAAAAGCAATATGTTATTGAAAACATTTGAGCAATTCAGAAGCAAATTGTGTAGATGACAAAAATCTAATTTCAAAAAAAAATGGCTTTGTATATTGTTGTAGTTTACTTAACTCAATCAAACTTTCACTAACATCCCTCGTCATAAACCAAGAATTACTTTTATTTAACCTGACATTTATGGGTAGACAAGCTCAGAGTTTAAATATGACTAGTAGGAAAAGGATCCATAGGAAGCTGTAATACTATTTTCCATTGGTTTTAGCTCAGTTTTCAATTAGTCCACTTAATAAATATTAAGTGGTAAAGACTAATTGAAAACTGATATCGTATCTCCAGTATCACCAGATCAGCTTTACTTACACGAGGAATTAACCAGAAGACTGCTTGGGACTATAGGCAATAATGGCGCCTACCCCGTCAAAATGCAGACCAATGAGGGGAATAGGGAGGAATTGATGTTGTATTTAAAACTGGCTCACAGTAGACCGGATGTACCCATGAATTTACGCCAGTTAATGCTGGAAGATATAGAGCAGGCCAACCTTTTTGATTCTTTTTTGGCTTAAATGGTTGCCGTATTCGTACAAATAGTCCGATCTGTGAAATTTGTACCTCAAATCAAAGTTTGGTATTATATCTAACTAAGACTGATACAAATATTAATTTTCTTTTATGTCCCCCCCCCCCTTCAAAAATCCGAAAATTTTGAAGGGGAGAAAAAAACGATTCATCATTTTTTTGACAATCAGTTAGGTTTTTTTTTAATTTTTAGAGTAAAACCCAGGTAAAATAATTATCCAAATGACGATTTGAAAAAGCTTAACAACTATCGTTAAAAATAAAAATTCGAAAAATAACTTTTTTTTTCATTTTTATTTTTTTGTTCCTTATTTATTTTTATCCCCCCCCCCTCGTACCGTCCAAGTGGTTTCGGACATAAAAGAAAATTAATATTTGTATCAGCCTAATCTATCTATCTTCTATATAAATAAAAATGGAGTGGTGTTTGTATGTCACGAAATAACTTCAGAACGGGACACCCGATTTGCACAATTCTTTCACTGTTGTCTTCTTGAAGGGCTCCAACGTGTTCGTGTGATGAAAAAGTTTAGGGAAGTTGTGGGAAAGTTTGGTATAAAGGGGGAGTACTAATATGTCATGTTGTGTGAGAGGTTCCATGACATTTTTCAACAGCCTACTAGATGGCAAGACGAAGTTTGCCGGGACCACTAGTCCATGTATATAAAAAAGGACTTTGTATCACACTCTTCGCTGCAGATGCAGTTAAGTCGAAAAATTGGTGCGGCCCGCGGGCCGGACTGATTATTGCCTTTGTCTGCATCGCTAGCAAAGAGTTTGATGTAAATTTGAATTATTATACTTAGATCAATCAAATATTATACCAAGCTTTCATTTGAGATATAAATTTCTCAGATTGGACTACTATTGTGAACGCGGCAGCCATTTAAGCCAAGAAGGGTAAAAAAGGTTGGGCAGGCCTGATATAGAGGTAAGGTCATTTTATGGCAAAAAGGCTTGCTTTTGATTAGCATATTGCTTTCGCCTTATAGTAAGGAAAGGCGTGCTATAATAATGTCAGAATGGAAGCGTTGGGAAACGGTTTACTGTCCGTCTCAGGTTCTATCAATTGCTATGAACGAATATTTTTAAATGTGATAGATTAAGAGTTGAAGATAGAATCAAGTGAAAACCACAAATAACAAAGTATGTGGAAAGGGACGGGTCTGAGATTGAACCCATGACCTTCTGCTTATGAAGTAGAAGCGATAGCCATTAGATCACCAATCCCGTCTATATTTGCTGAAAATAAATTGAGTAGATATAGGTACTTAGTCCTATTCCTTCATTGGAAGCACGACTTTTCTCCATATATTTCCCATCTACATTTATCCTCCATCTCATTCGGATCCTGTCGTTTTCCTCCTAACGAAGAACAATCACTCCTCATCATCATAATTGACCTTCATCCATGCCTGCGTGTGAAAGCGGTTGATCCCAGTGTGTACGACCTGGTTCAGCGTCTGGATGGTACTTTGAACCGGAAAGTATCACAGCCAGCACCATGCATATGTATATACAATAGGGCGCGGCTTGTTTTTTTCGATAGGTTCAAATTCCAGCCGAGCACGTGGGTTTTTTCATAATTTCACCCATAATTTGTCCATCTTTACCACGCGTAATAAGTTAATTAATTTAAGATTTAGAGGTCATGCAAGTTACTTGAAGGTGAATTATGAAGTCATAAAATATTATTTTAAGTGAAGTTTACATAAGTTTGACAATTTTCAGTCACTATTGAATCATCTAGCTCCATTCTACAAAAATTATGAAAAGTTTACATGGCATAACATTTATCAGTATAACTATTAACTAGTATAAGTTTAAAATAGTTTTCTCCATTTTTTTCTCATTTTACTCATAAATACCACCTTTCTCCTTTTTTCTGGTATTATGTCCCAACTGGGACAGATCCTAAATACTTCACTTCACTTCCACAGTTCTTATGAGCACCTCCACAGTTATTTACTGAGAGTTTTCTTCGATAATTGACCATTTTTGCATGTGTACATCGTGTGGCAGGTACGATGATACTCTATGCTCTGGGAAGTCGAGTCGAATTTCCAACTTGAAAAGATCTTCGACTGGTGGCATTCGAACCCACTACCTTCAGCTTGCTTTTGCTGAATAGCTGCTCGTTTACCGCTACGCCTATCTGGGCTAATACTTCGAGAATACTAAACCGATTTCAAATCTCTTTATATGTTTTGGAAAATAATTTTATTGTTTAAAACAGCGTGAACAAAAAATATAGTTGAAATTGTTTTTAAATAGATATTTAACGAAAAGACACCCTAAAGCATGAAAATAATAACTTGAAGGTTCACCTTCAATCAAATCGCTTGCGCCACCTGTAAAATTAAATATTTTTGAGTTTAATTTAGAGGTTTAGTTTTTTATGTGATTTGAATTCAGAGGAGAATAAGCCGAAAAATAAGCCACACCCTAATGTTCAAACCTGTTACTCGGTAACAGTTTTGAGCTTCCCTGCGGTTACCGACATTTCTCGGTGGTCCATTAGGTTAATGATTCGATCCTGGGTGAGCGAATTTTCGCGGTTCAGCCAACGCCAACAGTGCAAACGTTACACTTTTCCAACAAGTGGGCAATCCATAAAGTGGAAGATGATAAATGGCATTGCAAATTCGTTTACTGAACATTTTGATCGTTCTTTGATAGTATCCTATTAGGATAACCTCACAAGATTCAAAACTTTAAGATTTTTCCACTTTTTGGTTTGCATAGTTTTTGAGCAATTAGTGTGAGCGTGAACCACTATATTTGCCTCTTTGAAGTGAAAGGTTAATAGTTGTTGAAATGAACACTCATTTAACCTGAATAAGCGTTTTCGCTTTGAAAATCTTGGTTCCACCGTACCAGACTTTTAGCTATGGCTGATCATTCCAGGGCAGGCGGAGCAAGTTCAAACATTTTTTTCATCCGGTATTGCACCGTTCCACCCAATTAGATGAATGACCGTCGCTTAGCCTTTTGCTGCACTCACTATTTCCTCGTCAACTAATGACTGTGATCGACATCCTCGAAGCTTGAAAAACGTTCAACGAAACGAGAATAACGCCGGTAGGGGAGGATGGCGTCAAGTACACCTTTATGAAATTGATAGAAAATGTTTGCATTCATAACAAAGGAAATTAATCATATTTTTAACAAAGCATGTTATTTAAAACAAGTGTTTTGAAATTTTCATCAAATATTACGAAAACAAGATTTATTTTACGACTTAATCGTGGAATGTTTGCCAAAATCGAACATGTGCATTCCAATATTATACATTCATGTGAAAAACAACAAGGCAACATATTACATTTCATCCACTTTTGAAGAGCTTCGCCCTTCACCGTAAATTGCATAAATTCTTCGAGAACTCTTAAAGTTAAACTAAACAAAACTCCTGCAAAACATTTGTTGGGATTTTTAAAAGTTAATAAATAAAAACAGAATTGCTATACTATTTAATTCCACTACAGTTTGTATCCTTTGACAGATAAGCATATTTCGACCTCAACTATAAGGCCGTTTTCAATGTCGTGTACTCGACTCGAAGTCGTGTCTAGTATGCAACACTTAAGACGGCCTTACTGTTGACGTCGAAATACACGTCTCTGCCAAAGGATACAAAATCTAGTAGAATTAAATGGTATAATACATACGGTGTTAATTTATTTATAGTTATTCCACTAAACAGCACGAAGATTTATTATCAATTTTCAAAAGGTTTCTTTTCCTCCAAATGTTTCTTTTGAGTTTTTTTTTACAATAATTTACGCAAGAATTACTTCAGCAATAGTTTTCAGAAATTTGACTAAGTTAATACAGTGGAAGGGCAGATGTATGTAGTATTCAGATATTAAGTAATTACATTACACTAAGCTACTCCCAATCTTTAGTCCAGATCCTCCGATACCCTTGAATGTGTTTTTGCTATTATAAGGATACATTTTCTTCTTTTTGCTAAATTAAGGCGTATCAGACAAACTGGGCTTCCTGTATCAAATAACGCTTTCAAATTAATTTTAAAATCTGTCAAATGACTATCAACCAGTCCGTCATGTTCAAGGTCAACCGTCTTGTTATCAAAGTCTGGATCATTTTGAACAGCTGCGATCCTTGGTATTTTCTCATTTCCAAAACGTTTTCTCTCAACTGGATTCCTACAGAAAGCATCTCGACCACAATTTCTTGATTGATGGCTGCTCGGTTTCCGACAATGTGTGGCAATATGTCCAGGTAAATAACAGTTGTAACAAACAGGGGGGCTTGCGTATGAAAATTTTTGGTAGATTTGCTTGGTAGATGAATTGCTTGAAGTCACAATGATTGCTTCTTCAAAATACTATTCATTAACGACAGGCTATTACACTGCGGAACACGTTTTTGTCTCGCGCACCAAAATATCACTATTTACTTAATTTAAAATTGCATCCATTCCATTGTCGTTTATGAAAAAGGCAAAATTTGATATTTCAGCCAACTTGCATGCAAGTTTATCAGCTTGTAAAAATTGTATCTTCGAATTTATGTTAAATTTTGTTGGATTGTTTTTCAATACATAAGGAATAAATCCAGAAAAAGTAACAAATCAAAAAAATTACTATCGATTTGTAGAAAAAGTTACTTTAGAAATTACTGCAACCATTCTAGAAAAAAATCTTCAAGAACATATTCGAGTACTACTTGAGGAAATTCATGTAGGTATCTCTGAATGAATTTCAAGGAAGTGGAGCTTCCGAAGATGTTACTATTATAATTTTGATACAGTTTGTGAAGCTCATCTTGGGACGAATCCTGGAAAGATATTTTGAGTAATTCCGCTGATCCAAGAGAAGTATCTGAATTACTGAAATAGTTTCTGGTGTTAATTCTTAACGAAAACAAGCAATAACCTCAACATAAACTATTGTAGTTATTCTCAGAGGTATCTATGGAAGACCTTTTGGATAATTTATTCCATGAATATCATTAAGAATCTTCTGAGATGTTCCTCAGTACATGATGATGAAATAATTTACGGCAAAATCTCAGAAGAATCATCAGATTTAATATATGAAAATGATTTGAGGATATTCCAAGACAAGAGTTGAATGAATTGGGTTATTTAGGGCTAGGTATCCAGTTTTTTTGATTGTGCTACTTTCCCACGAATGTCGGTTCCCCGAACGCCAGTTCCCCGAATGACCCGTTTACCCGAATGCCATTTCCCCGAATGACCCGTTTCCCCGAAAAGTGGAGCAGTTCATACAGATGCTATAATCGTTTTCAGTGGCAGGATGGTGAATTAGAAAGAACGATAAGCAGTCAAAAGAAGGTGGTGTTTGGTCATTCTCGACTATACAAATGTTGCCTAAAATACTGAGGACGGTAAAACTCGAAAGAACTGCCAATCAAATAAAGAAGGGTGCAAATCAGATGATCAAATACGTTCACCACCTTGAAATGTATAAAGTAATGACAAATATGAGAGCTTAAAAAGCTTTTCGTAGGTATTTTGAAAACAAACATGCTTGATTCTTATTTTATACAATTCCACTTAAAGTTGTTATGTTTTGCAAAACTAACATCGAAAACAGATAACATTATTTCTCAGTGTTGCATCGACCAAATTTGTGAATCAAATAGAACAGTAATCTCCTATACATTTAAGGTGAAAATGCATCGAAGGTAATCCTCTAATTTTCAAAAGCTTAAATCTGATGAATCAGATAACTTTTCATGCTGAAAATTTAATTGATTGGTAACCGCCAGCGTGTGACTAATCGATCAAGTTTTCAGCTTAAACTGATATCTGGATCCCCAGATCCATCTATTCCTGAGCAAGTTCTTTAGCAGTTTTAAGCGTGCACAAGCAGCTGACGGTCCTGGGGCAGAAAACGTTGTGGGATATACTGTCCATTTGTCATGGGGCGTATTGCGATTGTTAAGAAAATTTTCTGATTTACGGTAGCCGCAGAGTTTTACCGCAGGTGTCAAAGTTCTACCGCAAGCTGCGAAATCATTCTATCATTGAAGCAACAAATCAATAACAGCATGTTTGAAAGAGAAAGCACTATGGAAAATAGCAACAAATAACATAAAGACGGTATCCAAGGTGTCATTGAAGCCTACTTTGGTTTATCAGCTGCGGTAGCTTTTCGTTGAACCGTAAAACGTAAAGTTTTCCCTAAAATTGCAATACTATCCGTTTGTTGTGGGGCATATTGTCCAGGCTCTTTTTGAAGTGCGGGATTCAGATAATTATTAGATGCTGTATTAGGTCTATCAAGGTGATTTTAAAACGAAGCCCAACTTTGAATTTTCAAGTGCACAAGACTGGTGAATCTGACAACATTTCGCATTGAAAATCAATCAAATTAGTTGCTTGCTGGTTGTGATCAATGTGAAAATTTTCAACGCGTAGCGCTGTTTGGTTCTCAAGACCTATGCATTTGAAAATTTGAGGTGTGGCTCCATTCTATAATCACCTTGAATAGACCTTGAGGACAATCTTGCATTTTTTAAACAAACTGGTAGATATTGAGCCTATTGATGTGGTTTTCCATTAGAGATAGTGATTTTAACAGAAATATTTTCATTTTTCCTTAAGGAGGGTTATCCTAAATTTAAGAGGCGTAAATAATTGTTATGAGATTTTACAGAAATTTCGTGTTTTAAGTAAGTTCTAACTAGTGACCCCAAATTTTAGCATGATATACCATACTGAGAGGTGACCCCGCACTTTTGCACCACGATGTGATTGATGTGTTTTTGATTTGAAAAATCTTCAGTGTTTTTCGCTTAAAATTTTCATCCAAATGAGCTCAAATTTTAGGAGGACCCTCAGAATTGTTCTACAATTATGTGCCTGGAGTGAAACAGAATGGATTAATTTAACCACATGAGTATTGATGATTAATCTTAAAAGTTTGACATCAGTTCACTAAAAGAAGCACTTTTTCCCGCCTTCCTCTATTTTTTTCTATCCTTCCGTAGAACTTTTTTTTGACTTTCGCCGAGAGCAAAGTGCATGCACATTATTCATCCTATTGACGGGTGAACAGCAACTGGCTTTGGCATCATAGAGAATATATTATGCTCTGCTTCCATCTGAACGTGTTGTGTGCAATGTGGAAAAAAGAAAATAGGTCTCTCCATGATGTATGTACTATCGGAAAGCTTGAATATTGGATCAATCCTGATGAAATAGGTAGATCCGTGCTTTGAAAAGAAGAAATTATGAAGCAAAACCCATTTTAATACCTAGCACAGGATAGTCACAATAAAGGTAATATCGATCAAATTCAGTTGTTTAGGGAAATTTAGTTGTTTCACATATTCTGAATTAATGTTCAAAATTGATCCAGAATCTACGGTTTCAAAATTTGTGTAGCCCTTGAACTATTTTTAGAACGTGTTAAAAGTGGAAATGTCAAATTTTTCTAAGGCATTCATGCCTGAATCTTTTTCACCCATTAAAATATCAAAATTAAGATATTGATACGTAATACTTCAACTATAACTGGTTTATCACTATTTCGTTGAACCTATATTGAACAAATTTTAATCCCTTTTGAATTGAAATCCTTCATAGCTGAAAACCTAGTGCAATAGAAAAAAGAAGAATTATTTAATTGATTGTTCTTTGTACGCCATATTGAGGCTCCCCTGTAGCAAACCCGACCATCGTCTTCGCAACTAAATTGCGAATGCGTGCGGCGAAATTAATTATGCATCTCTGATCCTTTCCACACCGGTACAGAGGATCTGCAAGCGGAAACCCCGGGAGACCAGTATAATCAATAATTAATAGCGAACAAACTGAGGGTTTACTCCACCTAGAGGAGAATCTGCTGAGGATAACGATCTGCACTGGCTCATGGGATTCAAAAGGGTAATGAAATTGAATATGTATTAGACAAAATCTTAATTGATACATTTTGAGGTAGCCCTCAGCGCTGATCCTAAAAGCTTTTCCAAAAGCACCTTTTCCGAAAATACTGACTAAATATGGTTGTTACCACAAAAAAAAGGAGTAAATCTCTGAATTCACATCTTATTTCTAAAATTATGGGTTTCTTGAACAGTATTGTCCCTTTCTGTTTGCAGTAGTTGAATTACCAATTCACTAATTGAATGATTCTAAAGAGTAACATAACATATGCTAACGATAACCTCCTCAACAACATTTCGGTCACTTAAATTCAACTTCGATTGCAATTACCAATCGAAACTTTGAGGTTCGCAGCCACAAATGAAATCTGGCGTCGGCAAACGTTGCTCAAAGTTACCATTTGCTCATGACAGCATCAATTAGGTTCTCATTTGCTCCGATAGGATATCCGCCGCTACTGTACAGTAGCAGTGCACTACATACTTGCAACCGGTTAACGATATGCAGTCATTTAGGTGAGCATATGACATCCTCCTCGGGGTGCATCCTGAACTCTAGCCGAGGAAGCTGCCACGTGTACTTTGCGCCTTGTTCAAATATTGTGCTGCTGCATATATAAATGAGGAGGCAGATGTTTTACTTGTTCCCGACGTGCCACGTGGTAACCGGATCTGAGAGACATAACAAGATTGAAACACAATCTTATCAACTGCTGATGGTTATGCTGACACCAACATTTGTTTAATTCAGATAAGCTTGTGAAACGTGTTCAACAAATATTTTAACATTATATAATTATAATGACAAAACAAGTTATAGTGACAAAACAAGTTATAGTTTAGCAAGGCTTCGTATCTTATATGACTTATAGCTACAATCAACATTGACTCGACAATACTTTTACCCAATATCAACATGACAACATCTGGTAGACAAATCTGGTCAGCATCAGCCCATATCTCGAGCCCACAGCATAGGCAATATGTCGACAGGTAGTAAAAAATTGCAGGCGGACTTTCTCATCATCCAGATACATCCAATTGAGTTGTATAGGGATTGGAAAGTTACAATTTTTATGGCCTGATCTAATGATCACATTTTTTAAAACATAGCACAATTTAATGGCGCTTCAATATCCTAACTTTTGTATTACGAGTGATTTAAAACGATTTCAATCTGTAGAGTCAATGACATTCGAATTCACATACCGATAGCTGGTCCCGATGTAAAATTTGCCAAGGGGTAATTCAAAAGTGATTTCCAAAATAATTTCAAAATAATCAACATGTAATACGACATTACGTATCATTGTCCACAGATTCCCTAAAAAAGGCAGAACACATGTGTCCGAAACGTCGGATGTAATAATAAATCCATTGTTAAGTTTTATTGAAGACTGCCCAAGTAACAATTTCAATGCTTTCTGATCTGATCTTCTGCTCAGAGGATTCGAATACATTAAAAAGAGTTATAAAAATGAGTTGGAAAACATTATGGTGGTTTAAAAATTATGAATGAAATATGGTTCATAAACAATTTATTGGCTGATGTTTGGTTAGGTAAAAGCTCTTAACACTGGCTTTATTCCGTATTAAAGGATGTCGCAATAGATTAAATACCGCTAGTCGAGTTCTACAAGGCTATATAAGTTAGCTCTTAACTGTTAGTGATTTGAAGTACATTTTAAGGGTAAATGTATTCATACGCTACAAAACTAAGAAGTTTAGAAGTGGTTTTGAGAAGTAGTCTTAATAACCTGTTGAAGTTTAAGCCTTTTAGGGTTTATCGGAGTTTTGTAAAAGGTGTATTAAACTTTCGGTAGTCGCGCGTTGTACTTTGTACAACATTCTTGGTTTTTAATGTTTAACATGCAATACCTCGCAATCTAGACTAAATATTGATAAACCATTTTCGACAATGTTGTTTAGGAGATCGAGGGCTGACATGCAGTGGTCATTAAGATACAGTATTGTGCCACCAGGCGGCGCTGGTGAGCATGAACTTTAGTTTTTTTTTTAAAGGAGGCTCAGGAGCCTGACTACTTAGAGAGATGGTGTCTTCGCAAAGTTATTCGGTAGCTCAAGGGCTAAGAGCCGGATCCTGTTCCTGGCAGTGTTTTTTTTAAAGCTATAAAGGTCATATTTGACCACATTATGCGATGTATTGAAACACTTCTTACCGCAAAGTATCAAACCATTCGGCCGAGAAAACCCCTATGTCAAAGTGAATCATTTTTACAAAATTTACAATGAATTCAATGCAAATGCCGTTAAAATTAAGTTAATTCTGCAACATGTCGTGTCTACAAATCCGGACACATGAATCAAAATCCGGACATCGATGCATCGAATTCCGGACATCCAAATAATCACAGCTTTTTTTCACATAAAACTTAAAAAATATTAAACATACCTTCACATTACGATACACAGATTAATAGATTTGTAATCATAATATTTTTTCTCTGTTGGATGATCCGAAAACATCATAAAAAGTTGTTTTTGAAGTCTTCAAAATATACTGTGATGTGTGCATTATTCCTCATAATAATAACACATTATTTACACCCATTTTTAGTTTATATTGTTTACAATTACAGCGATTTAACTTTCGGTCACTTTTTCCAGGTCTTCGAACAATTATAATATAATATTTCTTGTTGAACCTTGAAAAAATTGGTGTTAAAACACTGTGTACGGATAAAAACCACACGTATAAGTAACCGGATAGTCTTCTTCTGGCACTAAATTATATGTATTTTCAGTAATTTCTTCAAAACTCTTGTCAAAACTATTGAATTAAACAAGAAAACACACAAACAAATCACTACAGAACATGTATCATAAAAGATTAGCATGTAACAAACGCGAGATGAATTGTCGAATTACGATGGCGCATTAAGTAGAATTCCTTCGGTTTTCGTAAATTTTGAAAATAAACGCGTCCAAGAGAAACTGACTTTTGTGTTTGTCTTTACCGATATTTTACAAGGCTAACTTGATGTCAATTTACGTTACAATGGTCAGCAGTAGTTAACATTAATAATATTTTTACATTTTGGAAGGATATTTAACATTGAAATAATTGAATTTCATCAGAGTGTCCGGATATTGGTCCCGTCCGGGTTTTGATTCATCACGGTATATGTTTGGTTTCTATTTTCTCCCTTTATTATTGCCAATGCTGATAATTTTACATTCATTTCCAAGCTAGTAGCCACTGTAAAATAATTAATAAAAATAAAAACAAATCACTCGTTTATGCTGGACGTCATTTCGTAGCGGTCCAACTCACGTTCAACGATCAATGAACGCGCGAACAAGTTTTGGTCGAAGAAAAAGTTTGTTAAATATATTTCTACAAAAAGTTCAATCTATAAGTGTTTAAGAAGATATATTTAAAGGTTCTGTGACTCCACTGTTTTTAATATGTTGGAAATGTGATTTTATTGGTGTGTAAAGACACTGTCCGGGATTACGAGCCAGTGTTTTGAGATCCGGACATCGTCTAAAAGAACCAAGTTTGACTAGTGCAAAAAAGCTCAGTGGAGGAAAAAACATGAGGAAACTTAACAACTACCGAAAAGCTAAACATTACATATAATTTGCAATTGGATTAGATGGACAAATTGATGTGAAGATTTGCGAAAAAGTTACACGTCTTCTCAGTGAGAATCGAACTCACGACTCCCCGATCTCTAGTTGGGGCGCGTTAACCACTACGCCATGAGAGGACTCATGAACGCAGAAGTTAACCTGAATTCCACTCGGCTGGTTGGCCGTAAACCACGATTCATAATTAAAACAAGTATTTATCGAGCAACGGACTCATGTTCCGTAACCGGTCGTTTGAGAACGTCGCGACCCATTGGAAGCCCACACAATAGAAACCTCAGCCAGCGCAGTTGCTGGCTAGTGTAGTGTGCTATTCCTATACCTAAAAAACAATGCGCTCTCGGGCTAGGCATTGGATATATATAGAAAGCGTTGTGTTTGGATGGGCATCTAATTCTTCCGAAAGAGGTGCACTTTGTGAAAGAGGACCACGTGATTATTGAGCTGAAATCGAATTCAGGTTAACTTCTGCGTTCATGAGTCCTCTCATGGCGTAGTGGTTAACGCGCCCCAACTAGAGATCGGGGAGTCGTGAGTTCGATTCTCACTGAGAAGACGTGTAACTTTTTCGCAAATCTTCACATCAATTTGTCCATCTAATCCAATTGCAAATTATATGTAATGTTTAGCTTTTCGGTAGTTGTTAAACTTCCACTCGGCTGGTTGGCCGTAAACCACGATTCATAATTAAAACAAGTATTTATCGAGCAACGGACTCATGTTCCGTAACCGGTCGTTTGAGAACGTCGCGACCCATTGGAAGCCCACACAATAGAAACCTCAGCCAGCGCAGTTGCTGGCTAGTGTAGTGTGCTATTCCTATACCTAAAAAACAATGCGCTCTCGGGCTAGGCATTGGATATATATAGAAAGCGTTGTGTTTGGATGGGCATCTAATTCTTCCGAAAGAGGTGCACTTTGTGAAAGAGGACCACGTGATTATTGAGCTGAAATCGAATTCAGGTTAACTTCTGCGTTCATGAGTCCTCTCATGGCGTAGTGGTTAACGCGCCCCAACTAGAGATCGGGGAGTCGTGAGTTCGATTCTCACTGAGAAGACGTGTAACTTTTTCGCAAATCTTCACATCAATTTGTCCATCTAATCCAATTGCAAATTATATGTAATGTTTAGCTTTTCGGTAGTTGTTAAACTTCCACTCGGCTGGTTGGCCGTAAACCACGATTCATAATTAAAACAAGTATTTATCGAGCAACGGACTCATGTTCCGTAACCGGTCGTTTGAGAACGTCGCGACCCATTGGAAGCCCACACAATAGAAACCTCAGCCAGCGCAGTTGCTGGCTAGTGTAGTGTGCTATTCCTATACCTAAAAAACAATGCGCTCTCGGGCTAGGCATTGGATATATATAGAAAGCGTTGTGTTTGGATGGGCATCTAATTCTTCCGAAAGAGGTGCACTTTGTGAAAGAGGACCACGTGATTATTGAGCTGAAATCGAATTCAGGTTAACTTCTGCGTTCATGAGTCCTCTCATGGCGTAGTGGTTAACGCGCCCCAACTAGAGATCGGGGAGTCGTGAGTTCGATTCTCACTGAGAAGACGTGTAACTTTTTCGCAAATCTTCACATCAATTTGTCCATCTAATCCAATTGCAAATTATATGTAATGTTTAGCTTTTCGGTAGTTGTTAAACTTCCACTCGGCTGGTTGGCCGTAAACCACGATTCATAATTAAAACAAGTATGAGGAAACTTGAAAAATAACTATGAAAAGTGTAATAAATTACCAGAATTTAAAAGAGTGTTGAACAAAATGAGTACATCTTCCTTAATGACAATTCGAGCCACATCAAATGTAATTCAAATCACATGAACTTCAGCTCAGGTAATCAAATCACTAATATTTCGAACCTGCTATTATTTTTGATATTGTATCGTCACATTTATTAAAGAGTGATATTTAATTGTGTGTTGATCTGATTTTCATTAATATTATTTAAATGAAAATTTCATGCTTTTCAACAGTTGTCCGGAATTCGATCCAAACGTGTCCAGATTTAAAGACACCACTTTCATCAGGTGTCCGGATTTATAGACAAGACATGCTTTAGGTAATATTTTAATTGTTTTCTAATTAAAATCATGATTTTTACCAAAAAGTTCATTACTCTCGTAAAAATCAGGGTTGAAACAATGTTCGAAACACTATAACGTTAAAGATTTTCTAAAACAATACATTCATATTGGAATTTGAAAATTTGTGTCGACTTTAGCGTCCGGGTATTGATGCACCACGGTACTGAGGAACCTGGAATATTCTGAAAACAAAAGTTTTAATGCCGCTAGCGCCGCTTGGTGGCAAAATTTAAAATCAACGAGCTCAAACAATTGTAGTAATTTAACTTACTGAATAACTTTGCTGAATACGCCATGCTTCTTAGTGACCAGGCTCCTGAGATATCTGCAAAACAACAGTTTCACACCCACTAGTACCACCTGGTGGCGAAGTTACTTACTAAACAACTCTTTCATCTCATCATTTTCATCTTTCCCTGAAATATCTGCTAAACAAAAGTCAAAGTTGTACGCCCATTAGTGCCATCTAGCGGTCAAATTCCGAATTGAATGAGATACCTATCTGATGCGCACCACCTGCAGAAGAACTTTCCTACGAATGTCAGGTTTCGATAGTATCTGGATTTTGAGATATTCATTTAAAATTGTGGTCTACTCACTTCTATGAGTTTTCAGCTTTTAGTCTATACAGATCATAAACGGAATTCCGTTCTACACCTGACGTTTCGGTCACATTTCAGTGGCGTGGGTATGCCAGGTAGGACATGTAATACGCACAAAAACACCTGGATAGGACAGTCAAATGATTGTCCTACCCATAATTTACAAACCAAACGAAATCTATTTATTATCTGCTCAATATACATACAAACTCGATCAAGAACGTACTTAATCTTTTAGAGAGAATAAAAAAACCCTCTCAGTATTCTACCAGGAGCCAATCATAATTCCACCAAAATTCCTTCCAAGACTCCGCCAGAAATTCTCTCAGGATTCCATCAAAATTCCATAAGGATTGCACCAGGAATCACTCAGGATTCCACTCAGGTTACCACTAGGAATCCTCTCAGGATTCCATTAGGAATCCTTTTAGGATTCCACACGGAATTCTCTCAGGATGCCCTCAGGATTTCACCTGGAATCTTCGCAGAATTTCTCCAGGAATCCTCTCATGTTTCCACCACCAATCCCCTCAGGACTTCTCCAGGAATCCACTCGCAATTCCTTCAGAAATACTCTCAAGATTCCAGCAAGAATGCTGTCAGGATTCCACCCAAAAATTCTATCAAGATTCCTTAAGGAATCCTCTCATGATTCCATCAGCAATCTTCTCGAATTTAAAAAAAAATCTCAGGATTCCACCCGGACTCTTGTCAGGATTGTATCCGGAATGCTCTCAGGATTCCATCGGGAGTTCTCTCAGGATTCCACACGGAATCTTCTCAGGAGTCCACCCGGAAACCTTTCAAACTTTCACCACAAATTCTCTCAGGGCTTCACCACAAATTATCTCAGTCTTCCATCACAAATTCTCTCAGGATTCTACCAAGAATCTCTCCAGAATTCAACCAAGAATCCTCTCTAATGTTAACCACAGATTCCACCAGGATACCACCAAAAATCTTTCCACCCAGGAAAATCATTCAGGATTCCCCTAGGAATCCTTTCAGATTATCACTAGGAATCCTTTCAGGACTCCACCCGGAATCCTCTTTGGATTCCATCAGTAATTCTCTCAGGATACCACCAGGATTTCACCAGGAATTTCACCAGGAATCCTCTCAGGCTTCAACCAGCAATTCTTTCAGGATTCTTCCAGGAATCCACTCGCAATTCCGTCATAAATACTTTCAGGATTCCACCAAGAATCCTGTCAGGATTCTACTCGGATTTCCCTCAGGATTCCACCAAAAGTTCTATCAGGATTCCATAAGCAATCCTTTCAGATTTCCTGAACAAATTCTCTCAGGATTCCACCATGAATCTGTTCAAAATTCCGTCAGGATTCTGCCAGAAATCCCTTTGGAATTCCACCAGAAATATACATACAAACTCGATCAAGATCGTAGTTATTCTTTTGGAGAATGGAAAACACGATAAAATTTGTCATTATTTGCTCATGCCTAGTGGAGCATGACATGATTTGTATATGACCCCAAAAATGCTGGCTGAAGATCACCCCAGAAGATTATAATCTAAAAGCATCACTTGATAATAACGTACACTAGGGAGTCGATGCCGGTTATGGACCCTTTGCGTATTATGCACCCCCTACAAAAAACATAAAATTAACACTTAACGTAACCTTATTCCTGAAAATCCACCGGGGAACTTCGATTACATTGTTAGTCAGCAGTTTCAGGCGAAATATTTGGGTTTTAAGGCGCATAAATACAGACATTTGTACATTTTTTTAAATGTCCATACTTAGCATTTCCAGGTGGGTCCATAATAGGCACGTCGGCATCGAGCCGGATTACATGGGAATCAAATGGAGGGTCCATGATAAGAAACATCAAATTTGTCAACATTCCTTTTAAGGACCCTGGGAGGGTCCATGATAAGCACTCGGACAACAGTTTTCCAAATGTATATTTCGCTGGAAAAATCGAATGATTTTTTTTGAACTTGTTGTTAGACTCCACAAAACGTATATCCGTCTGAGATATCATGGACCGATGTACGAGTTCATTAATTTGACGTTTTAGCGGTGCCAAATTCACTCGTTGTCATGGTCACATAAATAACACGGCACCGCTCAAACGTCAATGAGTGAATTCATGCATTGGTCCATTGCGGTAAACCGTCGAGAATGAATTTCAGCTACTAACGAGGCCCATTACTAGCATTGAAACCCTAGATCAATTTCATATCCGTAATGTGCGATACTACCTAAAGAACAATATTCTAATATCGCATGAAAACTGTCTGAATTAAATTACTAAAGGATAGTGATTACACCCGATTCTGTTTTTGCACGGGGGATGCGTACCGTGCAAAAAAAGTTTGCAGTTCAAAATTTCAAAAACCGTGCAAAAAAAGTAACACCATTTCTTGATGTTTCATGCAAAAATAAGGTTTTGGCGGAAAAAAATGTATTGAGACTTTTTTTTGCACGGCCGTGTAAAAAAATCCGTGCAAAAACAGAATCGGGTAGGGTAGAAGTACCAATTATGGCGATAGTACCAATTATGGCAATAGTGGGAACAAAACGAGATTTTTCTTATTGTTTCACTAGACTATTATGGCTTATATTCACAGGAATGATTAAACTATTTGTTTTTGATGGTAACTAAACCTTGAAAAGAACATTCGTGCAATAAGCTTCGAAAAATGAACATTTGAAAATTTTGCCTCACATATATGTCACCTTCTTAGCAGTTGGCTAAGGAACCTCCGTTACGACATGTATGTTTTCATCCGGAAAAACTGTTTCAACCGATGAATGTATGTTGCCTAGTGAGAACAAATGAATAAATTTAGCTGGTATGCAATCAATTCTATTGTTTTAAGTTGGAAATCGTGTTATTTCCACTATGTCGATAACTGGTACAAAGAGTGTATGAGAGCCCAATTATGGCAATACTCTGGAGGCGGTTTGTTTACATTTTTTGATGAGTGAAATAAAAGAAGTAAAGCTATTTTACGGGTGACTTCCACGACGGGACGGTTCGGTAAGGCATTATCTTCATGTTTTGTACTCAATTACCAAGATTTTTCAATCACACGTTCGAGAACGTTCGCGAGTGGAAGATGATAATTTCATGGTAGAGAGGGGTTTTCAGCGACACTCGATTTTTGAATTTTCCCTCTTTTTTCGTTAAAAATTGGCACTGGAAAGGTAATGTGAGATCATTAATGCTGTTTTGTATCATAATTTGCATTTACACTACATTTTGACTTTTTTTTTCGAAAATTAATTTTCTACCATGAACCCATTGCAAAAAAATGAATTAACATTTATTTAACCCGAAATTTTTGGAAAATTTTATGAGCGATATCTTCATTACATATTAGCGTTGCATTATCCTTCGCTCTTCATGGCGTTTGAGTTCATTTCGTGCAAATATTCGATAGTCCATAATTGGTACACTTTTATGTCGAATGCAAGGAACGCTATTGCCATAATTGGTACAAAGACAACGCTTTTTAAAATCCATTTTTAGAAGCTTAAAGTCAATTAAGTACTAAAACTGTTTAAATCAACAGATTCGCAAGGCTTTAACCTAGTAATTGACACCAACAAGTCATGCTTGCCTTTTAGAAACGCGGTTACAACTTGATTATTTGAAACTATGAGTGGCGCTAAAGCCTAGACTTTGCTAAACGCAAGAACACTAGCAGAAATTACGATGATCCGACCCCTGGACCATCGGATAACCATGGAGTTAGTATAACTATTCTAAGTAATACCACTCCCAACGGTCAAATCTTTGATATTGAGGGTGACGGTGAGTTGCTGGCCTCTTGGTTAGTAGATATCATATCATCATTCTTATCTCAATACGGAGTAGATTGGCGTTTCCGGCAATGGAAACTTTCATATCTTCTCAACTCTGAACTCTTATCGGATGACTATTCAAAATTCAAAATAGCCCTCAATGAGTAATCGGAATAGCAGTGATTTGATTAAATTCCCACTGATATTTAGTGACATTATTCATAACAATATTTAGATTAAGATTATTTTCTGAAAGATTTTTTTTTGCAGAATTGTTTAAGAGCTTCCAGCGAAATATTTAAAGGAGTTTCTGTTTGCCCTGAAAACTTTTGTGATTAGTCCGGTCACTTTGATGCAAAAAAGAAAAAGCTACATAAATTCACACATACTGTTCATCTGTTTTTAATGTAGAACGACCTCTATTTTTGGTCTAATTCAGACAAATTTGTTTAATGAAACTGATTTAAAAAGAATATAAACATGAAGGATATTCATATTTTTAATATGCATGATTACATAAGTTGATGCAACGAATGATTCTAAAGACAAAAAGCTTGTCTTGTGGTAACAACTGGCTTGAAAATAAGGGAGTTAGAAGCAAAGAGACATCAGTATCAAAAAAACTTTTCAAAACAAATCTACTTTGAGGTTTTTTTAGCTTATACATTTCATAAAAATTGTACGAGAGCCAAAACCACAAGCCAAACTTCTACGAATAATATTATTTATTCTGTTAAAAATACCGCATTGACTTTTCAAAGATACTCACTTTCAATTTCCAGCCTAGAATTTTATAGGGTTGAAAATTGTCTTGCTTCACCGTGGATGAAATATTTGCCAGGTTTCAAAAGTGGACGTGTCTCTGGTCACATATATAGCATAATTGCACATCGGACCATACGTGTTCCGAGTTCCCTTCTTTTACACTCGTTTTCAAATCTACCGGTTGAATTTAGTGTACACCCTACGATGTTTCACTTAGGTCACTTTTGCACCAGATATTTTTCATAGCACACACTTTTACATTTTTTTTTAAATACCTACATAATATCAGTTGTTATAATTCTGTTTTTCTTTCCTGATCGGGATGAGTGTGCTCTAGGCAAGAGGTAGGTATGAGTTCCTCTATGCTATAGGCAGCAACGCTACGTTTAGTTAGTGGCGGCTTAGTTGATTAGATAATACCATTTTGATCTAGTTGGGTGTCGTTCCGTCAGCTGTCTCCGTTGTCGTCGTCGTCGTCCTCATGGCTTCCTCTTTGTTAGCGAACATGAATCATGGTCCCATTTTTGGTACCGGAAAGTGACAAAGTTAAATTTCATTTTAATGACTTAGCGTCACGCTTCCACCTCGCCCCGTGTCCTGATCGATCGAAACGAAATTAATTTAAGCTTTTTTTTTATCCGAGCGCTGTGAGCTGAGGGAGGGGTGTTTTTGATAAAGTTTTCGTATTTTTTTATGTAGACGGATTGCAGTCTCCCGAAGTGATTTATGGCGATGCAAATTTCAGAAAGGTTTGGCTTTTGGAAAGCCATTCCAAGAAGAAAATGTTGATGAATGTTGAATTTAGCTTCAGAGTTAGGGATCAACTGAGAAATCAGAATACTTTGATACAAAATATTCAAAGCTTCAGTTTATTAGTATGCCGACGGAAAGGAAATTCATCAAGTGTATTTCTGATTTGTTGGGTAATATGATGCTTTTGGAACAATATCTAGCAGGTAACGGAGAATTATTGGTAAATTAAACATTTTTACCATGTTTTATTATGAAAGTCTTGTCCTATTTTTTTATTGCTCTATATGATACATATGTCCATTATATCAATAATACTAATTGTGATTATTTATTAACATTCGTGGCATTTAACCATTACTAGATAAAACATTTTTCATTTATACTTTCCCATATACAGAAAATTATGGGTGGTATAAACTGCCCATAAATGCATGCCAGTCCCAATAGCAAAACAGCGCACTTAACAAAAACGCGATACACACTTAAACGGTTTCGCCGAGAACCCAACAGCTGATATCTCGGTAATAATTTGACGATTCTCGGTAAAACTTTTACCGAGATCTCGGTAAACGTTTACCGAATCTCGGTAACGTTCGCCGAGATCTCGGCAAAAAATTCGGATTGCCGAAATCTCGGTAAAATAAGTACCGAGATTCGGCGTTAAAATTTACCGAGCTCTCAGCTGTTGAGTTCTCGGCGAAAAATTTTACTGAGGTCGGTGAAATAATTTAAGTGTGTAGAAGTCGTGAACACTTTTATGCTTTATGTACCCTAATTATATTTAAAATGTAATGTTTTTGCACCCAAATTTGCACTCAAATGGTGCAATGAACTATTGTTTATAGTATTACATGCATTTTGTTTACTAATTTTCTCAAATAATTAGTTAATAAACGGGAAAATGTACGCGTGACTGATGTGCGTTTATTTGCTCTTGAATGTACGAGAAAAAACGCATAACAGTATCAGTGCTTACTATGATGCAGCGGTCTTCACATGTGAACTATTGTTGTTTTGACAATTTAGTGTCCGCATTCAAAGTCGCGAAAATGTCTGCTCTCGATTATCTGAAAAGTTATGGTAATTCTGATAGTTCCGAGGATGAGTGCAGGAATTTGGCCCATGGAGTCCCTATGGACAATGACGCGGGCTCTGAAAACAACTTCGATGGATTTGACGATAAGGACGGCTGTGATGGCAATGCTGGCGGCGACGGCAGCTTTCAGTTTTCACCGAAGACGTACCCTGAGCATTGGGTAAGCTATTTGAGATCGTTGGAGGACACTGAATATGCGAGGGGGACTGATGAAATGGACTCTGACGGAAGTTATACGGCCGTTGATAAGCTCGCCAAAAACGCAAGAGAACAAAAAAGGAATTGAAAGCGAGATGCAATGCCAAAAAGCGCCGTTTATCGCAGCTTGTCGATTGTGGGGTGGGTGTGAAATGAACTGCAGGCCAAAAATCTCGAAAGTGACACGGTGTTCTAGGCATTGAATTCACGAGAGCACACCAGCTATATTCGCCAGAGCGTGGAACAAGTAGATGTTCAAAGACGCAACTTAGCTGAGAAGACGATTTTGGATGATATTGATGATAATGATGAAGAAATCTGATATCTAGACATTTTAGAAATCTAGAACTGTTGTAGAATAAAATCGATGTAAATCAATAAAACTTCCTTTAAATTTCTTTGTTTGTGAACTGCGACATTATTCCAGTAGCAATTTTTCTTTTTACTTGTTTTAAATGCATATCTTGGGTCGCGAGACTGACATGCGTTTATTAGTAACGTGGGACACACCATGTTCGATGTGTTTTCAACATTTCTAGAACAAACGGGCCCATATAGCCGTAGCGGTAAACGCGCAGCTATTCAGCAAGACCAAGCTGAGGGTCGTGGGTTCGAATCCCACCAGTCGAGGATCTTTTCGGGTTGGAAATTTTCTCGACTTCCCAGGGCATAGAGTATCTTCGTACCTGCCACACGATATACGCATGCAAAAATGGTCATAGGCATAGTAAGCTCTCAGTTGATAACTGTGGAAGTGCTCATAAGAACACTAAGCTGAGAAGCAGGCTCTGTCCCAGTGGGGACGTAACGCCAGAAAGAATAAGAAGAAGAACAAACGTATTGTTTTCTTATAATACCATGAAAGAGCATGCAATTTAATGACGTATCCCGCAATTAACTAAAAATTGACGAAAACTCACGTGGGACTGTTATGCATTCATGGGCAGTAAATGAGCTATACTTCAGGAAAGTATCAAACTACAATTAGTAATTTAAATAGCACTTCATACTCCTAATTTATCATAAATATCTAGCAAAAATAATTCCACGAAAGGTACCAACAATGAAAGTCCTACAAACATCAAATTATTAGCAAAATCGTGTCGATCTGAGTTGCTTTCATTCTCGGAACTCAAACTCATCGGATTCTGTTTATATGTATAACTATCGCCTACACTCGTATCTAAATCGGAACTGTCTATCAATGAGCACCGCATACGCTCCCATCAGCAGACAATCGTATTGATTGCGTCAACACGACCCTCATATCGGTGTTCCATTAACGTTAGCCATTGGCATATTTGCTGCCTAGGCCTTGATACCACACCCACCTAGCTAATGCGATTATGAGACACCGAAATAGATGGCAGCATAATTTGGCAAAGACATTCATTAAACACCTCTCATCGTGAGATGATGGCTGGCTAGAAGACGACCTTCACATTCACCAAAGTCAGAGGACTCGTCCCAATTCAAGTGGAACGACAAATGCTTATGTCTCTGCTGCCATCCCCACGGGTGAATAAATTGTGCCAAATCAGGGGGTGGACGTGGAGTAGGTGTTAAGGACTTCATCGCGATTCAAGAGACAAGAGTGGCGAAAATGGCCTCAACTATGAGAAAGTGGCACGTGTACGGTGGTTTTGAAGCTATTAATTGTTGGCAAGACAAACTTTGAGAGCTAACGTAGAATTTGGATTGGGGAAATTGATTATTTATTGCGGGAGCTCTCGTGGGACATTTGACTCCCATTTTAGACCATCAATCAGTGAACGAGAGTGAAGGGTAAATAAATAATAAATTAATGTTTGGGCTGGTATTAGCAATATGTATTTGCAGGAAGCCATCGTAGACATTTAGTATGAAAGGTCATCGTATATATTTTTTTCAGGCTTGTTGGATCTTTTATTATGTATTTAATATTTATCATCTTGCATGCAACCATTCTAGGTCAAACAATCGAATTATTGCATATTTTTTATATGTTACTTTATTTACATTATTGTATTTATTTTTATTACATAACAATCATTTAATTGAACCATATAATACGGGTGATATTGGGAGGGTGCATCAGGGCATCATTGAAGTTACAGCTGGACAATGGAGTGGAGTGCCAGCCGGAGTCAAGGGTTGAAGTAACCGTAACATCCTCGTAGATGGGTTCTTCTATCCCAACAGTTGTAATGGATTTGACGCGCCCTTCTCATAACAAACCATCCCGTGGATAACTTGACAGGTATTGCAAATTTCATTATACTTTCCGTTGGATCATATTATTGGAAGGAGATTCTCTATTTCCCGCGGGTTTCGCGTAAGTGTCTCTGCTTACGGGTCCGCCACACCCCTTTTTGGCCCTTCATACAATGATATGTTGAATTCAGATTGATAATGAAAATTGACTGTACTGTTAAGTGGAACCGCATGCAGAGCAAGACTCAAGCTAGAATGGTGGCTACCTACATACATACACAATTAATGTTTGGGCTGGTACAACTAAGGGAGTAGCAAGATAGTTCATCAGTGGGGTGAATTTGATCCCTTGGGTTCAGACATTTACTGACAAGATGGCTAGATTTTGTTCCAGCTGTGATCAGCAGTGTTTCACACTTTTCAATTATTGACGTAGGGTAAAAGCATCGGTTTTGGTCAGTATAAGAGAAAATATTCATTAAATAAATGAAAAACCTTGAATGTACTACAAATACGCCAAATGATTGCATTCAATCCATATTATGCATGACAAACATCGGAACTTAGCAGTAACCTTCTTTTCACATTGATAACCACGTTGGTCAATCGAGATCACTAGAACCAGTTTCGACCACATTTTTAACTTTGCTTCATAAATCGGCCAATTACATAGATTTCTCCTGAGAGGGACCGAATAAGAAATACCTTGGCCAAATTAGATGGACCGAGGTTAACAAGGATTTATTTTAACATCTTGGAGGAATTTGTGTAGGACGAAGTCGCTTAGAAATAACACAATTGACGAATTCCATCCAGAAATAGCCGATTTGGATTAAATTTTGCACATGCTTTTAGTATGGTAGAATAAGTATTTTCCATAGAAAAATGGATTATTTTGGCTCAAGAATAACTTTTAAAAATAGAGTATAATTTTTTGCATGCAATTTTTTTGAAAAAAATCTAACTCTGAGACTTTTGACTTAAGAGAAAAACATTCTATGAAGAAGTTGTAGTATTTTATTTGGACTCCAAGAAAAAAATGTACACTGAAAAAATATTTAAATGTTTTCCATGAAAAATTCAAAAATAAAACATAAACTTTAAAATTACACAAAAACCCCATTTTTAATTATTTTTATTTTTTATTTTTTTTCACCATAGAATCTTGACAGGAAACAGATGTTTGAGGCAAAGTTTCATGATGGAGAAAATTTTAATAGAACAGTTTTTCTAAGAACAACTTTCGGTCGATTTTCAAAATTTTGTTTTTCTGTCAAAATAAATACGTTTTGATGATACAATAAGAATCTTGAAATCATTCTAAACCATAATGATTATCATGATCACTTTTCTAGCAGCAGCCATTTCAGAATCATATCAGGTTTAATGAAAAAAAAAGATTGTAACACAGTTCGCATTAGAGTTGCCGCAGTGAATGTTATATTTCTTTAAATATAAATAAAACTTGATAAAAATCAAGTACTAAGTTTTTGTTAAGGAATCACAGCTGAAATCTTTTTAATTTAATTTCTTCTGTGGAATATTAAGTGCGAACCTTTGCCCTGCATTATAGAATGAAAACTATTTCCTAACAGTTAAGTTAATGATCATAGAAAAAAGGCATGTCAGAATTTCAAAATCCGGTGCACATCCTATTTTGTACATCCAAAAAATGCTTGCTCTTTCGACGCCATCTTCGATTGAACTGACAGCACCTGAGCATAGGGTTATCATACGTCCTGATTTAGCAGGACATGTCTTGATTTTGAAATTCTTTTGCAATGGGGATTTTTTTTTATTATCGGACAATTTAGGTTCACCGATTTGTTTGAAATTTTCACCAGAGGGAGAGCTAGTGAATACATGACCAAAAGTGATATTCAAAAAAAATATAGTGGCCTATTTTTCCGGAAAATTCTAGATGAATTTTCACGATATCCCTATATACCTCAAACTTTAAAAATTCATATCTCGTGAACATATCGTAGAACAAAATTTTTTTAGTGAACCCAACAGACCAATTTACGAAAAGCTTCTTCTGACTGGGAAAGTAAGGATGGTTTACTGCGTTACACTTACAATGCGTGTAAATTACTGTCGCCGTTAGCGCACGGTTATGAGGCCCATAATAGAACACATTTTCCTATAGGAAGCGCGCGGGTGGTCATCGGTTTTTCAGTTCTGGTGCCTAAACGGTAAGAGATACCACTTTGGTGTCTATGGACGAAAGTTAGAGTATGGATTAATGAAACAAAAAACATTTTTTTGAAAACTTCTTATGATACAGACGACAGTTTTTTTTCGCTATTTTTCCGACAATTTTCTCCATCATGAAAAATTTTCCGGGAAATGTTTTTCTTTTTATATTTTTTATGGATTGCTGCGGAAATTTCCTTTCTATTTCACTAAAAAACTTTTGTTCTGCGATGCATAGTTCACGAGATATGAATTTTCAGAGTTTGAGGTATATAGGGAAATCGTGAAAATTCATCTAGAGTTTTCCGGGAAAATAGGCCACTATAATTTTTTTTTTGAATTTCAGTTTTGGTCATGTATCCACTAGCTCTACCTCTGGTGAAAATTTCATACAAATCGGAGAACCTCCGGCCCAAACCTGTCCGATAATCTAAAAAATGCCCAATGTCCGGATTTATTTTTCATATTTCAAGTTTTATACTGTTTTTTTTTTCTGCTTGCAGAATACCATTCCATGTTAAAGATAATTTGAATTTGTTGAAATTATCAATTAATCTTAATCACTATTAAAACGAAGGAGAGATCTACGTAACTCCGATCATGAGTTTATCTTTATTAACGAGATTTTTAGCCATGGGCTAGTTCATCTCGGGACCAACAGCTTTACTTCCTTTCATAAGAAGTCGTCACTATAACTTTTTACGTCATAAGTGACTATCTCAGGGATGGGATTTGATCCCAGGTCCTCGGCGTGAAAGGCGTGAACGTATATCGTGTGGCAGGTACGATAATACATTATGCCCAGGAATTTCCATTACGAAAAGATCTTGGACCGACCGGGAATCAAACCCAGACACCTTCAGCTTGACTTTGCTTTGTAACCGCGGACTCTAACCACTCGGCGAAAGAAGGCCCCTTCCTTCAAAAAGCTTTCATCTCGAGACAAAAAAAGCAAAACAAGTTTTAAGTTAGAGTCGTATTTTTCTTCGATTGTACCCCGTTTGGCATAAAGTCGTTTGGCATAATAAGTGACTTAGAATGAATATTGCCATTTTCGAAGCTTTTACCGAGATCAATACCACCGAGCCCATAGCAAAAAAAAAATTCGTAGGTTCTCAATAAGCATGGTGATTGTTCAAAGATACTCAAAGCTATGAAAGAAAAAATAATATTTGATAAAAGGGTAATTTCTGGATAAATAATAAAATATTATTCGCAATAACTTTCCTATTATGCTTCAGTTTATTCAAGAGCATATGATTGTTGAACAAAGTGACATTTTGTATCAATTGACTCCACAACAAGCCTGTTGTCATCAGAAAGATTCAATAGAAACGTAAAAACGAATGTCATTTTAAGAAATTCTAGGTTTCAGACTCATTATGCCAAACGACTATTATGCCAAATGACTTTATGCCAAATGACTTTATGCCAAACGACTTTATGCCAAATGACCTACGAGATACAAATATTATGTCACGCTAAATTTCGACTTTTTCGATCTCTAATGAGTTTGCTCTCACGGGAGAGCGTTTTGATTTAGTTTTGAGTGTGAGTCTATCAACACTGGATAGAGCTGCATTGATTACATCGTCAGAACAATTTCAGTGACTAATTAAAATCATTTTTCATAAAGTTGAAGCTCTCATAATTTTTCCAATGTGTCCTCAAATTAAGAACTAAATAAAATTGTTCAGTTTAGGATCCGTAATTGAAAATGTGGCCTAAACTAATGATGGTATCCCATATTGACCAACGTTTTTTATATACAAAGGAATGGTTTCTGACCAGTTTCGATATTTTTGTAACAAAATAAAGATTGAAATGAAAGCTTTCATTTGCCGTAAACGTTGTGCACATATTCTTCTTCTTCTATCTGGCATGATGGCCCACTGGGACAGAGCCTGCTTCTCAGCTTAGTGTTCTTATTAGCACTTCCACAGTTATTAACTGAGAAGATCTTCGACCGATGGGATTCAAACCCTCGACCCTCAGCTTGGTGATTGGTTTCACACATGAGACACGATGTTTAAAATCAACGATATTTCACTATAAAGTGTAGTTCTAAGGACAGTAGAGCTAATCCAAAGCTAGAACTGTTCAAAACATGATGATTAGTGTGTTGAATTAATTCTAGAGTTCAATCTATTCAATTGGCTTGTTTAGGGGTAGTTTTTAACATATTATGAATCTACGTTAAAAATTGAACTAGAATCCAAAATTTCACAATTGTTCGTGCCTTGGAACTACTTTTTAACACTTTTGAAATTAGTATGGAAATCACTTTTGAATCAGCCTTCGAAAAATTTTACTTCGGGACGAGCTGTCATTATGTAAATTGAAATGTCATTGAGTCGACGGATTGAAATCTTTTATAATAATTGACAATATCAACATTAAGATATTGAAGTGCAATAAAATCGTGTTATACTCAAAAAAATGGACTGTTTCGATCAAGCTACCAAAAATCACTGAACAACCCAATTGAGCGTGATGACTTTTTACTGTAAGAAGAGTCGCACCAGAAGCATAGGGGATTTGTACTTTTTGTGTTGGCTGGATAAGCGCATAAATGATTGCTAGGAGCACATATCACAGCCAGACTTAAATGACAGAATTACAATTTCTCATTGAACATTTACAATTCGTTTCAACTACATATCTACAATCTGATAACGAATATAAAAAGTGCAATATGTTGGCAGTGCTCTACTTTTACCAATCTCCTCCAAGTGCCGTATTACAAACTTGCAGAAAGATAGCGCAGCGTTGCATGCTCGTCTTTATTAAATTAGTTTTCGCCAACTGACATATTGTGTTGCATGCTTGCGCTCAACAAAAGCTACCCCATATGTGTGCGGGGCATGAAAATCGTGTTGATCTTGGTCTCCAGATAGAGAATTGCTCCTTACCTAGGGATGCTAGAGCAATTACAGCGATAAGATAGAGGAAAGGGTATTTTTTTTAACAAGTCCAAGGCGAATCGTTTCGGGGGGATGCAAGTCATAAAAACACCTGACAGAACATCGAGATAATCATGCTAGGACGATAGCCGTGGGAATTCTCGTTATGGGAGTCATAATATCGCAATCTTTGCTTTCTAATTCCATTACCGTCATCATCAACATCATCGCAAACTCTGAACGCTAGCTGATATCAAACGAGAGATGTACGCTATGGTGTGGGCGGGATTTACCCTTTAGATTCGAACAAAAGGAGCGGACAAGATAATCGTTCGAACCGATAATTTCTGATTTAGGATGAGGGTTGAAAATAACAAAAAAAAAAACAGGATTAAGCTTCGGAAGAGGATTAGTTGAGAAGCTGTGTAGGATGCGATTGGGTGATTTAACGGTGTTTTGTTTTGAGTTATCAGATTTTATGTTTTCACTAGGCTCGCAGCAGAAAACGTAGATTGATGTTTTATGTAGTTGTAATGTAAATCACATAGAGATGATGCACATTTTCATTATCTAGCGTAAGGTACAAAGGGGTAAGTTAAAAAGGCTAGTCTAAACTTAAGTGACAAGAAATCACAGGGAAATTTTGAGAAAATTAACTTCTAAATGACCAAATGAAACAAAATTTTAGTGAAGAAGCATCTTCTAACATAAATTTCCATCATGTTAAAAACTTAGCATTTCATCTTGCTCCACCCGTTTCAGCTTTCCCAGTATAGTCTCTTCAATCAAAAAAGACACAAGAGAGTAAAGATTTCTTCAACAACTCCTGCTCAAATTCTCCAACTTGTACCGTTAAACTGTGTAACTTCGATATTACAGGGAACATTGATAATTGGGGTAGCTTGCTAGACCAAATGTTATACATTCGACTCTCCACATCTCGATATTGATTGCAATTCAAGTATTAATGTTAAAAGAATAATACTTTGTATTGCTATTTGTCTGTGACTTCATAAATAAGTCTAACATAATAGTCTTTAACTGAAACTTCTAATGATTGGGATCTACTACCGTTAACTCCATCTATAACGCAATACAATCCTGGAAAACATTTCTCGGAAAAATGGGTTTTTATTCCGTTTGAGTCACCCTTACATCTGAGCAGATCAACACTGCAATAGCAACGGGTGCATTTCCGATCTCATTAAAATACCTGCTGCGAACGAGCAAATGACCGTATGACAAAGTCAGACAAGCAATCTATTCATTCGGCCGGCTTTATTGTAAACACCATTGGCGTAGGAACAGGGGGGGCCAGGGGGGCCTGGCCCCCCTCCAGAATCATCCAGCCCCCCCCCAGAATTTTTAATGACTATTGGAAAAAAAAACAATTTAACATGAAGCAAAATCTTCTGAATTAATGTACATGATGACTCTTGCTGTAAACAAAAAAATCGCTTCAGTAGTTACGTTATTTTATGTTGTCTAACTATAGTGAGAAAACCTCGCTTGTCTTGTACAGCATCAGCGTGGTTGTTCTGGCTTTCATTAATCGCGCGACATGTTTCTTTTCTGAAAAATCCAAATAATGCTGTTTCAGCATGAAGAAGCATATTCACTGCATTCTGATTTCTCAGGTTTTTTTAAGATACCCTGCTCGAGGTGTGGGGTGATTATGATTTCCTTTATGAGAATTCTCTAAAGATATCGTTACATCAACTTCTAGCATATAATGTCCAAAAAAGAAAATTGAATAAAAGACAACATTTCTAAAGGAATTTCTCAGATAATACATTGCGGAAATTTTTGTCACAAAATAAGGCTCAATTTTCAAGGAATTATGGCATGGGCAAGTTTTCTTTAGATGAAAGGCAGAAATAAAATCTGGTGTGAAAAAATGTATCAAAATCGATCATAGTGTTTTATTCCAACAATAAATTCTCTCTTTGATTTTGATTCAAGTATTGTCACATGGATAAAGTTATTGCTTAAACTATATTTTTACAAAAAAAAACTTATTATTTCATAAAATATTTGTTCAATTTCCAACATATTTGTAGCAAAACTTATACACGATATACTTTATAAAATTTTAGTACAATCAAATTCCTCAAGGAATATTGGAGGGTGGCTTAAGAACTTTTGCAAATCTCTTGGAAATTAGTCAAATGATATTGTGGGATTTTTTCAAAAACGAATTCATCCATTCCTTCTTTGTCTACTTTTTTTTATTAGCAGATTGATTCCGGAAAATGTTCCCGAATTAACCTAAAAAAATGTTCCATAATTCTTCAGAAGTTTTCCCTCGCAATTCCTCCAAAAAATCATTGCTTCTGTCAAATATAATTCTGAGATATTTTGCTGAAAGTTCTACTAGAAATTCTTCTGTGAATTTCTTCAAATAGTTTTCCCAAAAAAATTATTACAAATTCTTCCGCAAAGTTCATCAAAAATCCTAAAGAAATATTTCCAAAATGAATCATAAATTCCATCAAAAATTCTTCTATGTTTTTTTCTTGAAATTTTGCTTCAATTTCCCGGATTATTCAAGAATTGCAAAGAAAATTGTTTTTTAAATGTCTCTTACCCCAGAAAATTTTTTACTTCCGAAATTAGCATTAGCATGAACTGGAAAGGGGGAAAGAATTTATGAAGATATTCATTGAGAAATTTGTATTGATCTTCCTTAAACCAGTTTTTAAGAAATAATTTTACCAATTATTGTCAGTATTAGTTTGAATTTTTTAAGATACGACGGCGGAATTTCTAGAGGCTTTCTGGCAGAATTCTAGAAAACCAGAAGTCAAGGAAGGATAGATTAGAAAGATAATTTCTAAAGAAGTTTCTGATGAATTTTCTTAAAAAATAGCTTTACTTGTAAATTTATTAAAGATGTTCTAACTATCCTGTAATTAAGAGAAAATATAATAACTTATCTTTCAAGTTCAACCTAATTGAACATTTTGTTGTTTCTCCTTCCTTCACATGACGCTTTGATGAGCTTCGTTCAAAAATCTTTCCATACTCCAAAAGCTACATTTTAAACAATCTAAGAAAGGTAAATGATGGGAGTTTAAAAAAAACTACAGAATTCTTATACGTATGGTTTCTGATTTCTGAAAGTCCATCAGGAATTCCTCAACAAAATTTCAAAGTAAGGCAAAAGTTTCCCCACATTACATTACGAATTTCACCACAATACATCTGAGGTAAAGTCCTTGAAACATAAAAAAATAAAAAAATACTTCTACAGTACAACAGAAAAATCGATAGGAGACCCTTCAAAAAAGTTTGTTTGGATTTTTTAGAGGTAGGAAAAAATGGGTTCTTTCTGCATCATTTTTTCACCACAGTATCATGAAACTTCGGAGTTCATACAAAATGTTATCTAAGATTTTAATTACAAATACTTTCAGTAAAAATACCATCCCTTTAACATCAACCAATTCTATTATAAAAAACGAAGAAAAAAAAACAAGAATTTTTGTATTAAATCCCACAAGGACCACTTAAGCTTATCGGTGAGGTAAATTGTCAACATATTTCAGACGCTCTACGGTATGATTATTGAATTTTATGGCAGGAATTTAGTATTTTTTCCGAATTATATTTAAGCTGCACTTACTCAAAAAATAAGAAAGTTCTTTTAAATTTTTTTTTGTATATGTTTCTCCAGAAATCTAATATAAAGTGATTCGTAGAGGAATTTGTTAAGCAATCCCCAAAATGTTAAGGTATTCCTGGATCTGAAGCAAAAAATGGAGAGTGGATGAATTTTTAATTGTTATTTTTGGAAGAATCACCATTCGGAAAAAAGTCCTTTATTTTTTTTCTGGAGTTTTTTTTCTTGAACTTTAAAGAATACTTGATGTAACTACTGGAGTTTTTTTTGAGAATTTCAAAAATGAATTACAAAATCTTAGTAAATCTGATGACAAATTTCATAAAATAAATCCTAAAAGAAGGGTGAGAACTGTTCAAATAAAAAAAATCTCTGGGAAATACTTAGATGAATCTCTGGTTAATTAGCAAATTAGGGAAAGAATAATATAATTATCCAAGAAATCCCTGAATAAATTACTCGGGAAATCATTGAGTATTTCCGCGGAAGATTTTTTTAAAGAATAGATGAACGTATTCCGCTAGGAACTTTATAGGAGTGTTAGATTTCTTTAAACATTTCTTAGTTAGGTATTTTTGAAACAATATATAAACAAAATAAAATATTTTCGAGAGAGTTTTTAAGGAATGATGTTGCTCCTTAATTTAAGAGAAATCTTAAAATTAATTATCTGTGAAAATGCAGACAGATCTTCGGAGAACTTCTTTGAGAAGTCATGAATAACATTTTTCCAATTGAATTCTTGTTAATTGTTCATAAAATCCTTGTGGAATATTACGAGAAATCCTTAAAAGAACACCTGTAAAAATCATATAATTTTTGCTGCGATTTTTCAAACAATCCTGTAGAGGAACTTTAGTAAGAACTTCAAAAGCAAAGTTAGAAAAACTGCCGATAGAGATTCCTCGAGATATTCTCTGGTGATATCAGATAATCCGGGAATGATTTTCCGTGGGATTCCCAGGACGAACTCAGTGAAAACTGATTGTAAAGAAATTCTTGGAGAAAACACTCAAAAGTACGAACATAATACATGAAAAAACACCCGTATGATTTATCTGAGGTATCTCTTCAAAGCAAATGGTTGAATACCTGAAAAGTTCATGGAAGAATTGCAAAGGACTAATGAGCTTTTTTTTGCTTTCTTGAAAGATTTTTGACTGGATTACAAAAAGAATGAATCTTTTTCATATCGAAAATTTAATTTTACAAATATCAATGAACAAATAAATAAAATCAAGATAAATCAGTTAAAAACTACAAAATTTTTGAAAATCGTTATTATTGCTTCTGTAAAATAAGTAAATTACTTCTGTAAACAACTATTTGTAAGGCCCCCCCTGGGCCCCCTCCAGAAAATAATCCTAGCTACGCCAATGGTAAACACCCACTGAAAAGGACGATAAAAGCGAAAAAAAAAAACACAAAAACCAGGCTTCGGAAAAGTCACTTGTTTTTTGCCAGAACCCGTACACGTGGGCATGAGAGAAAGGCAGGGGCTTCCAGATACTGAGATGAAATACTTTTTTTTGGCAAACAGATGACTGCTGTATACTCAGCTGTACTATCTTTAGGGTACCTGTGGGGTTGGAAGAATTGAGAAGCTTTCGTGTAGCGTCAGAAGTGTACATTTGGATTTTGCATACCTTTCGATTTTCCTGCTCCTCGCTGTCATGGAATGGAATTTTGTATAAACCACTTACTTTTGAGATGTTTGTTGGATAGATGAATGTTTTTATCGATTTCATTTTGTTGGAAGCAAACCAGATATTTCGATAGACGTGACAACATGTAGGTAAAATGTGTTGCTTGGGAAATTTGGCATTGCCTATGCTATGATAGTGTTAGACAAAGTAATCAAACAGAGGTATTAGGTAAAGGTCTTTCTTCGCAGTCTGTATGAGAGCTCAAAAAGATATTATTTGCAGCATTTAAAATAAATAATTGATTATTAGGAATGAGAAAGATTGAACCAAATATAAAAAAATGCTATCATTTCAAGCTATCTAACAGTATTTTTGTTAATATTCCCATCCAACAGAATATATAAGATGATCAACAAAAAAAAATTTACTGTCTTTCGATTTGTATAAAGTTGCAAACTTTTAAGCCGTTTCTCCCAAATAGTGCAATGTCTTTTACACCCCTTTGTTTCAAGTGTTGAAAACCTCCACATAAAAAAAATAACTTAAAATTGGCCAACATCTAACAGCAGTGCTTGATTCTTCGGTTGTGTCACTTGTTACTGCGAAGGTGAGCATTGCTGTTTTGAGTGTTTTTTTTTATTGCTATAGCACTAACAAAAAGTTATCTTCCATAAGTGATACAAATTTGTCAGCCAAATTGTAATCAATATTACACAGCAAAAAAATCTTAAATTTACGTGACACGTAAACTTTTACGATAATAATGTAAAACGAGTTGCAACTGAACATTCAACGATAATTAATGTAAACTGTCTCATTGCATTCGAAAATGCTTGCAATCTTGAGTGGAACTGAAACATTTCATGATCTTACATCCAACATTCGCCAATATTGCATGCTTTCTAGCATTTTGAAAGTGAAATTGCAAACAAGAATTCTCGGTTTACATGATTCTACGCTGAATATATTGGGATATGCCGTAGATCGGATTATTAATTAAGAACAACTGTTCTGTTAAAAGGTTGGGAACGATCTAACTCATACATTTATTTAACGTCAAATTACAACTATTTCATGGCTTGCTGGTTCATCAAGCGCCTACTCTTCAACACTCCTCCTCGATTGGTGAACTCCTGGGAGGGAGGCACAGATACTACACACGAAATTTGATACAATTTTTTTCCAAGCTGCAAGATAACTCCAGTTTACCAACGACAATCAAGGCAGGCTTGGTGCAAATCGCTAGTTTTCATTTGTTGTGTACCTTCGATCTTTCTGGACAAACATTGAAAAAAGGGCCACAGTTTTCTATGCGTTCAATTATCAGTTTTATTAAAACAGTAAGAAAAACCTCATTCCAGTACGTTACATTCAATTAGAATAAACGGCGCTCTCGTGACGTTACTTTTGAATGTGCATGAATTGATTCTAATTCGATTTTTGCTACTTTTGATGAAATGCAAAAATATGTTTTGGCTAGTTACGCCCTTTTACCATGTTTTTCCATTGTTTAAGATCCGGGCTCACAGTGACAGTTCGTGACAGCGAAATCTCGGCTCACTGTGACGTAGAGAAATTTTGTGTTCGTTTCTCCCTCCCAGGTGAACTCCTACTGCGTCACGGAATCTTGCCAGCTTATGTGGTGCAGCGGCTTGGTCAGCATATCCGCTACCATTTGATCGGTGGGGCAGTAGCGGACGTCGATGAGATTGTCTTCGTTCAGCTTGCGGACAAAGTGGTATTTTGTGTCCACATGCTTCGAACGGTTGTTGACCTTCGTTGACTCCAACTGTTTGATGCAGGACTGGTTATCTTCGTGTACCAGCACCGGGGTTGGGACATCAACGGAGAAATCTTGGAGCATCCGGACGATCCACGTGAGCTCCTGACAGCACTCGGCGAGCGCCACGAATTCGGCTTCGGTACTGCTAAGCACCACGCACGTCTGCTTGCGCGAACCCCAGTATATTGCTCCGCCGCCGAACAGGAACACGTACCCGGAGTTTGATTTGCGACTGGCTGCATCGCTTGCCCAGTCTGCGTCCACATAGACCTCCAAACCGGAATCCTCGGCCTTCAGCGTGAGCTTGTGGTCCATCGTCGACTTCAGATAGCGTAGGACACGCTTGGCCTCCGTCCAATCGGCTTGAGATGGTGCACTTACTGAACGTCCCAGAATGGCTACGGGTGCAGCGATGTCCGGTCGAGTGTTTACCGCCACGTACAACAGACTTCCTACCAAACTTGCGTATTGGTTGTTGTTCGGTAACATCTTCTTCTCCTCCTTCTGTTTTAGGTGGCCAGGATCCAGGGGATACTTCGATGGGTTCGCTTCATCCATTCCGAACCTCTGCAGCACCTTTTGGATGTAGGCCTTCTGGTTGAGTGTGAAAGCCTTACCATCACGTTGCATATCTCCGCCGTCTTGATACTCCGCCTTGCACAGCTTCTTCAGCACCGATACCCTGGTGCACATCGTGGTCTTCTGGTGATGGCCCTCCAGAGCTTTCCACGTTTCGCTGGCCGTCTGCAGTTTCGGATGAGAGGATGTTGGCTGTCGTCGACAAGTAGGGCAATCGTGGCTCGAGCTCTTGCATCTCCGTCCTTCCAGGCATCCGTCAGGGGGTTTGGGGCGGCCTCCGTGACATGCTTCCAAAGGTTCTCCCGGATGAGCAGCATCTCGACCTTGAATCTCCAACTCTCGTAGCCTCCGCTCCGTAGCTTCTCAACCGCAAACTTGCTTCCGTCCATTTCTTCTTTTGAAAAAAAGCTTCAATTCTTCGGTGGAAAAAACGGCTGTTCATAACCTATTGGGATATGCCGTAGATCGGATTATTAATTAATAACAACTGTTCTGTTCAAAGGTTGGGAACGATCTAACTCATACATTTATCAAACATTTATTTAACGTTAAATTACAACTATTTCATGGCTTGCTGGTTCATCATGCGCCTACTCTTCAACAGAATATTCTGTCAAAAATAATGTACATGGATGAATCGACGGCTTGTCATGTCATGAGCATTAGAAATGATTGAATTTTCAACGTGAAAATCATGTAAACTGAGCCGTTTTGCATGCAACATTCTTCGAGAAAAGACGTTTTGCGTTCAATATTAAGGATTTTGTTAACAATGTTGTATATAATAGATGTGTTTATAGGTTTTATCATTGAATAGTACATGAGAAATGGCTTTGTATGATTGAAGCAAAAATTACGTAACGTGTAAATCTAATTTTTTTTTGTGTAGAATAAAAAGCGTTTAGCCCAATTATTTAGCAACAATAATTAGTTGTACAGTAGGATTCCGTTTTTGCAACAAAGTCGAAAGTTTCAGTTGCCAAAAACGGAACCGTGCCAAAATCGGAACCCAATTTTTAAATTTATTTTTTCAACTATTGGGTTTGAAAACATAATCATAATCCTTATGGAATCATATTGCATCGAGACCTCGGAACGGTTTACTTCGAAGCAGTTTTCCGTAGGGTTGAATTCTTTGAATGTATAGCCTCATAATGTTATTCGTGGCAAACGTTTTACATACTTCTTACACCTAAAAATCTTCTATGATTTTTTAGAAGCTTTTTGTACACTATTTGTGTGAGTAGGCCTCGTAAAATCAATAATCGCATAAGTGACCTTTATTGAAGAACTCGACATTTTCATAAAACTGTGTAAGAATATGAAAAAAATAAAATGTATTACTGCGTTCTTACAAAACAAAAGCGCTGAGTATTGCAGAACGACATATCTTTTTCAATTTGATGAACTTTAAAAATCAATTTAGCTTTTTGACTTTGACGAAAAATTTAACAAAACTCAGTAAGTTTTGGATTGCTCCTTTAATATATGTGTCTGCTCGTAAGGAATCTACAGGAAAACGCTAGGGCTATGAAGCATCTTGCTGGGAATCCGTAGGATCTCGCCTAGAATTCTCAGGATCCCACTAATGATTTTGTAAGGAATTAGCATCTTTGGATTCCGCTGCAATATTGCTGAAATTTCTCAAGTATTCGATACAAAAATTTCAAAAGTTCATTATTATTAGGCTACCACTAGCACTCCTCAGGGTTTAATAAGAATCACCAGATTTTGTGACATAATCCCCAATAACCAATTATACATTCTCAAGATCCCTTCAGAAACTCTCAGTGGCCGCTAGGAATCTGCAGATATTCCAAGAATCCGTTACAATTTATAAGAAGTCCCTCAAGAACCGAGAATCTCCAAAGGATTCTCATAGACCCAGCTCGTAAGGAACATTTTGATTATGTTCAGATCTGTATGTTTGATTACAAATCTTGTATAGAATTCAGGATCGTCTCTAACGTCTTGCAGAATGTCTAACAAAGAGGGAACGTAGCTCTAAATAGTTGACGCAGAAAGATCAATATACATACCAATACCACAGACAAAAAAAAACACTGTCAATCGTTTTTATCGCACGCTTCAATGATATTATTGAGAATGTAGTGTAGTGTAAGTGTAAGTGTAAGTGTAGTTTGGAGTGTCGCCGGTGTCATGATGCCGGTGTAATTCTTTAAAAAATAATATTGAATGTAGTAAAATATGCACTCTTTTCATGGATTATATATTAACGCTTCTGCAGTTCTCTAGAATAACATAATTAATTCAATAAAATTACTAAGAACTATGATACACAACCTTCTTGCTGTATTTATATCTATTTCTTCGGTGTGTCTTTACATACGCAATGTATGTAAATCCAAAATAATAAAAACAGTGAGCCAAAAAGTTGAGATGAAAATTTATGATTGTAACTCTGTGCGAGTCATCGAATTTTTGTTTCTCTTTTGTCGGTCCTTGTGTTCAAACAAGCTGTATCAAATATGAAAAAAGTACCGAAAAGCTAAACATTACATATAGTTTGCAATTGGATTAAATTTCACATCAATTTGTCCATTTAATTCAATCGCAAACTATATGTAATGTTTAGCTTTTCGGTAGTTGTTAAACTTCCACTCGGCTGGTTAGCCGTAAACCACGATTCATAATTAAAAACTAGTATGAAAAAAGTGTTTTTTGGTGTATCACCTACTAGCAGACTCAAGTGGGCTGGTCACTCAGTATGAATGCCTAAGAAAAAATAATGGCCTCTTGTTGAGATAGTAGTGGAGATTATTGGCCTCATTGAACGTTGCGGATGCATGACCAATGACCATCCCGAAGTAAATAAGCGCGTACGGAAGCTCTTAGTAATTAGTAATTGGTGAGCAACAGACACGAAAATATTTACAAAAATTTACAAATTTTAATTGTATTAAAAAATGTTGCCAAAAACGGATCCATTTTGTTGCCAAAATCGGGGGGTGCTAAAAATGGAGCATGCCAAAAACGGAGCATGCCAAAAACGGGATCCCACTGTAATTTACTTTCATTTTCCAACAATATTCCGCTCACAACGGAATCATTGGATTATAATAACAAAAAACTTCGTTCGACCAGCAACAGAAAACTTATTCTAAACTGAATCCTCTTCCCCAAATATTACGTCCGACGACCGAAAATTAAAAAAAAAAACGGCTCTTACTCGCTTCACCAATGATATTATCATGTCTTTAATTTCGATATACATTGTTGGCCATTCTTCTAAATCTTAAATCAACCGTAATCAGCTAATTACGTCTATAGATGTAATTGTACCGTAATTTCGGGTGAAATTGATCATTTTTCACAGTTTTTCTGGTCTGTTTTCTAAAATGTTATCAATATCATGCAAATAAATGCAGGAAAGTAAGTACGACTGTGAACCTCATTAGCTCATGTACCGAAATTTTCTAACAAATGTAATATTAGTATTAAAAATCATCTCTAAAATAAAAGATCGAAGGATCTCATTTCGGGGTGAAATTGATCACTTGTCAATGTGATTATTGTTAGTATTGAAATCAACTCTACATATTTAATTTAGGCCTCCTGAATTCGAATATGGTTGCCTAATTCTTAACAAGACAATATATTTGGAAATAATCACTCATTAAATTTCAAGAATACCGCGGAAACGCCTAAATTAATTATTTCAACAAAATAAGCATATTGATACGAATTTTGACGGTAAAATCTGTTTTAGGGGTATGTTTTAAGCATTCACACAAACTTGGTTCTGGGTTTTTACTTTTTATTTACATAAAAATATCATTCTTTGACACAAAAAACTTCACTACACACAATTCGACACTATTTAAGACAAACAAAGTTCATTTACTACAGGTTGCATGAATTTTGATGCACTTTTTGTACGAAACAAAATCACGTTATTCATTCGTGGATAATTTGATCGCCGTGAATTTTGCAATTACCATGCCCACACAGTTACGGATCACCCACAGTGACGGATCACTTTGGCGTTTAACATCGGATAACTCGCTCAAAACATAAACAGTGACGTAAAACATATTTTTCCCATGTTATACTATTTGTCTTCTACCATTTGCAATGTTAAGCACAACATTCAACCGCTAAATAATGGTGTATTTGAAAAATGTTTAGTTGGTACCACACAGCTATCATTATATGGTCGTTTTCTATAAGAAGTGCCGTCAGCATTCATAAGCTTCCACAGGTGGTAAAATTCAAATGTTATAGCATAAACCATGCTCATTCGCTTCAATTAAGTATGAATTCATCTTTGGAAAACATTTTTCTTGATTGTTGATTCTAAATACCGAATATTAGCACTTCTAACTAGTGATCCATAATATGGATAAGGAAATGATTGTTTACCACGGTTATGGATCACTTCCAAAGACTGTAGATTTCTGCCATTTTAAGCATTGGATTCGACATTTTCAGGCAATCGCACTAAGGATAAAACTAATAAAACATCAAGGTTTGTAAATTTCATTTTTTAGCAGACAAAAATGGGTAGAAAACTTGATGTGGAGCGAAAACAGTTCTTTTCTCAGTTACTACAACGCAGTATCACAAAACAAGGGCATTTTACCCTTGTTTACAGCTCTAACACTGCTATTTTTCAGTAATATGTGACACATTGTCAACTTTCGCCAAATCATGCAATACAGATGCATTGAGTTGAAAATCTCTTGATTTTGCGCACTGATCCGTAATATGTCACAATTTGATCCATAATATGAAAATTGATCCATAATATGGTTTTCAGAAACCGATACAATTTTTAATTTCTATGCAGTCCTATGTAAATATTACACTCAAAACAGTTTATTATCCGAAGTTCCAATTTGAAACGATTCAATTCATGCATTTAAATTACAATTTCACGTTATCCATGTCGTTTTATTGAATTTTATAGGTTTGACTCCACACTATTTGATCCACAACTGTGGGGTCATGGTACCTTCAAACCCAAGTCTGCACAGTGGGCCTGGCCATTTTAATACTTGTATCATGTTTTCGATATGCTGCAAATTTTAATGCTGACAAGAAAATACTAGAAGAAATTCAATATTGGCTGTGCAAGCACTTAGATTAGATTAGATTAGATTAGAAACAAAATCACGTGACACGGTGATCAATATCACCCGAATTTACGGTACATCATATTTGCGACAGAACTGATGCGCAGCTAATTTTTTTGTGTTTATCTGTACTGTATTATTTGTAAAAATCATGAACTCTACCAAATTTATATCTAATAATCAAACATTTTCCTTATACTTGCAGGTACATTGCTGACACAAATATCTAATCAGGAGTCAGGTGCACAGAAAAGATAAAGTAGTTATACAATTCGATTCAACTGAATTTAAGATTTACACCAAATTATATTGTTGTATCGAAATACACAGCGAAATGAGTGACCAGAATAGAATATTTATAATTGTTATCAAAAGAGAATACTTTGGGATTTTATAAGTAATCGAATCAACATGTTTGCAACACTGAAGTCTATTTCTCGGTAAAATGTAAGGTAAGGTTACGAAAGTTTTGCAAATATTTTATTTTATTTATGACACTTTACACTAGAAAGGTGCATGCGTGTCGTGTCAGACTGGAACGGTCATATACCAACATTTCATTTTACAATTTATGTTATTTAAAATTTTTTTGTTCAACTTTGTATCGTCCAAGACAGTTAATAATTTCTCCATGATGTTTTTTTCATTTCCTAGGGCGTACCGCAAACTAGCTGAACTTATATTTTTTTTTCTTTCACTGTCGAATTTTCTGCCGTACAGATTTATTTATTTATTTACTTGGTGTTACGTCAATCAGTTTGATGTCCATGTCTGTGTACCTCCAACTTTGATTTTGACTCACGCTCTCCATATCTTGTCGTAGGTACCTGATCAAGCTACCTCGCTCTCTGTGCTTCCCACCTTCTTGTACCAACCGGATTCGACATGGTTCATTTTCCGCCGCCACACACCGTTTCATGCACACCGCCAAAGATGGTACCCTTCGTTCGAACACTCCAAGTGCTTGCAGGTCCTCTTCCAGCATGGTCTATGCTGCATGTCCATAGAGGACCACCGGTCTTATATACGTTTTTTACATGGTACATTTGGTGCGGGGGTGAATCTTTCTCGATCGCAGCTTCTTCTGGAGCCCTTAGTAGGCGCGATTTCCACTGATGATACGTTTCCGTATTTCACGACTAATGTTGTTATCAGCTGTAAACGAGGTAGACGAACTCATCAACCACCTCAAAAGTATCCCCGTCTATCATAACACTGCTTCCTAGGCGGGCTCTGTCGCGCTCGGTTTCGCCTATCAGCATGTACTTTGTTTTTGATGCATTCACCGCCAAGCCGACTTTTGTCGCTTCACGTTTCAGGCGGGTGTATAGGTCTGCCACTATTCCAAATGTTCGTCCGACAATATCCATATCATCCGCGAAGCAAACAAATTGGGTAGATCGCATGACACTTTCTAGCGCGATATTGAACAGCAGGCACGAAAGTCCATCACCCTGTCGAAGTCCCCGTTGGGATTCAAACGAACTGGAATGTTCGCCCGAAATCTTCACGCTATTCTGCACACCGTCCATCGTTGCTCTTATTAGTCTTGTGAGCTTCCCGGGAAAGGTGTACTCGTCCATGATTTTCCATAGCTCTTTGCGGTCGATGCTATCATTAGCCGCTTTAAAATCGATGAACATGAGATGCGTTGGGACTTGGAATTCACGGCATTTCTGGAGGATTTGCCGTACAGTGAAGATTTAGTTCGTCGTCGAGCGGCCGTTGATGAAACCAGCTTGATAACTTCCCACGAACTCATTGGCTATTGGTGATAGACGACGGAAGATAGCCTGGTATAGCACTTTGTAGGCGGCATTCAGGATAGTGGTAGGGTTTTTTTTTATTCTTTTTCATAGTAGGGTACAAAAAAGCTTCAAACGCCGGTGTGGGACTCACGTTAGGCTGACTTAACCACTAAAACACTCCCTATTGCTCGATCTCCCCCGGAACTACATCGCGCAACTTCATCGAGGGAGGGCTGTGCTTTTCGAGCTCTGGTGGGAGGTATCGATGGCCGATTGCCTCCTATAGCCTCATTGGTTTGTCGGTCGGCTTCGCTGGTTCCGCTGATACCTGATACGTGTCACTACTCGCTCAACATCCTGGATCCACGGGTGCTTGGATTTACCTGCCTACTGACGGCAAAGTCAGGGACACAGCAGTGGAAGACAGCGTAATGGGATTCGGAGTGGACAGCAGCAGCAATAAAGCACACGCGAGAAACTACGGTTACAAAACGTTTAATATGCGATAATGAAAAAACACAACTGATTGCGGGAAGCGCTACTTTTGGAATGAATCACGTTATTGTCTTTCTCCTCTCTCGTCTTGCAGTCGGCGCAAGGTAGGGGTGCACACGAAGGTGCGCACTGTTGAATGAGATGTGTGTAGTGGTAGACGATGTACATTTCCACACTCCTCCTCATCGGGTAATCCGCTTCACACGTCGTCCACCATCCCGAGCATCTCGAAAAACTGCTTATGCTTCTGAGGGCCCAGAGGTTTGTTAAGATGTCGGCCACCATAACTTCCGTTGAACAGTACACCAACTTGATCTCCTTCTTTTCGCTCAACTCGTGAATGAACTTCTCTTTGGTGTCGATGTGTTTTGACCGACGATTCGCTCTCTCTGTCTTCACGAACGCGAGACATCCCTGGTTATCCTCATTCATGACCGTTGGCTCGTTCTGGATCTCTTCAAAATCTCGCAGAAGCTGCCGCAACCAGATCGTCTCTTGGCAGGCTTCGGAAAGCGCAACATACTCCGCCTCCATTGATGAGAGCGTTACGCACGACTGTCGGCGGCTAGCCCAGGATATTGCTTCCGCCACCGAAGTAAAAACACGGAACCGGAAGTTGATCGCCGGCTCTGGGGGTCTCCAGCCCAATCTGAATACCCGACCAATTGTTGACTCGAATCTCCTCCTAACTGTAGGTAGCTCTCCTTCGTCATCTTCAAATAGCGCAATACGCGCTTGGCAGCGGTCCAATCCGCTTCGGTCGGCGTGGAAAACTTCCTGCCGAGAATCGCCGTTGCAGCCGCGATATCCGGCCGAGCTATGACTGACAAGTACAGTAATCCTCCAACCAAACTTCTGTACATGGTGACATCATCGAGCAACTTGCTGGTTTCCTGCGACTTTAAGTACCCCGGATCCATGGGACACTTTGCTGTCTTGGCTTGATCCATACCGTGTTTGTCCAACAACTTCTCAATGTATTGCTTCAGCCGAACCTGGTACGCTCCGTCCTCGCGACGCACCTCCAGTCCAAGGAAGTGCCGGATCTCGCCCAGACTGGTGATTTCGAATTCCTTGGCAAGTCCTTCGTAAACACGCTTCACCTCCGCTTCTTCGCTCGATGCAAGCAGCATATCGTCGACATAAACTAACAGGAATACCTTCACATCACCATCTGTCTTCACGTATAGGCACTGGTCCGCTGACGACGCCTTGAATCCTAGCTTGACCAGAACATCGTTAAGCTTTCTGTTCCAACAACGTGCCGACTGGCTCAACCCATAAATGCTGCGTTTGAGTCGGCAAACGAGCTCCTCCTGTCCGGTTGCTTTGAAGCCAGGTGGTTGGCGCATAAAAATCTCCTCATCTAACGTCCCGTTAAGGTATGCGGTCTTAACGTCTAGATGGCGGACCACTAGTGTCCGATTCGCAGCTACTGTCAAAAATGCTCGCAGTGTCGCTTGACGAGTAACCGGTGCGAACACCTGGTCATAATCGACCCCGAATTGTTGAGTGTATCCCTGCGCCACCACTCTCGCTTTGAACTTCACTACTTCGTCGACTTCGTTGCGTTTAAGCTTAAACACCCATTTGGATCCGACCAACTTGCGTCCTTTTGGCAACGGTACTAGGTCCCAAGTACCATTGCGACGATGGGAGTCCATTTCGTCGACCATAGCTTTTCGCCACTCCGGATGTTCTATTGCTTCTCGATAACTAACCGGCTCTTCGAAAGCACACGCCGCTATCCCCACGACGTAATCATCGTATCGCTTTGGTACTGCTCCAAGGTTCTTCCTTTTCGACCGTCGAGCTCCGCCAGTAGCACATTCATCTTCATCTTCCGTGCTGGCAGTGTCGTACTGTTCTCCTTCGGTGTCGTCATCATCTTCACGATTCACAAGCTTCTCAGGTGGCTTGATCGCTTCTTCAGGTTCGCTCCCTCCATTATCATTCTTGGTAACTGGAACCGAACATGGCAATTCCACAGATGACGTCCCATTACCGAGTTCGATGAAACGCGCATCCCGGCTGATGGTAATGGAATCCGTTTCTCGATCTACAAACCGATAGCCCTTGTGTTCCATCGAATAGCCTATGAAATGCAACTTTTTCGCCTTCGAGTCGAGCTTGCTCCTCTTGGTTTCAGGGACATGGACGTAGGCTTCACTCCCAAACACCTTCAAATTCCCAAGGTCCGGTTTTCTACCCCACCACAGTTCGTAAGGGGTTTTCGCGACCGACCTAGAGGGCAGACGATTTTGCAGGTACGTGGCGGTTAGAACGGCTTCACCCCAGTACCGTTTCTCGAGTCCCGAATCAACGAGTATGCAGGTCGCCATCTCGTTGATCGACCGATTCTTCCGCTCTGCTAAGCCGTTAGACTGGGGGGAATAAGGGGTGGTGAACTGCGGCTGAATTCCCTCGAACTTGTAGAAACTCCTCAGCTCCTTATTGTCGAACTCGCCCCCACCGTCCGAACGAATTACACGGGGCTTTCGTCCAAAGATATTATCCACCCAACGAACGTAATCGATGATATTCTGCGTGGCTTCCCATTTGTGCTTTATCAAAACGGTAACAGTGAATCGGCTGTAATCATCCACCAGGTGCATTACATACCGATTGCCGCTCGGCGTAGTTGTCTTCATCGGCCCACATAAGTCCGTATGGATAATGTCAAGGACCTGGTTCGCCTTCCTCTCGACAACAGCCGGAAATGGGGCTCTAGCGGCCTTTCCCTCCATACAACATTCGCAAATCAATCTTAGACCACAGTCACTCACCTTTATTCCGGTGGCAAGATTCTCCTTGAGAAGCCGCTCGGCAGCCGCCCAGTCGCGATGACCCAGACGACGGTGCCACTGATGCTGGCAGTCGGGTTTGTGCTGACCTACCGTTACCTGCATCGAACACTCAGCTTGACGAAGATGGTACAGACCACCGTAACGAACGCCCGTCGCTACAACAGATCCCTTCGAGTTGACCACTCGGCAGCCTTCATGGTTGAAGCACACTTCCAAATTCTTCTGCGCCAGCTTTTCCACAGAAATCAAGCTGGTCGACAAGCCCGGAACATATTTCACTTCACCAATGTCAATTCTGATCGGCTCTTCGTCACCGTCAATTCCGTACACCACACCACTGCCTTCGCCGAGAATTTGGGTTTTCTTCCCGTCGGCAAGGGTTATCCACCCGCCGGCAAATTCTCTCAGCGAGGCGAAAAACGATTTATCGTTTGTCATATGTGCACTTGCACCACTGTCGATTACCTACGATCGACTTTTATCATCACTCACGGTGAAGGCTATGCCTTTGCTAACGCTCTGGACCACTTTTGCCTTCGCATTGTCACTTTTCTTCACAGGGTTTTCTTCTCTCTTCGAAGCTTGAAGCTTCCTGCAATTTCGCCGGAGGTGGCCAACCTTCTTACAGAAGTGGCAGACCCGGCTCTCCTTCTCCGAGTGACTTTCAGCAGACCGCATTGCCTTCTCCACTTTTCGCGCATTACCGGTTTCACGCTCTAGCCGTCGGTGATAATCGTCCATCAACCGCGATTTCACTACATCTAACGAGATGTCATCACCCGACCGGCTATCGAGAGCTGTCACGAGTCCATCAAAGGATGGGGGCAAGCTTCGAAGAAGTAAACAAATTTTCGTGTCCGAATCGAGAGTTGTTCCGGCGGCATCCAATCGATCAAACAATTCATCGATTTCAAGCAAATGATGTTCTAAATCACCGCGCTCCGGAAGGTTTGTCGAACACAGTTTCTTTAATAACGAAACGCGCACCGAACGAGAGGCCTTCTGGTGATATGCTTTCAACGCATCAAACACTTCGCGAGCGTGAGCACAATTTTTCACCAGAGAAAGCTGGCTATCTTCGAGTAGCAGCACTAGTGTCGCTTTCGCTTTTCGATCCGACGTTACCCAGGCCGGCGTACGGTCCGCTTCGGCGGGGATGTCATTCGCGACGACGTCCCACAAATCTTCTCGACACAACAAGTTTTCTACGCGCACTTTCCACGTAGCCCAATTTGCCCCATTGAGCCGCGGGATAGAAAACTTCGCATCACTCATGCCTGTTTGCGTTCTTCTCACTCAGGCAAACGTACTTCCCGCACCGACGGCAACACAACACACCGCTCGTTTTTCGTTTTTTCAGGATCTCGAGCAGTGTTCGCTCGGTACACTTTTCTTCTCTCCCTCTCTCTCCCGCTTTATCAGCGGAACACTGGGGAAAACGGAACACTTTTTACTCCCTTTTTCTTCGGGCCGCTTTCTCCTCTTCTTTTATCATCCGGCAGAGCAACCACTTGCACAACAAAATGGCCTCCGTCCGAACACGTTCTTTCGCGATTTTTCACTCTGCTCTTCGCAGGGCGCTGCCATAGTAAACGTGTCGAGCGACGCGTCCGCGTGTGCGAGCCCGCAAAGCAGAATATCAACAACAGGAAATCCTTTGATCGCATCGCGTTCGCGGACGCAGACGCGTTACTATGGCCGCACCGGCACACGCGGCGGAAACTCGATTTGCACCTTCTCGGAAAAAACGGTCACAAAATCCTCACACCGATCCCGCTGGGAACCATAACCTGACGGCAAAGTCAGGGACACAGCAGTGGAAGACAGCGTAATGGGATTCGGAGTGGACAGCAGCAGCAATAAAGCACACGCGAGAAACTACGGTTACAAAACGTTTAATATGCGATAATGAAAAAACACAACTGATTGCGGGAAGCGCTACTTTTGGAATGAATCACGTTATTGTCTTTCTCCTCTCTCGTCTTGCAGTCGGCGCAAGGTAGGGGTGCACACGAAGGTGCGCACTGTTGAATGAGATGTGTGTAGTGGTAGACGATGTACATTTCCACACCTACAACGCTTGGAGATAACTAGCCGACTATAAAACTATCGCTGGTTTTCGCACATGTCAGTCGCGATCATTCTGTGTCACAAGGTGACTCACAGTGGGGAGCGCAGTTCCCGTAAGTTCCACTATGAATGTCGAATGGCAAAGCTCCCGCATCGGCCATGACCGATGTTATCGAGCTGGTCACAAGCGCACCAGAAGCGAACCGAACCATCTTGTTGCCAGGCAAGGATCTGCAGAGATGATGGTCACGTAGATCCGTTGTGATGTGATCAGTGCCGGGCCAGAAAAGAAGATCGACTGCCACGGGGAAGTTTGGCACCGATCATTCGCATTATCCACAGCCGCTACTCACACGCTTTTTTTTTGACCGCCTGGCAGTTGGATTTGAAGGTAAGCATCTGATCCAGAGTCCAAACGTAGGATTCTTAGAAGGTTTGTCTTCGGGACAGCGGTCCTATCCTTCAGCAGGCTCTCGGCGCGCATACGGGCTACAATAGAAACCATGTGATTTCGTCGCAGATATACCGAAACCCACATTCTTTGCCCACTTGTCAACCGCTTCCACCGGGACTTGAAGTTTACGGTGCAACCCTTCGTTTTTCGGTCCAAACCCAACGAGGATGATGTCGTCAGCATATAAAAGAACTTCTACTCCGGCTGGTCTTCTTCTTGGCATTAACGTCCCCACTGGGACAGAGCCGGCTACTTAGTATAGTATATCTTATGAGCACTTCCACAGTTTCTAACTGAGAGCTTTCTTTGCCAAAGTTGCCATTTTCGCATTCGTATATTGGGTGGCAGGTACGATTATAGGGTAAAAGCACCGGTTTTGGTAAGTCTAAGAGAAAATGTCAATAAAAATTAAATGGGAAGCCGTATTTATACTACAAATATGCTTCAAAATTTAAATAAAAAATGAACTAAAACTATTTTTTCGCTTTGAAAATCCCGTTGATCAATATAGGCCAACGGCACCAATTTCGGCCAGGGATTTATCTTCGGTTCCCAAATTGGCCAATCGCATTGATTTCTGATGAGAGTGGCCAAATTATGAGTGCCCTTGCTAAATTAGGTGTATGGGAGTTAAAATTATAAGGAAAATGAATTGTTTTTCTTATGTTTTTGAATCAATTTGGACGAGTAAATGAATGTAGCTCTATCATGTGAATGTGATCTACTGAACACAAAAGGTTTCATGCTGATTGGCTATGTAAAACCGTGGATAATCCACTATGGCTAGAACTGGCATATGGCCAGAACCGGTGCTTCTACTCTACTCTATTCCCAGGGAAGTCAAGGAAATTGCCATTACGAAAAGATCAGCATGGCTTTGCTTTGTAGCCGCGGATTCTAAGCACTCGGCTAAGGAAGGCCCCTAAATACTCCGGCTGGTATGATCCGGAAATTTGGTTGCATTGCGATGAGTAACACTGTCACGATGGATAATACGGAACCCTGCAACACCCCGTTCTCAAGTTAATGTTGAGAGACAAATGTCCTCCTACGGACACCTGAAACGTACGCTCGAGAGGAAACTTTTCAGAATGTTGAACATTCGACCACGTATTCGCCATGACTTTAAGTTACACAATATTCCGTCTCGCCGTGTCATACGCCTTCGAGAGATCCTATGTGCTTGTCGATCTCTCCAGCTCTAGTAAGGCGAAAAATCCATGGACTCCCACGGTCAAGGATGGAAAAAAATCGCCTCTAGCGACTAACAACATAGTATTTGAATGGTCTAAGAGGGCCGTTGCTCTTGCAGAAGCATGATTTGAACAGCTCATCACGCGCGCTTAGTAAGGATAAATGGAGCATCCGATGCACTGTTTGTCGCGGGACAAACCGTTTGTCGGATGTTGTAACAAGTCGCGATTAACATGAATCAGAACGCGTTCACGGCATAATTTTTCACTCAAACCATACCCGATTGACATTCGAATCTTAAATGACATACAGTGACCCCACGCAGTTGAATCACCCACAATTTATGAATCAGCTGATTTCAAAAGACAAAATTATTATCAAACTTGTCACAAAACATCACAGAATTATTTTTACACATAGTTTCTTATCAGTAAAAATAATTCTGTGATGTTTTGTGACAAGTTTGATAATAATTTTGTCTTTTGAAGTCAGCTGATTCATAAATTGTGGGTGATTCAACTGCGTGGGGTGACTGTACCACAAGGCAGATCGCGGAATAAAAAAGTAAAAAATCTCCCAAAAGTTATGACTTTGGTTTGCGAACAATTGATCGTTAGCACACATGCCGAGCGATTCATTTTTCGCGGAGCGGAGTTTGTTGTTTGGACTTGACGACTAATGGTTAATCGTTGTTGCTATGATCGCACGATAAAGAACAACCGCGATGCATCATTTATTTTGTCATGATCACTAGATTTCCATCCTTGCCCACGGTATTAACTCGAAATCTTCAAAAATGTCGAATGTGACAAATGGATCAATGCACGAGTTCATTATTTGACGTTTGAGCGGTGCCGTGTTATTTATGTGGCCATGGAAACTAGTGAATTCGGCACCGCTCAAACGTCAAACAAGTGAACACGTGCATTGGTCCATAGGGGAAGGGGTGGTAAAATGAACAGGGGTGGTAAAATGAACACCGTCCCTTTTACCAAGAAAAAACAAATTTCGATGAATTAGTATCACACGGACGATTTAGAGCATAAATCGGAGTATTCGGGTTGATACGTAGGTCAATTGAAGTGAAAATATCAACGAAAACTAAGATTTTAGAAAACAACGTATGAAAATTAGAACAGACGTAATTTTTAGCTCGGAAGTCTTGAGGTTTTCCAGTGAGGTGTTATGATATGATGTCAAATCTGATGTCTTTAGAAATCTTTTTAAATAGGTTACAATCATTAATGGGTATACTTTCGGTAAGGTACAGTAGGGGAAGTGTATCAGTGGGGTAAGTGGATCATTTGTCCACATTGAGCATAAATACTTGAATATGTTGAATGTTTTCGCACCATTGCTTCATTTTAGGTTATGTTCATACGTCCACACTGATACTAATGCAAAACTGGTGCTACACGTACACTAACACAAGTAAAGTTGTTGGCTGCAAAAATCAATTAATTTTAAAATTGTTTTCCGTCAATCAAAAATTCATTGTATCTCTGGCTTAAAACAAATTCTACTAGTTTTTTCAACGCATGGTGAACATTTCAGTTCTAATTGAATGAATCACAATGAAAAATAAGTGATTTTTATTAATAAACACAGAAATATTGGACATGGTACACTTACCCCACTTTTTAATGGGGTGGGGTACGTGGATCAAGTATTATTATCATCTATTGGCAAACTGCTTACGATAATTTGAATAAGTTTGAATACTCGCAAATATTGTTTTGCTTTTACTTTTTCTCATCACCAGCTTAAATTTGTCTAATTGACTATAGAAAAATTGAATTAATCCACCTAAAATTTATTTCAATCTTTCTGGTATAAGAAAATATAAAAGAATGAATATTGCAAAATTCAAACAAAACTTTTCGTGGTTTATTAAAGCTGAGTTGCAGAAGAGCAAAATATACAAATTTTTCAATTGAAAACATATTATCGTACCTTATTTCACCATATAAATTGTTTTAGACAGATGATACAAATACATTCATGAATAGAATAAGATGATTTCAGTTTGTCAAACAAAAATAAATGTAACTAATATTTTTAAACTACGAGTGTTTTTCGAAAACATCTTTAGGAATAATCCTACAATACTTCAGTATAACTTATGTGATTATATAGAAGATTTTTTTTTCCCAAATTTCCAAAATTCTAGCTACAATGTTTTTTATTTGTTCGAATTAGTGTGAACAAATGTATACATATTTTTAATAATATTTTGATAAAATAAAGACGCTTTTTAATTTTTAAAACTATAACATCGCTAGCAGTAATAACAAGAACGAGAGCAATATCGTTCTTAGTATACATAATTACACCATATATGTTTTGAGAATAGACTTTTTTAGTGGTGATCCACTTACCCCACCATGGTGGAACAAGTGGATCATTTGGCGCAAATTTTCAAGTCTCTCATACTCAATACATAAAAATCAGAAAAACTTAAATAAATGACGATTTGAAGTATATTAGTCCCTCATTTGTTATCAACAGAAAAAAATTTGAATTACATTATTCACGTAAGCTGTACATAATAATGATGTTGACTATTGAATTTTCTGTATCCACTTACCCCACAGTACCTTAATGCAATGAAAATTTTCAGAAATATTTTTTTTTGCCGACGTGTTTTGCTTGATGTTCATTTTACCACCAACAGCCATTTAATTCTATCTACATAGTGCAGGTAAAATGAACATTTGCATCGTTTTTTGCTGGCGATATATATGTGAAAATTTAGCTGTTTTAGTCTGAATTCATGTCGCTGCTATAGATAGCATCCTGTTTTTGATGTTGTGCGATAGAACTATAGAAATTCCTCTTTTTTATCAGAAACAAGATGATATCCTTAAGGTGTTTATTCTACCACCCCTTTCCCTATGTAGTTATGGGCAGTAAAGAAAAGGGGGAGTGTTGTAATATTTCTATCCTTTTTTCATATCCAGAATATCAGGTTATGTATTTTGTTGATCAATCGAGGCAAAACGAGTTATACATGCGATAATGCTAAATAAATATAGCATGCAGGAATGTACCAGAACATTACGAACATTTGTATGAGAAAATAAACTTAAAAATTGGAGCGCTATTTTTTCACTGTCTATTTTATTTTATATGGGACAGTTATGCTCTTATGGGCCGTTTTGGTCATGCCAAATATGGTAGCCCTGAAACAATAATGTTTGCACTTAATCGAACTGTACACAAACGTTCGTGACATCGGACGAATCAATTTAGGAAAGTTCTTCTGCCCGTAGGCAAACAATTTCTTGCCAAACAACCAATGACGGATATCGATTCGGCGAAGCCGTGGAACCCATTGAGTTCCTTTCCTACACCACGAGCTTACGGGTCGAAATATTTCCGCGAAAGCAAACAGAGCTAGCTGACGGTGAACGATTTGTTATTAATCATTTACTGTGAGGAAATTTCCACTTTCCCTCAGAAGAAAAGATTCAAAGCTGGCTTGCAAGTGAGCAATTCCATCCATCCTGACGATGATGCCACAGTTGGGAAGCATGTCTCCATGGTCGAATACTCCCTTCTCGGAAGACTTCAGATGGATCTTTGGGGGTGGCTGACACGCGTGCAGTCACTTCGCCCAGATTGTCATCATTCATCCTTCCGAGCCGAGCCGAATTAGTGCGTACCTAATCAAATAAGACATCCTGCTGGGATGGATTTTTTGGTTAGAAGGATGGAGAGAGTGAGTGAGTTTGCCATTTTGGAGGTCATTCTTGGTTGCTTTTCCGGAAAATGTGTGTATAAGGGGAAGGAAGCAAGACAAACTCAATAAATCAAACTTTGTGTGCTCCCACTTTGTATCATATACGATATACTTTTACAACTGTGTGGGTAACACGACCCCTTGAAGGGTTAGTTGTAAAATATTATGTTCAATTTATGTTGAAGCGATTACATGTCACTCGAGGAGAGCCTTATTCATTCATTTTCTGAGAACTAAATGTTTGGTTTCAATCATAAATTCCTTGTACAGGTGCTATAATTTTCATGAACATATGTAGGTATATAGAGAAATTTAGGAATGCCTTTCTACAGTTAACTCTCCCTTACTCTATGGACCAATGCACAGGTTCACTAATTTGACGTATGAGCGGTGCCGAATTCACTCGTTGCCATGGTCATGTAAATAACACGGCACCGCTCAAACGTCAAATTAGTGAACTCGTGCATCGGTCCATTCCGTATTCCGTATCTCGATATCGAGTTAGAGAACCATAGTAAAAGTTGATTTTCATGGCTACCTCGATGGTCCCTTGGATCGCATTTGCATTGGTTTTGTGTTCTATAACTCGATACCTCCCTAACTCGATGGTCCCTTCAATATCGATTAAGCGAGAGTTGACTGTATAATGAACTCATACAGTTTTTGAGCTGAAGAATGTTCTGCTTCGTAATGTGGATAATGAATAGTTAGAGTGACAAATACTGCGCAGATTAATGAAATTGTAAATTGTTTACACCGGTTATTACACATTTTGCATAACTAAACAGGGAGATAGAACCATAAATTTGAAAAGCACGAGTCTGATGTAACTTTTTCGATCATTTCGACGGTAGTTTTCAAAGCTGTCACGTTTGTTTTCGCGTGATGGATTTTTACGCGATTTCACTGGAGGTTCTGCCGGTGCTGCGCCACCAGGATAGTTTTTCTTTCGTTTGTGATAACAAGTGTGATTCTGATGAGAAATGTTACAACCTGGGAGGGAGGCACAGATACTACACACGAAATATGACACAATACTTTTCCAAATTGCAAGATAACTCCCGCTCATCAACGACAATCAAGGCAGGCTTGGGAAAAATCGCTAATTTTCTTTTATTGTGTACCTTAGATCTTTCTGGACAAACTTGGAAAAAGGGCCATAGTTTTACGCGCATAAAATTTTAATTTTGTTTGGAGAACAGTAAGAAGATGCGTGTTTCAATTTTTTATATTCGGTAAAATTAAAAGGTGCTACCGTGGCATTGGTATTGCGTGTGCAAGAATTGATTTTCAACCGATTGTTGTCAACTTTGTTGAAATGCAAAAAAATATGTTGATCAATTACGCGCTTTTATCAAGTTTGTCCATTCTTTAACATCTGGGCTCACAGTGACAGTTCGTGACAGCAGAATCTCGGCTCACTATGACGTACAGAAATTTCGTTTCGGTTTCTCCCTCCGAGGTTACAACTACAAACATTTGATAGTGCCATTTTGTGCTTTCTTCTGTTGAAAATAATATGTTTTGAATTGCGGAAACCTCTTAGCTTATGATCGCTGTGCTAGATGTAGGAGTGATTATGTTCATCCATAATCAATTTTTGAGCTTAACTCTTTCCGTCGAAAGTGATTGAAAATCATTATAAACAGTACTTTTAAACCGTACATCAATATCCACACTGTTGTATTTCGTACAACACATTTGAGAAAACCTCTTAGAAAACATCGTTTCTCATACACAACATCAGCGCGCTGCCTTAGCGATGACCAATCGCGGGCAAACGGAATCATTTGTTTAGATTGATGAGTTTGTTCCAAATAGAGAACTTATTTTCAGTTAAATTGGAGCATTTCAGATGATAGGGTCGATTTGTTTTCTTGTTTCAAAGAGCGAGCAATGGCGCCTAAACCAAAGCTCTTTAGCTAGGACACAAGGTGGAAATATCTGTGCCCTATCTATGGAAGCCTCGCGCATGGAATGACATTGAATTTCAAAGCAACGTCAGGCTTGTCGGCAATGGAAATTGTCATGTCTTTCCATCTCTGACTTCCGATTGAACATCTATTTTATCCAAAATATTTTTTCATAAGTAATTGGAATAAGAGTGGTAATGTAAAGAACATGACAGTTTTTAGTATGCAATCTACCAAATACTCCGTTGGTAGTTTCCAAAGTACTTGATAGTTTCAAAGCGATAAGGTAAAATATGTGCAAGCTTTAATCATTAAACACATGTTAAGTAAAAAAACTTGTTCAATGCCGATGAGATGATTTGGCGAAATAGGACGAAGATTCCTATTTACAATTTTCTATTGAGCTATCGATTGGGGTAATACATACGTAATTAATCGGGTGTAATGAAAAGGCTTTATAATGTACAGAAATTTAAACTGCTCCACTTTTCGGGGAAACGGGTCATTCGGGGGGATGGCATTCGGGGAACCGACATTCGGAGAAACGACGTTCGGGGAAAAGTAGCACAGGCAATTCGATGATTCGCTTTATTATGCCGCAATAATTTTTGGCGTCCAATCTTCTATTGGTTTAATCAGGTTCAATCGTACATTTTGCCTTCTTTTAAAAATATTCTGTTCTTTATATTTAACGTGTAATATAAAAAATCGTACGTTTTATATTTTTCTACTATCAACCTATAACAGAAGAAGAGCTCGATAGTATTAAAATAATTTCAAACCTGTTTTTTCTGTTAATTACATGGAAAATGAAAATATTTCCAGAAAAATATTAAAAATTTATTATTTTCAAAAGTACTGAAACTTGATTTTTTATTATTGCCAAAAATCAGTAACAAGAACAGGCTTCAAGAAAAAATAAAAAAAGGATAGGGATGTTCAAAAATTAAAATTATAAAAATCAAAATTCATAGATTTTAGAATAAAAATAAATTATTGCCCAAGACGTGTTTAGAACAATTTTAGATAACTAAAAATGATATTTAGATCGAAAATTAAAATTTGGATATTAGAGGGTTAATAGATGTTAATTTTTGAAACTGGAAATATTCGGGATATAAATAATCTGTAATAAATATGTCATGTTTGTAAGAATACCGGATTTAAAATTTAAAAGTATTTGTATAAAAAGATGTCCAGAGCAGTACACCTGTTACAAATAACCAATAGCAACTGATGTATGACCATAGGATTCGTTCAAATATTACGTAACGCGATAGGGGGAGGGAGGGGGTCTACCGTAGTGTTACGGTTCCATATCTAAAATTTCCATACAAAAGTTGTTACGTGGAGGTGGGAGGGGGTCTAAAATTTGATAAATTTTGCGTTACGTAATATTTAAACCATCCCATATATGGCCATATCTACATCATATATTTAAATTCGATTTGGCAGGAAATGAAGCTTAAAGTTAAAAGTGTTCCACGTTGAACTGTTTTGCCCAAGCAACTCGCATTTTGTACTGTTCTCCGTAATGGTCTTCAAAATTATCGGATGGAGTTGAATCGTTCCAAGTTTTTCAGATTAGAAACACGTCCATTGTTATTATACCCCCACGAGCAATCAATTCTCGAAACTTGTTAAGTTCATTGTACGCTCATTCAAACCATTTATGGTGTTTATTTTTTAGCAGATCGAACATTATACAAGAACAAAGTGCAGAATGGTTTAGTACAGCATGCTTGCAAATGACGGTTGCGAACAAAAATTCAGCCGATTATCAATCACAAATTCCTTCGCAAACGAAGGTATTTCCGGTCCAATTTAGGTTTCGTAAACAATGGCAAAGCATTTTAATTGAATCAAACCGTAATGTGCATAATGGATCAACTCCATCTGTGAGTGAGTGAGCGAGTGCACACCGCGCGGTATTTCCGGGTCAGAGAATTTCCATTATTCATACCATTTCCAACGACTGACCTGACGAATGACGGACCCACCACGCCATTACCGCAACTACGAACGCTGTCGAGTCAGTCCTTTCTCCATTCCTTGTAGGTACCTAGGGGTAGACGTGACAAGATAAGCTCCCAAAGGATGAGCTCGATTTAAGCTTACTTAATATTATTTCTTGTTATAAATAACGAATAATTTATTGAAAAACTTCGATAAGAACCTCACAAACAAAGGGTGTTAACTTTGCTTCACCTGCCCCTACTGCTCCAACGGGATGTGAAATATGCTTGAATGTAAGAAATCTGAGCAGGAGCTTGCTCAGCTTCATAGAGATTCTTGATGGGGCGAGAGTTGTTGAAATGCAACTGTGCAGAGACCTTCGAAGAACTACGCAACGGGAAGCGCGCATCCTCAAATGGTGATGATGCACCAGCAATGATTGCGCAATAATTGGAACGACGGATATGTCTGGCAAACAATACACTGCAAATGAACTTGGAGTCGTCTAACATGGAAATTTATTATTCGTGCTCTATTGCAATGCAATGGAAGATCACCAATGTCACCTTTATCTCTTTAATTCTTGCAGTGAATCATCGTGCAAAATTATATAGGTTCCAGAGAATCTCTCAGATATTTACGTAGTTATTCCAGAGAATATTCTGGAATATGTTCTCAGATTTCTCGAGGAAAAGCGGGTAAAATTTTCAAGACACTCATTCGCTACTAGCCCTGTTTTGCTGTTCTATTTTCTTTTGGCTAATTATGGAGAGCACAAAAATTATTCCGATCTTTCGTTTTATCTCAAAATATAATCATAATCAACAATGTGCGGTACCGACGTCCGCAAAAGTATTGGTAAAAAACGAGAGTTTGGATCGACATCAGCGTAATTTTCCATGATGAAAAATAATTACATGTGCATAATCAAAACGCCTCATAAATTTCATGGTAATTGTAAACTTAATGCGAAATTCATTATGCGCCCAAATATCCTCCGACGTGCAAGCTGCTGCTGAAAATGGGAAGGTCTCTAACTGACCTTGATGCCTCTAACTTTCCGCCGACAAATTGTGGTGGATAGATGGAGAGCATTTTTTTTTTGTTCACTCCATCGTCCATAGTTTGAAAATTGCTGCACTGACGACCCACAAGGGAATGAATAATAGAGCCATTTCCGGTAGGAAGAAGTTTAGTGCCGTGGCGGTGTGCTTCTGCCACTATAGGCTGCAGGAAGCCGGCATGAATGATTAGGTTCGTCGTGCTTCCCTCTCTTTCTAGGGGCTGGCCGGTGCATGCTGCAGGCCTGGATGTTAAGTCATTCAGGTACCACCAGTACCAACGATACCACGCGATGATTGTAAAAATTAAAAATTAAATTAAACTTCGCCTGCCGTGAGGCACCTTCGACGGTGAATGGCAGGTTGTTGAACATTTATACCAAGTTGGGCATTTTGCCGTTAAATGAAATTATTTGTCATGGAACTTCCAACATTCCCCTACCTTTCCTACAGTTATGCTGGAATGAATTGAGAAAAATTTAACCACATGGCATGGATTGGATTTGGATTGGATTTGGATTGGATTTGGATTGGATTTGGATTGGATTTGGATTGGATTTGGATTGGATTTGGATTGGATTTGATGGATGGATTGGATTTGGATTGGATTTGGATTGGATTTGGATTGGATTTGGATTGGATTTGGATTGGATTTGGATTGGATTTGGATTGGATTTGGATTGGATTTGGATTGGATTTGGATTGATTTGGATTGATTTGGATTGATTGGATTGGATTTGGATTGGATTTGGATTGGATTTGGATTGGATTTGGATTGGATTTGGATTGGATTTGGATTGGATTTGGATTGGATTTGATTGGATTTGGATTGGATTTGGATTTGGATTTGGATTGGATTTGGATTGGATTTGATTGGATTGGATTGGTTTGGATTGGATTTGATTGGATTGGATTGGATTTGGATTGGATTTGGATTGGATTTGGATTGGATTTGGATTGGATTTGGATTGGATTTGGATTGGATTTGGATTGGATTTGGATTGGATTTGGATTGGATTTGGATTGGATTTGGATTGGATTTGGATTGGATTTGGATTGGATTTGGATTGGATTTGGATTGGATTTGGATTGGATTTGGATTGGATTTGGATTGGATTTGGATTGGATTTGGATTGGATTTGGATTGGATTTGGATTGGATTTGGATTGGATTTGGATTGGATTTGGATTGGATTTGGATTGGATTTGGATTGGATTTGGATTGGATTTGGATTGGATTTGGATTGGATTTGGATTGGATTTGGATTGGATTTGGATTGGATTTGGATTGGATTTGGATTGGATTTGGATTGGATTTGGATTGGATTTGGATTGGATTTGGATTGGATTTGGATTGGATTTGGATTGGATTTGGATTGGATTTGGATTGGATTTGGATTGGATTTGGATTGGATTTGGATTGGATTTGGATTGGATTTGGATTGGATTTGGATTGGATTTGGATTGGATTTGGATTGGATTTGGATTGGATTTGGATTGGATTTGGATTGGATTTGGATTGGATTTGGATTGGATTTGGATTGGATTTGGATTGGATTTGGATTGGATTTGGATTGGATTTGGATTGGATTTGGATTGGATTTGGATTGGATTTGGATTGGATTTGGATTGGATTTGGATTGGATTTGGATTGGATTTGGATTGGATTTGGATTGGATTTGGATTGGATTTGGATTGGATTTGGATTGGATTTGGATTGGATTTGGATTGGATTTGGATTGGATTTGGATTGGATTTGGATTGGATTGGATTTGGATTGGATTTGGATTGGATTTGGATTGGATTTGGATTGGATTTGGATTGGATTTGGATTGGATTTGGATTGGATTTGGATTGGATTTGGATTGGATTTGGATTGGATTTGGATTGGATTTGGATTGGATTTGGATTGGATTTGGATTGGATTTGGATTGGATTTGGATTGGATTTGGATTGGATTTGGATTGGATTTGGATTGGATTTGGATTGGATTTGGATTGGATTTGGATTGGATTTGGATTGGATTTGGATTGGATTTGGATTGGATTTGGATTGGATTTGGATTGGATTTGGATTGGATTTGGATTGGATTTGGATTGGATTTGGATTGGATTTGGATTGGATTTGGATTGGATTTGGATTGGATTTGGATTGGATTTGGATTGGATTTGGATTGGATTTGGATTGGATTTGGATTTGGATTGGATTTGGATTGGATTTGGATTGGATTTGGATTGGATTTGGATTGGATTGGATTGGATTTGGATTTGGATTGGATTTGGATTGGATTTGGATTGGATTTGGATTGGATTTGGATTGGATTTGGATTGGATTTGGATTGGATTTGGATTGGATTTGGATTGGATTGGATTGGATTGGATTGGATTTGGATTGGATTTGGATTGGATTGGATTGGATTTGGATTGGATTTGGATTGGATTTGGATTGGATTTGGATTGGATTTGGATTGGATTTGGATTGGATTTGGATTGGATTTGGATTGGATTTGGATTGGATTTGGATTGGATTTGGATGGATTGGATTGGATTGGATTTGGATTGGATTTGGATTGGATTTGGATTGGATTGGATTGGATTTGGATTGGATTTGGATTGGATTTGATTGGATTTGGATTGGATTTGGATTGGATTTGGATTGGATTTGGATTGGATTTGGATTGGATTTGGATTGGATTTGGATTGGATTTGGATTGGATTTGGATTGGATTTGGATTGGATTTGGATTTGGATTGAATTTGGATTGGATTTGGATTGGATTTGAATTGGATTTGGATTGGATTTGGATTGGATTTGGATTTTCTAAATAGTTTTTATTTCAAATACCAACTGGAACCAATTAAGTTCAAATTGCAATTGATATAGCGTGGAATGAAATTACGTTGGAGTACATGCTCTACCAAAACCAAATGCCCCATATTGAAGTCATATTTGATCAATTCGATTTGATTTGCATATGCAGTAAATTTGGATGCTGATGGTTGATACCCATGTGCGTATTTCATCTACATGCACGGCAAAAGTTGATACACAGAAAAAAAATATTTCAACAGGGTGTAGGAAATTAGGACTCGCGTGAACATAAATTGTGTGTTTTTACACGGTCTTGTTAGTTTAAATGAATTTACAATTGAATTGCAATTAAAAACGCATGAATACTTTATCGTATAAATTGGGTCCTAAAATGTTTGATGAATTCTTGTTTTTATTTAATAATAGGAAAGAACATGCAGGAAAGTAGTTGCAAACTTTAGCAATTTTTCCATCTCAAATAACGGCTATAACATTTTAAACTTTAATTTTAAAAATAATTCCAAATATGAACCTTGACACTTGACGTTCGCTTTGTCGACAAAAATGCCACAGGGCCTATAGTTTTAACACTGGAGTTGTTCCTATCTGAAATTTCGGAAGCGATATGGATTACAAAACATACCCAAAATTTGAGTTTATACCAAGGGGTGGGACAAAATCTCATAAATCGTAAAAAATGTTTTTGGCCTAAGCCAACGAGACTCATTTAAAAATTTTAGTAAACATGTGTTTCTTACCTAAACTTAAGCGTTTGGTACTAAAATTGGGACAGGGCGTTAGGACCCTATTTGAAGAAAATTCAATAGGAAATTACAACACCGGGAATTTGGAATTTGCCTATATTTCCTATCCCGGTACTGCAATCTATTCATATGTATGCATGTAAACAAACATAAACATTATTTTTAGCTGTGTATGAGCGTATGATTTGAGTCATGGCCCTCATCTATATTTGCAAGCAGAATGTGTCGTGCACCATGAATGTCAAATCCAATCACTATCGCAGTAACCCATTTCAGGGATAGGATCCGGATCATTGTGAGAATCCGGCATATCTTGTTGCTTTCTCAAGTATTGACCATTCCAGGAATTTTTAGATTCTAGAGAAATTATTCATGTGCTGGATACAATTTGCACACTCACTAACTTAGCAGGCGTATGGTTTGAAAGCTATTGACGTTTCAAAACAATTCAAAGCAGTCAAATAAATTGCATGAAAGTTTCTTTATGGTTATGTTCATTAAAAAGCAATTAGGATTGATGTAAAAAAATCTCCACCGTATTGCCAGCTACACACCACTACCAGACTTATTTTACATTGTTCCTTTTGCATGGTCTTTGAAAGCTCGAACCGCCAATAGCCAGCAGCTGTAAAGCTCATTGGGAAGTTTTCCTTCGAAAATATATTGTTTGTTGGATTCAAACTAATTGAGTCATCCAAAACGTCTCCAGAATCAGATCTGTTTCCCGCAGATTCAGGACATAATCGTTTAGAGGTTCGGCATTCCTCCTAACGGAAGAACTTTCAGCAATTTGATCTGTCTTTCTCTAACGGTTCACCCAAGTACTCCACGTTGAGCAACGAAGTTAACTCGTCAATCTGCACTGAGCTCTGTAGTATTCTTTCGGTGGCGTTTATGGCAATGTTCGGATTGCATTTCTGTACTGAATGAATTAAATTCTCCGGTGGATGAGTCAGTCAGCACCCAAAATCAAAACAAAGACGAAAAAAGTTAGTATCCAAGCATGCTACTAAACTAATGTGTGAGGTGTGCAAATGTTCACTGTGCAAAAATTTTCTGCACAGTAGTCTAATAAGGTGCAAAATGCTCAATACTTTTTTTGCATATTCATACCGCAGCATTCAGCATCGGCCAAATTTATAAGAGCAACGAGCAACGACAATTTTATCTAGGAGAGCATATATTTTTATAAGAATAGAAAATTCTAGCAGGCACGGATCGCACAGTTGGAAAAAAATAACACAAAATGGCACCTAATTCATGTGGCCAAAAATGGTTCTCTGTATATTCTATGGAAAAAAAAAACTACAAAATAATCAATTGCTATGTTTTCAGGAATTATGTACAGTTGGAACTGCTTAAACTCAAGTTTTAGAAGGTTAGTTGCATTTACGAACTAACCCAGCGTTCACGTTCGATATGGAGGCTACTCATTTTGATTTCGTCCATTGTGCGCCAGAGTGTCGGACTCGAAACCATACCGACTTAAGCCACCTTCGCCCACAAGCCATTTCCCCCCGGAACTGCTTCTTGGCATCACTTCATGGGGGAGGCTATTGTGCTAACCGCTGCACTGCTGCTTGTTTCGCTTTCTGCCTGTGACTCACGTGCATCTTGCGCTCCTGTACTTCCCTTGCTCTCTTCGTACTGCTTTTGAGGCTGGCGTCGCGCCAGGGCCATGTTGCCATGTGAGTTCCTGACGTAGGAATATCTCCCGAAACCGTTAACGTTACGCGTTTGTTCCCGCTTCACTGCTGCTGACCGGTGAAGTGCCGAGGTCGATCCAGCGATTCCGGTTGGAGGATGGCTTTCGGTTCACTGGTGCCCCGACGACTTAAGCCAGTGACTCACTACGGACTACTCAGAATAGTCCCCGACGGTGGATCTATCCTACTCCGACGAAGATTTCCCCGATGGCGGAAGATCTTCCGAACCGATACTTTCCGGGCTGATGCCGAGGTCGTTCCTGCGATTCCGGTGGAGGGAAGCTTCCGGTTCACAGGCACCCGACGACCATTTGCCGGTGCAACTACACGATCTACTCAGCTAGTCCCCGACGGTGGACTTAACCTACTCCGAGGTCGGTCCTGCGATTCCGGCGGAGATAAACTTCCGGTTCATAGGCGCCCCGATGACCATTTGCCGGTGCTGTTTCGCGATCTACTCGGCTAGTCTCCGGCGGAAGAACATAGCCTACTCCGACGCGATGTTGGTCGGTAAGTGTCGAGGACGGTCTTGCAATTCCGGTTGGAGGATGACTTCCGGTTTGCAGGCGCCTCGACGACTTATTACCGATACTACGCTACGCTCGCTCTACTCGGTCTAGTCCCCGACGTAGGATCTAGCCTATTCCGGTCGCGCCTGTTGGTCTCCTTCATATGCTCGCTTCAACAGACAAGTCAAGTGCCGAGATCGGTACGATGATTCCGGCAGCCCCAACGACTCAGAGCCATGTGTTGTCCGCTGTGTTGAGTGTCGCTGTTCCTCTCGCCATTTTCGTTGTAAAAGAGACATCAGCTTGGCGATTGTCATGTTTACCGCGTCCTATTTCTCTTCGTCAGCACACATTCGTTGGACGATATTGTGCACATTAACGTCATTGCCGACGACGGATGTCATTTCGGCCCGCTCATGCTCGAAGCGCGGACATTCGAAGACCACGTGCTCAGGGGTTTCGTCAACATCGCCGAACCCGGCGATCTTGCGTGTCCAAACATATTCAGGCATTTCTTGAAGCAGCCATGACCAGACAAAAGCTGCGTCAAGTGGAAATTCACTTCTCCGTGTTTTCTGTTTACCCACATCGACAGGCACGGAATTAGTCGGTGGGTCCATCTACCGTGCTCAGCGCTGTAGCCATTTCCTCATGATTTCATCTCAGGTTCTTTTCTGAATTCCCCGCGTGCCTCGGTCCCTGTAGCACTCGCTGTCCTCTTCGAGTTGAAGGCATATAGGGATCAATCATGCAATCACACAGACTGCCTCCGATGATATCGTACGAGACGCGCTCGCCACACGCATGACCATCAGTCTGAATGTACTGTTCAGCCGGGAATGGTTCCTTTTCGATTGCAGTGCTATCACCCACACGGGGCCAGCGTATCTGAGTATCGACGTAGAAACGCTCGCCAGTAGCCGTTTCTTGCTGCTGTTAATCGATGAATTGTTGGGCACGATCCGGTATAGAGCTGATATCACCTTCACGGCCCTCTCACATGCATAATGGACTTGGCTGTTGAAGCTCAGCCGATCATCGATCATCACTCCCAGGTATCTGACTTCCCACTTTGAGTCGATGGTACACTGCCCAATCGAGATTCTCGCATGCTGCACTGCCTTTCGGTTGCTTATCATCACTACTTCGATTTTGTGATTGGCTAACACAAGCTTCTTCCCTCGCATCCATTCTTCCACGGCGTCTACTGCTTCGGTAGCAAGTATCTCTACTTCCTCTAATGATGTCTAATGACATGTCAAATGACATGTCGAGGTTTACCTTCCCTCTGCATGGTTGCACCGCATGCTCGTGCTAATCTCAACTCTTTCGCAGTAAAGTGCTGAGCATTGCGCTCCAACCTCAAGGCCTCAACGAACACCTCCTTGTCAAACTGCGACGTTTTCCACCTCCACTCCATTGATGGAATCGCACGCGCTTCAACTGCCGTCCGCTACCAATATTGTACCGAAGCGCTTGGTGGTCACTGTGCGTAAACTCCTCTCTCACTAGCCAGTTCAAACTTCCTGACAGCCTAGTGCTACAAAAAAGTAACGTCAATAATTGACTCTCTGCCATCTCGACGGTATATGCTGGTGGTACCATCGTTGACAACATCTACGTTTAGCCTTGCTAAGGACTCCAGTAAAATTCTGCCTCATGAGTTGGTAAAGCGACTGCCCCATTCTATCGCCTACGCGTTGAAATCGCCGGCTATGACGACTGGTCTACGGTCTGTGAGCTCTGCGGTCAGCTTATCGAGCATCTCGTTGAACTGGTCAACACACCATCGCGGGGGTGCGTAGCAGCTACAGAAGAAGACTCCGTTAATTTTGGCTATAACAAAGCCTTCATCTGCACGATGTACCACTTCTTGGGAAGGTTATCTTTCCACCGTCCATATCGCCACTAATTTCCATATTTTCCAAAAAAAATCTCTAAAATTCCTCTTTTTTTTAATTTGACGGCACATAAATCTTAAAAAAAAAAATCGCTGGCAAGATCATTTCAAAACTTTTTTTTTAATTTTTCGGTATTAGTTTACAGTTTACTATTGCTGTTTGCGTTTGACGTGCAAATCTTGTTCGAATGCGTTCCAAATGTAGTAACACAAACTAATCAAAGGACACTTAGCAACCATGATCCATATCACCGCCAACCTAGCAAGAAACGACCTTTGACTTCACCTTCCTTGTTGAAAATCTTATCGCATTTGGTGTTCCCGCATTTGATATTTGCATTTCAAACGCACACAGCAATATATAAAACAGCGTAATATAGTTTGATATCCGCGTTTTGACGTGCAGTTTCCAGGACTTTTCGCAAATCATTGAACCATTAGAAGATGCCAGATAGAACATAGTCGCAACTTACTAAATTTCAGTTATTCTGCTACAAGGTTTCAAATGAATGATGAATAATAATTACTTCAAACCTGTATTGAAATGTAAGAAGGATTCAGTCTCACCATAGGTTTTTTAATTTAAGTTTAAATATGGTATAGCGGTTATTCCAATGGAAAAATTTGCCATAGTAGTAGGATGAACACGCTCTATTGTAGCATTGAATAAAAACAAGATTTTATTAAAAATTTTAGGACTCGATTGGCTCAATTTTGCCCGTAGCAAGGTTATGTTCATGTATTTAACATTTAAACAAATAGTAAATGGTTAGTCACGACGAGTGTTGACATAAACTTTTACCTACCAGTTTCATATGATTTTGATATACACATACTTTGCTTCTTTTGTCATTACTAAAGATAACCTTTGAATAGTTTGCCATTATGAATGTCGGCGTGCTTTTCAATCTTCTGACAATATGTTTTCCAACTTATTCATTAATCGCATCACCGACCAAAGGTGACCCCCAGATCCTTTTTCCCGTGGCGATTATGGAGATGCAGAGGTATTTTCGGTCTCTAGAAGCAAGAAACATTACACGCTAACATTATTTCTCCATCTCATCTGACTGTAAGGACTTAGCCGGCGCCGTTATTAATCAATCAAAATATGAGAGCTGCTAAAATGTGCAAAGTGGACTTCGAAAGTAAGCGGAAAGTCCCATCCCTCATTCATTTGTCTTGACGTGCAATTCGTATTAGCTCCGATCAGTCACGGAGTAACACCCATTGACATGTGCAGTTAGTTTCTTCTATTTGCCATTACGTCCTCACTGGGATAGAGTCTGCTTCTCAACTTAGTGTTCTTATGAGCACTTCCACAGTTATTAACTGAGAGCTTCCTTTGCCAAAGTTGTCATTTTCGCATTCGTATAAGGTTTATGGACAAAAGGTCGAAAGAGAAAACGTTGAAAGGACAAAAGGTCGAAAGAACATTTTTCCTTCTTTGAAAAAAGATTTTCGAACTTTTGTTCCTCCTTTTTTGTTCTTCGACCTTTTGTCCTTTCGACCTTTTGTCTTTCGACCTTCTGTCCTTTCGACCTTTTTTCATAGATTCTTCGTATAACGTGTGACAGGTACGATGATACTCTATGCCCAGGTAAGTCAAGGAAATTTCCATTGCGAAAAAATCCTGGACTGACCGGGAATCGAACCCAGACAACTTCAGCATGGCTTTGCTTTGTAGCCGCACCACTCGGCTAAGGAAGGTCATTTTATGCTACGATATGCTGCTAATTCCGTGCCTTTGGTGTCCGGTTCATTGATCGGAATGCGACTTTATTGAGATATTTGCATTAAATAGCGTTGCATTTATCATTACCCAAGCTCCCAAGCGATTCCGCTGTCCATTAATTTGAACTTTTTTCTGAAATTTATATCATCCATAAGATGAATATTGTTGGAAAACAACTTTTCTAACGAGCAGCTCCAAGAGATAACACTGCACTATGGGCGGTTTCCATACAGACTGGCGACCAAAAATATTGTTTCCATCTCATGTCGTATTGATGAGTTTTGTGATACGAGTTTTCGAGACTAACTTTTGAATAGGGCCTATAGCGATATAATAAGCTTTGTTACTAATGATGAATGTAAGCCATATATGCGATTAATGTTGTGCAAACCATTATAAATGTTAGAATTTGCATAGAAATGAAGATATGAATGATTTAGCAATATTCAGTAATTCCCTGAATTAGTTTTAGCTGTTTTTATTAGAAAATAGTTATAACTGTTGGAAAAATTCAAAAAGCCCTAACTTAAAAAAGTGCAAATTTGTGCAGCTGAACTCTTCACGATCCTTTAGTTTACATCTCAAAGTACCCTTGGAAATAAATTTTAGCCTGGGACAACTTGGGACATAAAAGTATGGGATGTGTAAAGATTCGATATGAAATCAAATATATTTTTTTTCAGTGCACTCTCCGCATTTTTCCGACCTAAAGTACGAATTTTTATTTCATTTTATTCTTCTGAGATAGCTTTTTGAATAAGCTTTCGGACAGTGTATAAAGATCTGTATAAAATATTACGATTATGCAGTATATTGTATTCAATGTGTATCTTGTGTTTGCACTGAATTCTTAATTTTTCTTAAAAACTTTAACTTTGACATACTGTATCAATTAAAATATAATAGATCTTGCCATGATATTCCAGTTATATCTTAATAGAAGTGTTTACTATGGAATGATGTACAAGAAAAACCTATCAGAACAAGTCATTTTTTCGATTATTGGCCACCTGATCGCCCATAGTGCCTGATGGCAGTAGGCCGACCTCCTCGGCAGACGGTTTTCCATCGCAGTAGACAACGGCAAAGGTAGCTTACACATGCCTACCCTGGTATACAAAACACCGGTAGCACGTGTCTGAACTTTCATTATTATACAGGCAGCTTCGCATTTCCCCTTGGCTTCCTATTGCTGGTGTATTCTGGTTGGTGAGAATTCCGAGAAACACAATCCTCATAGCAAGTGGCCACAGCAGCGGTCTCTATGACAAAACCATAATGCCTCCGGTAAAAGTTCAACGCGACCCACATAAAATGGGTTGGAAATATAGCCCGGTACGTGCGGGACGCAACTTCAAGCTCCATCTACCGTCGAGTTGAATTTTCCTTTTTCGGATGGGTATAGCTATTGTGTAGAATTCAGAAGAGAAATTCTGTGTTTTTAGGGATATGTATTTTTGTTTTTACATACTCTGAATTTTCGTTAAAAATTGAACAAGAATTCAACATTTTTGGTCCCCTGAAACTATTTTTGAATGCATTTGAATTTAATATGGAGATTATTTTTGAATCTCTACTAGGAAAATTTCATTTCAGAATGAGCTGTCATTATATAGAAAGAAATGTCATTGTGTATATATTAAGGCGAAGTAGGCCGTTATTGAAATTTGTACGCGTCGTTGATGATTGTTGCTTATTCATCTCACGATTTCGAATCAAAGAAAATCAGTTGGTTTTGCACTGACACAGCTGAAAAAGTATCAGCATACATTATGCATGCTAGTGCGTACAGTGATACTTTCTCAAGTCAATATAAACTATCAAGACTGAGTTTTATCACTTTGAAATGCAAGTTGAAAAATCATCATTATTGCCAAAACGAATGACGGGCTATTTAGCCTTAAAATTCTTTAAAATCATTGGTGTCATACTAATAAAACTGAGCTCTTTTTAATGGAAACTGTAACACTTTCATCACTGAACAACCCAATTGCAGTGCACTTGACAAATGGCGATAAATCGATTCGACCAACTAATACAATCATAATACTCCATTGCAGAAACATGTCTAATTTCCCTTTACCTGGTACAATTACACTCGTGTGAACGGTAAGGACTCCTACGACCATAAAGATTATTAAAACCATACCACGACGAGAGATGAAGTAGAAAGTATCATCGTCTTCCTGGCGGTTCGAACCCTTTCTGCTTCTAAAGTCAGCACTTCGGAGATGCTGGATGCCGACCGGAGGCGCTTTCTCGACTGCTGCCACCTTTTATCCTATTATTGTGTCTAGCATATTCGTAGCCGGAGGCCGGTCTGGACCGATGCTGCCAGGAGTGGAAAAACGGATTAATTTATACCGAAACCGTATTGCCGCACAAAGTCACAAATTGTATAATATAATTTCTGTGGTAAAATTAATACGGCAGACTCCACCATTAGGGCAGCTCTCGATATCTATACGACTTTGTTCCTGTCGACAAATAGTTTTTTTTATTCCTTTATTTATTTAATTTCAAATATTACATTCATTTCTCATATTTAGGTGTTCTGTGCTAGGCAACACTATCCTAATTTGGTACAACTCCATTAAGCTTTTATTAGCATTAAATTAAGCGACAAGCAATGTTTCAGCTCCGTAATGCCAAATTTCACCTGAGCTCATTCAAGTTCGGCAATATATTGGTTCAAAGTTCGCGTACTTCATAGCGCGATTGGCTACAAAACCACGAGAAGAAAGTAAAAAGCTCAGTCTATTACATCAGCTGGGTGGTGCATAAAGGATTCCGGAGGCGCAACGTAACACCAGATTCAGTCAACCATGTTTGACAGGACAATAAATAAGCCATCTCCGATAAGGGCAGTATGATCCCCATGAGAAGTTGGGCGGAGTAGCACTTAACAAATTACATCTTGTCCGCCCCATTACTGGTCGATGTACCTGCCACCATGTTGGCAAATTGATTCTTGCTGCGGGAATCGGAAACAAGGTCGAATGGTAATGGTGATAATGATGGCAAATGACACCTGATGTGCCAACCCATAAGCACGGAAGGTAGGTAGTTACTCGAAAGAAGAGCAGACTGACATGGGCACAAATTTATGTTCAATTTGGGTGAGTGAGGCACGTTGAATGATGTGAAAAAATGTGAGTTAGGTGGTTGACTGAAAGAGGGTGGCGATTAGGGGTTGCGTCAATCATTGGGCTGTGTCGGTACATGACTGGGATGAGAACATTTGATGAACACAAAAAAGGATGAACTCTCTTTTCCTCATAGAAGACAACATAGACAACCCTTAAATAGCTAAGAAATTTAAGTTATACATTTTATTGTAATAGCTAATCATATTCGATATTCGTTTGACGAACTTCTATAACCTTAATCCTCAAATCATTGCCAAAATGACAGAATGCAATGAAAAATTGCTGAAAGAAATGCAATCAAGTTTTCAGCTAGAATTTAAACCATCTACTACTGTCTGCTACGTTCAAGATTCAGCCAACGATGGCTATCAGAACAACTATCATTTCACCCAAATTTCCAAATCAACCAAAACAACCTATTAAATTCCCAAGCATGCATGCAGCGTGATGGCCGATGCAAACAGGAGCACATAATGTTTCTCTTGCTGGCATACGAGAGTCGATAAATCTGTCGATTGTGACAAAACTGGGACCGAGATGATACATAATAACCGACTCGGCTAGGCTGGCAGATTGTACGTGCCGGTTTTGTGTTGGGAATACCATCGGCCGACATATTCAAGAGGGCTTGTCGGTTAAGGTGAAACGACATGGAATAAAACATTAAAGGCCCAAATTTCACAGAGCAAGCAACAAAGGACAGTGCCATTTCTATTATTTTTTTGCACAAGCAACAGAACACTTTGAATGATGGTAATCTATCAATTAGGATACATTTCGCTAAAATGAAAATAAACACCGTATCCTGAGTATACCATCACGCAGAGAAATATATTGTAAATTCGAACGAAATCTATATAGATTCAACAAATTTTATTGTTGACTCACGGCTTATCGGCAATTTTTGTTGACTCAATGTTTATTCCTACAAAATAAATTGTTGTTCCTAAAAATGTCCCAAAATAGCCAGCTGTCAAAAACAAAAAGAAATGCAATTGAAACAAAAATATAATTTGTTGATTCTATAAACACCCCTTATTGAAGTAACAATGAATGTGTATTGAAACAAAAAACAATTATTGTTGTTTCTACAATTCTGTTAATTGATAATAACAAAGCATTTCATTGATTTAAATATCATTTTTAATTAACATTCCTACTAATTCAATGTGCAAGTAGCTTTACAGATTATATTTCAACATTGATTTAGTGTTTCGAATTAATATGTGTAACATGATATAGTTCGGTATCATCGCCGCTGCTAAACCGACCGACAAATTTAGGAAATTCTGAAATAAACAAATTTCAAATAAATAACTTGTCTTGCAATCTCATCGTTTGATTTAATAACCTATAGCATTCCTTCTTTTCGCATTCACACCGCCATAACTATCATGAATAGTAAAACCATTTTTGTCAGCATTTTGTCATATGATTACTAAAATAATAATGTATTTAAATTAAACTACGATGGAAAATGTATACTCACCAAAATTATTACAGCTACCCGAATATCCCATCGACACTTATTTTTCAACTTTAAGCAAAATTTGTTCGCCTCTAACTCTCTGATTATTTCTTAAACACAAAATGGCAACAATGAAAAAAATGTTTATTCAACAAAATGATATTGTTGAAACAACAATTGTCATTTGTTGAAAAGAAAATCGAGCATCAATATTTCATTCGACACAAAATTTTGTTGTTTTAAAAATATACCGAGTTAGAAACAAACCAACAGATGGATTGATTCAATTCAAACAAGAATTGTTGGTTCTAATAATCGCGTTCTTAGATTCAACCCTACAATATTATTCTGCCGCGGCAAATATAATGCAAATATAATGGGGGCCCAGATAGCCGTAGCGGTAAACGCGCAGCTATTCAGGAAGACCAAGCTGAGGGTCGTGGGTTTGAGACTGTTGAGGCTTACACTGATGCAGCTCTATAGGCTCACGGCAGAACCAAGACTCCCGGATATCTAGCTCAGTAGCATGAGACCCCTGAACTGTGTCGCAGGGCCGGCATGCTACTGGGTAATTCGGAGGGGCTACGCGGATCTAAGTGTGCGGGAACTATGGTCTTTCTTTGGCTATTGAGAAGTGTGTGTGTTTGGAGGAAAAAGATCTAATTTATTGAAAAGCTACTGTGGAGTGTCTATTGTGTTTATTGGGCTATTGTGGTTTTAGGGCGGTTCAGGATCGTTGGGTACGTACCGTTGCGATGGCGAGCGCTCGCTGATGACTGCTGATGGCAATGGCGGTTGATGGCGTCGGTTGCTGAGGATCGGGTCTAGTGACGGTGGACAAGTGGAATGGCGTTTCCACTGTGAATCGGCCACTTACGTGACCTAGGCTTGGCTAACGGCGTCTTCCTTCTTTGTCGGAATCGACGGATCACGGACGAGACCGTATTGGCCACGCCGAGAAGGGTCCTCCTTTATGTTTAGGGCTCAACGGCCCGAGGATCTCTCATACGGTCGTAAGAATGAGACCTGAGAGTAGTCTTTTGCGGTTAGGCGTAGATCGGATACCCGATCTAGGCCGAATCGTGTGGACTGTGAGGATGGCGTATTAATCGCTCAGTACCAAAAGGCACTAACAAAAGGTCCTGAATGAACGGGTTCAATGTCCTCTCCTACGGTTCACCGAACTTCACAAATTTTGCCACTTAACTCTCACTCACTTGTGTCTCACACGAACGCCGATCAAAAAGTGATCATGGCGATCTAGCTCAAGCCTTATGATTCCCTCCAGTCCATAATTTCCTTGTGTTCCTTATCCTTACTCCATATTTCCATCCTTGGTAGCATAAACATCGTCCATTACCTTGCATGTTGCCTACATTTCCTACCACAGTTGATTTCCACCCAACGCCCATTTTATCCACAGTTTATTTAAATTACAATTTATGCTTGTCACAAACAATTACGAATTTTACCAAACACAAACCAAAAAAACACTACGGTTCACCCTACAAAATGCACAAAATTAAAATAAATCTACAAATTCTGTAACTGAACGGTTACAGGTTCGAACCCCACCGGTCGAGGATCTTTTCGGGTTAGACTTCCCAGGGCATAGAGTATCTTCGTACCTGCCACACGATATACGCATGCAAAAATGTTCAATCGGCAAAGACAGCTCTTAGTAAACAACTGTAAAAGTTTTCATAGGAACATAAGAAGTAGGCTCTGCCCCGGCTGGTACGTAAAGTAGCGTCAGAAACAAGAAAAAACATATGTTTGGTATTTGGCATGGGGCCTTTCAGTAGAAGCATTAACCTAAGAATGCTATGTCGCTACTGTTCGTGTTACCAACATCTAGTTTGCCACGAGCTGACAGTGTGAGTACCGGGCCTTAAAGAGTCAAATTACGGGCCTTTGAGTGGATAATTACGACGAGTGCTGCAAAAATCGAGTTCTGCAACGAGTTACGTACAACATTTTTTGCAATTTCGTAGAAGACCACTTGAGGATATCAGAAATTATATCGGAATTTTATAATTTCTGAAAAATTGTTATGTTATGATGCATTATGCAACTCAAAACATTTGTGTAATGAGAAAGTAATGAATCATTACAGCACTTGTTTCAGTTGCGTAATGACTATTCTCGCACTGCATACTGCAGGAAAGTAGGCCATTTCATGAAAGATTGCCTACTACGATGCAAAAAATGGTTTGCAATTTCTCATCGTACTAGGCTGTTTTTCATCACGCCAACCCGTCGTGGAATGGCCTACTTCCCGCATTGTCATAAGAGTTCATTACCTAACCGAAAAGCGTTTGGTAATGACTCATTACGCCTCGATGGATAAATTTACGACTCGTGCTGTAAAAATCTTCATTCTGCACCTTGTTGCGTAAACTACTATTTCATGGCAAACTCGATGATCTCTTGGATCGCAATTGCACTGGTTTTGTGTTCTAAAACTCGATATCTCCCTTACTCGATGGTCCCTTCAATATCGAGTTATGGAGAGTTGACTGTACATCCGAATACTCATAACCGTTTCCGTTAGGAAAAATAAGAAAAAAAAATATGGTAGGTATAACAAATCGACATCATTCGACAAGTCATCATTCATGTTTTGAACCTCTAAGTGAAATGAGTTTTATTGCTGAGGAATAAGAACTTTTGTCCGCAAACGCAATTGTGAGACCAGATCAAATCTAGCTCCAGGTAATCTTTCAGGAAAATCTCCAGAGATTAAATCAAGAGTTCTGCCCGAAATATCTCCTATGTCTCCAACGGCCATTTCTCCAGACACTCTTCCTGAGATTTCTGCAGGAATTCCTTGCAGGGTTTGGTTTCTGGTCCTCCAAGAAAATCTCAGTGATTTCTCCAGGAATTCCCTTAGGGATTTTGCCAGAGATACCTCCAAGAATTCCTCCAGGGAAAACTTTTGACGGTTTTTTAAACCGGTTTCGATAGGGCTCCTGGAATACCTTCAGCAATTTCTCCAGGTATTCTGTCAGGTGTCCCTCTAGAGGAAAAATCTCTGTAAGGATTTTTCTAGAGATTTTGCGACGATTGTTTCCTATGATTCCTCCATAGATTCCTCCCGTATGATCTTTACTAGGATTCCTCCAGGCATTTTTCACAGGATTACTCCGGGAACTTTTCAAGTAATTATTCCAGTGATCCCTTCAGAGGTTTCTTCAAGGAAGCTTAAAAACGTTTTCATCTGAAATTCCTGTAGGGCTTCCTAAGTAAATCTTTCCAAAGATTCTTCCAATCCAAATCCTAATTGGCCAGAATCTTCTACAAGAATGTACTTCAATATTTTCCTACAAAAATTCTTCCAAGAATATCTCCAAAAAAATCGCTATATGAATTACTTCAAAGATTATTCCAAGTAATAATTCAGGAATTTCCCGATAATTTTTTCCAGAAATTTATTACTGGCCTCCGAAAATTCTTGTACAAATTCTTCTAGAGATTCCTTCATGAATTCCTCCAAGGGTTTAATCAGAGTGCCTCCAAGAATTTTTCCAGAAATTTCTCGAAGAACTTCTTTACTGAAGAAGTTTTTGAAAAGCCCCTGGACAAACTTCTGAACGAGTCGCTGGAGAAATTCTTTGAGCCATCCCTGGAGAAACATCTAGAAAAATTTCATGAAGAAATCCTTAAAACAATCCGTAGAGATCTCTCAAGTAAAAACATGGAGAAATCTCTGTAGTATAACTTGAATGAATTCTTAAGTAATCTCTAGAAGAATCTAGAATTTTTACGTAATTCCTTGGAAAATTCCTTGGGAAATCCTCAAGAAAAAAATCTTGCAGGAGTCTCTGAATGAATACTTACCCGAGGAAATTTCTAGGGGAATTCCTGAAGAAATCTCTGGAATAATTTCTGGGGAACCCATGTGGAGATTTTTCTGGGATATTTCTTGGATAAATTCTAGAATAAATTGCTGGGTAAATCTCTGGAGGAACCCGGGAAGACGGAAAAATCAAAATCACTTCTCGAAGCGAACAGATTATGATCGCATATCTCAATTTGAATTTGAAAAGATGTTCAAAAACTGTACAAACCCCAGTGCTATAGTTGAACATCTGAAAATATGTAAACAAGATCAAAATTAGTGTTTCGGCATGAAACAAAAGACATTCAACAGTAAAATGGCCGGACCGAACAGTGTGATGTCAGGACAACCTCTAGGAACAAAAATGAGTCTCAGGTATCGAAGAATTTGATGCTCTTATTTTTTGATCTTCCAGCTGTGAGGCATAGCCGATTGGTTTGTATCTCTGTGTACAATTCTAAAGGTCGAGGTTTGCTGGTTTTTTTACTATTTTTATTCTTCGCCATCTAACAGATCATATTTTGATCTTGTTTTGTTTGCCAATCTAAAAACTTGCCAGATATTGTTTTGATTTTAGATTTTACTTAACAAGATATTGTTCAATACTTCTCCAAACTTTTATTTATATTATTTTTTATACTGTATCTGTTATCTCCAACAAACCAATAGCTGATAATTTAGGACAGCAAATTATGATCATGGTCAGCTTTTTCCACCTGCTCGAGAATCCTTGTAGAGATTATCCTGGAAGAACCCCTGGAGGGGTCTCTGCAGAAACTCCTGTAGGAATCTACCTGGGTAAATTGTTGAATGAATCAATTAAAGGACACCTGGGTTTATTGATGAAGGGATATTTTAAGGATTTCCTGGGTAAATTGCTGAAGGAATCCCTGGAAGCATCTAAGGAGGAATCCATGTGGAAATCCTTGAATGAATCCCTGGAAGAATCATTGTGAATAGTTTGCGGGGGGAACCACTGGAGAAATCCCTGCAGAGATATTTCTGAAGAAATATCTGGATAATCTGGAACAAATATCTGAAGAAATGTCAATGGAGGAATCTTTGAAGTTATCACTGGAGTCATTCCTGCACAAACTCCTTATGAAATTTCTAGAAAAATCTCTGTGAAGGTTTTCCTGCAATAATCCTTGGAAAAACCTCTACAGGATCCCCTGTAAGTATTTCAGGAGCCCTATCGGAGTTGGTCTCAAAAATAAATGATCTTTTCAAGTTTGGAATTTTCTCGACTTTCCAGAACAAAAAGTAGCTTCATAGCTGTCACACGCTATACACATACAATACTGTTCAACCGGCAAAGATAACTTTCAGTAAAAGTTTCAAAAGAAACACATAACTGAGAAACAGGCTCTGTACTGATTGGGACGTAACACCAACAACAATAATATGAATATTATGTTTGTAATGTGACATGGTGTCTATTTAGATCTGGATGAAAAATCATTAATTTTGAGCAGATGCATGATGGGACTGTTAGATGGTCCGAAAATGTCCACATCACACCCTACCGGAACTGGTTCCGGAATTTTCCGACCAAATCATATGGTTAGTACCCTTGATGCTTTTGTAAATCGGAATGAAAAATCATGAAATTTGAACCGTTGTACCATACGTGCGTATCAACATCTGGATAGATATGTACCAGTTCCTTCTGAAACAGATTCCAGGTGCCATTGTGTCCAAAATGGCCCGTACTCACAAAAAATGACCAGTTCTCCGGTTTCAAATCTCGCATATAAAACTAAGAGAATGGAAATCGGTTCAAAAATAGAATTTTGAGAGCGTTTAAAAGTCATAATGTGTAACTTTTTCTGAATGCATTAGGAAAGTTAACGGTATTAGAATACCTGATTAATTTAGTACTACTTAAAAGAAGTGTTGTCAGTGGCAGTGCTGGGAATGGTAATAGTAGTAGGCTTGACTTTTCGCGAAAATCACGTGGCTCTCCCAGTACAGTAGTTCTAAAACGTGAATCTCATCAAGTAGCCTCTGTTGGGTGCACGAATTTTCTAAATCATGAGTGTCATTGAAGGCTCTAAATGCGGGAAATGCAGCGGGAAATAGAACATTTTTCTACAGTAATTTCGGGTTGCCCTTAGCAACGGGTGTTTTGCAATTTTCAAGGCATTTGCCTACAGCAGCGATGGGCGTGAGTTTCACTGGCTTCGCTGACTGTGATTGGCTTTGTTTGGCTACTGTAGAGTGAGTTTCAGATTTTTTCCCAACCCTGGTCAGTGATAACAATTCAAAAAAGGCGTATTTCGAAAATTCGTCTATCTTTTCATTCAAAACTCCTCCCAGAGTTTACAAATAACTAGAAAAAAAAAACAACTGGAATAAGGCATGTTATTTTACATATCTACAAAAAAGGATTGAAACTTTTTAGAGACATTTTGAAAGTTGTTTTGGAATAAAAATGTAATTAAAAAAAGCTTTGATGTAGTTGGATTCATTCAAGCTTGCTGTTTTCCATAAAACGGAATGCACACCAGAATGGTACACTCAGGCAAATGGACTATCGATAAACATAGGAACCCCTTATGAAAATTCGCCACAAGAAATCGGATTGAAATTCATAAATTTGCCTTATGAAACCGACATTTGAAAACAAAAATAGTTTTCGCGGCAACCTGGAATCGAACCAAGAACCTTGCGATCGATAGGCTCGTGCGTACACCCCGCGCCTATCGACGCCTTGTTGTGGGGTGATGCTGAAACGATACATGAAGCGTTCGTATTGCAATAATCGTTCCACCTTTCATAAGGCAAAATGTATGAAATTCGATAGTCCAGTTTGCTGCGTGTACGCATTTGATACACTCACTATGTGGTATAAGTTTTCATTTTAGCGAAAAATTCCCTGTTGTATAGATTGACATCTTAAAACGAGAAGTAGAAACGATTCTTTACTTCTTTACCTTTGAAGATTTGAGTAGGGACTCAGTCGGCCATTGTGATAGCCATCTTTTGATTTCGTAATATTTCACCTTAAAACATCGCGACAAGAAAGGAGTTTCTGTACATATGATTTACAAGTAGGTATATCTACACAACTCAGCCATTCCGTTTGGTTAGTTTCGTTCTGTTGTGGAAGGAATTGAAACTTCTACCGAACGGTGCTATACAGAATAAGAAACTAATAATTGAATCCCATCGAGTCCTAGATAATGGAAATGAATTGTGTTCGGCACAACCACTGCCAGCAACAAACTTTGCAAAGAATAGTGCAAACAAAGGGCCAATTAAACTTAAAACAGAATAGGTAGTGGCTGGAGCTACCAATTTCTATTAGTGTGAAACCGAAAGGAATAACTTTCTATACAATGGGCCTGGAATAAATTAGTACTAAGGTACCGCGGGGCAAGTGGGTAAATGGGGTAAGTGAAAATAATGTGTATATTTTACTGATTATGTGAATTAATGTTTCAAAATCATGCGTAAACCGTTGAGGCCATTCAGAACGTTACGGTAGGTAAGAGATTCCTTGGATTTTTTACCCATTAATGTGTTATAGAGCAAAAGATTGTTAACCTGTTAACTGGTACTCCGTTACAAGTTGGCGGCGTGCAATCTTATTTTAATATTTTCTGTACAAAAAAGTTGCGGAAAAAATATTCTGTACCACTTTTAAGTTGTTCCCTCTGACAGTTTTAAATTGCAATAAAAAAGTTTTAGAATTAATTCGACATAGACCTAAAAATAACTAAATTGAAACACCGTCAATTTTCCAATCACGTGGGGCAAGTGAAAAGTTTCTCATTAGAGATTGAATTTGTGTTTTCTCTCTAGGTAGCTATAAGTACACAAGATTCGCAATTATCATAGAATAACAGAACGTGCTTATAATTCAAGAAACACTATACTCAAAGCGTTAAAAGCTATTATCATGGCCAAATCATGGAACTTCTCTAAAAATAAGGTTGCCAAATATTACGATATTAATATGTTTATTTCGGACAGCCGATTAAAAGGAAGACATTGATTGGAAAGTTCCAATATAAGACAACGCACGGAAATCTCGTGGAATGTCTATTTAAAGCTAGTTCAAAACATAAAAATGGGGTATAGGTGTATCCACATAAAATAGTTTCTAAATACTTTATTGTAAGATTCCGTTTGATTTCTTTTGAAGAGTTATCCGACGCCATATCCGACTTTCTTAAAAACAAATAACGAGCAGTGGTAAATCTACAGAGCAGTAATGCAATTGCATTCCCATGATGTAAAAACTAACATTGGGAATGTTGCAGTTATAATGTTGTCGAATCATTTCAACAAACATAACTGAACAGAAGAAAATTCAATTAACAAGAATAAAATTTTCTTTGTATACATGTTACTTATGTTATTGTTCATTGAGACGCCTTAACAAATTTTAAAGGTAATAGAAATCGTGAATGTAACTGTTAGTTTTTGGATTTATTGTTCAAAACGATAAAGTTGACTTTTTTCAAAAACTTTTTCTGTACGTTTTTCTTCAATTTTACATAAAAATCAATTTCAGTATACTGCTTATATTTGGTGGGAGTCAAGATAAAAAATATACACGACCTCATATGTTTTAATTTAAGGTCTCTAGAATTTGAAGAATCCCAACCATGCAAAATCCATTACCCACTTGCCCCACGGTACCTTATTTGGATTTTATGTTCCTCTTCAAATTTGAATGGGCTAACGTCTTTTATGGAAGAGAGACATTGCACTGTGCTTTATTTTGTCGATTTTATGCGCTTATTCAATAGTGCCCAAACCTATGATTTAAGCGATATTGTTTGTTAAGAGAAGTTTCATGGTATATTAAAGCGCATCTGTTGAAGCAAAATGTTTTGTGATAAATCCACCAAGCAGTGAGATAGTAAAACTATTTCTAAGAACATTTAGATAGAAATATGTCGAACACTATGTTCATTCTGCCCCATATTCCAAACACCTGATTCAAATTTCGAAAAGACAAAACGGTATCCCTGTTTCTAGCTGACCTACAATTGCGCCACTGCCAAAACCACTAAGATCAGTTGGGAAATCGCTAACAAAAAAGTAACGCCACCAGCCTAAGCTCAGCTGGCAGTAAATTGGGCTATGCACTTCGGAACTAATGTCTGATCCTAGAAAATCGTCAACGCTACAGCTGGGTCACAAAGCTCAGTGTCGGCTGCACGCTGCAAAAGCCTGTAAATTAAGTTTGGTAACAGATGTTTCTCCGTAGCGCAGCCGAAATTGAAGCCGAACCATCGTATTTTATGTCGGAAATATACATTTTCGCCTGTCGCTGGGGGCGATGAATCTGAATAAAATATAAGGTTTCCATATGTGGTAACGTATGCTATCAATTCAATGCTGTGTGTTCAATGGATGCAGCTTTTGAACACGCATGCAAATGGGAACAATGAAGGCATATGGATCAATTTATGAAACATAAATAATTGATTTTTGCAACATTATTTGATTTCATAACATGTAGCTGCATTTACACTGCGAACAGTTCAATGCTTGATTACTATGTCATCATGTCGTAGTATTAGTGCCTATGCCAAAGTATCTCGGGTATCTTGTATGAAATTGAGGCTGTGAACCGTTTCACCGATTTGTTTAACTTTTAGTTAAAATTTGACATTTTGGTAGTTATTTTAATAATGGTTAAATTGAACTTCGCGGTCTTTCAGAACAAAGTTGACAGACGATTAGTTATTCTCAAATTACGTGGAGCAAAGAATAACTTTTGAACTGTCAAGTTTAACCATGCATGCTGCAGATCAGGGTTATTTTTAACCGGGGGGAAAAAATATCGAACTGTCAAATTTTAACTAAAAGTTGAACGAACCGATGAAACGGTTTACAACCTGAACTATTGTTGGGGAAGGAGTGAATGAAAGTCTTTTGTGACGCTGTGATGTCACGAACAAACCTTATTAGACTACGAATCAAGTTACTATGACGTCATGCTGCAACTTCCAGCGGGAAGCAAACATTTACTACGGGCCATGTTCACAAAAAATGAACGATTTCTCTGCACATTCATTCACTCAATCCTCTAATCCCTAATCCGGTGAACATTCCTTCACTAGATGTTGGTCCGGGTGTCATTTTATGAAAACATGGCCCGCATTTAGAGCGGAAAAGAAAAAGAAAATCGACAATAAGAGAAGACCGTGGATACTGAACAGTGAATATGAGCCTTTGCATGCTATAAAACGTTTGACTTTTACTGTGCGCCCTGTTTTCAAATTGCCCGTGGGAGAGAGCGAGACAGCTCCAACACACGGCGCACAGTAAAAGTCATGAGAACAAAAGAATTTATGGCACGTACAGAGGCTTATGAGCCTCTGTACGTGCCATAAATCCTTTTGTTCTTTTGACTGTGCGCCGTGTGTTGGTGCTGTCTCGCTCTCTCTCACGGGCAATTTGAAAACAGGGCGCACAGTAAAAGTCAAACGTTTTATAGCATGCATAGGCTCATTTTCACACCTCACACATACACGTGCATAACATTTTGTTTGCAGCTTCCAAACCAACGTTCTTCGTTTATGTTTTGATTTGTTTGTGCAAACGATTATTAAATAAAAATTGGTTTTTGAAAAACTTGTGCTGTAATTAGGATTTCCATTAAAAATAAAGTGACCCATCCCCAACTTATCAAGTGTTTCGTTTGGAATTCGATGTGTTCTGAGTAATCAAACGTAATTTTTGACTCTCACAACTTAGTTTTTAGTCATCATCATCAGATTCTGAAACACAATCCGAAAATTACCGCCGCCAGAAGAGTTTTGACTACGACCTGAATTCTTGACTCAGACAATGATCAACCGCTCCTAATATCCAGGCTTGCAGAAGCAAACCCTCTTTTCCTTGTAAGCATACGACCAAAGTTCTTGACGGAGTTGGTTACTCTATCTTCCCTAAGATTACTCGCACCCCGGGCAGAAAACGAGAAAGTAGAGATAGGAGTTGCTGAGCAGGATGCTAAAGACCACACAAAGGGATCTATTATACTCCCACAGAAATGCGAGGTACAATTGGTACGTCATGCCCAGCATTAACCAACGATGAGTTATGAGCTCAAGATAGCATGTAGAAGTGATAACGTGCGCGAAAATAAACAAGTTTTGATAACATCTATCTTACTGCTTTTCTATAATTTTGATACGTTACAGCTTTTTATTCCTACACCTACTGGTTTTAGGAATCTATGAAAAATGGTCGAAAGACAAAAGATCGAAAGGACAGAAGGTTGAAAGATGAAAGGTCGAAAGGACAAAAGGTCGAAGAGCAAAAATGGAGGAACAGAAGGTCGAAAAACTTTTTTCAAAGAAGGGAAAATTTCCCACCAAGCAAATCGACCTTTTATCCTTTTGACCTTTTGTCTTTCAACCTTTTGTCCTTTCGACGTTTTGTCCTTTCGACGTTATGTCTTTCGTCATTTTGTCAATTAACCTGGTTTTAGTGAGTATGTAAATTGTGTCTATGAAATTAACAATTTCACTAGAATCTAAAAATTCATGCAATCGTCATGAACCGTAACAAACTTAATCGTATCTTCCACTTACATTGGTCAATCCTTACTCCGAAAAGCTTTCGACTTTCCCCAGCAAACCACTAATCAATTCCTTATAGCTGACTGCAATAGTTTAAACTTTAGATTATACAATATCAACTGTATTTCATCATTTACTTGTAGGTATCATAAATGGGTTTCACTACCCTGCGTATTTACGCTTATCAGCGACCACCGTAAACTAGAATACAATTTCGGCATTATTACAAATTAATTGTTCAATAACAATCACCAAGTACTTATTCAGATCAATAGAGAGAAATTCACAAATAATATATAGCTTAAACTAATATTATAAACTTTCTACAATGCCTCGTAGAACAAATCAATCTTAGCGATCTCTTTAAAAATAATAGTGTAGTTTTCTCTCATCGTTCATTTATTGCATATCAAACTTCTGTCAACCCATTTCTGCCCTATTTTCATTTCGCTCAGTTCTTCAGAAGCCTTGCGCCGTTAATTATGTGAAATTTTTAATGCGCAATATGCATGTAATTCTATCATATTGTAGCTAGAACCTGCTTTTGACCCTGGTCACCTAGAAAGTTCGTGTTTTCAGCAAAGTTGTTCAGTACCGTAAAACGGGGTAACTTTGATAGTTTTTTCGAAGAAAACTTGAATATTTATGCATGCTGTTTCAAAGAATTTTAATTCATATTTTTAAAACAAGTACTGGTATCCTAACTATCGATTCCAGTTGATAGATTTCCAAAAGATTTATTCTTAATGGATATATAATTTTTCATATAATCGAAAGTCGGTTTTCTGTTTTGGGGCAACTTTGATAATGGAGCATCACGCGAACAAAATTGAATGAATTACAGAACATTTGTAGGGCGTTGCATATCTTTAGGCGTTTAACGCTATATGGAAATTTCTGACTTAGATTACAAAAATGGTCCCAGTTTGTAAAAATAGTATTCGCTAAGAGCTTTTATACTCATCAAATAGTGATCGTAGAACAGATTGTTTGAGATCATTTCAAAATTGCTGAAATCTTATAAATTTTCCATATATGCATATAAATCCTCAAATGTACTTGATTCCAACGAAAAAAGCTTTAACATGAAGTGTCATACTAATACTCTTTACTTTTGCATTCGTTTTGCTTAACAGATTAACAGGAACTTTATTATTTCGTTTATTATGTTGAGAGTCTTGCATTATCAAAGTTACCCGCATTATCAAAGTTACCCCGTTTTACGGTACCTTGAAAGCAGTTTGAGGCAGACTCTAGCTCATGGTCCCGACCACCTAGAAAGTTTGTGTTTTCAGCAAAGTTGTTCAAAAGCTTGAACGCAATTTACTTCTACTTTTTTACAACTTTGCTGAAGACTTGAACTTTCTAGGTGGCCAGGATTATGAGCTAGAACCTGCTAGAGTATGACCCAATTACATGCACACTAGCGCCACTTATCGGAAAAATTGCGCATTAAAACTTCCACCTAATGATTCCTGAATTCTAAAACATGGTAATTTCTATTATTATTTTTTGTTTATTATTTATTTACTTATTTTAACTTAGAAAGAGCGAAAAAGTGATTATCTTTACAAATTGTTCTCAAAAAGGCATAAAATCTCTTTATCTTTTCAAACAACGTTACAAAATAAAACTATGCTAAAGGCTCAAACGGCAGCAATCCATGGGAGAGCCAAAATCTTCAATGAGGACAAGGAGCTATTACTATTGGTTTTGCTAATTGCTCCATATGGTACAGTGGGGATTCGGTCGTTGGGGGTCCGCTACATGGAATGACTCGATGGTTGGATGTTCGCTGGTTGGACAAAATTCCAACTAAAAAGCACTCGAATGTCAGGAGAAGATGTCAAACTGATTTTGACGTCTGACTACCGTCGCATTGAAGTCTCCATATATAGAACAAATGTGTATGTATATGTGCGTTTCGTGACGAATTACGTTCCAGATGCGTTAGTCTGGAGCATTTTTACCAGCTGTCAGTCGTTCCAACTAACGGGTCGGATTCGTTAGATGGAAGGCAGTCGTGTTCCAACCAGCGAATCCCCGCTGTAATTGTTCAACCAATTTTCAAAGTAAAGTAAAATTTTCCTCTAAGATTCAAATTCAGTAAGAATCTCACATTGCGAATTCTATCATAAGATATGTTAGGCTATATTGAAAAAAATACCGCTAATATTTTCACGTTAAACATCTAAAGTTCTGCCACAATAATTCAAAATAGTCCAAAAAGTTGTTTGGATTTTCTGCAAGTGGAAAAAAATGGTTGCTAAATTAATCTGCTCGCTATAGTATCATGAAACGTCGAAGTTCATGCGAAACATATTCCAAGATGTTAGATACAAAAGAAAATGAAAATTCCATCAATTTAACCGCCAATAATTGTCCATTATTAAAGACGAAGGAAAAAGAACAAGTATTTTTGTAGTAAATCCTACAAAAACTACTTAAACTTTTCTGTGAGGTCGGAATTTCGCCAAGAAGTTTATTTTTTTTTGTATGTCATTTTAGAAATTGTAATTGGATATGGTGTGATTTGTAGAGTAATTTGTAAAAAAAATCCTTGAAAAATGCATTGAGGTATTCCTGGAGTAGTTTTTAATCTAAAAATTGAGACTTAATAGATTTCAAATGTTATTTATAGAAGAAGAATCCCGGGATTAACATTCGGAAAAAAAATAATGAAGTAATTTGTAAAATCTGGAAAATATCTGATGGAGTTTCTGGAGACATGTTATGAGAAGTTCAAAAAATTTATCAATTCTGTTGAAAAATTTAAGCGTAAGCATTGATGACCATACAATTCGTAGTTGCTAATCCGTGATTGACCAGAATAATCGAAATTGTACAAGGAATCAATGTACACTTTCGAGAACTCCAAACATTAAAAAGTCAAGCTAAACATTACATATACTTTGCAATTGGATTAAATGGACAAAATGATGTGAAGTTTTGCGAAAAAGTTTCATGTCTTCTCAGTGAGAATCAAACTCACGACTCCCTGAGCTCTAGTTAGGGCGCGTTACCCCTACGCCATGAGAGGACTCATGGACGCAGAAGTTAACCTGAATTCGATTTCAGCTCAATAACACTGTTCGACAAAAAAAGTCGATCTGAATGCACAGAGACCGGACACCCCGGGCTTGAAAGTATAAAAATAAACAAAAATAATGGCGTTTTCAGAATGTTCGTGTCTGCCCCAGGTCATTTTTAAAATATACTTGAACTTTTTGCATTTTTTATTTAAAAATCTAATCTAATCAATAAACCGACACAGTGCTTTATATTCAGGACAGCGGTATTCATGTGCCATATAACGTTTTCAACTTTAAATACAATACGAAGAGTTGTAATAAGATTTGCAGGGAGCCCTCCCCCCTTTTTTGTACTCTCCCCATTTTCAAAGTATCGCAAATGATTATTATTTATTTAGATGGTGTTACATCAATTAATTTGATAAAACCTCGTTAACGATGTTACGCCAATTTACTCGGTCCAAGGCTGTGTCTCTCCAACCTCGATTTTGGCCCACGTTCTCCAGATCTTGTTGCACCTGATCAAGCCACCTCGCTCGCTGTGCTCCCCGCCTTCTTGTGCCAACCGGATTCGACGCGAACACCATCTTTGCAGGATTGTTGTCCGGTAGTCTTGCAACATGCCCTGCCCAGCGCACCCTTCCGGCTTTCGCAACCTTCTGGATACTTGGTTCGCCGTAGAGCCTAGCGAGCTCGTGGTTCATTCTCCGCCGCCACACACCGTTCTCCTGCACTCCGCCAAAGATCGTCCTAAGCACCCTTCGTTCGAACACTCCAAGTGCTTGCAGGTCCTCTTCCAGCATGGTCCATGCTTCATGTCCATAGAGGACCACCGGTCTTATAAGCGTTTTGTACATGGTACATTTGGTGCGGGGGTGAATCTTTCTCGACCGCAGCTTCTTCTGGAGCCCATAGTAGGCGCGACTTCCACTGATGATGCGTCTCCGTATTTCACGACTAACGTTGTTATCAGCCGTTAACAAGGATCCGAGGTAGACGAACTCATCAACCACCTCAAAAGTATCCCCGTCTATCGTAACACTGCTTCCCAGGCGGGCTCTGTCGCGCTCGGTTCCGCCTATCAGCATGTACTTTGTTTTTGACGCATTCACCACCAGGCCGATTTTTGTTGCTTCACGTTTCAGGCGGGTGTAGAGGTCTGCCACCGTTCCAAATGTTCTGCCGACAATATCCATATCATCCGCGAAGCAAACAAATTGGCTGGATCTTGTGAAAATCGTACCTCGGTTATTGAACCCGGCTCTCCGCATGACACCTTCTAGCGCGATGTTGAACAGCAGGCACGAAAGTCCATCACCCTGTCGAAGTCCCCGGCGGGATTCGAACGAACTGGAATGTTCGCCCGAGATCTTCACGCTATTCTGCACACCGTCCATCGTTGCTCTTATTAGTCTTGTGAGCTTCCCGGGAAAGCTGTACTCGTCCATGATTTTCCATAGCTCTTCGCGGTCGATGCTATCATAAGCCGCTTTGAAATCGATGAACAGGTGATGCGTTGGGACTTGGTATTCACGGCATTTCTGGAGGATTTGCCGTACAGTGAAGATTTGGTCCGTTGTCGAGCGGCCGTTGATGAAACCAGCTTGATAACTTCCCACAAACTCATTTGTTATTGGTGATAGACGACGGAAGATAATCAGGGATAGCACTTTGTAGGCGGCATTCAGGATAGTGATCGCACGATAGTTTTCACATTCCAGTTTGTCGCCCTTCTTGTAGATGGGGCATATGACCCCTTGCTTCCACTCCTCCGGCAGCTGTTCGGTTTCCCAGATTCTGACAATCAGCCGGTGCAGACAGGCGGCCAACCTCTCCGGGCCCATTTTGATGAGTTCAGCTCCAATACCATCTTTACCAGCGGCCTTATTATTCTTGAGCTGGCTGATGGCATCCTTAACTTCCCTCAATGTGGGGGCAGGTTGGTTTCCTTCATCCGCCGTGCTGACGTAGTCACTTCCTCCGCTGCCGTGACCCTCGTCGCCTGTGTTCTCCGTGCCATTCAGGTGTTCATCGTAGTGCTGCTTCCACCTTTCAATCACCTCACGTCCGTCCGTCAAGATGCTTCCGTCCTTATCCCTACACATTTCGGCTCGCGGCACGAAGCCTTTTCGGGATGCGTTGAGCTTCTCGTAGAACTTTCGCGTTTCTTGAGAACGATGCAGCTGTTCCATTTCTTCACATTCCGCTTCTTCCAGGCGGCGCTTTTTGTCCTGGAATAGGCGGGTTTGCTGCTTCCGTTTTCTTTTATATCGCTCCACGTTTTGTCGCGTTCCTTGCTGCAGCATTGCAGCCCGCGCTGCATCCTTCTCCTCCAAAACCTGCCTGCATTCTTCGTCGAACCAATCGTTACATGTCCTCCTTTCCACGTACCCGACGATGCTCTCGGCTGCGTTGTTGATGGCTGCTTTTATGTTGCTCCAGCAGTCCTCAAGAGGGGCTTCGTCAAGCTCGCCCTCTTCCGGCAACGCTACCTCGAGATGCTGCGCGTATGCGGCAGCGACGTTCGGTTGGACCAGTCGCGCTAGGTTATACCGAGGCGGGCGTCGATACCGTACATTGTTAATGACGGATAGTTTTTGGCGCAGTTTCACCATCACCAGGTAGTGGTCGGAGTCAATGTTAGCGCCACGATAGGTTCTGACGTCGGTAATATCGGAGAAGTGCCGTCCATCGATCAAAACGTGGTCGATTTGTGATTCCGTCTGCAGTGGTGATCTCCAGGTGTATCGATACGGGAGGCTGTGCTGGAAGTAGGTGCTGCGAATGGCCATGTTCTTGGAGGCGGCAAAATCTATCAGTCGTAGGCCGTTCTCGTTCGTCAGCCGGTGGGCGCTGAACTTTCCAATCGTCGGTCTGAACTCCTCCTCCTGGCCAACCTGAGCGTTTAAGTCTCCTATGATGATCTTGACGTCGTGGCTTGGGCAGCGGTCGTACTCGCGTTCGAGCTGCGCGTAAAATGCGTCCTTGTCATCATCAGTGCTTCCGGAGTGAGGGCTATGCACGTTTATGATGCTGAAGTTGAAGAACCGGCCTTTGAGCCTCAACTTGCACATTCTTTCGTTGATCGGCCACCACCCGATCACACGCCTTTGCATATCACCCATCACTATAAAAGCTGTTCCCAGCTCACGTGTGTTGCCGCAGCTCTGGTAGATGGTATGATTACCTCTAAACGTTCGCACCATCGAACCTGTCCAGCACACCTCCTGCAGCGCTACGATGTCGAAACCGCGGATCTTCAGTACATCGGAGAGTATGCGTGTGCTTCCGATGAAGTTGAGAGATTTGCAGTTCCACGTACCGAGTTTCCAATCGCTAGTCCATTTCCGTCGCTGTGGTCTTTGCCGATTGTTCCGGTCCGTATTCTCTCGTTGACGTTCCTGTGCTGATGTGTTTTTACGGCTGGCTTGCAGGGCCTGACACCAACCCCCTAGATTTCCGGAGGACCATTCCCCCTAAATGTTCGGAGGGCCATAGTGCGCAGTTTAGCTTAGAGTCCTTCTCTGGCACTCGGACGATGATCAGCCGCCCCTGACATGGGGAACAGACGCTGTTGTGAGCCGCTCCTAACATGGAGTACAGACGCTCAAGGTTTGCAGAAGCAAAAGCAAAAGCAAACCCCCCCTTCCCTGTCAGCATACGACCAAAGTTCCCACCGGGGGTTGGTTACCCGATCTTCCCTAAGGTTACTCGTACCCCGGCCAGTACCGCGAGGAGGTAGGGATAGGAGTTGCTGGGCAAGAGGCTAAGGACCGCACAGAGGGGTCTATTTTATTCCTTCAGGTACGCGAGGTACCAATGGTACGCCATGCCCAGCCATTTACCAACCAAATGATGGAATATTTGATATACAGGGGGTTGTCAAAACAACTGGGACAAGCAAAAATTGGGCCAACTTTGGAATACTGTAACTTTGACAAAAATTGACCGATTTCAATTCTTCAAGAAGTAATGGACGGGTCAACTAATCTAGTTTTGAGGTGCATCCATGGAGATGAACTATGACCACCAGATACCGGTGATAATCCGGATTTCCGGAAGCATGTCTTATGCGGTAAAATTATGACGTGTTTTTAGCAAAGGTCTCAGCTAAACAATCAAAATTTTACTAATCATGAAGATAGAAGATCTTATTCTGAAGCGATTGGTGTGCCAAGTATTAAGATCGGTCCAGAAACAACCAATATATGGCCATTTACCCGGAATCGGTGCCGGTAGTGGATCCGAATTGGGATCAATCAATTTATTCACTCAAAATATGTCGCGCAATATTGTTTTCTTCCTAGCTTATCATAAAATACCCTATTATAAATTGAAAATGAGTCTTGTACAGATTTGGCCACTCATGGCGCCGCCAAGTGCCCCGGGGGAACCTTGCATAGGGGACATTTCGATTTTGACACCAAAGCATATCATGCGACGGCTCATTCTTCATATCTTGTCGTAAGAAGGGCAACTGTAGACTCAAAATGGATATTTGACTACAGTGACTACTTCCGGGACCACCGGATGTCCCCGAGGGAACCTGTAATCAGGGACAATTAGAATTGAACTCCAATACATATCGTGCGACGGTTCATTTTTCATGTATCGTGCTAAATAGGGCTATTGTAGACCTTAAGTGGATATTTGACTACAGTGGCCACTTTTGGGACCACCAGATATCCCTGAGACAGGCTGTGATGTCCCCAATGACAGATTCTTCCGACAGACATGAAGAATGAGCCGTTGCACGATGAGTATTGTAGCTCAATTCCAATTGTCCCCAATCAAAGGTTCCCTAGGGGACACCCGGTGGTCCCAAAAGTGGCCAATTCCATGAAATTCTCATTTTGAGTCTACAGTTACTTTATTTACGACAAGGCATGAAGAAAGAGCCGTCGCATGATATGTTTTGGTGTAAAAACAGAAATGTCCCCAATGACATGTTCCTCCGGAAAATTCCGGTGATCCCAAAAGTGGCCACTGTAGTCAATTATCCATTTTAGGTCTACAATAGCCCTATTTAGCACGAGACATGAAAAATGAACCGTCGCACGATATGTATTGGAGTTAATTTCAATTGTCCCTGATTACAGGTTCCCTCGGGGACATCCGGTGGTCCCGGAAGTAGTCACTGTAGTCAACTTTCCATTTTGAGTCTACAGTTGCCTTATTTACGACAAGATATGAAGAATGAGCCGTCGCATGATATGCTTTGGTGTCAAAATCGAAATGTCCCCTATGCAAGGTTCCCCCGGCGCACTTGGCGGCGCCACGAGAAGCCAAATCTGTACAAGACTCATTTTCAATTTATAATAGGGTATTTTATGATAAGCTAGGGAGAAAACAATATTGCGCAACATATTTTGAATGAATAAATTGTTTGATCCCAATTCGGATCCACTACCGGCACCGATTCTGGGTAAATGGCCATATCTTGGTTGTTTCTGGACCGATTTAATCTTAATACTTGGCGCACCAATCGCTTCAGAACTTGATTTTCTATTCTCATGTGTGGTAAAATTTTGATTTTTTAGACGAGACCTTTTGCTAAAAATACGTCATAATTTTACCGCATAAGACATGCTTCCGGAAATCCAGATTATCACCGGTATCCGGTGGTCATAGTTCATCTCCATGGATGCACCTCAAAACTAGATTAGTTGACCCGTCCGTTACTTCTTAAAGAATTGAAATCGGTCAATTTTTGTCAAAGTTACAGCATTCCAAAGTTGGCCCAATTTTTGCTTGTCCCAGTTGTTTTGACAACCCCCTGTATATCAAATATTCTATCATTTGCGATACTTTGAAAATGGGGAGAGTACAAAAAAAGGGGGGAGGGCTCCCTGCAAATCTTATTACAACTCTTCATATTGTATTTAAAGTTGAAAACGTTATATGGCACATGAATACCGCTGTCCTGAATATAAAACACTGTCGGTTTATTGATTAGATTAGATTTTTAAATGAAAAATGCAAAAAGTTCAAGTATATTTTAAAAATGACCTGGGGCAGACACGAACATTCTGAAAACGCCATTATTTTTGTTTATTTTTATACTTCCAAGCCCGGGGTGTCCGGTCTCTGTGCATTCAGATCGACTTTTTTTGTCGAGCAGTGTATTCACGTGGTCCTTTTTCGCAAAGTGCACCTCTTACGGAATACTTGGATGCTCATCCGAACACAACGCTTTCTATTGATATCCAATGCCTAGCCCGAGAGCGCATTATTTTTTGGGTATGTGGGGCCCAGATAGCTGTAGCGGTAAACGCGCAGATAGTCAGCAAGACCAAGCTGAGGGTCGTGGGTTCGAATCCCACCGGTCGAGGATCTTTTCGGGTTGGAAATTTTCTCGACTTTCCAGGGCATAGAGTATCTTCGTACCTACCACACGATATACACATGCAAAAATGGTCATTGGCAAAGTAAGCTCTCAGTTAACAACTGTGGGAGTGCTCATAAGAACACTAAGCTGAGAGGCAGGCTCTGTCCCAGTGGGGACGTAACGCCAGAAATAAGAAAGTATATGTCATGTTTTTTCTTTCCGGTTAAACTTCCACTTGGCTGGTTAGCCGTAAACTACGATTTATTATTAAAACAAGTATTAAAAAGTCAATAACGGCGCCGGCCACGTCCCTATGGTCATCAGGGAAGAGATGGAATGTTAGTGTGACATCCATTGTTACTAGAAACCGAGATCACCTCTGCATCTCCATGGTTGTCACGGGAAGGAGTTTTGTTAGTAGGGAGGGATCATAGCTGCATGATCAGGATTCACCTTGGTAAGTGATACAATTCATACAACCTCAAGGTGAGAGGAAAGGCATTGGATTTTCAATGCTTATGTGTATGTCGATACATACAGTGACGAACAGTTAATATTTTCTTAAATCAATTCATTCAATTCCGTTGTCATTATATAAATACGTTTCAAAATATATTGCACATTTAAAATGAAAGCATGAAACGAGCTCACCAAATTGATCATCCTTGGTTGAACTGCTGTAGCTACTTTAATCAGCATGCGCCGGCCACGTGAAAACCTGAACTCGATTGCACTCAGAACGCGTTCAAACTAAAACGAGAAAAGAAAAATTCCGACGACGCAAAAAACAAATTATTTTTCTGGTGAGGATGAAACGAAGCCAATCCCTCAAGAGCACAAATATAGAGAACCAGACACCGGCTCAAGTTGAAAACCTTATCGATTGGTCACATCAGCTAGTGACCAATCGATCAAGCCCTCAGCCCAATCAGTTGTCCGGCTCTCCAGACCCGCGCTCCTAAAAAATTGAGGTCTGGCTTCGATGCATCTTCACCTCCTGCTTGTGCTTGAGAATAGCACTGCCCAGCAGTACGCGTGCAGAATAAACCGTTTTATTTTCGTTATAGACACTTTTTTCAAAAACTGCACCAGCTGTTTAACCAGCCAAATCTAATTATTTGCGAAGACGATGAAAATGTGACAGATCAATTTTCAAAACATCCGTTCACGTGCGCTGCCTACTACGATCTCTTAGCAATTGTGTTGAAAAATTTCTTTAAAAAATCCCCAAAAGAATAATTAGTGCAGATTGAAGAAAACACAAAACTCTTGAAAACACTGAAATAAATCTCTGGTATTTTTTTCTGAAGTATTCTAGTACGACATCCCAGGGGAAACAATAATCAAATCATCAAAAGAAATCCAATTTATACTTTGGGGTATTTTTGCGGAAGAACTTTTCAACAGTTGAACGTAATCCGCTAGAAACTTTAAATTAAGTAAAAAAAATTTAAACAAAGTACTTCAATGCTTGTTTCTTTTTTACTTATTGGACGTTAACACTTCACTTCACTATTACAAAAGCAAAAATAAAATACTAAAAATCACTAGTGAGGCGTGCAAATACCTTTAATCTCTAATATGTAGCTTATCTTGACAAATAGACCTGAAGAGGTCTGTAAGTCGCAGACGAAATAGGCCTATCTGTCTGAAGTGAAGTGTTAAAGTTTAATAAGAAGATTTTTCTTAAAAAAGTGTTGTTTTTTATTGTTTAATTGCTTATGGAAATCTTGTGGAATATGAGAAGGAATCCTTAGAGTAACAACTGGAAGAATCTTTTTTTTTTTTTGCAGAAAGTCCTGGATGTTTTTTTTTTTCTGTCAATTTCTCAAGCAATCCTTGATAAATTTCCGAGAGATTTGCTGAAAGATTTGTTGAAGGAATCTGAAGAGAAACTTTAGGAAGAACCTCAAAGGCAAGTTGGAAAAACTTTTGCAGACAATTTTGGTGAGACTGCTAGGTTTTCTCGTACTATTTCTTGTAGAAATACACAGTCGTTGCACAAAATCCTAAGCAAATTATTAACGATCAATTAGATGATGTTTTAAGCTAACAATTGAAATCTATATGTAATAAGCACGTAGAGTACCTTCCTGGAGAAATGTTTAAGCAGCTTGTATGGCAATTTATTAGCTTAATTTGCCACACAATTCATATGTTAAACAATACCTGTCAACGAAGTTCATAATATTATTGACGCTAAAAAGTTATTTTTTTATTGTTTAGAAAAGTATTGTATTTTGCCGTATACAAGAAATGAAGAATTTAATATTTTTTATTTTTGAAAAATATTAAACTCACCGGATTTGTCAGAAATTGTCTGAAAACCTTCAAATTTTAATGAATGTTCAAAAAATTTGGTCCGCGATGGGAGACAAAAAGCCGAATTCAAAATAGTGTAAGCCTCATTTTAAAACAAGTCTGGCTGCTTGAAATGTAACAGAAATGAAACAATTTACATTGCAGAGCACATTCACATAGAAGTACAAAATAATCCGCGTAATCCTTCAACTGTAAGTAATATTTATTCGTTTGGTGCAACCAACAATAAGCGTGAATTTCACAGGCTTTGCTGGTTCTGATTTCGATACTCTTACTGTACCATCCAATTCCTGATAATAATGTCTGATTGAGAAGACTCTGATTGAACGTTGCAATTTATCGATTCAATTCTGATAAATAATGAAAAATGAATTTCGATTAAAGCTTCTTTCTTTCGTTATTTTCTCCTTACAGATTAAAGACATCACACGAGCCATCAAAAAGGCCGTCGTCGCTGGCTCGCTGGATGAAGTGCGCTCCAAAGCAGCGGAGAAATTCAACCGACCGGAACTGCCCAACATTCACCTGGACTCAGACGGCACCGAGGTAGACGACGAGGACTACTTCCAAACGCTGGAACCCAACGCCGAACTGATAGTCGTCTTCCCCGGTGAACAGTGGATTGATGTGAGTTAACGAACAAAATCCTATACTTTATCACATACCTATATCCATTGATTGACGACGATTGATCGATTCTTGTCTCGGTGCTTCTCATAACTCCCACGCTGCTCAACTTTTCAGATCGGCAAAGTGCAATGTTTGCTCAAAGTTAAGTACATACAGCGAAACTTTTCTCGTCTGACGACGTCGATATCGGTGATGTCTGAAGCTCCAGGACAGCATATGTCACGGTACGAGAATGCTAAGTTTTATCGACGGTGGCCTCATGTTTCAAGATTTGCCGCATACCTTCCAACTCCTTGGCATTCGGGCGGCAATACATGTTGCGCACTTAGCAGCACGTTGCTCGTCATAATCCTAATTTCACTTTATACGATGGCGTAAAACTTTGCTCTGCTCATCCATCAGGAGAAGTGAGGTACTTGGTGAAAGATGAAGCGTGTGAAATTTTAGTAGCAGTTGGCTTGTTTTATGCGAAAAAATATGTCTAGCTGTGCCGTCTCTGCAAAAACGTCCTCGGTTTCTGCATGTTTGAAGACACCAATTTGTTCAAATTTCGGTATGTCCCTTTGACATTCTGCAAGTTAAAAGCTCTCGTAAGGTGCAATCGATAAAAAGTGGTTTAGAGGTCGCCCCTAAACTATATCACGCTCTGAGGGAGATTTACGAAAACGTGATTATCTATACGATTTTTATCCAAATCTCAATACAAAAACTATGAGCGAAGAGGGGGAGGTTGAAAATTATGAAATTGTACGTAACCTAATTTATGAACATTCTCTTATGGCATTCAAGAGGAACTAAAAGATATAAGTTTTTTTGAGAATGAAGGCGAAGACGAAGACTTTAATTTTAACTCAAAACACTAAAGTTGAGGTCGAAATATGCGTATCGGTCAAAGGATACAAACTCTAGTGGAATTAAATGGTATAGTACTAAATTCTGTTTAAAGTAAAGTTGAACTCCATTGATTCTGTTGTTCCCCAAAACCAGCTACATAAAAGAATAGCTTCTTAACGCCAGGAGCGATTTTGACGCTATGGGTGTGCTTCCTGGAAGTCATTGTGCTTTTGAGGTTCTATCCTATAAAAGCACACTTACCCAAGAATCTCATTATGATCTTTCCCCCCTTATTGAATCAACATCAGGATTGTTACCGACGAGGCTGCTCCAGAGATGACGACCCCATTGTTATACAGCAGCATTCATCATATAGCTCTCTAGAGTCCCCGTTTAAATCCTACACCATATCCTCTCAAGCGTACGAATGCTCAGTTCTTCAATTCTAAGATTTGGAACTTTGATGTTGACTTCGAACATCGTCACCCCTTGGTAAGCTTGACATCATATTAAATTTTAATCATGGTGCTTTACACGAAGAATGGAAGCCTCTCATGGCAGGGTCTCCCCTTTTTATTCTAATATGACATATTTTGTAGATCGCCACAAACGTGTACGAAGTGTCAAATTTTTACATTCCACTTCCAAGTAGGAACCCATTTCCAATATTTCAAAAGAATTGGACAGGGCGTTTATCTGAAAGTCGTTACGTCGCCAATATTTCCAAACACAATACGTAAAAAAAAACAACTTTAAGCTCAAAACAAAAATTAAATTGCAGTACATGACAGAATATATAAAGGGCATAGCTAAGTACCGTAAATTCGGGTGAAATTGATCAACGCTGCAGACGATTTCAATTCCTATAAATAGATAAGTTCAATGTAACATGTAGCATATGAGCATTGTTTGGTGGAAAAATGTGACTCGGATAAGTCCATTTGCAGTCTTCTACTGGATAAGTAGATACGAGTAACTGACACTGAAGAAGACTGCAAGTGATAGTCGAAATACGCGTATTTGTCGAAGATAAGCATTTAGGGCGGAATTAAAAGGTACAAGGTACTCCCATCTACTTTTAAATTTCTTTATTGAGAATCTTCTCAGAGGATTCGAATAAAGAAGAAGAAGAAAAATGTTGTAGTGTTGTACAGCACGATTTTTACTATCTAAAATAGTATAGCATAGCATAGCATAGCAAAAGACTGACTGTACTCCGTGATTGATCGGAACTGGTAAGAATTGCACTACGATCCAAATGAATAAGGGATGGGAGTTTCCGCTTACTCTCGAATTGCAATTTTAGCAGATCTAATATTATTGATCAATAACGGCGCCGGCCAAGTCCTTACAGTCAGTTGGGATGGGGAAGGAATGTTAGGGTTTAATGATTGTTGCTTCTAGATCGAGAATACCTCTGCATCTCCACAATCACCACGGGAAGGGTGTTTATTAGTGAGGGAGGAAAAGATCTGGGAGTCACCTCTGGACGGTGATGCGAACCATGGACAAGGAGGAAATATACGACTTATATTTAAAGCTAGTTTTGTATTTTTGTCTCGAAAAGTTTTTGGTAGAAGCTTTAAAAAATACGTCAACATCTATAATGTCGAACAATTCAAAAGACGTTTTTATTAATGACGAAAACTGAAAATTACATGTATATATTTTAAATTATATGAAACAGGAATAATGCCGACACTTGTAGTGACGAACCATACATAGTTTGTTTGAAAATTACATATGAGTATTACTGTGCATTTTGTCTCGATATGGTAGAAGTTTTAAAAAATACGTCAATATTCACAATGTCGAACAATTCAAAAGATAATTTTTAATAATGTCAAAAAGAGAAAAATATATGTATATTGAAATTGTATAAGAAAAAAGCATAATGCCGACACTTATAGTGACGAACCATACAAAGTTTATTTTAATATTACATAAAAGTTACGCTTTCAAGAAAAAATGTGTTATCATAAGCATGAAAAGAACTCACCAGTTGGTAATCCATTCTCGACTGAACACAAAACTGACACTGACAGCAAAACTTCTTGGCGTCCCGAAAACAATCCGTCTTGCTTGTGCCTTCCCAAATAGGGCGTCTGTACCAGTGATAGTGGCAATAGTAACGGGTTGAGGAATAAAAAATCGCCAAAAAATAACGGAAACTCGTTTTTTATATCTGAATACGTCATTTGAAAGCTTTTTTATTATATTTCACGTAAAAAATAATCTTAGAATGATAAAATCATTAAATCTATCAAAAAAGCATTTCCTCCATTACTGGAACACGTTCCAGTAATAGTGGTATTTGCTAACTTTTGTTCCTATAATAGTGGTTTACATTGATGGTCTATCGCCAGCTTTCTAGGCGAATCCTGACAATATACCTTCCCCAACCTCCAACTCCGTAGCACTTATGAGGGTGTCGCTGAGTCGGTGGCCTCTCATTAAGTAAGTGCTACATCAACATTTCCTTCCCCTATCCCAAGTTACGGTAAAGATGGGCGTGGCCGGGAATAGCGATATTCATGCTTTTAGTATTCTTGTTTATGATTTGAACAAGGTATACTCCCCTGCCTTGTTCTTGAAAGTAGTCAGGATGAGATTATTAAAAAGAAACATGAATGTTGCTAGTATCCAATCTACGAAGTATACCGTAACTACGCTAACGCTAACGCTAACGCTAACGCTAACGCTAACGCTAACGCTATAATAGTGGTTTACATTGATTTCCCATTGAGACTCACTATTATAGGAACGCCCCACTATAACTGGTGCAAAGGAGTAAAAAAGTTAAGGATTTTAATTGTTTTCTACTATTTCCTTACTATTTCACAAGATTTTTTTTCATACATTCATATCATTTTGACAATGTCCATGTTAGAAAAATACACATAAAAATAAAAATTGGCTATAACACGCTTGAAACGGCACTACCACTATTATTGGTACACACACTATGACTGGATCAGACACCCTACCTACCCAGCAAGACGCTCCAAAATAGAAAAAAATCTTCGGCGACGAAACTACGCGCGAAACCGTGAGCAAAACCTATCTGACGACGCAAAATCGAACTGTCCTGCTTGGGCTTCACGAAACACTACCCAGCACGACGCTCCAAAACAGGAAAAAAAATCAATAAATAAAATTACGATTGTCCTCCCAGTCGCAACACCATCACTATAAATAAATCAATTTAAAAAAAAATCTCCGGCGACGAAAATACGCGTGAAACCGTGAGCAAAATCTATCGGACGACGCAAAACCAAACTGTCCTGCTTGGGGTTCACGAAGCACTACCCAGCAAGACGCTCCAAAACAGGAAAAAAATCGCCAGCGACGAGAACACGCGCGAAACCGTGAGCAAAATCTATCGGACGACGCAAATCCGAACTGTCCTGCTTAGAGAGCAAACATAAAGTATTCATATACAGCTTCGTGGTTATTTGTCCGAATAGGCCCAAGATTCACGTAACAAGGATATTAAGAATTTCAGGGAGGATCTCCAGAATTGTTACTAACTAAGATCTATTACACCGTTTACTGGCGACCAGGGATTGAATCCTGAGAAAATTGAGAGAATCTCTCACGTATCGCTCTCTGTAACTATCATAACATGCTGCACATTATGAGAGACTGTTTATCGTATACTGCTACAAGTTTGATCAGATTGGGGGGATAGTAGTGCATGATAAAACCCCTCTAAACATGCTCCAAGCCTGGGGGACACTGTTGTTATTGGAAGTTCGTGGATTGTTTATCGTGCCAGTAAAGAAAAACACCTATCCCCAACGGTAAACAAGCGAGAAAAATGGATTTTATCATCGCTCTCTCGTTGGGGCTCTCGCTCGCTACTTCCATTTATCAGACTTGTTACACCTTGCGATACAATGACGATCGTGGACCGCAACAGATGGGATGTTTTTCTTTGCTTGCTTTGATCGTGCTTCATTCTCAAATGAGAGCGAATTCTGCAACGCCTGCTGGCGACATCAATTCCTGTGATTACATCTATTAGAGGATTCCCGAGAAAAAAAATGTATCCTTATCAGAGGATGGTAAAATCTTTTGGATAAAAGAACAAACCAGTGATAGCGAAGCTAGAAATAATGACGATAATCTTTAACATTAACATTTACTGACAAGATTATAGATTTTAAAGAAAAAACTAAATGTTTCATTAGTATATCGTTGACAGGAATGCACCCTGAGCTGTAAAGTGTCGGTAATAAACAAACAACATTAATATATTATAAATTTTATTTTATGCTGAGTGCTCCGAAAATTTCTCAAGAAAGGACTGAAAGTTCCTGCAGAAGAAAATAACAATGAGTGCTTTACTGAAAAAAAAGTTGTTAATGTTGATTACATATACACAGCTAACGTTGGAAAGGTGAACGACGAAAAGTGTGCAGGATAAGTGTACAGGAAACATTGGATAAATTGCTGAAGGTCATCGACAAAATCTCCAGGTTGAATTTGTTAAGTCTAAAACAAAACTCTTGGAGGGATTTATTAGGAAGTTCGTAACAATCACTCAATGAACTTCTAAAGAAATCTTTGGAGTATTATGTGAAGCAAATTTTAGGCAAATATGCAAATATATGAATAAATTTCTGGTGACTATAATGAAAAATACGTACAGTAATATGAACATCATACTTGCCGTGATGTCGTGAGAAAAAAATACATCCTGAAAATATCCTCAGAGTTTCCTTTTTTGTCTCTTTTGCTAGGCATAAGGTCACTAAAGTCCCTATTTTTAAGACACTTAGGGCCGATTTCTTCACCTTCGCTTAAGCCGTAAACCACGTTTACCCATACGATTAAACCAGGTTTAAGGCCTAAGCGGTGGTGAAGAAACCGCTTATTAATCCCTACCAGCCCAGAAAATAGGCAGATGGATCGGGGTGAACTAGCAAGAATACCACTTAAAACTAAATCAAGCCATTATCTAGTTTAGGGGTCATGCACAAATTACGTCATGCTCCAAGAGGGGGAGGGGGTCGAGCCAATCGTGACAAGCCTTACAAAATTTTCGAAGGACTCATACAAAAAGTGTGACAAAGGGGGGGAGGGATCGTCAAAAAAGTTGAAATTTTGCGTGACATAATTTGTGTACCATCTCTTATGAATTTAAGGAAGTTTGACTGGATTTTTATGATGATATTTAAAGTTACCGGATTTCTGTCGGTATTCGATCCAGTTTTTAGGATGTTCATCAGGGCCTGTTGTTAATAATTTAAAATGTAAATACGACAGCGGCCCAGGGTATTAGGTGGTCTATCAATTACGTAAAACGATTTTCGGAACTTTTCATCCTCCCCCTATGGTAAGATTTTTTGTATGAAAATTAAAAATAAATTGTGTGACTCGTAAGAAATCTCAACACAACCCCACCACCCAAAAACCCTTACATAATTAATGGGAGGCCCCTATCCAAAATATGAAGGGGTCCAAGTACTTTTAAGTAAAACGGACGACTCTCATTAACTTTCTTCGCAGAAAACCATTTATTTCGAAGATTGTCAATTCTTCTAAAAAGAAAACCAGGGGCATCTCTATTTGCTGCTTTCATTCTCATCTTTAGACTTCCTTACCAGCACAACAAGTATGTAAAGTGGTGGAAGTTTTACGATTTCTTGCGCTTTTCCCGGTGCTTTCAACCAGATGTACCTGTAAGTTTTCACTCAATAGAGTTATTTGAACTGATGCCATTTGGAGCGTTGAAAAGCAAAAACATTTTTAGAATAAAAGCACAATTACCGAAGCTTATGGGATCATCGTGGGATGTGCTGAAAGAAAAAAATAATTCAAGTTCTTTGTGATGTTTTTTCGGAGGTGTTATGCGAAAAAAAATTTCTTGTTTCACGATTATGTTTTCGTTATGAATGATAGAGTTCATGAATTTCATAATCCAATTCTTATTGCTGATCACAATATTTTGTCTTCTATCTTCTCCGCGCAGCCAACCCACTATGTGACGATAACGACCCACAAGGAAACCGGCGATACTACCGACAGCCCCGAAGTGGAACGGATACACCTGAAGAAGCTGGTCGCCCAGATGAAGTCCAACCTGTGCAACGTGTCGGTCCTGAGCGAACCCGACCTGGAGCTGCTGTCCAACATGGACCCCAACTCGGTGGCGGACATCACCGGGCGGGACTTCATCGAGCAGCTCAAGGAAGCATCAGGCAGGTTAGGGGGCCAGGAGACCGGATGTGGTTCTGGTTTCTAGAAACCCCCCATCATCTATATGCGTCTCTCTGAAGCAGATTATTTTTCTTTTGTGGAAACTTTCTTTCGTTTGATTTGTGTTGGTGGTTTTGTGTTTGTTCTGGTAGACGGAATTTGGTGCTTTGGGTTCGTTGTTTCATGCTTTTGAAGTTGGTTTCTGCGTTTTAGATTGATGGGATTTTATATGTTAGTTATTAACAGCTTTACACTGATTGGTAGTAGAGAATATTTTCAGTTATTTGAGTAAACGACGTTTTGAAGTTTGTTGTATTGTGTAATTATTTGCTTCCTTACATATAACACTCAAAAAATAGCAAAGCATTTTCAAAAACTTCACTAAAATTTAAACAGCACATCTATAGGAATCATTTACTGATTTATTCATTTATTCATCATGTGCTTCGTGAACAAATCTCTATAAATATAGATTCTTCTCGGTTTGTACTTGCGAAATTTGTTTCCATTTTATATTCTTCAAGAAGTACTCGTATCCGCCCAGTAAATTAACAACATTTCGAAATACTGCCATTTCTGGAGATTTCGATAACTTTAGCTCATTGACTATTTTAGCTTTACTGAAATCGTATAGTTTTTCGAGGATCATTGAATTTGTTTATCCACTGGTTCTTCCGGTGGAAAAATGGAAAAATGAAAATGCTTATAGCACCTTCGCATGCAAAATATCGCATTAACAAATATTTGCAACCGATAGTAATACGTCAAAGATCACCGGGAAAATCATTTACCAATTACTTTTTTCACTAGGAACGCTGATATTAGCAATATTCAAATGTCAAAGTCATGTGATATTCATGATATTTAACAGCCCTAGTTTTAACAACGGATATCATGTGAGTGTCAAGAAATCTTCACAATTTCAATGTTTGTAGTGTCTCTGAGAGACTTTTGAGATAATACTGGATAATGTTCTTGGCGCTTTTCACAGATTGGATTTTTTTAAAGCTACTTGGTCCATGTATTGCATTTACCAACTAAACTACTGAGCCACTTGATGACCCAGTTTAGGGACAAAATGTTGAATGACAAAATGTAGATTGTCAAAACGTCGATAGGGATAAAATGTCGAACCATTTATTCTTTCGGAGAATTATTCTTCCAATATTTTCGTTCTCTTATTATTCTCTCCTTACGACGTTTTGACGTTCGACGTTTTGTCTCCTAAACAAACTGCTAAAGGTTATAAATACTAAAAGTACAGGTCTTCAGTTCTAAGTTTTGACTCTCGACGTTGAGTAACCCAACCAATGACCCAATTGCTCAGAAGGTTACAAGTTTCGAATTCAAATCTCAATAGCTCACGTAGATCTCCTTAGTCTTCCATAATCCATAAATCAATTAATTCAATAACTACACTTGTACGTCTGCAGGCATTTACTTAAAGATGTTCTTGAATGGCCTTAAGGCCGCACGGGACGTCATCATAATCACCCTATCCATTTCAAGAAGCAAATCTCAAGAACCACTCCATATATCGATGCGAAAATGTATCACTATGATTCTATATATGTAGTGCACAAGCCGATAAATTTCCAGCTTCATCGGATCACTAAAACTCGAGATTTGCTTCCACAAAGTTTTGATGATTATTGTTAGAGTGAGACGAAAGATAGGGAAAATAACACGGTCTCCCGTGTCCCCTTAAACAGTCTCCGAACTCAAAACTTGATAGAATATACTTTCAAGATCCTCTATGTACACTAAAGTCTTTTTTTACACGGTTTTTTTTGCACGCTTTATTTTTACACGGCTTTTTTTACACGCCTTTCGGAATTAACACGGTACTTTTTTTGCGCAAAATTCGGAAATAACACCGTTTTTTTACTTATTTACACGGATTTCGGAATTAACACGGCTTTTTTTCCTATTCACACGGATTTCAGAATTAACACGGTACTTTTTCCACGGATTCTAGAATTACCACGGTTTATTTTAACACAAATTCCAGAATTAGCACGGTTTTTTTTTGCACGGAATTTTTTTGCACGGCACGGGGGACCGTGTAAAAAAAAACCTTAGTGTATATGTTTCTTTAAACCTTAAAGAGATCACTGGACACGCTTGTAGATCTGAAGACCTGTAGTTTAAGTATTTGTAACCTTCAACAGTTTTTATTATTTTTTTTTTCTATCTTTATTAACGAGATTTTTAGCCCTGGGCTACTTCATCTTCCCTTCCGGCTTTACTTCCCTTCCGAAGGAAGTCGTCACTGAAATTTTTTTGTGACTATTTCGGGGATGGGATTCAATCCCAGGTCCTCGGCGTGAGAGGCGTGTGTTCTAACCACTACACCAGGTCCGTCCCCAACAACAGTTTTTAATTCAAACTCGGTAGAACTAGAAGATGAACCTAGTGGATGTTATCCTTGTTCTGAAAGGTCACTCGCTACGCTTGTAGGTCCGATGACTCGTTCTTCAAGTAGTTCTTGGATGACATAAAACAGTCATTGTATTAAGGCTTGGTAGAACCCTAGTGAACCCTAGTCCTGACTGATTAAAATGAAGAGAACAGGATGTTTTATAGTAATCAAAGGAACACTTTTTAGTCATTGTTACATTTCAAACCCTGTTAAAAGTGACAAGCTCCGGTTTTCTCAGTAGGCCGAGAATGATCTTGAGACAAGGAAAAAGATGAATCAAATTCAACTATTTGTTTTCTAATCTTTTATTTATTTTTTTCTGAAGAAGTGAGGACTAGAATTCTGATGCATGGACAATATCGGTGTAATTTCTTGACTTTTTTAAGGGATCCTATTTTGACTGATAAAGGGGCGCGCCTGTGGAGAGTGTACCCATTACAACTGTAAGAAAACCTAATACTTTATCACTTCTCGATAGTGATAAGGAAACATGACATGCACTAAACAAATGACACGGGATAAACTACAATAGATCAAATGCTGGTCGCAGTGGTTTACAGAAAAAAAGGCTTGGTAGAATATAATGAGTCCATAACCTTGTTCAATCATTCGAAGGATCACTGGTTACGCTTGTAGATCTAAAGGTAACCTTAAACAGCCGTTGTACTCTTGGCATAATGTTATCGAACGAGCCCGTATAAATTATCAACCTTATTTATAATCTTCCAAAAGATTTCTACTTAAAATTGTAGATCTCAAAGGCTTCACTCAAAGGAGTTGTTGAAGAGTTGCTGAATATTGAAAGCAGTGCACCATTCATGCATTGAAAATATTTCAACGAAAAATGTTGAGTCGCACTTATTACGAAAAGGGTAATTCCGATCAATGTTACCCCGTATTACGGTACAACTAGAATGAGTCGGTTGGTCAAAATGATTCAATACATCGGAATGTTTGAATTAAAACACCGCATAACGGGTATCATTGGTCAGTGGAGAGACATTTATCGAATTGCCCCTCCTCGTAAAAAGTTTGAAATTTACGTTGAAGCATTTTCAATTTAATGGACACTAATGTTTCTTATATTCATGGGCTAACTTCAAGTAGTTCTGAATAGCGATGGGCGATTTTGAATCGATGTTTCATAAATCGATGGTTTTATTTCGATTAATCGATGTTAGAAGCATATAAAATCGAGCGAACCGATTTCATCCATTCGTGTTTTTGTTCCGATTCATAAATTTAAGTATAATCTATATATTCAAGTTCTGGATTTAGGCTTAGCTTAGCTTAGCTTAGACTGACTACACATATCAATGGTTGCTATTCCGTGATTGACCGAAGTCAGTGAAAATGCACAAAGAATCAACTAGAAGTTTGGCTGGGATTGGCCATAATCTTCTTCAATGTGCATAATTCAGTGCCTCTATTTATACAGGGTCAATAACGGCGCCGGCCACGTCCTTGCAGTCAGGTGGGATTGGGGGAAGGAATGTTAGTGTGTAACCTTTGCTATTTGGAGACCGTGTTTGCCTCTGCATCTCCACAAAGGTTACTGGGAGGGATGTTTGTTAATGGGAAGGATCGTTGGGTCACAGGATTCACTTTGATAAGCGAATAGACCATGATAAATAATGATTTGTGAGATATATACATGCTTATTTGTAAATATAATATTTTCATTTGATATGAACAATTTCTATGTAGTGGAAAATTATGCCGACACTTGAGGTGACGAACCATTCAAAGTTTGTTGAACAAATACCTAAATGTAACATTGATACAGCTGTCAGGACGAAAGCATGTATTATTATATTTTACTTATTTGAAAAGAAACAAAAGACTTGATTGGTTGGAACATCATAGAACACTCTTATGCTTATGCCGACACTTACAGTGGCGAACCATCCAAAGTTTGTTGAATAAAGTGAACTTTTCGCAAGTCTACACTTGTAGTGTCGAACCATTCAAAGTTTTTTTTTAATTACAAAAATTAAGGGGTGTTCTGAAAATAAAAAAAATGTGAAACATAAATAATTCATGAATCAGAGTTTGTGTCGACACTCACCTTGACGAACAATTCATAGTTTGTTGAAAATTCATATTTACGTCCCACAATTGTAACGATTAAATGTGCAGTCATACATATTTTATAGATTAGAAATAGTAGCATGAAACGAGCTCACCAATTGATCCTTTATCATTCACTGTGCAGCCACAATCCACTCTCAGCCTCACTCGTTTGCTCGGCTATATAAAAGCACTCAGAAAAAAAAAGGCGCGCGACCCGAAAAGGAAAAAAAATAAACTTGGCTTTCTTGACGCACTGCCCAGCAGCAAGCGTCAAGGCCAAAGGATCAAAAAGAACTAACCGATCACGCTACTTTTTCACTTACTAGACCGACGCGCGACATGTTTGATCCTGCCCTTGTCGCTGGCCCCGTAGGAGCAAGCGTCAAGGTCGATAGATCAAACAGAACTAACCGATCGCGACACTTTTCACTTACTCTAACCGAACTAACCGATCACGCCACTTTTCACTTACTAGCAACGCAAGTTCTGGATTTAGGCTTGGGGAAAAACTAGAATACTCAAATAAACTGTTTGAAATTTTATTACTACTTAGAATAGAAAATAATTTGAAATCATATATTTGTTGGGAATAGTACTGCTCATGAAAGCATAACTGCCCCATATAGAATTTCGGACCAATCGCAACATTCTTATTTTTATATATGCATTACTGCCCATAAAGGCATATGGAAAAAGTAGGCATTGAGAAAATAACGCTCAAAGTTTGAAGTTCGTCTTCTCATACAATTGTTCATATTTTTAGTCCATTTCTACGTGACAGATTGATTTAACACAACCACACAGATACTTCATTTTGATTCTATTGATCAGCAAAAAAATAAACTTGAACACAATCGACGTTCAGTTCAGTATTTGTAATAAAAGCTCAAATAGAGACTGTTATGACTTTATTTTTCAATATGGGACTGCACCAACTTCATATTTTTCCACAACATTTTCAAACAAAGTGTGTCAATTTATATATACATAGTCAAATATATACTAAAACTTCGATGTTGCGATGAAAAAAGGTGTTGGCGTGAAAATCAATATGGGACATTTATGCTTTTATGGGCAGATTACTATGCATATGAAAATTAACACATATTGCTTGGAAATGTTCTGGAAAAATATGGAGTAACAGAACAGAACAGTAACAGAAAATTATGAATATTTGTATGAGAAGACAAATATCATACTTTTAACACTATTTTCTTCGTGCAAACTAGGGTGCGGCTTATTTCTCGAAAGTTCGCAAAACCGAAAATTCTTGTGCTCTTCTGAATTCAATTCACATAAATAAAGGAACCTCAACGTTTGAGTGAAAAATATTAAGATTTAGAGGAAGCGCAAGTGATCTGAAGCTAAATTTTCTGTGAAGGAATATGACCATATGTGAAATCTTCTAGCATTTCAAAACTAACTTCTAGCTTCTAGCACTTCAAAACTAAGTTTATGAAAAGTATGTAGAAGATCCATTTTGTCTTAAATCAAAACTAGTCTAAGTTCAAATTAGTTTTCTCTAATTTTTTTTTCTTTTTAATAAAAAAAATCATCTTAGTTTGACTACAATTTCATGAATACATGAATACACATTCAGTTCCTAATTATGTACCAAAAATTGCCATAAACATGATTTTTTGATATATCACATTTCTTTGATTTTTATACATGTTTTGCCGATAGTGACACTTTTACTATTGAATTGAAGTTTATAAAGCATCTTTGTTATAACTGCGAGTTAAATAGTGCATATAAGTTTCAACATATGTAAAAATATTTATAAATTGTAAAAAAAATGTTGCTGAGGCTTTTTTCAAGGTTAAACAAATGAGAAACCCCATTTTAGGCTTTATTATTAACGTCTAACCTGGAAAAAATGTATTTTTCATTTAAAATACAGGTTTCTAGCATCTTTTGTTAAATGACTAGGTCAAAACATTTTAAATTAAATGTATTACAGTCGATATTGAAGGGACCATCGAGTTATGGAGGTATCGAGTAACAGAACACGAAACCAGTGCAACTGCGATCCAAGGGACCATCGAGTTAGCCATGAGAAACAACTAACTCGTTATCGAGATACAGAATATCGAGTAAGGGAGAGTTAACTGTATACACAATTGAAAAACAACTGACTTAGCTTCAAAAGCATGTAAAAAGATTTGAAATCGATTGAGTTTGAGAGTTATGGTTAAACAAAGGTAAATTTTTCAGTAAAATATAGAAAAATAGGAGATAACTACTTTTAACTAAGACTAGTTTTTATTCGAGATAAATTTTATATTATGCTATCTTTTCTTAAATTAAATTTTGATGAGAATGATGCTTAAAGCTTGAAAATTGGTTAGAAAATAACAAAGTTATGAAGACTTCCCTGAAGAGCATATTTTATAACTTGAAAATTTACTTTCAGGTCGCTTACGCCACCTCTAAATTTTAATATTTTTGTCTCAAACTTTGAGATTTTTCTTTTTATGTGATTTGAATTCAAAAGAGCTCACGAATTTCCGGTTTTGTGAACTTTCAAAAAATAAGCCGCACCCTAATGCATACATTTTTTCACTTGGGACAGTTATGTTTGTTATGTTTTTATGGGCAGTCTAATAGATTTTGGATTTTGATTTAAATTTTGTTATGTATGTATGACACATTTAATAGTATTTCTGTTTTTATTATTTTGATACCTACGAGGACATTGATTGGGGGCCATTACATTTGCCCCCTTAAATTCGGGCCTGCCTTCAGGCATGTACCGTGGTACAAAGCGTTTTCAATCTTAAATGATCAATGTTACCCCAAATCAGCTAGTGGTTCCCAACCCTTTTTAAGTTGCGACCCCTTCGAAATTCAACAATCTAAAAATGGATGTGCATAATATCATAGCACAGATAACAAATGTTTATTCTAGAACAACACAATTATGAAAACCTGTGTAAATATTCAAATTGAAACCCCTTGCAATCACTAGCGCCGCCACACAGCGAACTGCGTCAATCAGTGGTGAATATCAGTATCTTGAAATATTTCATATTCACCACTGACATCGTCATGGGAACTAAGCGATGACAGTGGTGATTAGTGGTTCCCTATTTCGGCTCACGTATAATTTCTAAAACTTTCAAGGTTTAAATCATTTCTTATGTTAAATTGACGAAATGAACTTGACATCTTACTATTAAACCACACATCACTATTCAACGTGTGAAAACTATACAATTTTTAATTACTAAAATTGGTTAATACTTGTTAAAAATGCTCAAAATCACGTATGTTATGCACCACAAATGGTGTATTACGCGAAGAGTCCTATAATATAATCTTGCCAAGTTTCACAAAAAATCGTGCAGGGCCAGTACTTGTAAAAATCTCAATCAAATTCCATAATTTATGCCAACAATTCGTCAAAAATATTTCCATAAGTTCATAGAAGATTTCCTCGGCAAACACCTCGAAAGATTTGTAAGAATTCCATGGATAACTTCAAAAATTCCACTATTAATCTGGAAAGATCGTGGCAAGTAGTATTTTAATAATACTGTTAGAAGTCCATCCTTGAAAACTTCAATGAAACTTCCAATGAGCTTCCAAGGACTTAATCAGGAAAACAAAAGTTTGAAAATTTTGAAACAATCTTTACGGAAACTTTGTCAGATATTTGTCCAATTTGGCTAAATCCGCCAAGGTTAAGCTCACGGTAAAAAGAAGCAAGGTATTATACTCCGAAAAATGACATTAGGCAGTGACGTCATTCCTATCGCAAACTCGAACGAGTGCAAAAGAGAGCAAGGCTTGCTCTCTTTTACTATCCTGTAAGCCTCATGCTTGGCGATAGGAATGACGACACATGTTTTGATCGAAAACCGTTGTTTACACGTGGGAATAGCCTACCTTGTTGTGTCTACCGTCGGTTAAGCTAAAAACACACAAAAATTTTCCTATATGTACACTAGTGATCCTTTATAGAGAGATAAGCGGAAGTAAAATGAAATGATTTGGCAACAGACCAGCAGTGCTGATTTTGCTCGGCGTTGAGAATAATATTGTAACACGGACATGACTTTTTTTTTTAAGGCACTCCGTGCTCGTGGCCAATACTGTGCCGGAAACGGGCGATCTGTAGCTTCTTTACCGATACAGATCTATATTTAACTTATCTATATTTACATCAACTTTCATTCTCTCCTACTCTTTTTACTCTCACACCGAGCAGGTAGAAGAGAGCTCTGTTGTTAGTGAGGCTAGCTGCCTGCAAAGAGGGTCAGTTTGTCTCAGTCACCATCTGATACTGACGGAGGATGAACGTGCTCCCCAAAGCACGGTCCTCCGTGAGGCGTCCTCTGGTGGCTGGACGGGTTTTTGTGGAGGGGCTGGGAATCGAACCCTTGATCTTCCGCTTATGAAGCGAAAGCGTAACCTCAAGGCTACAGACCCCCCTAGGACATGACTTCCTTATTGCTAAAAAGTGTATTTTGTTTCGTTATAGATCTTTAAGCTACATTTCCAAACTAATAAGCAGCCGAAAATATCAACAATTAATAATCGCATTGACAAAAATTTAAAGAAGAAAAATATTTCATTTTATTGCTTCATGCAAAATTACTTTTACCGAAATAATTTCAAGCGGATTACATTACTCTTCAAGAAAAGTTCAAAACAAACATAACGCATGTTCGTTTGGCTCACACTTTGACAGCTCTCGCTGCTCGATTGGCTCACACTTTGACAGAAATGTCAGTTTCCGCGAATCGCTCTTATAAAAGATTGCTAATGTACACCTTCCTTATCCGAGTGGTTGACACTTGAAACAATAGGACAGGACAAATCTGGTGAGGAAAAAATAGAACAAATTAAAACTCTTGTTGACAAAATTGGGTTTATTCTACGACTGGCGTGAGGTGACAATTGTCGGTGTCGTATAGCGAGGTGACAATTCTCGACTCGAGTGAAGTGACTCGCCGTGTAAATCAAATGGAAAGTCACTTCACTCGAGTCGACTGTCACCTCGCTATACAACACCGACAATTGTCACCTCACGCCAGTTGTAGAAAAAACCCAAATGTCGTTTACATATTCAAATGAAATTTTTATCAGATTTAAAAAAAAACGATCAATTTTACTCCGGATTACGACAAACGATTTCTTTCTAAAAACCTCAGAAGGCAACGTTACTAGGGTTACCATATTTGCTCTCACAGAAAAGAGTACTTTTTTTCAGCTGTGAAAAAGAGTACTTAAGAGTACACTTGGCATGTTCTGAAAATTTTGACCCGCACTTTTCCAAAGTATCTCCAGAATTCCATTGATTTTCTACGAACTTTTGACAAACCGAATCAGAGAAACACTATTTAATATATACTGGAATATGATTCCATACTTATCAGATTAATCGAAAAGTATGCTAATCGGTTCAACAGTAAAACTATTGAGAAATAATCATTTTACTATTGAAAAACAACTTTTTATTAAACTGGTTTCGAAAATTTTAGCCCATTTGTTACATTATTTGTTTAAGTATTTTTTCATAAATGCTTTTTTTGTGCTTGTAAAAAAACAGAAGAACTGACAAGAGTGAGTAATGGATCTGAGCTTATAAATTCTTTCTAATTAATTTTGAGCTGATCGTGCCAATTTTATTCAGCCAGTTTTTGTTGAAAATCGGTGGATTACCTGTTTTATCATGGGAAAAAGGTAAATCTGGTTAATATTGTAATCAGGATTTGGCTCAATTCAGCTGTTTAAAATTTCAATATATCTGCATATATGTTCGAAAAAACATCTCGTTTAAACCCTGTAGTATATTTGAGTAAAAATGAGAAAATATGTAATTATAAAACTTTTCGGGAGTCTATTATAAAATAAAGTCACAATTATAAGGCAGATAAAACCTACCGCTCCGGTGTTTGTAGATTACAAGTGTTGAATTTTAAAATTATGTACATGGTAAATCATGTAAATAACTCTGCTCCCTTGTGTTGACCTCAAGGATGACCCCCAAAACTCTTCTTGATTGCGCCACTGATCTGGTTTCTTCAACAGGTTATTAAATATTTTTTTTTTTGATTTCTTCAAATATCGACAGTAATATCTGAAAAAGAGTACACTTGAGCCCGTTTAGCAAAAAAGAATAGTACGCCAATTTTTAAGGCAAAAAAGAGTACATGTACTCTAAAAAGAGTACGTCTGGTAACCCTAAACGTTACGGCTCTGCTACAAAGTAAATTTGGTTTTAATTTCCGGTAGAAACCGAAAAAACAAAAACAATATGTTAGTTTCCTGCACCAAGTAGATCAAATTTTTGCTTTACTGCTTATGATGTAGGAACGCTTGAAAACATAAAAGTTTTCCCCCTGCCGTAACAATTCAGTAGTCAATACCATCACCGCATAGTAAACTAACACCCTAACGATTTCATCCAAATTCGAACTTTTTCTCCACCTCTCCTTTATATTTCATCTACTTCAGAATCCTGCATGAAAAGCGACAGGCTCTTGACGCAATTGAGCTGCTAAAGTTGATCGCCAAGCAGAAGGCCACCATCCCGAGCATCGTGCACAACATCCCGGGGGGTGAGCCCAACGAGGACGATGACGAAGACGGTGACGATGACAATTACGTGGAGGGTTGCAGCAGTATGAGTATCCTGGGAGGTGGCCATCCACTTCCTCTCGCCCCGGACGATGTCGATGGTAGTAGCAGTAGTGCCAACCAAAGGAGGAGCAGCAGCAGTAGTATCAGCAGTGGCAAGCAAATCACCCTCGAACTGGATCCCCGAACACTAGCCAACTTCCATCACCAGTACCAGCAAGACCCTCCAAGTGCGGGCAGTGCTTCGGGAGGAACCCTGGTGCATCCCCCGGTCAACCCCGCGGCCTCAACGGATCTTGCGAATGCTTCCCTGAACAGTGCTGCCAACCCTGGCGATACGTCGAATATTTGATATATGGTTTACCAGATCAACTTTTGCCACAAGTAAGTTTCGATTCAAAGTTGCTCAATTTTTTTACACGAAATCAAAGAACAATCCACGTAACCAATAAGCCGTATATCTAATAAGTAGCTAATAAGCCTTTGAGTACCGTAAACCGAGGGTAAAATGAGCACTGTTTTACAACTTTTTATATTATCATAAGGAATTCAAATATTGTCAACTCTATTCTGACAAAACCAGTACTGTATTAATCTCTATTAGTTACCGTAATTATTTTTTTATGAAATAGCATAAAATTAACTTGAATATTCCAAATTAAAAATGGCACACTGGGGTCGAATTTATCATCTAATAAAAACAGGTTTTATAATTAAAAATTTCCTTATCCTGAATCTGAAAATGACGATAAAATTCTTAATAAAATTACGATAAAACTCTTATTCCAAAATTAAACTTTGTAAATCAGCAGATTACGCCTAGGTGAATGTAGGACCCAAAATAGGAAGGAAATGATAATTGGTACCGACCTAATTAAATTCGCCCAGTGACCAAATTGACCCCGGACTACGGTAGCTCTGTATTAGCCTTATATAAATAGGTGGCCCGATATATGGCTTGTGGTTACCTGGAAAACGAACCACGTTGTACAAATTGTTGTTGTTGGGGAGCAGTCGTTTTCCACGCACAGTGCAGGAACGAGCTCCACATTTTTGCAGCCAAAATGACGAGAAAACTCTATGATGTTGATCGCAGTAAATCAAAAGCATTGTCAAAATATTACAAGCACGCAGTTGAAAAAATATACGTTGAATGATACTAAAAGTAGGAAGAGAAAACCAACAAACGTGAACACTGTGAACAAAATCTCTGCCCATACGGATTGCCTTAATTTAGTTGGTTAAATACGAGAATAAGGTTCGACACGACGTACACGATTATCAGTTTATAGAATACGGTAACGCTCGGAAGCAGCTCCCATACTACGTGATTTGCGATTGAATGCCACTGGACCTTGCATGTTTTATTACGAAGCTCTTTATTCTATTAGAATAATACATAATACATAATATAATATACAAGTTTAAAGTGTTGGTAGTGAATAATAACGAAGAAATTTACTTTACTTTACTGTACCTTTTTTCAAAGACTTCAGTCCCAGTTTTTTTTTTTTTTTTGTGAAATTTCATAATGTAATTCTTTTCTTTACATTTCCTTACCATTTTACGTATTGATCACATTTAATTTGCCAGATATTTCTTCTAAATGAGAGCGATTTCTCATATTTGCAGCGCTGATAGCGACTGAATGTCTTAAATAAAGGAACTTAAGAGACCTCATGCCTGAAACAAGAAACAGGAACACAAAAAAGGTAATTAAAAGTGACCAAGCAGGAACCTAAAAGAGACCTAACAGGTTCCAAGAAATACTTTAAGAGTTTTGACGAGGGTCCCTAAGAGAATCTGCCCAGACATTACTCTAAAGGTATTTCTAAGATTTTTTTGTGAATTCCTAGTGAAGAAGACCTGATATTATTTCTTCTATTTTCCATGAATTTCTTTAGAAATATCATCTTATATTATCATATCATATATCAGGCATTTCCCCAATATTTCCCAATGAATTCTTCTATTAATATTCAACGGATTCTTCAAAGAATTCGTACAAGATTTTTTATTATGATCCTTCAAGAATTCAACCAGTAATTTCTCCAAATTCAATTTGAAATATTCCTCTAGGAGATTCATTCAGACATTTCTTAAGAAAATCGTCAAGTTTCTCCAAGAATTAATCAATTCATAAGTTTATAACCACAAACATTACTCCAGCTTAGACTGACTTCACATATCTATGGATGCTATTCCGTGATTGACGAAATCAGTGAATATGCACAAATAATCAACTAGAAGATTGGCGGGGATTGACTTTTCAGTGTGCATAATTCAGTGCCTCTATTTACCTATACATGGTCACCAACGTTGCCGGTCACGTCCCCGAACTCTGATGATGTTGAGGAGTATTATCAAGCCGGCTCCTAAGACGCATGCTAAATGAACTCGATTGCTTGGATCCTTGCAGAAAACTTTGCCCAGCAAAACCTAAGACCTTAAAAACCTAAGAGCAAAACGCGCGAAGACAAAACATACAAAATTCTCCTCCGTAAAACAAAAAAAAAACAGACTTCTTCACCCGCCGAAAATGAAGCGCATTGCTTGGGCTTTTCGAACAACTCTCCAGAGATTCTTCCAAAAGTTTGTCGATAAATTTCTATGTTATTTTTCCATATATTCAACGAGTTTATCCTCCATAGATTTTTTCAGAGGATCTTAGGAAGTTCTTTTTAAATTTTTCCACGAAGTCTTGGAGAGAATAGCCACGATTTTTTAGAAAATTCTAGGAGACATTTGTCAAAAATCGCGGGAAGTTTAAGAAGAAACTTGTAAAGTGTAATCTGTAAACTCTTGCAAGAGTTCTCATGGAATCTTTAGATCGCACAGAAAACCTAGTTGGGTTCTCCAGATAAATTACTAAACTGATTTTTGGGAACAATATACATGAAATCATACCCTGCTGACCAATGAAAAAATGTTGAGCAATGTAACACTGGATTAAATCTTGCAGAATTTTCAGGGAGAATGCTTAAAAAAACACAAACGTAGTCCCTTGATTAATGTATGCAGAAATAATCGGAGGAATTACGGGCATATTTTCGGAGATATTTCCTAAATAGTGGGCTCCGTGGCCGTGTGGTTGGTGTCGTAAGGCACTTAAGCGCATGGTGTCAAGTGGTGTGGTTCGATTCCCGCTTCAGCCGTTGAAACTTTTCGTCGACAATGTTTCACGGCTGTACCACCGGAGTATTAGGCCGTGTCGATTTTGGAAAATTTTCGAAATCGAAAAACCATATAGTCACAAATGGTAGCAATTGGGCCCAAACGAAACCCTGCAAAATTTAAAAATTCTGAAAGATCGTTTAGCTACTCGGCAAGCCACTTGAAGTTAAGTATGGGAAAATGATTTATTTAGTACGGAGAAACGGAGCCTTTCAAAATTAAATAGTAAAAGATACTTTAAGGACGTACTAAAAATTCTATCCCTAGCTGATAATTTAAAACATGGATCAGTGAACATTTCGTTAGTACACAACTTTCTAGTAGCTCTTCAAGTTATAAAATTTGAGAGTACCTAAAAGTTTATACGCATGATTTATCATTTTTTAGTCTGGCATCATGGTGCATTTTATGTAGGAAAGTGGTCGGCAAAGCCGCCTTGCATATCACCGCCCGCTGGATGGAGGTGCCAAGTAGTTGATGAAATTAGTTTCACTTCAATGTTAAATATGCTTGTGATTTTGACTAGAAGAACGGTGTCTATAGCAAAGCTTTTACGTAGTTCAAGGACTACCTCTTGGTGCGCTAAATTTTTTTAGGAATTCAACCGCTAGTGAACTTGAAAACTATGCACAAACTCTACAGATATATGCTTGTATCTCAAGATCCTGATCCTTTAGAAGGACGATTTCTTCGACAAGTTTGTTCTGGTTGAAAATTGCTATCAATTAAACATTTCGGAATCCAAGATGGCAGCCTATAAAATAAGATGGTCACTTCCGGTTCAAGAAAACCATTGATCCCAAGATCCTGATCATTAAGAGAAAATGATTACTTCTACAAGTTCGTTCAGGTTGAAAATTGATTTCAATTGAACATTTTGGAATGCAAGATGGCAGCCTAGAAAACAAGATGGTGACTTCCGGATCATGACAATAATTTTATCTCAAGATCCTGATCATTGAGGAAGCATGATTTTTTCTACAAGTTTGTTCTGGTTGAAAATTGCTTTCAATTGAACATTTTGGAATCCGAGATGGCGGCCTAGAAAATAACATGGCGACATCCGGTTCAAGTAAAATCATTGCATCTCAAGATCATGATCATTAAGAAGCATGATTTTCTCTACAAGTTTGTCCAGGTTAAACATTGCTTTCATTTAAACATTTTGGAATCCAAGATGGCGGCCTAGAAAACAAGATGGTGAAAATTATTGTGTATCTCAAGATCCTGATCATTAAGAGAGAATGATTATTTCTACAAGTTTGTCCAGATTGAAAATTGCTTTCGACTAAACTTTTTGGAATTCAATATGGCAGCCGAGAAAACCAGATGGTGACTTTCGGTTCATGACAATTATTTTATCGTTATCGTGGAAGCATGTTTTTTTTCTACAACTTTGTCCAGGTTGAAAATGCTTTCAATTGAAAATTTTGGAATCCAATATGGCGGTCTAGAAAACAAGATGACAACTTTCGGTCCATGGAAATCGATGTATAATGGGTATTTTTAGAACGTATGATTTTCGTGAACTCAGAAGAAGCTCCAGAACTAATTGCGTCTTTGACAAAGTTGTTCAGTAGCTCTAGGTATACCTTCATACAAGTAGTGAGATTCAAAGTTTCTCAACTTGGCGGCGTAATTTTTATGAACAACTTTTGTTTCGCCGCTACATGAGGCAAGTCATAAAACTCATAAATTGGTCAGGACATGATATATGGACCACAAATCATGATTCCTGAAGTTGTAATCATGATTCATCATAAGCGTAACGTCTAAAGTGACAACATTAAGCGGTGCGCTTTACTTCAACTCATCCGTATCGATCACCCAACATTCAACAGGACAAATTGGTAGTATGGTAAAGTACGTGGCTCAAAATCTTGGTTTGAATGTCGTCCTAGCTTTACATACAAAGGTATCGACCGTGATGATTTTATTTTGAAATTGGTCTGTCTTGGTAGTGTCATTCTCAAAACACACCCAAGCCGTTCCCATAGGGGACGTTAGCCACAAGGAAGTGACGTTTCAAGTAATACTGTTTCATATGGTATGCCCTCTTCAACATCTAATCCAATTTCTCTCGCCGTTCCCTTACGGTACCTATCCATCTAGTATTCATTGCTTTCTTCTCCATGCTCCCTCTTACTTCGAGCAATATAGACCGATATGCCGATAAACAATTTCAAAATGTCGTCCTAGCGTTTCTTAATTTTTTAATTTATCGATCATAAACGGATGCGGATACGGAGTCACGATTTTAGGCATTTGATTGTTGCTTTACAGCAATCCGACTCATGATATCTTCTTCCTTTTCTTCTTGGCATTACGTCCTCACTGGGACAGAGCCTGCTTCTCAGCTAGGTGTTCAATGAGCATTTCCACAGTTATTAACTCAGAGCTTACTTTGCCAAAGTTACCATTTTCGCATTCGTATTTCATGTGGCAACGATAAGATCTGGAGAACGTGAATTTAGAGCGGTTAACCCCGTCGCAAACACCGCATTTAAATACAACATCTACCACAGCGGTGGCGATAAAGCTGAACACGGATTCGGTTTCATAGTGATCGGGAAGTAGATGAAGCAAGTTATTTGGGTTTATTCTACGACTGGCGTGAGGTGACAATTGTCGGTCTCGTACAGCGAGGTGACAATTCTCGACTCGAGTGAAGTGACTCGCCGTGTAAATCAAATGGAGAGTCACTTCACTCGAGTCGAGAATTGTCACCTCGTGCCAGTCGTAGAATAAACCCGATTAGGTGGAAGCCGATCAACGAGCGGATCTGCGTATTGAGGATTCGGGGCAAGTTCTTCAACTACAGCCTGATCAACGTCTATGCACCGACTAACGACAAACCCGATGACGTGAAGGACGCGTTTTACGAATGTCTCGACAAGACCTATGGAGAATGCCCAAAACACGACGTGAAAATTGTCATCGGCGACGCTAATGCGCAGGTCGGAAAGCGGTCTTCTTCCGCCCTATCATTGGTAAAGAGAGCCTTCACTCTACAACCAGGGGAATGGCCATCAGTAGCACCTACTTTGCACTCAAGGATATCCGCAAGCACACCTGGCAACACCCAAATGGCGAGCTTTGCAATCAAATTTTTCCGATGTCATCGATGTCAGAACTTTCAGGGCTCCTAATATCGACTCAGACCACTATCTCGTTGTAAGCAAAATTCAAGCGCGATTATCAACCGTTTCGAGTTCTAGGAATCGACAATCGTTGCGTTTCAATATCCAACGCCTGTCAGCAGATGGTGTAGCAGCGGACTACCATAAAAAGCTCGACGAGCGGATTAGCGAAATCAACGAAAGCGTCAACTTCAGCGATCTGTGGGAGTCAGTCCACGGAGCGGTGATCACAGTAGCGCGAGAAGTGGTGGGTACTGCTCAACGAAGACCAAGGAACGGTTGGATCGACGAGGAGTGCCAGAGCATGACGAACGAGAAGAACTTGGCTAGAAGCCGGATGCTGGTGTCTGGTAGCCGTCAGAGCAGAGAGCGGTACAAGGAAGCAAGGGCAGCCGAAAAACGGATCCATCGCAAAAAGCAAAAAGAGCATGAAGAGGCAGTAATTGCTCAGGCGCAAGAAGCTATGGAACAGAACGACATGCGACGGTTCTGCAAATCCGTCAATGGTGTGCGGAGAAAAACAGCGCCATCTCCCGCCATGTGCAACGACCGCGAAGGAAACTTGCTGATGGATAAAACATTGGTGGCCGCCAGGTGGAAAGAGTACTTCGAGTCATTGTTGAACGGAGATAACGGAAGTAGATCTGGTAGCAGAATTCAAATCGATGACGATGGACAGGCTGTTGAACCTCGAACGCTAGATGAGGTAAAGAAAGCTATCAATGGGCTGAAGAACAACAAGGCTGCTGAAAAAGATGAGCTCCCGGCCGAACTTCTCAAACACGGGAGTGAGCAGCTGCACGAATTCCTTCACCGTATCATTTCGAGGATATGGGAGGAAAAACAAATGCCTACTAGTTGGTTGGAAGGTCTCATTTGCCCTTTGTACAAGAAAGGGCATCGACTGGAGTGCGCCAGTTACCGAGGCATAACACTCCTTAATTCGGCGAACAAAATCATGTCTGGAATTCTGTTCAACAGATTGAGACCGTATGAGGAGTCCTTTGTCGGCGAATACCAAGCTGATTTTCGAGAGGGCCGATCTATGACGGATCAAATGTCGTCAAATCCTAGATAAATTCCGGGAGTAGAACATGCAGACTCATCATCTGTTGGTAGATTTCAAAGCAGCGTACGATTCAGTGAAGAGAAACGAGTTGTGGCAGTTTATGTCCTAACATGGCTTTCCGGCGAAGCTGATTAGACTGATTAGTGCAACGCTTGACGGATCGAAATCTAGTATGCGGGTGGTGCACGAAATTTCGTCATCGTTCGTAACCTTAGATGGATTGAAACAGGGTGATGCTCTTTCTAACTAGCTATTTAACACAGCGCTCGAAGGTGCTATCAGAAGAGCCGGTGTGCAGAGAAGCGGTACCGTTATCACACGTTCTCATATGCTCCTTCCCAAGTAACAATTCCAATGCTCTTTGATCTTGTTGGAATAGAGGTAGTGTCGCACCTCAGGTAGAAGAATCGTCGGTTGAGAAGCATGCGTCGTCGTAGGTAAAAGTGTGGAAGATTTATCGAGAGGTATGATATTTGGATAAGTGTGATTGAATTGTAAATATATACCTGGAATGAATAAAGAGAGTTGCAGCTGCTGATTGAGGTATCAGTCAGTTAGCTGCCCAGTTGAAGGAAACATCTACTGCATTGTATTTCTTTATGATTTGCAATCGGATGTGGACGGGCTAGCCTCGCTAGGATCTGCGTGGTCTTAGCGGACTAGCCTTTCAATAGATCTTAGATGTTATTTATAGAGGTTTTATTAGATATGCGTTAAATCCCAACAGATTTAATAATGGGTTTAGAAGTGCTAAACGATCTTTTCAGTAAAAACCACTTTGAATTGCTTTGTAGATACCTATAAGTGCTTCTGTTAAAACTTATTTCCTTGTTAAATTTGTTGATAATAAATTGTATGTTGAAGGAGCTGTTTAGTGTCTATTAAAACCTATACTTAAAAGCTCAGCTTGTTTGTCTTACAAAAACATCGATAAAACTCCTATGATTGCACTAAGTCATGTTAAAGTCTTCTTAAAGCTTAAATGTCTGATGCATGTTATGATCTGCGTGTGGTTATCAATATCATTATGTCGATAATGATAATCATGTAAACAATTATGAAACACGAATGCAAGGAATCATAAAACACGAAAATAAAATGGCGGAATGTTTGCTTGTAGAATTATCTGACTACCGTGTGTAGCATATTTTTTCCACGCTTGCCTGAACTCCCCGTTCTCGTGGGACAACTATGCTGCACACATCAGCTGAGCTACTCGAAAAAAGCTTTCAATTTCAGCCTCTTATCACTTTTTTTTATTTTATCATTTATTTAGCAGGCTCAAGCGCTCTTAGGTATTACGGAGCCGGATTCTATTGATTTATTTTACAAAATCGTATTTGCTTCTTATTATCTAGGTTAGTTTTGGGGAACCGTAAAACTCGCGGTTTGGTCGAGGTTAAGGAGAACAATCATTTTTGGAAGAGATGGGAATTTTGGGTTTACTTGTTGATCTTCAACAGCAGCATATTGTAGTGGCGTTATTGGTGCTGATCAACGCAGAGTGGACATGACGACAACCTGTAACGGTACAAACAAACGGGTTTCGAGGGATACAAGGTGGACATCCAAAAAACGGGAAGGGGTAAACGAGGTGGACAAGCGGAACAAAAAACATATTATCAAACAAAAACGTCGATTTGCTTCAGAAACTTGTAAACAAGTAACATGTAGTCAAAGCCCAGTCTACCCAACACATCTCTAATGTCTTCCTTGTCTGGTTTTCCTCGGGCCCTGAGAGATATACATAGATTTGATCTGGCAATTCCGTATTCGGGACAGTACCAGACAACATGGTTGATGTCTTGGTAACCAGCTCCACAACCTCATCGATTGTTATCTGCGAGCCCTATTCGATAGAGATGCGAGCCTAACGAGTAGTGGTTGGACATCAGCCGACACATTCTCTTGATAAAGTCGCGACTCATGTTCATGCCTTTAAACCACGACTTCTTTGACACCTGCGGGAGAATGCAATGTAGTCTCTTATCACTTACCGTTGTCTGCGTCAGTATAACCGATCAACCACGGGCTTTAACACAACAATTCATTCTAGTAAAATCATAATTAGATGCATAACGGAACGAATGAACTAAATTAAAGTGCATCACAAAATCAAATCTTCCGCTTTGTTTACCTTTTTGACAACACTAGCTTTCCTGAGTGCATTGAGTTTAAGCCAAGGCTCCCAAAAAACCTATTTGTCTTACTGCAGAAAAAATAATCTGATTTAAGTATATAATAGCCAGAGGAGGATTTTGTGCAAGGATTCTTAAGATCAAAACCTCTCATGAATGATTATATTGTACGGAATAAACACCGATTAATCGCGTTATACAAGACACTGATCCTTCCGGTTGTCCTATATGGCCATGAAGCATGGACATTGAAGGAAGTCGACCGGAGAGCTTTCGGAATGTTTGAACGTAAAGTGCTGCGAACAATACTCGGCGGTAAACTAAAAAAAAAGCATCTGGCGGCGTCACATGAATCACGAGTTGTACCAAATGTATAAAGAGGTGGATATTGTGAAACGCATAAAACACGGCAGGCTGCGTCGGGCTGGTCACGTTGCCCGTATGCCGGAAGAACGACAAGCAAAGATAATATTCAACAGAGAACCCGGACGAGGCCGCCGACTTCGTGGTAGGCTGCGCACACGATGGCTTTTTGCAGTTGAGGAGGACTTAAGGGCACTTAACGTTCAGGGCGACTGGAAGCGATTGGCCCAGGACCCGTTATGAGTTATGGGACCCGAAAGGAATCCAAAAAGTAGATTGGAGCTAAAATCTGAATTTCGTCAGACACTAATTCATACACATCTCTCCGTACATAACGACAGGACGCGACGGTGTGGCTCAATAAAGGACAAAGGACAAATGGCATATCTGTCGAAAAGTTTTTTTTTTTTTTTCAATACGACGACTTTGGGAATACGCAGGTTCCACGTTTACAATTCGCTACAAAGAGGATTCAATTTCGATGCGATATAAGAGAAAAAAAAATTGTTGGAAATACTGCAGTAACATTTTTCACCCGCTTTCTCAAGCCAATTCAACCATTGCTGCGTTGTTGGGACGATAGATGGTTGATGTTGAGTCATACCAAACCAAGTAACGTTTTGGAGTTTTAGTAGTGTTTTTTGCAATCGCTAATCGTAATAGGCTGTTCTTATCACGATGCATGGAACGGCCTACTTCTCTACTCAGAATTATTCATTACGCAACTCTTTTGAGTAGCGTAATGAATCATTCCAACTCTTCGTAACTCTTCGCAGACGCTGATTTTTACAGCACTCGTTGTAATTATTCAACTCGGTAAGCCTTGCTGAATAAATGTACAATTCATGCTGAAAAATCATCATTCTGCAGCTTGCTGCTTATGGTTTGGTCTGACTTTTTGCCAACCAACTGACTCCAGAACAGGTTGCTATGGGATTTCCGTTGGTTACTTTGGGGACGTTTGAGTTTTTATTTGAATCCGCACGTTTCTAACTGGACCAAAAACACGTGTGCTGGGTATGGATGGGTAAAAGGCGATGTAGGTGTCTAATTTTTACTCTTCACACGCGCAAAAAAATGGAAAGGATCAATGTGAACGATGTGAACAATGTTCCCTCCGTCCGGGTTTCCCCGAAGAGCAGATATAGATATGTACGCTAAAATGCTTTTTCGTTTTGTATATCTTGTTTAAGGCCTGATGGTTTTGAAATTGCCGTCACGAATATATATTATTGTAAAATGCACATTAAGCAGATGGGAACGAAGAAGATGTACTGTCGGAAGATTGAATATAACAGTGGTGTTCGGAAGTTCGTTTATATTGCCATTACGAATTCATGCGAAAAACCCGCAAATTGAATACAACTTCTCGGTTGCTCTGAATTTAATGTAAACGTCCTAATTGAACGAATGTCGACGTGTCTGATGACGACAGTGTCATATTTTCAGTCCGACAAGTATATTTCGCTTTTAAACAGCCATCCGATGGAACGGACCTGCAGAAATGCTAGGGAAGCTCATAATTCAACATCCCGAAATGATAGCAAGATACATTAAGTAGGTAAATAACAAGTTGCCATGTCCGTCCAACATGTTCGGCGAAATAGTTACCAAGCAAAGGCGACATTGGGGTAGGGAAGTGAACAGAAGGATCCTATCCAAGGATAAATGCTTCGAAGAAAAACGGCACACGGACTATAGGCGATGATGGTGCGGCGACAGCCAGAATTGTAAGGTACGATATCATAACGGACGGTCTCTGAGGCTGTGGGTTGCCGAGTCGATCAAGCTGCCGACGGTTGTTTGTACAAACTAATGAGTTCATCATTTGGGAGTAAAAATGCGTCCCATGGGTTGCATCTCGCTCTGACGCTATGTACATTAACTAGCGTGGATCTGAAATTTGAAAAATCAAGAATAAACAAATAATTTTTCGACGCAGCATGTTGTTTTTTGAAGTCTTTGACATGATCAAAAATTATCTCTGGTATTGTATTTGTAAAAATTTATTAATTTTATGAGACTTGAAAAAGTCGTTACTTATGACGATTGTTACATGAGAAACGTGTTTTGAACCCCTCAATATACTTCTCTACTTTAACTAGGTTATCATAAATTAATGTCATGAACTCTTCGAAATTTTATCCAATAGTGACCGTAGAAAATGAAACGTTTCAAAAATGCTAAAATTTTCATTTTTTTTTATTTGCGGAATGTATTGAGCTTTTTGTATAGAACTTTTCGGAGAAATGTAGCACAACCGTTAAGAACAATCCAGGTAAGTGCCCTAAATATCATCATAATCATTTTTTTTTTACACAAATCACAATTCTTTGCAAAACTTGAATAGGGAGCTGCTTCCGAGAAAAATCGAAGTTTTTTTAGTATGTATTGTGGAGTAAACTTTTTGCTTAACGTCTCTTAGCACATACGACAAAATCTTGTAACGGATTTCGGTAGACTGACTTGGATTCAATTGATAACCATAAAAGACACCTATAACGAATAACATTTTTGGTAGTAAAAACGGATTTTTAACCAATCGATTTTAAGTAGCAAACTATGACGATACGAAAGGATAGCGAGCACGCCAGGAAGCGTTCCAAGAACCCATCAGTAGATTCCCTGCTAAAACATATAGATACTGATGCCCCTCCACTAAACAATACTGAACAAAAACCTTATGCCTAACCTTTGACAGTTTTGTAGTAATATACCCTCTTCCACCAATTCACCCCGATGTCATAAGAAACGAACTAAACTTAATCATAAAATCAATTTTATAGTAATTCAAAATAAGTAACTACAAATACCTTACACAATCACATGGAATGCATTACACAGAAGATTAGACAAATGATATTACACTCATACATATTCACGCTAAACTTAATCCCCACACTAGAATAACAAATTCGACACACATCCCAAACACACACATGAACATCCCGCGTTTCGGTGTAGCGAGCAAGAATTTATTATCCAAGTAAATATAACGTACACGTTTTAATGAAAAAAAAACCCGAAAATAACCACTTTATCAGCAGTAACATAACAGTGCTAACGGAATGAAACGAGGTAGTTGCTACGTATAGTAGATCGTGCCAAAAAATACAACAATTGCTATTACTACGTAAAATGCTTATCACGACTGGAAACCCGATGGAAAAAGAATGAAAAACAATCGGTAGGATAGAAAAATCAAATTACGATTAACAGACAATGGTGTAGTAACACGAACGTAAGAAGACTAAACGGGCGAAAGGGCTGAGGCGATACAACTAAAGGTAACATTAATCCTTAGAAAAATTAGGTTAAACAAAAAAAAGTTGATTTTTAACAGCACTGATAACACACACATACATACTGAATAACATTCATTGAAAAAAAAATTTCAACATATTATTAAGTGAACGAAACCGAAGAAAGAACTGCATGAGATACGGTGTTTTTCGAAGAGAGTTTATGACGATGAAAGTCAGGTTGCACAGAAGAGTCGTGCTCATTTCTGAAATAAAAGTAAACGAAAATCAGTTGAATGGTGTGTATTCGATATGTTGTTCATAGAATTCTTCGAAATGTGCCTGAAGTCGATCAACGCACGAAAATTTATAAGTGCAAAATTAATAATCTACCTTTACTGCGTCATCTACTTTGGAAAGATTCAAATATGATGTCCATCGTTTCTCGGGACTTTAAGGCCCAACCTATGTTTTGGTAGAGTTAACAGATTAATGTAGTCGGTTGAAAATCGTTGGTGCAGTTCTTAATATTACCATGGATTCAGTAATTTCTACAATAAAATTCATTTCAGTGCAAGTAGCTCTGCACCCTATATCACAAAGTATTCATAAAAAATCCAAAAAAGGCTTCTCCCGGAATTTCACAACGGATACCTTTAGGTATTTTTTCTGGAATTCATTCAAATCCAAAATTCCCCCACTAGAGAGTGTTTTAAGGATATCGCCATTCTTGTGATTTTTTTCAAAACTTCATCCGATTCTTATGTTGAGGCTTCCTTAGGTTATTTCTTCAGACATTACTGATGGAGACTTATCTGAAATTCTGCCATTATTCACTCCATCAATTACACATAGGATTTCTTTTGTAAGCGATTTCTTAGTAGATTCTTAATGAAATACATCCATGGAATTATCCAAAAGTGCTTCCTCTAGAAGCTTCCATTTTAGTGTATTCCTTGGATTTTTTTTTCAGGATAAACAGCAACAACTATTTCAGTGATCCATATGCTTCTCCCAGATAAAATTCCTCCGTATAATGGTTCCAGGATTTTGCCAAAGGTGGCTGTACAAACTCTTCCAGAATAATAGCAGCAATTTCCTCAGAAACTCTTATTTGTATTTCTTTGAACACTGCTATAGAGATTCTACATGATTGTTTTCCTAAAACTTCTTAAAATTCTTCTAGATATAACAACTACCGAAAAGCTAAACATTACATATAATTTGCAATTTGTCCATCTAATCCAATTGCAAATTATATGTAATGTTTAGCTTTTCGGTAGTTGTTAAACTTCCACTCGGCTGGTTAGCCGTAAATCACGATTCATAATTAAAAACAAGTACTTCTAGATATGTTTTCAGAATTTCTTCTACAATTGTATCAGAATTCCTTATAGTAATTTCTCGTTATTTTCTTTGAAACATTTTGAAGAATCCCTTAATTTGGATGCACCAGGAATACGTACTTGAAAGAATAATTCTTCGTAAATTCTCAGTGTGGTTCTACGACAAAAAAACAAATTCTTAGCGACATCGCTGGATTGACTTCTGGAAAAATCCCTGCATCAAGTGTTAAATCTAATTTTATATAAATCCGGAAGGAAATTATGACATTATGCTAAGAAAACTAGGGTAGAAGCACCGGTTTTGGCCATACGCCAATTGTAGCCATAAAGGATTTTTTTTTTATTAGTATCATTCCAAACATTACATTCATTTCTTATATCTAGGTGTTCTGTGTTATTGGACAACACTATCATCCTTATTTGGTAAAACAAATTTAAGATTTTATTAACATTTTGTTAACACATATAACATTTCATTTGCCGTAGCAGTTCAGATTTTTTACAGGTGAGTCTATTTCACCTACTTATAAGAGAAAAAAACGCTTCAAATATACTTAACCTAACTTAACCTAAACATGTAACGCATTAATCGTGGCAATAGAAGATTGTAACGATTTTTGCCTGAAATTATTTATTATTTTATTTGACATTTGTTCCAATGTTTCAACATTGGATATTCTATGTAACTCATTGGTACTATACCAGGGAGGAAGCCTCAGAATCATTTTCAAAATTTTATTTTGAATTCTCTGCAGAGCTTTCTTCCTGGTATTACAACAGCTAGTCCATATTGGTACAGCATACAACATGGCTGGCCTGAAAATTTGTTTGAATATCAAAAGCTTGTTCTTAAGACAGAGTTTTGATTTTCTATTAATAAGGGGATAAAGACATTTTACATATTTATTACATTTGGCTTGAATGCCCTCAATGTGACTTTTGAAAGTTAAATTCTTATCAAGCATGAGCCCTAGATACTTAACTTCATCTGACCAATTTATTGGAATCCCTCTCATCGTGACAACATGTCTACTTGAAGGTTTCAAATAAAGAGCTTTTGGTTTATGTGGGAATATTATTAGTTGAGTTTTGGAAGCATTAGGAGAAATCTTCCATTTTTGCAAGTATGAAGAAAAAATATCCAAACTTTTTTGCAATCGACTACAGATGACACGCAGGCTTCGACCTTTGGCGGAGAGGCCTGTGTCATCCGCAAACAAAGATTTTTGACATCCCTGAGGTAATTCAGGTAAGTCAGATGTGAAAATATTGTATAATATTGGTCCCAAAATGCTGCCTTGAGGAACACCAGCTCTTACAGGAAGTCTTTCAGATCTGGAGTTCTGATAATTAACCTGAAGTGTACGATTTGACAGATAACTTTGAATTGTTCTAACAATGTATATTGGAAAATCAAAGTTTTTTAATTTTACGATCAAACCTCCATGCCAAACACTGTCGAATGCTTTTTCTATGTCTAGAAGAGCAAGACCAGTAGAATAAACTTCAGATTTGTTGGAACGGATCAAATTTGTTACACGTAAAAGTTGATGAGTGGTCGAATGTCCATGGCGGAATCCGAACTGTTCATTGGCAAAAATTGAATTTTCGTTGATGTGGGCCATCATTCTGTTCAAAATAACCTTTTCAAAAAGTTTACTGATGGAGGAGAGTAAACTGATTGGACGATAGCTAGAAGCTTCTGCAAGATTTTTGTCTGGTTTTAAAATTGGAACAATCTTAGCATTTTTCCATTTGGAAAATATGCTAATTGAAAACATTTGTTAAATACCGTTTTGATTCATATAACGGACACTTAAGGCCTCAGTGAAGTATGACCCAGCTTGGACCGTACAAAATAAATCATTCTGTATGATTTTTTAGCGTTATCGAGCGTCGGAAGCCCTTAACTTTCGGATGGTGGGTAAAGAATACGCGTCCGCAACTTGAATAATTTTAAATAAATCAAAACGTGTGGCCTTTTCATGATTCTTATTCCGGACGCTCCCTCACTTTTGCCTCATATTCCGGACGCTTTGATTCGAATTACGGACAGCTCATGATAATCAATGATGGAACAGTCAAATCATCAATTGAAATCTTTCAACCACTTAAGAGACGTCTAAGGTAGTTGGGCATTATAAATTTGCAATGACATTTATGGAAATAACCTAATAAAACAAGCCTCGAAAATGAGAACTTTTGGACGGCGAAAATTGAAACATTTCGTGTGAAATGTTTCCCATACAAACGAGAGTGTCCGGAATTTGAAGCTGTCCGTAATATGAATCAAAACGGTATATCAACTAGAAATGATAAGCTACTTTCTGGAAGTTTCTTGATGAGGATGTAGAAAATCCCATCATCGCCAGGAGCTTTCATATTTTTGAATTTTTTAATAATAGTTCTCACTTCTTCCAAATCAGTCTCCCAGGCATTTTCGAAAACGTTCTCTTGATTGAGAATATTTTCGAACTCCTGAGTAACTTCATTTTCAATTGGACTAGTAAGTCCTAAATTAAAATTGTGCGCACTTTCAAACTGCATAGCAAGTTTTTGAGCTTTTTCGCAATTAGTTAGTAATAATTTGTTTTCCTCTTTCAATGCCGGTATAGGCTTCTGAGGTTTTTTCAAGATTTTAGATAATTTCCAAAAGGGCTTAGAGCCAGGGTCCAATTGAGAAATTTTATTTTCAAAATTTTTGTTTCTTAATTGAGCAAAACGCTTTTTGATTTCTTTCTGCAAATCCTGCCATATAATTTTCATAGCAGGATCGCGAATGCGTTGAAATTGCCTTCTCCTCACGTTTTTAAGACGGATCAAGAGTTTAAGATCATCGTCTATAATCACGGATTCAAATTTTACTTCACATTTTGGAATTGCAATGCTTCTGGCTTCAACAATGGAATTTGTTAAAGTTTCAAGAGCATTGTCAACATCAAGTTTAGTTTCTAAAGAAATGTTAACATCAAGATTAGAGTCAACATACGTTTTATATATATTCCAGTCGGCTCGTAAATAATTGAAAGTGGAGCTGATAGAATTTAGAATCGCTTCTTAGGATATTTGAAATGTAACAGGGACATGATCAGAATCAAAATCAGACCAAGTCAATCGTAGATGGATTTCTAGAAGAGGAAAAACATGTAGGGCTATCAGGGTATTGAATTGAGAAATATCCTGAAGAGCACTCATCAAATAAAATTCTGCCGTTGGAATTACTTTGAGAATTATTCCATGACCGATGTTTGGCATTAAAGCCACCAATGACAAAAAATTTTGACTTATTGCGAGTCAATTTTCGCAAGTCAGTTTGGAGCAAATTAACCTGCTGTCCAGAGCATTGAAAAGGCAAATAGGCAGCTATGAAAGTATATTTACCAAACTGTGTTTCAACAGAAACACCTAAAGTTTCAAAAACTTTAGTTTCAAATGATGAAAACAGTTGATGTTTTATACGCCTATGAATGATGATTGCAACTCCCCCACATGCCCCATAAAGTCGATCATTACGATAAACAAAAAAGTTAGGATCTCTTTTGAGTTTAGATCCAGGTTTTAAATACGTTTCGGTAATAACTGCTATATGCACGTTATTAACCGTAAGAAAATTAAACAGCACGTCCTCTTTACCATTCAGAGAACGAGCATTCCAATTTAAAATATTTAAATTATTATTTGGATCCATTAGAAAAACGTAATCCAATAAAAATTTGATTTGTAAATTTTACACCTACTTGGACTGCTTCAGTCATAGTGGTGGCTTTGAACATTGCATCAATCATTAGATTCAATTGTTCAGTTAGAAAATTAAAATCAGAGGCAGACATGTCATGTGATTTCCCATTAGAATTTCCGGTAGACGAAGAAGCGGAATTACCTGTGGCGGTAGGGTTTTTTCCATTTGATTTGAAACAAATAGAATGGGTACCCATGGATCGAACAGGGGAGGAGTCCCCAGCAACACATATGTTATAATTGTGTATTATCAACTGATATATAACCAAATTTAGTCATATATAAGTTGATAATACACAACTATAACATGTGTGTTGCTCGGGGTTCGAATTTCCTGCTACGATATCGGCAAAGGATTTACCGTGGGTAGATACATTCGAATTTGAAAGATTCGAACGGCTACCCGACGGATTAAAATTAGTTTGTGAATGAGCATGATTATGATCTTCCTGATGGGTATGATTCATGATCAAGCGATCGTTAACTGAAAAATGAGCATTGTTCGATACTCTACCAGGCAAATTGCGGAAACGACCGTTATCGTAACGGATATTATCTTTCATCTGCCTGGCACGAGCCTCAATGACCCTTTTGCGTGAAGGGCATTCCCAATAGTTAGCTTTATGAGGGCCCTTGCAATTGGCGCATTCAAACTTTCTGGTACACTAAAACCTCAATTTACGAAGTCGTTTTTTACGCTACCTCAATTTGTCACTTTTTTTTACGAAGTAAACTCAATTTAAGTCACTTTTTTTACGCAGTGCGTAAATTGAGTTTTGACAATTCTGTGGGAAATCATTGACCTCCGGTTTGGGAAAATCGTTGGAAACCCATATAATATGGGTATTTTCGAAACGGGCACGACTAAGCGATGCCAAAAATCAATGTCCGACGCCATTTTGAAATCCAAGATGGCGACCTCTGGTTTGGGAAAATCGTTGGAAACCCATACAATATGTGTATTTTTGGAACGGGCACGACTAGGGGATGACGAAAATCGATGTCCGACAACATTTTGGAATCCAAGATAGCGACCTCTGGTTTCGGAAAATCGGTGGAAACCCATATAATATTTGGAACGGGCACGACTAGGGGATGACGAAAATCGATGTCCAAGATGGCGACCTCTGGTTTGGGAAAATCGTTGGAAACCCATACAATATGGGTACTTCTGGAACGGGCACGACGAAAGGATGACGAAAATCGATGTCCGACGCCATTTGGAATCCAAGATGGCGACCTCTGGTTTGGGAAAACCGTTGGAAACCCATACAATATGGGTATTTTCAGAACGGGCACGACGAGGGGATGACGAAAATCGATGTCCGACGCCATTTTGGAATTCAATATGGCGACCTCCGGTTTCAGAAAATCGTTTGAAATTCATGTAATATGGGTATTTTCGGAACGTGCACGGTGAGTGGATGACGAAAATCGATGTCCGACGCCATTTTGAAATCCAAGATGGTGACCTCCGGTTGGATAAAATCGTTGGAAACCCATGCAATATGGGTATTTTCAGAACGGACACGACGAGGGATGACGAAAATCGATGTCTGACGCAATTTTGGAATTCAAGATGGCGACCTACGTTTGGAGAATATTGTTGACGAAAATCGATGTCTGACGCCATTTTTAAATTAAATTCACCTAAACCTCAATCAACGAAGTCTGTTTTTACGCAAATTCAATAGATGTCACTTGTTTAACGAAGTAAATTCATGAACATCAGTACAGATCAGTACATTGATCCATTTGCTTATATTAAGGCGAAGTAGGCCGTCATTGAAATTTGTAGTGGGCGTCGATGATTGTGGCCAAACCGTCTCACGATTGCGAATTAAAGAAAATCACCAGGTTTTGCACTGACATTGCTGAAAATGTATCAGCATATTTTCCATATGTAAGTGATACTTTTATGAATCAATATTACTTAAGATGACTGAGTTTTATCACTTTGAAATTGCAATCTAGAAAATCAACAAGGCTACCAAACCGAATGACGGGCTACTTAGCTCTAAGAGTTTATATTTTATGCTATAAATAAGTATCATCAATGTACAACTACTTAAGTTTGTAGATTCTCAGGTCTATATATCGTGGAGTCCTCGGAAGTACAAAAACGTCGACACAACTCAATACAACACCTCGTTTGCAAATGTGGACAGTTAGAGGCCTTTGCAATATTGAAGAACTATCTATTGATGATTGGTAACGCTTGTATATCCTAATGCCCATATTCTATAGAGATTTTAGAGGACCAAGGACATCCCCACAAATTCATACAACACACCGTTTACCCACAGAAATGGTAAGGGGCCTTTGGAGTATTTGAAAACTATCTTCTACTCACTTAATATGGCCGTAGATCCAAAGGCTTTTATTAAATGGAGTCCTTGGAGCACCAAAAACATCCGTATAAATCAATCAAATATTCCGTTGACTCAAATGAATGGTTAGGAGACTGTGTTATATTAAAAAAAAAATTGCTATAGACCATTGATCACGTTTGTAGATTCAAAGGCCTCTATTCAATGAAGTTTTTGGTGGACCTAGGATATCGGTACAAATTATAACAATACTCAATTTACTGCTACATATAGATAAGGGCCTGTGCCATATCAAAAAAGCATCTATAGATAATTGGTTACGCTTGTAGATCCTAAGACCTATATTCGATATAGATCTTGGAGGACCTAGGACATCCGCACAAATTATTAAAATACACCGTTTACTCACATGAATGGTTAGGGGCCTGTGGAGTAATTGAAAAGTAACCTCTAATCTCTTGTTACGGTTGTAGATCCCAAGGCCTATATTCAATGGAGTCCTTGGAGGACCTAGGACATCGGCACAAATTATAAAAATACTCATTTAACTACTATGAATAGATAAGGGCCTGTGCCATATCAAAATCAAAGGATCGCTATATATGCCAATACATTGCAGGTATATATTCCAGGAAGTTTTTGGATGAACTAGAACACATGTTGTACTCACTTAATTACCAGACCTTGGATCTGACAATACAAACGCTTCTTAAAAATATAACAATCTTCTAGGGTTCAGTATTGCGAGACATTCTTCTACATAGAAATGATAAAATAAATGATAAATTGGCAAAACCTCGTTTTACGAACTGAGCTCCCTCGTTTTACGCACTGATTCAATTTACGCACCAACTCAATTTGCGCACCCCCGATCTAGTTCGTAAATTGAGGTTACAGTGTATCTTCTTTCACAGGACAGACGTCCTTAGCGTGAGAAGAACCTCCGCATATCATGCATTTAGCATCCATGCGACAATTTTTTGTACCATGACCCCACTTTTGGCACCGACGGCACTGAGTGGGGTTCTGGTAATTTCCTCCAGGTTTCTGGAAATGTTCCCATGTCACACGGACATCGAACATAAGTTTTGCTTTTTCTAAAGCTTTAATATTATTTAGTTCTTTTTTGTTAAAGTGAACTAAATAATATTCTTGAGAAAGCCCTTTCTGAACAATGCCAGATTGGGTTCTCTTTTTCATAATGATTACTTGAACTGGGGAAAATCCAAGTAAATCATTTATTCCATTTTTGATCTCTTCAGGTGACTTATAGTCACTTGAGAGACCTTTTAAGACAACTTTGAACAAACGTTCAGTTTTGTCGTCATAAGTAAAAAAAATGTGCTTCTTCTCTTCAAGATGTCTGAGAAGAAGTTCACGATCTTTAAGAGTTTCCGGCAAAACGCGACAGTCTCCTTTCTTTGCGATTTGGAAGGAAACCTTGATTCCCCTAATGGAGTTCAAGATTTCCTGCCTAAATCCCCCAAATTCGGAACAACTGACCACGATAGGCGGCACTCTTTGCTTCCTCACTTGAATCAAAGAGCCTGGGCTAGAGGCTGCTTCGATTTGGTGTTCGGAAAATTTGTCTAGAGCATCGAACTGATTGCTCATTTCGATACAATTATTCATTTCACCCTTGGAAGAAAGTTCGCATTCCGGGGAAGCGTCCTTTCTTCCATTCTTGCCACGTGTAGTTTAAAACCCACTTTTTTGGAAGGAAGTAGTGAATTCAGAGATTCACCCTTCCTTTTGTTAGTTGTTGATACCATGTTTAGTTAATAAACGAAAGAAGACGTGACCTTCGAGAGGTTTTTTCCTAATACGGTGTCCAAGAAGGATTACCACCGCTAGCTTTCGCCAACGGGTCCAACGAAAAATCGAAGGCACGGGTCCAAACAAGGATCGTGAAGGGATCAATAGTAGAAAAAGTAGTACTGAAAAGTACATGTTTTAGTAGCACTAATTTTAGCACTGAAAAGTACTGTAGCCATAGGGGATAATACACCGTTTTACATAGCCAATCAGCATCAAACCATTTGTGTTCGGTAGACCACATTCACATGATAGAGCTACATTCATTTACTCGTCCAAATTCATTCAAAACATAAGATAAACAATTCATTTTCCTTATAATTTTAACTCCCATACACCTAATTTGGCCAGGGCACTCCTAATTTGGCCACTCTCATGAGAAATCAATGTGATTGGCCTATTTAGGAACCAAAGTTAAATCTCTGGCCAAAACTGGTTCCATTGGCCTATATTGACCAACGGAATTTTCAAAGCGAAAAAATGGTTTTAGCTCTGTTTTGATATTTTACACACATAATATGGATTGAAAAGTTTCATTTGACATATTTGTAATATAAATACGGTTTCCCATTTAATTTTTATTGACATTTTTTCTTAGGCTGGCCAAAGCCGGTGCTTTTACCCTAGCTAAAATGGAACTTAACACTCCTGATTTTTTTCGTAAGATCTTTTGAAATTGCATTCAAAAATAATTCCTGACATAGTCGTAAGATTTTTTGAGGGAATTCTTGAGGTGACACGGACATTTAGAAATTCCTATCAATTTCCTGATGCCAAAAATAATATTTGAATATATTTTTAAGGACGATAACTAATAATGTTCTTTATATGTTCCTCTAGAAATCACTGTAATTATTGGTGAAATTGTCAACAAAATACTAGTAAAAGACTAGTACTAGTCTCTTAAGACTTGAAAAAATCCTACCTGACGTTCTTAGTGATCGAATCCATGTGGAAATATTTACAAAATGTGCAATGATTGCTTATGGATTTTTGCATCATAAAGACTGGACTCGGAAAAAATGAGATTTGTGCTCATGAGATCTTGAGCGATACTTTGTCCATCTTTCTTACAACAAATTCATGGTTAGAAGCAACCAAATTCTTAGTTTGAAAAACAACAAAAATTTGGTTGTCTCAGACTAGTTTCATTTTTCTCCGTGTATGTCTCGTCGTCCATGACTAGACCAGTCACTCACGGTACAGCTTCCACGCACGTAATTAGGCTACCGTATTACCGAACCACTTCGACGCATTGATCTTTTTGGCCACGGTTCGGGTAGAAAGGAGGTTGTTCTCAAAGCGCACTGCCTTAACTTCCGCGCCTTATCTGAGTATTTAGCTCGATGGTCTTCGACTCCTGGGACATCTTCACAACACGAAACACGATGGAATCCCACCACATTACTGGTATTTTCGACAGAAATCATTTTCACCAATCTGATTTCGACTGCAGACATGGTAAAATCAAGTGCTATTCTGGTCTGCTGAAAATTGCCGGTGCGAGCGCTTAAGTTAACCCCATATAATGGTCGTTTTTACAACACTGTGTTGCGTGTAAACACTCTTAACAGTATTATCCAAAATTTCATAATTTTTAACCAAGCGATAATAAATAAAACATATAAAACTAATTGTCGCATTTTTTTTTCCGAGTCCAATCTTTATTTCCAGAATATCGATATGATTGTCTAGAAAAATTGGATGTATATTTTAGAACATATTAGAAACTTTCTTAAAGTGATTAGGTACCGTCAAATGGGGTATCTTGCAACAGGGGTGAAACTTGCAACATATCGACATGTAACCGTAATGTCATTTTGTTTAGCATTGAGTTGAATTATTATAATTTATTTGTCCGTTGATTGACCTTAGGGTAATATGTGGAAAACCGGGTTTAAAGACTTTCGGTATTAACTGGTAAAGACGTGTGTTTCAGTTCGCAGTAAAATAACAACTGTTTATTCTTCTGATAATTTCCTAGACCCTACTTTACACTCAGTGTACTCAGCTTAAGGCTGAGAACCCTTCCAGCGGGTTCAGCGGTTTTACCGCATGGCTCATGCCATTACAGCTCCTTCCCCCTAAAGTAGAAACATGCTACAGTCTTATAAACGCATAATCAAATTCATTTTCAACCTTACTTGCTATTTTACAACTTTCAGAATGCTAGATCAAATTAACAAATTGAAATTTAATGCTCGAAATGTCAACGAACGATTTTTAAAAATTAATGCTTAAGAAATCGAAAACTGAATGAACTCAGTAATAAACAAAATCTTGTAATCTTCGCTTCTTGTTCTTTCTCTTACTATGCCTATTCACTGTAGCACTTGAAGTGGGTCGAACATCCTCAGGGAAAGCTTCGATAGCCTGCTGATTAGAGGCCGTTGCAGGGTCCAACGATTCAACATTCTGATAGGATTGCCGATCCAACCGGGAAAACTCCTCGAATAAAAAGGAGTCGACAGCAAAGCCGTAAAAGTCTGAATCGGAATCCTCAGACAAGTCTTCCTCATCTCTTTTTCGTTTGTTGCTGTTGCGTGACTCAATGTTGTTGCTTGGCTCTGTTGAGGGCTGTGTCGGACTTTCTCCATTCAAAACAAAACCACGGGCATGTGGACGGCGAGAGTCCTGAGGGATCTTTAGCTGGCGTTTATGCGCCGAAACGATCCGGCCGCTCAGTGAAATCTGCTATGGCCGCAATGCAAAAACGGCAAACACTGCAATAAAAACGGCCCGAAAACAACAGCCCAGCAACAACAGCAAACTCTTCAATGGCACACGGGTCAAAAGCCAAACAGCAACAGCAGCAACTTCACAAAGGTTCGGGTCAAAAGCCAACAGCAACAACAGCTCCTCAAAATGATTCCTCCAATACGCCAATGGTAGGTCATCAACCGGCCAAGAGGTCGATGAACTCTTCCTGCACCTAACGTCCACCAGAAAATGCACCAACAGCAGCAACCACAGGGTCAACGTCCAGCAGCAACAACAAAAAAATGCAGTTTTGATGCAGTTTTCTCGCACCGACTTCACTCGCACACAAATCAGAAAACAATCTGACGTTTTTCGACTTTTTCCTCTTCGTTGACTGACAGACAATTTTACCGCCGCACTGCCACAGTTGACCAGTACACTGATTGCAAACGGCGTTCTTCTATTGTGCTGTGGATGAAAAGAAAATAGTCTTAGGAATTTCACAAAGCAAAGAGAGCTGATAATGGAGGACAATAAAAAGCTTCTTATTTCAATTGCTTATTGAAATAATGGTACTTATAACAAAAGTACGCTTCTTCCGTTGAAAATAAAAAATGGATAGCGGCAATTTCACGATTAAAAGCGATATTTCACGCCACGCTAAACCACAACACTGGAAGAAAAATCACTTCACTGAAACCTTTACCGGCACTAAAAACTGCGAGATTTTAAGAACTTCTTTTGCACGCAATAACAATTGGCGAATAATAGAAAAGAAAACCTTTTGGTTTTCACGGTTTTAGATTTTTCACCAAAATCCAACTTACGCCGAAAAATCCACGCCAAAAGCACAAGCGCCAGCGGTCGTGAAATGCACGGAGTGTCGGAAAACAAAATTCACCTCGTCGCCACTGTAATATGTGGAAAACCGGGTTTAAAGACTTTCGGTATTAACTGGTAAAGACGTGTGTTTCAGTTCGCAGTAAAATAACAACTGTTTATTCTTCTGATAATTTCCTCACAAGACCCTACTTTACACTCAGTGTACTCAGCTTAAGGCTGAGAACCCTTCCAGCGGGTTCAGCGGTTCTACCGCATGGCTCATGCCATTACACTTATGTCGTTTTCGTTTTTAGGAACTGGGTCGGTGATCAACACATAAACAAACCAACGTCAAACAAAGTGTTGTTCGATCGAACCTGAATCGGGTTGGGGTTGAAACTGTGATTCAGAACGGGTTGCGCCAGTTCCAACCTAGGTTCAAAAACGAATTCGACATTAGGTATACAACAGAAGATTTTGGCGAGGATTTAGTATTGCAATCTGGTCATCTTCGATACTGATTACTTATGCGAAGATTGCTCCAGATAAAGCTCATACAGTCCTTACCCAACGGAGATGGTTTTAGAGGTCCCTTTACTGAATTAAGCATGTAACCTTACTTGTCAGAGCGTTTCTAATAAATTGAAAAATAATTTTTAGCCAACACAGCAGAAAAAAATTTTTTTTCGGGGGAAATGATGTTTCGGTTAAGGATCACTTTGGTTTGGCCTTACGATCAATTACATTTCGTTGGTTTCCGGGTAATGATATAGAACCAAAACCACCATTTTTCCAAAAAGCATCAACCAAGCGTAAATTTGGTTTCACGGTAGGTATTCTGTGAAACCAAAAAACAAATTAATGATTGATGCTTCCTGGAAAAATGGTGACATTGGTTCTACACCAATATCTGGAAATAATACGAAAATACTTTCCTTCAAACTGCACATACCTACATACATACACTTCATCGGAATTCATCGACGTCGAATGATGAAAATCGCATCTGTTGATTGAACATTCTCTCCATCAGATTCGAATTGTGCTCAAAAGCTGAGTATTTTATAAGATTCCGTGTTGGAACGATGAGGTGAAACAGACGTGTGTCCTTGTTTCACTATGACATCTTATCGCAAAACAGATAAGCAAGTATAAACCAGGTGAAGTGTCTTCCTAGCTCTTTTTCTATTAAAGTCGTCATATACGTCGAAAAGATATTTGAATGGAGAACGACGCTTTTACCAAACCATTGCATTGTTTATCTCCTACCTGTTTGTGTACGTGGTTCCGCTCATCGTCGGAATGAATTCCCATAACGTGGAGGAAAGTGGGTGGCAGCGTCTCAATGTAGGTGCAGTACCCCACCCAATGGCTGATGGATGAGTTTGTTTTTCCTCCGAAGAAAAGCGAATACCGGAAACAGACAGGACGAAGTGCACGTGGCCTGCGTTGCGATGAATATTCAACCGACGACGACGAAAGCATCAAACCGCGCGCTCTGTGCGATGAGCCATTTCCGGTTGCGGTTACCATCCCCCCCGTAGCCAAGAGGTTCCCAAACATTAATAAATCGTGGTAGTTTTGCCAACATTCTTGGCCCCACATTTGAAAATCCGGCCCTGGTGCTAATGTGCAACGTCAAATACGAAGAAAAATAATACGTGAGCCTCTGGTTGTGCAGTTACAAGATAGCGAATTTGAAATGATCGTTGAAAGTGTGATCGAGTGAAAATTCGTCAATGTTACGGCTGGTTGTCTGCGCTTTTAGCTAAGTGGAAAATAAACATAATCGTCTCACAAATTTTCAAAATTTGTTGTGCTCTAAATCACAGCAATGCTCAAGAAAATCTATCATTGCATTTTTCATGCTTTCTGAAATACTTCTGCGCTTTCAGTTTAAAGACAATGGTTATGTTTTGAAAATTCCGAAATTCAACTCATTTCCCTTCATTCATGCAAAACCTGTCCATGTAATGTGAGTACTGCTGAAAATGTTTTATTTAAAATTAGAGAGGGCTATGGCGCACAGTTTGGTAAGCACTGCCCTAGCCAACCAACCATAAAACACCCTACCACTCAATTCTAGCTCTTGGGAGGAAAACTAGAACACCGATCGTGCCGGGAATATAATGCAACGTGTGCAATAATGTCCAATTTGCATACCTTTTGTAGGAGACGGGTGTGTGCGTGCTTCTTGCATGCATATGTATGTGCTTCAAATTGGCTAGGTGTTCGGAAGATGTATGGAAAAAATATTTGAAATTCAAAATAGATGTCTTTGGAGCACGGTTCCGTTATCGTCGTGCGGGGTGATATAGACCACCCGTTTGGAAGCATATCTAGGCTATAATGAGCGCCGAAAAACATATCTGTTGCAATTAGAGTGTCCATCTCGGGACAAAAAAATCCCGGGGTTTGATCAATTTCGGGATTTTCCGTTTCCCGGGATTTTATTTCTGATATCCCGGGAATCCCGGGATTCCCGAAATGTACGTAGAATTTGATGAAAACCACTAAATTTCAATGAAAAACAATGACATTTTTCCTCACTATCAACCTTCTTTGATAAAGTAGAAAAACATAATGAAAAATAGAATACACGAGTAATTATTTTCAAGAAAAGATCCATTTACAGTCGAATTGCGTTCGTTTCACGATCTTTAGGTGGGCTACGTTTTAATTGGGCTCCCGTTAGTTGGGCTATAGCCCACCTAAAACGAAGGCAAACGTCATTTTCTGACATAAGACGCAATTTATCAATGTTGGTAGCTCTGATTTTCTTTTGTTCCATGTTATTTGACAGCTAAAAAGTCAGCCCGATTACTGAAAGCCTTTCACTAGGTGGGCTACATGTTTGATGCAACGAACGAAAGTTAACTGTACCAAGTAGAAAACACATATTTTTATTTGTCTAGTTGCAAAGTTTTAATGATTTTCTTTTCTACATTAGCCATTTTTATAAACCTATGCTGAGATAACAAATTTGAAATTACACCTAAACTGCCGCAAATCGCAAGTCGGTACCATCTGTAAAAAGAAGGCATTGAGAAAATTGACTGAGAAGTTTTCAGTCTCGTTTTCCATACAAACATTCAAAAAATTCCAGGAGATTGGAACATGTTTCGAATACAATTCATAATTTGCTTTTCACTCCGTTACCTTTCCAAGAAAAATATAAAGATGACCAAGTAACGAATCATTTTTGTTTAAAACGATGCGAACATCTGCAGTGGGACTGACATGCGTTTACTTTTCATTATTGGACAAATCGACTGTGTGTTCTTTCCTAATTTTACTGAACAAAAAGTGATTTCTTGTTAGTGCAGCTGAAAGATCATTAGAAGATATGATAAAAACTGATATCAACTCAATTTTGACCAAAATGCAGATACCACTGACTTGCGATTCACGGCAGTAAATAATTTTCAGTAATTAACTTTTAGCATGATCTACAATACCTTCAATGATCTTTGATCGTTTGCTCTACAGTTTTTATGGCTTTTCAAATGTTTGAAGCAAATTGGTTTAATATTATGACTTAGGTTTTTATCATACTTCCATTAATAAGTGTTATAGAGAATTTGAAAAAAAAATCCACAGAAAACCCGTAATTAGTCAAGCTAAGTTTTGATTTTGGTTATGTTTTTTCACCAGAATATCTGAACAAGGTGATTTGCTATAATTAACACATTATTTTAAAAAGTTGCATTATCTGTTTATTTAATTGAAAAATACATTGTATTGTTAAATTTTAACGTCCATTTCAACCGAAATGCTAGTTTTATTAACACTGAAACAAGCGTTAAAGTAATGAGAACCATGAACAAGACTTAGAGTTTTTAAATTTACTACTCCAATCACGATTGAGCTGTCAAGCACGCTTTTTATTTACGTTTTGGTCCCTATCAATCCAACCGCATCGATAGCCGAGCGGTACGCGTTCACACTTGACAATCGCAAGATCCTCGGTTCGATTCTGGCTTGGTGCGAGTTTTTAACCATGATATAGTGATTTTTACTGTCGAAATGGCACCATGGTAAAATTGAATGCACAAAATATTTGAAATAAATGCAAATTTACACCCTCATTCTTGTTTACGGCGGATCCAACTTTCGATCGAATCCTATTCGTTCGAATCCATTGCCCATTTGATTTTGCTGGCGTAAACGAGAATGCGAAAGGGTTTTCGATCGAAAGCGCATTCGTACGTAAACAAGAATAGGGGTGTTAGTCTGCACAAATCAAGTGCCGTTGTGTATTTAATTTAACCCTGTAATATAGTAGTTCTCAGTGAAAAAATTGATAAATCCCGGGATTTCCCGGGACAAGCATAGATTTTTGTCCCGAATCCCGGGACGAGCAAAATGGCCGGGAAATGGACAAACTAGTTGCAATATGTATCTGTGTCTCAGGGGTTATTTGATTGTTGGTTGTAATGCTTCTTTCAAATCTCAATAATCTCACGTCCGTCCATCAAGATTTTCATGGTTCTATCCATACCGTAAAACGGGATAACTTTGATTATTTCTGCAACCTAAACATGAGAAAACCCATGACAAAAGCTTCCACATTGATTTCAATATGCATCAATTGTGTGTTTAGAACAGAAATGAACCAAATTGAATGAAATGCATAATATAAATGTTATGTATCTAGATAAGGCAATAAGGTTAGCGATAATGATCTAGGGATAAAACTCAGCGAAAGTTCATATCCGCTAATGTTAATTGAGATCCTCATCAGGCAATACTATTGCTAGAGTATAAAAGCAATCAGAGAGATTGTGAAGGCCTCTTTCATCTATTGCTCTTCGAGCGAACAACAACACTCATTGTAAGTATAGTTGGTAAGAATAAATAAGTGAAACCAACAACGCGTGTGATAGTTACTCCCAGCCTCCGAACTCCCCGAATACAACAAAAGTTGGCGACGAGGTAAAGTGGAGAGTGTAGTGACGATCGACGAAAGTGTACCTACCGCATGGCGAAAATCACGTGCAGCGCAGAAACGGAGTGAGGTTAAGTGCTACCGTTTGTTCAGTGCACAATAGGCTGATACACAAAAGCGTATCCAGTTTTGAAGAGCACGTGTCGCGAAACGAAGTGTGTTATTGCTATCGTTTGATCAGTGTGGAACGTTCCAAAGATGACCGAGGAAGACCATACCAAACACGTGGTGGCCGGACCGTCCGGTAGTGTTAAAATCGCGATGAATTTCGGATCGTTTGATAACTACGTCGCGGGTGATGACTTTGAAGTGTATGAGGAAAGGATGCTTCAACACTTTCTTCTGCATGACATTCCAGAAGGCAGAAAAGTGGCGTTTCTTTTAACGCATCTCGGAATGGACACGTATGCCATTCTAAAGAAGTTATTGCAGCCCGTGAATCCTAGCACTAAAACGTACGCGGAGTTAGTAGCAGCGCTCAAAAAGCACTTTAGGCCGGATGTGAATAAGGTTAGTGAGCGATATCGATTCCATCAGGCAGATCAGAAAGCGGGTCAAATAGTGTCGGAATACGTGGTAGAATTGAAAGCTCTCGCGGAGAAGTGTGAATTCGGTGATTTTTTGACGGAAGCCCTCCGAGACAGGTTCGTGTTCGGTATATACGACAGTAGGCTCCGTACCCACCTACTCAAGCAGAAAAACCTAACTTTCGAAAAAGCGGTGGATGAAGCGTTGAACTGGGAATTAGCCGAAAAGGATAATAAAGTGCGGGAAAACGTGTTGAGTGCGCACGTGGTGCGATCTGGTAAGTCATACCGGAGTCGTAGCAAAAGTCGTTCGAAGTTCGCGAATAGCAATGGCGGTCAGAAAAATCAATATGGCCGGCGAAGAGTGTGTGAAAAGTGTGGTAGAGATCACGAACAAGGGAAGTGTCCAGCGAAAAGTTGGAAATGTTTTGCGTGTGGCAGGCAAGGACATGCTGCAAATGTGTGCTTTTCGAAAAATTCGAAGCAAAATCGTAGTGGAAGCCAGGATTCGAGAAGAAACCAGACCGTAGGCACGGTTGGTGCTGGTGAAGATTTGGCAACAGAAATAGCAAATCTTCGGATGCAGTTGAATTCGGTGAAGAACGAGACCTTGTTAGTGAAGAGCAAGGAAGCAACCGAAACGTTATTTGTGGACAACCGACCGATTGAGTTTGAAATTGACAGTGGGGCATGTGCTACAGTGATTAGTGACAGTTTGTACCGAAAGTGGTTCTCGAGTCGTCCGTTGTTCAGTATAAACGATGATTTTTCAACTGTAACGGGACAAGGTATTAAAGTGATTGGGGGATTCAGTGCAGATGTGTCCAAGTGTCAGCGTGGTCCGAGTGAAAAACTTGCGCTAGTAGTGATCGAAAGCAGCAAAACCTTCAGACCGCTACTGGGGCGCACGTGGATGGACGTCCTCTGGCCCGGATGGAGGAACAAGTTCAAGGAAAGTATCGTGAGTATGAACCGTGTTGAAAGTACCCTCCTTGATTCGATTCGTTTGAAATACCCCAATGTGATTTGTGACGATAACACTCCAATTCGTGAGTTTGAGGCGGAGATTGTCATGGAAGACAACGTTAGCCCTATTTTCCACGTTGCTTATTCACCACCCTTTCAACAACGACCAGCGATTGAGGCTGAGTTGAATAGATTGTGTCAGGAAAACATTCTGAAGAAAGTCGCGTTTAGTAAGTGGGCTTCTCCCATAGTTGTTGTGCCTAAGCCCAATGGCAGCTTGAGACTGTGCATTGACTGTAAGGTAACCATAAATCCTTATTTGCGTTCGGAACATTACCCGTTACCGAGAATCGACGACATTTTTGCCAAGTTTGCAAACTGTAATTTCTTTTGCGTTATCGATCTTCGTGGTGCGTATCAGCAGTTGAAAGTTTCGGAAAACTCTCAAGCGTATCTAACAATTAATACGCACATAGGACTTTTTCAGTATGTGCGATTGCCCTTTGGCGTGGCGACTGCTCCATCGATCTTCCAAAGTATCATGGATCAGATCTTAGGAGACATAGAAGGATGTGTAACGTATTTAGACGACGTGCTGATAGGAGCAAGAACATTAGAAGAGTGCAAGCAAATTTTAGACAAGGTGCTAGAACGTTTAAGCAGATTCAACGTGAAAATCAATACCGAAAAGAGCAAGTTTTTTGTAACGTCTGTGGACTATTTGGGTCACACAGTTAGTAGTGATGGAATTCGTCCAAATCAGTCGAAAGTAACTGCAATTGTGAATGCACCAGCTCCTACAAACATTAGTGAACTACAATCGTACTTGGGACTGTTGAATTACTATTCAAAGTTCATTCCGAACATCTCTTCAGAGTTGAGAGTTCTGTACAGATTATTGCGAAAAGATGTTGTGTTTAGTTGGGATAGTGATTGTGAGAAGTGTTTTGTGAGAAGCAAAGAGCTGATTTTGAAGAACAATGTGTTGCAACTCTACGATCCAAACAAACCAATCGTGGTTGCAGCGGATGCCAGCCCTTATGGCATAGGCGCTGTGTTATCGCATATAGTAGATGGAGAGGAAAAACCAGTCATTTTTGCCTCGTGTACATTATCGCCTGCTGAGAAAAATTACTCGCAGCTTCATAGGGAAGCTCTAGCCATAATATTTGCTGTGAAGCGTTTCCACAAGTACATTTATGGACATCGTTTTAAACTCGTGTCAGATTGTGAAGCGTTGAAGGAAATTTATCATCCTCGTAAAGGAACATCAGTGATTTCAGCATCTAGACTTCAACGTTGGGCAGTGATTTTGTCTATGTACGATTACGAATGGGAATACAGGCCGAGTAGGAATTTGGCTCATGCAGATGCATTGTCCAGATTACCTGTGTCAGGTGGCACAGAAATTGAAGAACTGTCCATCAATAGATTGCAACAATGTCCAGAATTACCGTTGAAAACTTATGATGTAGCGGAATTCACAGTGAAAGACGATATTCTTGCGAAGGTTTATGATTATGTTCTGTATGGATGGCCTCGAAAAATCCCAGATTCGTTGCACTATTATTACAAATTGCGTAATTCGTTAAGTTGTCAAGATAATTGCTTGTTCTACGGTGATCGATTAGTGATTCCAGATAGGTTGCAGAAAATTGTGCTTAAAATGCTTCACACTAATCATGATGGAATAGTTAGAGGAAAGATGTTAGGTAGAGGATTATTTTGGTGGAAAGGTATGCAAAAGGACATTGAAGAGCATTTCAAACAGTGTTCAGTGTGTGATCAGAGACGAAGCGTTCCTAAAGAAAAGGTAACATCTAAGTGGTCAAGTTGTACGCGTCCAATGGAAAGGATCCATATAGACTTTTTTGAGTTTGAAGGCAAGATGGTGTTACTGATTATAGATTCATTCACAAAGTTCATTGAAGCAAGAGTGATGAATAGAACCAATGCAGAACAGGTTAACGAACGGTTAGAAGAATATTTCAAGTTTGTGGGATTGCCAGAGCAAATGGTATCCGATAACGGGCCTCCGTTCAGTTCGTTTGAGTTTGTGCAATATTGGGAATCGCGTAACGTTAAGGTTATCAAATCTCCAGTGTACCACCCACAATCGAATGGTGCTGCTGAACGAGGTGTTCAGACCGTGAAGAACTTTTTGAAAAAGAGATTGTTAGAGAAACAAGGCAACAGAGAACCATTATCAAGGAAACTGAATGACATTTTAGCTTGGTATAATAGTACTCCTTCGACAGTTACTGAGAAGTCACCCGGTGAGATGATTTTTAGATTCAAACCAAGAACTGTATTGACAAGTATTAACCCGAAGACAAGATCATGTGAGACAGGGACAGATAAGGTAAATCGTAAGAGTGTAACGTTTGATGAATCCAAAAATGCGGAATATGTTTATGATGTCAAAAAGAAAAATTTTTCAAAAGAAAATTGTAACTCCAACCAAGATTTTAAAAAAGGGGAAAAGGTTATGTACCGAAATCATTTTAAAGAATTAGTGAGATGGATTCCAGCAATCATTCTTGAGAGAATCGGAAAATTTCTGTATAAAATAAAGTTGGTGGAGAACGATAGTGTTAAAAATGTTCATGTAAACCAGTTAAGATATCCAAGCTCAATTGTAAAAACGAATATTGCAAAAGTGCCAGAACGATCATCAGAAAATATAACAATTAAGCGTAGGCGTAGTGAATCGTTAGGTGAATCACCACCTAGAAAATTTCAAGCTGATGAGAGACAAAATCGATGTGGATCAAATGAATCAATTTTCCTCAGAAGATCAGTAAGAACCAGAAAGTTACCAGAGTGGTTTAGATTTGAAGATTATGAAAGGTAGTAGTAATAAATCAAAAAGGGGAAAGTTGTTATGTATCTAGATAAGGCAATAAGGTTAGCGATAATGATCTAGGGATAAAACTCAGCGAAAGTTCATATCCGCTAATGTTAATTGAGATCCTCATCAGGCAATACTATTGCTAGAGTATAAAAGCAATCAGAGAGATTGTGAAGGCCTCTTTCATCTATTGCTCTTCGAGCGAACAACAACACTCATTGTAAGTATAGTTGGTAAGAATAAATAAGTGAAACCAACAACGCGTGTGATAGTTACTCCCAGCCTCCGAACTCCCCGAATACAACAATAAACAGGATGTTGTATATCTAGGGCAAGTGTACCATTAGTGGTGCACCTAAGGGAAAACTGCTAAAACATGGTGTCAAAATCATGAAATATATGATTTTAACGTATCATTCGATAGATCTTAAATCCTTCTATCATTCAAATGTATAAAAATCACGATTCATTTGAAATTTTCCTGCAAAAAGCCTTGCACCAATAATAGGAACACTGTTCCTTTAGTGGAGGTATGTTTTAAGAATGGTTCCTTTAGTAGCGCAATCCATTGATTTCTTATGGGACCCTCCACTATGGGTACTGATGCACCACTATAGGTGCAAAGGAGCAAAAAAATAAGCAAAATAATTGTTTTAAATAGTTTTACGGTCAAATGTCATGAATATTTTTCGATTACTTGTCTCATTTTCGCATCGTACATAATATAAAAATATCATATAATCATTTATTAGCGCAAAGCATGCCAAAACACACTACCTCCACTATTGGAGCTACCTCCACTAAGGGAGCGTTTGCCCTATAGATGCTTTAACTTTATATGAAAATTTCTAACATTATTCCAAAAATAGCCCCAAAAAGAAAAAAAAACTTTTCGCTGAGATATTAATAATCGAATTTAAGTTCTACTTTGAAATGCCTATCGAAAAACATGATAAACTCGTTAAAATTTCATCCAAATGATCAATTGTAAGCATTTGAAAAAAATTCTAAAACGTCGATTTTTTTATTTGCTGGATGTCTTTAGTTTTTGGTAGTTTCTTTTCAGGAAAGAATATTCGACGAATTTGCGTTCAGTGAGATGACATTCGAAGAAAAGTAGCACCATTGGTAAAAACAAACCAGGCAGGTGCCCTAACTATTATTACGGTGTCCGATCATTAGGCCGAATTACGTTAGGCCGAAGTACGCAAGATCGATGTATGTATGTAGGTCCGAATGGGTTATCTGGCCGAAGTACGTTAGGCCGAATGAATCATTAACCAGGAATATTTAAACCCCAATTAGAACAGTTCTTTCAATGATTTGATTGTTTTTTTTTATTATTTAGAATTTTGTTCTTTTTTTTTATAAAAGGATTCATTTGAATACAGGTGGTCCTCAATTATTCTATTACTCAATTCTCTTCAATAAGGTCAAGTAAAAAGAACAATCCGCTTAAGAATAAGCGTGAACATATTTTTGCTCATCATGCGAGCTCATTGTTAATGTTTTCATCAGAGATTCTCCGTTTTCCTGTTGATATTTAGAGAGATTATCATTAAACACAGTGTTTTTTTTTTTCATTTTTTAAATAAGTTTATTCTTTTAATTTTTGCTGTCATAGTGCTTTTTAGAAATTTGAGATACTTTTTAGAAACTGTACTTTCAAATTATATCATTTCATTGGTTTTTAGCACTTCTTATATTATAAAGAAAGAAATACACACGCAAGTTCTATCAGAAGCTCAACGCATCCCGCAATGGCTTCGTGCCGCGAGCCGAGATGTGCAGGGATAAGGATGGGAGCATTTTGACGGATGAGCGTGAGGTGATCGAGGTGGAAGCGGCACTTCGATGAACATCTGAATGGCGCTAAGAGCACAGGCAATGAAGGTCGGGACTAGCTTTGCACAGTATTTCGATCGGTCGAAATCGTGAACTTAATTCTGTAGCACCTTTAAACGTGTTTTTTTCGGAATGGTGTCTTCGGACGAAAATTTTCTAAAAATATAGCGCATATATTGACGGTACATGTTAGTTCGCAACTTTGCCACGGCCGGCGCTGCGAAAATATATTTTTTTAAATGACGATCTTTCAATATGATGTCTTCGGCAAAGTTGTAGATAATTCAAATACAAACAACTTTGCCAAAAACACCTAGTGTGTATTCAGCCGCATTTCCAAAATACGGGAGTATTTTATGAACGACCCCCTAAAACTAGTTTTTCTCGTATATTTTGAAAATGCGAAGTTTCCGGTAGCAACAATGTTCTACAAAATTGTGTAAACAATCAAAATGAATCATTCTCTAGAAGACACTAGGTTTCCAAAGATCAAGGAAAAGCAGTTATAACCATTTAAGAACAAAAATCAGTCATTTTTGGGGTCCGTGTATTTATTCGGGTGGCAGGTGGTGGCAGATGAAACCTAGTAGGATTCAAAATACATCATTATTAGTTGTAAATGTCGATAGTGTCATTAATATCCACAAGTATCCCTTCTACTTAGAGGAAGTTTCAACAATGACTCTAATTACCCTGTAGTACTTAGTTATATGATGGGTAGAGGGCTATGTGGCTCCATACTTCTTCTTTTTCTTCTTCTTGACATATTCTTCATCATTACCCACAACCAATAGGTTTCAAATACATTTTTGAAGAAAGTTCTCAAATTCGAGAAATAACGCTTTACGAAATGACTCGCCCTACAACTTGAGATTTTTACGTTTTTTTCGTACATCCCAAGTAACCAAATAGCACTCTAATTCGCTCCGCGTACTAGCATTATACAGCTGACACGCTTAATTGGTCGAATAGTAGCACTAAAAGACCAAAAAGATGAACTAGCAGGCTAGTGTTTATTTGAGATATACACTATGACACGTGCAAGCACGATGCGGTGAGTAGCAAATTAAGTGATGTATCACATTCAAATCCAAAAATCAGGCAAGAGCCTCAATACCCGATCATTTTGTAAATGAGTGTTGCAACCGTAAGAATTGCGTTTACATTTAAACACTGATTTGATTCACAGAATGGTGATTCAATGATTTAGTCTTTTCTCAACAGAATATTTCACCAAATTTGCATAGCTTGCACTTACTATAGTGTCTATGTACGAAAAATAGTAAAAAACTGCAAGCGGAAAATAGATGTATGGCGAGTCATTCTGTAAAGACTAATTGAGAACTTTCTTCATAAAAGTATTTGGAACCTATTGAGTGTGTGTATAAAGATGAAGAATGTGTCAAGAAGAAGAAAAAAAAAGAAGTTTGGAGTCACATAGCCCTCTACCCATCATATAACTAAGTACTTCAGGGTAATAAGAGTCTTTGATGAAACTTCCTCTAAGTAAAAGGGATACTCGTGGATACTAATAACACTATCGACATTTACAACTACTAATGATGTATTTTGAATCCAACTAGGTTTCATCTGCCACCACCTGCAACCCGAATAAATATACGGACCCCAAAAATGACTGATATTCACACTTAAATAATTATACCTGTTTTTCCTTGATCTTTGAAAACCTTGTGTCTTCTAGAGAATGATTCATTTTGACTGTTTACACAATTTTGTAGAACATTGTTGCTACCGGAAACTTCGCATTTTCAAAATATACGAGAAAAACTAGTTTTAGGGGGTCTTTCATAAAATACTCCCGTATTTTGGAAATGCGGCTGAATACACACTAGGTGTCTTTGGCAAAGTTGTTTGTATTTGAATTATCTACAACTTTGCCGAAGACATCATATTTAAAGATCGTCATTTCAAAAAAAAATGTTTTCGCAGCGCCTCCCGTGGCGAAGTTGCGAACTAACATTTACCGTCAATATATGCGCTATATTTTTAGAAAATTTTCGTCCGAAGACACCATTCCGAAAAAATCACGTTTAAAGGCGCTACAGAATTAAGTTCACGATTTCGGCCGATCGAAATACTGTGCGTTGGGCAAATTTGACTAGAACATCGATGTTTCTGAATCGATTCAAATTTGATATGTAGAACCGATTCATCGATTTAATCGAATCGTTTGAATCGATATCTTTAAATCGATTCGATTAAAAAGCTCATATGAAAATTCACAAAACATGTTCTTAAAGTAAAACCAAAAGCATGAGCATATGTTCTTCAAATTCCTTCAATTGAATTACCTACTTTTGAGATTAAAAATTCTATAATGAAGACTGCAAGGTTCAATTTCAATTGTAAACAAAAAATCGAATGAAGAATGGGGCTGAAGAAAATCGATTCACTCGATTTTGAGTGCTCCTAACATCGATTTAAAAAATCGATTAATCGGAACGAAAAAATCGATTTTCGGAACATCGATTTAAAATCGCCCATTGCTAGTCGGGACAACAGAGGAAATGCCTTCGTCGGTACTGCCGAGGATGGAAACCAACCAGCCCCCACTTTGAGGGAGGTTAAGGATGCCATTCACCAGCTCAAGAACAATAACCTGTAGTAAACGGGTTCGTGATAAGTTATCAAGCTGGCTTTGTTGACGGCCGATCGACAACGGACCAGATCTTTACTGTACGGCAAATCCTTCAAAAATGTCGTGAATACCAGGTCCCAACGCATCTCCTTTTCATCGATTTCAAGGCGGCATACATGTACAAAACGCTCATAAGGCCGTTGGACATCTATGGGCATGAAACGTGGACGATGCTCGAGGAAGACTTGCAAGCACTTGGGAGTCTTCGAACGTCAGGTGCTTAGGACGATCTTTGGCGGTGTGCAGGGAAACGGTGTGTGGCGGCGAAGGATGAACCACGAGCTCGCCCAACTCTACGGCGAACCCAGTATCTAGCAGGTGGTCAAAGCTGGAAGGATACGATGGACAAGACATGTTGCAAAAGTGCCGGACAGCGACCCTGCAAAGATGGTGTTTGCTTCGGATCCGGTCGGTACAAGAAGGCGTGGGGCGCAGCGAGCTAGGTGGGCGGATCAAGTGCGTATCGATTTGGCGGGCGTGGTGCATAATCGAGGATGGAGAGATGCGGCCACGAACCGAGTATTGTGGCGTGAAATTGTTGATTCAGTGTTATCTGTTAAGATGTTAACTAAATAAATTAAGTAAAACGTTCCGTTTGTTCTTTACTTTACATGATGGCCACGGTTAAAGTCATCACAACCATCCACCTCTATCAGGGCTTTGGACCTACCTCTGGGTATCAACAGTTTCAAGTTCTTTCGGAACTATGGTGAGCCATCATGCGCTAGCAGCGATAGAACGTAGTAGCCTAATAAACCTGTGAAGGAAATATACTGCCCATAACTGAATATTTGTCACATTCGACATTTTTGCCAATTTCGAGTTAATACCGGGGAGAGTCATCAAATGATAAATACTTTCGATGCAATATGAGTTTTACAAAATTGCAGACTCAAATAAGCACTTTTGAATTCTTGGTAATTTTTAGAAATTTTAGTTTCGTCCCACACTGCTATAAAATTTACACTTGGTATGGACCAATGCACGAGTTCACTCGTTGACGTTTGAGCGGTGCCGTATTATTTACGTGACTATGGAAACGAGTGAATTTGGCACCGCTCAAACGTCAAATTAGTGAACTCGTGCATTGGTCCATTCCAGTTACTCAATGCCTACTTTTGTCGAATGTTACAAATATGTAGTTATGTGCACGGTATACACAATAAGGTAGGCTATTCCCACGTGTAAACAACGATTTTCCATCAAACCATGTGTCGTCATTCCTATCGTCAAGCTTGAGACCCTGAGGATAGTAAAGGAGAGCAGGCCTTGCTTTCTTTTGCACTTGTTCGAGTTTGCGATAGGAATGACGTCACTGCCAATTTTCATTTTTCGGAGTATAATACCTTGTGTCTGTTTACCGTGGTTATGGGCAGTATACTAGATGTTTCAATAGCCAAGTGCTTGGGAGTTTTCCTGTATTTCTAGTGCGAAAATTACCTGACCGAGGTAAACTTAGCTGAGCATGCCGACCCTGAGGCAGTTGAATCGTCTGAATGGAGTCTCTATGACGCTCCCGATTGGCTGATAGATACTTACTTCAGGGTGGAACTAAAGCTAAGAAAAAATATATACAGGACTTTGAATTTTCCAAGTTTAGTTCGTCACAGTCCTTATGATAGTAAATTACCATGTGTTGCCAGTCACCCCGTTTAACGGCATACAAATATTATCGTTATAGCAAAGTTATCTTAATTTTAATCAAGGATCGTGATTATCGCTCTGGTTGAAAAAGACAGTAGGAAGAGGATCATCAAATCATTTACCTTTTTCAAACACATTCGTTAATCTTTGGTACACTTCAGTTTATTTGTCTTTCTTTTCGAATTCAGTGATTGCATATGTTTATTTATACTACAATGATTACGCGACTTGCCAATAAAACCGTAATTCAAAATTTTACCATAAAAGAGTCGCTAAAGCTAAAACTAGATAGGAAATTGCTATCTATGTGCAATTGCTTAACAAGCATTACAACTCCATCCGCCTAGATGTATTTATGAATTGTGAAAATGGTAATTTTAATCCTAAAATTTGAACAATCCGTTTCTCGACAAGGCAAACTCTCTCGATTGTGACTCGAATTCTTCAACCACAGCCCTATTAATCCTATTCATAATTATATAATTCATGGTGAAAATAAGAAGACATACGTATTGAAAAGGAATACGAGCCTTAGATAACGGTGATGTAAAGGCACACATTCCTTAGGCATTACTTACGAATCCGTACGGTGGCGCTGTGGGTTCCCGCCCGGGGAGAAACGCCACCTGTGAGTTGTTTGGCGACCCGTTGTTGCTCGTCAAACTTTCGTTCGGATTGGCCAACTCCTGCTGTTGCATTCGGGCCAGCACCAGCGCCTGGCGGCGTTTCTCGTTGACCATTTTGAAGTACACCTGCACGGCCAGGGCAGTCACAATGAACACTCCGCAGACGATGCCCACGATGGCCCATGGTGAGAATGATGAGCTGGACTCGTAATGAATGCCGGCTAGGTGGGTTCGATCTTGTAGTGCCGTTTCCGTATTTTGACCAGCGAGGATCACCTTATTATTGTCACTGGCCGATATTATCCTCGGTTGATCTCGGGTAACCACTGCTGGAAGCTGGAAACCAAGTGTGTACGGTTCCATCTGGCCTCGCAGTTGGGGTATGTACTGGAGAACGATATCTTGCGATCGCACGTGGCACATCCGGGTGAGTTTGAGCATTCCGACTCCACTGAGCTCGATATTTTTGCTGTTTCCGAGCCCAAAATTGACCACGATCATCGTACGATTTGGGACGGCATAAACCCAGCGGTTGGGATCGGCCAGTTGGATCCATATTTGATGGCGAAGCTGAAGGCGATTAACGCGACAATCTGAATCGGCGGTTGTACGATTGAAGAACGACGTTACGATACAATCTTCCGCCGAGGTCAAGTTCTTGATGAGATGATGAGTGTTACATAGGGCAAAGTCGTTCAGATGATTGCAGCTTTTGTACTCATCATAGTTCATGATCATACCGAGATGATGTTCTTTGTTGTAAACCAACACGTCGTTTTCTAAAGGGAACATCTTCAAGATACCGTCCACCATCTTGGGGACACTTGTACCCTTGAGGGTAGTGTACTGTACCTTGTTACAAAGTGGCAACAGGATGCTGACCTTCAGCTTACAGTCGTCCACATATGCAACCACCTTGGAAAGGGGATACAATTTGATGACGTCCCGTAGGTTGAACTGAACCGGAAAGGTGAAATCTTCCGGCAGTATCTTTTGAAGCTTTTCGATTTCGTTCAACAACCGAGTGGGACTGACAATGTCATCACTCAAAGAAACCGTACTTGACGACTGCAAAAGCTTCATGAACAATTCCTTCTTCCGAGTAATTTTGTTCAGCAGAATGTCCATCATCAGCAGTTGTCCCTCTCGGCTGTAATCGATCGTTCCAGGTTTCTTTGGATCCACTTGAAACATGTTACCGCTCAATACGGATATTGCTTTGTTAGTAGAGTCGAAGAAGTGTTCAACTTTCGAGGACTGCGTTTCAAGTTGATGGTCAACCTTCTTGAAACTTTCGTCGATTTCATCTCGATCCTTATCATCCATCAAGCCGAACCACGATTTCAAAATGCCCCTCTTGGTTCGCCTCTTGTCATCGCACAGGCTGTTCAGCAAACTTTGAAAGTCGTTCAACTCCCTCGTCAACTCGACGATATTCCCAATGCTTTCGCAACTTCCGGGAAACTTTTTCATCATTTCGTTGCAAGCTTTGATCAGCTTGTCCACGCTACTATTGGCCACCGATATTTCGCCGATGAATTCCTTCAGCTCGTAATCCGCCTGCAATGTCCAAGTGCTGACCTGGATTTTCACCGGCTTCAGGTTCTCAAAGTAGATCCCATCGCTGTAGATGGGAATGTTGCTAACCGGTAGATCGTTGTATGACGCTGCTGCAACTGCTGGCGGTGTTTTCCCTATTCCAACATTGAGCAGCAGGGCAAGCATCACTTCCAAACGGGACATTTTACTCGCCATACGCGTTTACAACAAGTTACGTAACTGAAAAATTAAGAATATGTTAGTCAACTATTATAGTAATTACACGGTGTGTCTAAGGGTGTCTACTAGACCGTTCCTTACTTTTCGAAAATGCGAAATGTTATAAGTTTGTCATAGTAAAGTGCTCGAAAAAAAAAAAATGGGAAAAATTTGAAGTCCGTTCGTGGACGCTAAGTGGTCCTCCAACGACCCTAAAGGTATCAAGTATAGATGACCCCTGTGCGCCAAATCGACCTCGCTGCCCTAGTGTACGCAATACGAGCACGAAAAGTCACTAGTAACAAATTTAAAATCAGCATATAACTTTAAGTAAAATAATGTTTTATACTGTGGATATTTTCATAACACTGCACGCTGACATGAAATTCAGAACTACAAAGGTATCGTTCAAATATTACGTAACGCAACAGAGGGAGGAAGGGGGTCGTCCGTAGCGTTCTGGATCATACAAAAGCTTTAAAAATTTAGCGGAACGTAATATTTGAATCATCCCAAAGAAAACAAACGTCTATGCTGATTATCAACGCGCGCTGGAGCACTAGAGCAGCGACACAGACAAACAGACGTCACACTCTCATAATTGGCCATCGACCACCTTTTTAACGGTCGGTTCAAAAATATGGTATGTGGCCGATTCACCACCCGCAGCGCTCGCATCGTTTTTGTTCGTGTTTGACGTTTGCACACTACCGCCATCTGTTGGCCTATCGGCCAAACACACCGATTTCAGCATTGGGCGTACATGTCCTCGCGACTATGATTTTGATCGACATTTGTTCTAAGTGTTACGTCTGTTTGTCTGTGGCAGCGATCTGGATTTTGTGCACGGGGACATCTACGCCTAATACCTTCAGGGCCTTTGGGTTGCCACTTAGCGTCCACGAACGGACTTAAAATTTTTACCTGATTTTTTTCTTTCCAAAACGAGCACTTTATAATAACGAACTTATAACATTTCGCATTTTCCAAAAATAAGGGACGGGTTAGTGGGCACTCGTTAACAGAAATGAAATTCTCTGATATTTCCAGGTTTTACAAAGTAATTTTACAGGTTAATTTCAGGTAGGTTAAAAAAATTAAACAATAATGTTGATTCAATAGTGTTTCAAGCTATCATATTTTTTAATACATGTTGTAGCTATTTCAAAGTGGAACAATATCAAAACTTAAGTTTTATTGAACTGAATTCTATTCATCATTTTGAACTGAACGAAACGTCAGTTTACATCATTCTTAAAGTTTATTTGTCACTACTTTACTAGTGCGAAAATAGATCATGCACTATTCATTTTTGGCCCGCGTTCAGTGAAGAAACCTCAAATGGTTTCCATAGGCCGTTTGGATACTTATAAGACAGCGTAATCAAGATCCACTTTTCTATCCAGGATCCAAGAATTCCTGTAGGGGTTATTCGAAAAAAAATCCATTCTTTTCTAGGAATTTCTCTAGAATTTCATCCAAGTATTATCCAGTGAACTTTGCTGCCACCAGGGGGATGGCCATCAGTAGCAGCTACTTTGCACGCAAAGATATCCGCAAGCACACCTGGCAAAACCCAAATGGCGATATTTGCAACCAAATCGACCATGTTCTGGTAGATGGCCGACATTTTTCCGATGTACTAATATCGACTCAGACCACTATCTCGTTGTAAGCAAAATTCGAGCGCGATTATCAACCGTTTCCGAGTTCTAGAAATCGGCAATCGTTGCGTTTCAATATCCAACGCCTGTCAGCAGATGGTGTAGGTACTGCTCAACGAAGACCAAGGAACGGTTGGTTCGACGAGGAGTGCCAGAGAATGACGAACGAGAAGATCTTGGCTAGAAGCCGGATGCTGGTGTCTGATAGCCGTCAGAGCAGAGAGCGGTACATGGAAGCAAGGGCAGCCGAAAAACGGATCCATCGCAGAGGCAGTAATTGCTCAGGCGCAAGAAGCTATGGAACAGAACGACATGCGACGGTTATACGAGTCCGTAAATGGTGTGCGGAGAAAAACAGCGCCTTCTCCCGCCATGTCCAACGACCGCGAAGGAAACTTGCTGACGAACTAAACAATGGTGGCCGCCAGGTGGAAAGAGTACTTCGAGTCATTGTTGAACGGAGATAATGGAAGCGCTTGGTGGATCGAAATCAAGTATGCGAGTGGTGGACGAGATTTCGCCACCGTTCGTAATCTTAGATGGATTGAAACAGGGTGACGCTCTTTCTAACTTGATGTTAACATAACGCTCGAACGTGTTATCAGAAGAGCCGGTGTGCAGAGAAGCGGTACCATTATCACACGTTCTCATATGCTCCTTGGCTTTGCGGACGATATCGACATCATCGGGATTGACCTTCGAGCAGTGGAAGAGGCGTTCATGCCTTTCAAGAGGGAAACAGCGAGAATCGGGCTCTCGATCAACACCACAAAAACGAAGTACATGATAGCTGGTGGTCAACGTGGGTCCGGACGTGTTAGTGGTAGCGAAATGGTACCAGGAGGTGAAAATTTTGAAGTGGTGGAAGAATTTGTGTATTTTGGAACACTAGTGACATGCGATAATGATGTTACCCGCGAGGTGAAAAGACGTATTGCAGCTGCGAGTCGGGCTTTCTACGGGCTCCGTAACCAGCTGAAGTCCCGTAGCCTACAAACGAAAACAAAACTCGCGTTATACAAGACACTGATCTTTCCGGTTGTCCTATATGGCCATGAATCATGGACATTGAAGGAAGTCGAACGGAGAGCTTTCGGGGTGTTTGAACGTAAAGTGCTGCGAACAATACTCGGCGGTAAACTAGAAAACGGCATCTGGCGACGTCGCATGAATCACGAGTTGTACCAAGTGTATAAAGAGGTGAATATTGTCAAGATAGATTGTTTTTTTTTTTTGATTACATCTGAAAACTATCTATGGAATCTTCTAAAACTTCTTTGAAAGCCCAGGAGTTCTGTGTTAATTAAGGATTATTTTAAAGCTTACACAGGTTTTATTAGAGGGTACTTTAGGATTTTCTTCAGAAGTACCTTACGGATTTATTTTTCAGAACCAAATTTTCATCGTTCCCTTGAAGATATTCCTGCAAGAATTCCTGTAAAAAACGTCCAAGACATACTTTAGAAAATTTCATAGTGGAGTATTTTTTTGTAGAAATCTTAGAAGGAATCTCTGGAGCAATTGCTGAAGGTATTTTCAGATAAATCTCTAGTTGAAATCTTATATAAACCCTGGAAGGAAATCCCTAGAAATCCCTCAGACATTTCTGAAGAAGTTATCAATTGAATTTTATAAGACGTTCTGACCATGAATTTTGTAGGATGTCCCAGGAAAACCTATGGATGAATCACTGGATAAAATCTTGGAGCAATTAGGACTTTCTTGAAAAATTTCTAAATGAATTTTTATGATTTGTGAAATAATCTTTGGAGAATTTCCATTTCTGTTGTACTTCTTGGAAAAATCAAGGCTTAATTTTTGAGGTATTCTAAGCGAAGTTTTTGGTGAAATGGTGAAATTCCCTATAGGGAAATTTGGTGTGTAGGAATATTCGTGGAATCTGAATATCTGAAAATACCTGAAGTAATTTCTGATGAAACTCTTACAGAAGATCATGAAGAAAAACACATACATTAATATGAGCAGTAATACTTGTAATAGATCTTAGTGAAATATCTGCTGTGATGGTATAAAGAATCTAACAGAGTTATCATTACGGTTGAATTATTAGGCATACAAAAGATGCGATATCCAAACATCATCTCTGTGATTTCAAATTATGTTAAAAATTGATGGAGAAGATGCTCGTATACTATATATGTCATGTATCTTTCGAGTGATGGGTGCTAAATTGATGGACATTTTTTCGTTAATAACGGTTTCAGGAACACCGTGACTAAATCACCTATTACTTACCGGTGTAACAATACTGAATATGGAGAATTCCTTTTATGGTCAAAATAATGCAATTTGGACAAAAATCATCCTTTTCTTTCGATACTTCGTTTCGGTGCAATGACTGTCCCCTGCAAAATAAAATAATCATTCTTAGCCTCTTATGGACACCCTGCACTTGATACACATAGGGAATGGAACAGTATTCAATTAATCGGAACTCCTGTAATTGAATCAGCAAAGATTATCACGATCGATTACTCACCGTCACCTCTGCTTCTACTAAAATATACCTCACGCGGTGGGAACGATTTCTTTTGCTTCTAATGTTGCACCAGAAATAGACAACCTTATCTTTGTATTCTTTGCTTTTTCACTGCCTGGTCAAGTAAGCTAAATAAATTGAACAGCTATCGAACCTCGCAACTTTTTAGTGAGTTAGTATTGAATTTTATGCGGCGGAATTAATTTCGCAATGCATCGCACAAGAAAACAAAATTAAGGTTTATTTTTGTTTTGCTCCAGTCGAAACGCGAACATCTGAAAGGTGCATCGTCGCACTACTGTGAATCTAACACCCATTTTTCATCACCTTTTTTTTATTTTCCGTGTTGGTGGGAATCTAACACCCAGGTTTTGTACCGGTGTTAAAAAATGGAGTGACTTTGTACAGAATAACATTTTTCAATGGGAAAATGTGTTATAAAGTTTTTTTTATTGGCGAACAGGTAAGATTAGGCGCGATACATGGAAAAGATAGCATAAGGGTTAAACTGTATAGCCATTTCGGATTGTCGTTTTCAATCCGGAGTATCTAAAAAAACCATCTTTATTCGTCGTTTGGCAAAAACTGCACGATAAAATTTTGACGAAACCCTCTCAGATCTTTAGTATAGACCTCAAATTGACCCTCAATTGGGAAATTGAGAGGCGACGGCTGAGACTTTATTTTATGGAAATTTTCGAAATTGATGAAAAAAAATAAAAATGGTTGTTAAAAATTGCCATCTTTGTTCGTCGTTTGGCAAAAACCGCACGATAAAATTTTGACGAAACCCTCTCAGATCTTTAGTATAGACCTCAAATTGACCCTCAATTGGGAAATTGAGAGGCGACGGCTGAGACTTTATTTTATGGAAATTTTCAAAATTGATGAAAAAAATTAAAAATGGTTGTTAATAATAACCATCTTTATTCGTCGTTTGGCAAAAACTGCACGATAAAATTTTGACGAAACCCTCTCAGATCTTTAGTATAGACCTCAAATTGACCCTCAATTGGGAAATTGAGAGGCGACGGCTGAGACTTTATTTTATGGAAATTTTCGAAATTGATGAAAATAAATAAAAATGGTTGTTAAAAATTGCCATCTTTATTCGTCGTTTGGCAAAAACTGCACGATAAAATTTTGACGAAACCCTCTCAGATCTTTAGTATAGACCTCAAATTGACCCTCAATTGGGAAATTGAGAGGCGACGGCTGAGACTTTATTTTATGGAAATTTTCGAAATTGATGAAAAAAAATAAAAATGGTTGTTAAAAATTGCCATCTTTGTTCGTCGTTTGGCAAAAACTGCACGATAAAATTTTGACGAAACCCTCTCAGATCTTTAGTATAGACCTCAAATTGATCCTCAATTGGGAAATTGAGAGGCGACGGCTGAGACTTTATTTTATGGAAATTTTCGAAATTGATGAAAAAAAATAAAAATGGTTGTTAAAAATTGCCATCTTTGTTCGTCGTTTGGCAAAAACTGCACGATAAAATTTTGACGAAACCCTCTCAGATCTTTAGTATAGACCTCAAATTGACCCTCAATTGGGAAATTGAGAGGCGACGGCTGAGACTTTATTTTATGGAAATTTTCGAAATTGATGAAAATAAATAAAAATGGTTGTTAAAAATTGCCATCTTTATTCGTCGTTTGGCAAAAACTGCACGATAAAATTTTGACGAAACCCTCTCAGATCTTTAGTATAGACCTCAAATTGACCCTCAATTGGGAAATTGAGAGGCGACGGCTGAGACTTTATTTTATGGAAATTTTCGAAATTGATGAAAAAAAATAAAAATGGTTGTTAAAAATTGCCATCTTTGTTCGTCGTTTGGCAAAAACCGCACGATAAAATTTTGACGAAACCCTCTCAGATCTTTAGTATAGACCTCAAATTGACCCTCAATTGGGAAATTGAGAGGCGACGGCTAAGACTTTATTTTATGGAAATTTTCAAAATTGATGAAAAAAATTAAAAATGGTTGTTAAAAATTGCCATCTTTATTCGTCGTTTGGCAAAAACTGCACGATAAAATTTTGACGAAACCCTCTCAGATCTTTAGTATAGACCTCAAATTGACCCTCAATTGGGAAATTGAGAGGCGACGGCTGAGACTTTATTTTATGGAAATTTTCAAAATTGATGAAAAAAATTAAAAATGGTTGTTAATAATAACCATCTTTATTCGTCGTTTGGCAAAAACTGCACGATAAAATTTTGACGAAACCCTCTTAGATCTTTAGTATAGACCTCAAATTGACCCTCAATTGGGAAACTGAGAGGCGACGGCTGAGACTTTATTTTATGGAAATTTTCAAAATTGATGAAAAAAATTAAAAATGGTTGTAAAAAATTGCCATCTTTATTCGTCGTTTGGCAAAAACTGCACGATAAAATTTTGACGAAACCCTCTCAGATCTTTAATATAGGCCTCAAATTGACCCTCAATTGGGAAATTGAGAGGCGACGGCTGAGACTTTATTTTATGGAAATTTTCAAAATTGATGAAAAAAATTAAAAATGGTTGTAAAAAATTGCCATCTTTATTCGTCGTTTGGCAAAAACTGCACGATAAAATTTTGACGAAACCCTCTCAGATCTTTAGTATAGACCTCAAATTGACCCTCAATTGGGAAATTGAGAGGCGACGGCTGAGACTTTATTTTATGGAAATTTTCGAAATTGATGAAAAAAATTAAAAATGGTTGTTAAAAATTGCCATCTTTATTCGTCGTTTGGCAAAAACTGCACAATAAAATTTTGACGAAACCCTCTCAGATCTTTAGTATAGACCTCAAATTGACCCTCAATTGGGAAATTGAGAGGCGACGGCTGAGACTTTATTTTATGGAAATTTTCAAAATTGATGAAAAAAATTAAAAATGGTTGTAAAAAATTGCCATCTTTATGCGTCGTTTGGCAAAAACTGCACGATAAAATTTTGACGAAACCCTCTCAGATCTTTAGTATACACCTCAAATTGACCCTCAATTGGGAAATTGAGAGGCGACGGCTGAGACTTTATTTTATGGAAATTTTCGAAATTGATGAAAGAAATTATAAATGGTTGTTAAAAATTGCCATCTTTGTTCGTCGTTTGGCAAAAACTGCACGATAAAATTTTGACGAAACCCTCTCAGATCTTTAGTATAGACCTCAAATTGACCCTCAATTGGGAAATTGAGAGGCGACGGCTGAGACTTTATTTTATGGAAATTTTCGAAATTGATGAAAATAAATAAAAATGGTTGTTAAAAATTGCCATCTTTGTTCGTCGTTTGGCAAAAACCGCACGATAAAATTTTGACGAAACCCTCTCAGATCTTTAGTATAGACCTCAAATTGACCCTCAATTGGGAAATTGAGAGGCGACGGCTGAGACTTTATTTTATGGAAATTTTCAAAATTGATGAAAAAAATTAAAAATGGTTGTTAATAATAACCATCTTTATTCGTCGTTTGGCAAAAACTGCACGATAAAATTTTGACGAAACCCTCTCAGATCTTTAGTATAGACCTCAAATTGACCCTCAATTGGGAAATTGAGAGGCGACGGCTGAGACTTTATTTTATGGAAATTTTCGAAATTGATGAAAATAAATAAAAATGGTTGTTAAAAATTGCCATCTTTATTCGTCGTTTGGCAAAAACTGCACGATAAAATTTTGACGAAACCCTCTCAGATCTTTAGTATAGACCTCAAATTGACCCTCAATTGGGAAATTGAGAGGCGACGGCTGAGACTTTATTTTATGGAAATTTTCGAAATTGATGAAAAAAAATAAAAATGGTTGTTAAAAATTGCCATCTTTGTTCGTCGTTTGGCAAAAACTGCACGATAAAATTTTGACGAAACCCTCTCAGATCTTTAGTATAGACCTCAAATTGACCCTCAATTGGGAAATTGAGAGGCGACGGCTGAGACTTTATTTTATGGAAATTTTCGAAATTGATGAAAATAAATAAAAATGGTTGTTAAAAATTGCCATCTTTATTCGTCGTTTGGCAAAAACTGCACGATAAAATTTTGACGAAACCCTCTCAGATCTTTAGTATAGACCTCAAATTGACCCTCAATTGGGAAATTGAGAGGCGACGGCTGAGACTTTATTTTATGGAAATTTTCAAAATTGATGAAAAAAATTAAAAATGGTTGTTAATAATAACCATCTTTATTCGTCGTTTGGCAAAAACTGCACGATAAAATTTTGACGAAACCCTCTCAGATCTTTAGTATAGACCTCAAATTGACCCTCAATTGGGAAATTGAGAGGCGACGGCTGAGACTTTATTTTATGGAAATTTTCGAAATTGATGAAAAAAAATAAAAATGGTTGTTAAAAATTGCCATCTTTGTTCGTCGTTTGGCAAAAACCGCACGATAAAATTTTGACGAAACCCTCTCAGATCTTTAGTATAGACCTCAAATTGACCCTCAATTGGGAAATTGAGAGGCGACGGCTGAGACTTTATTTTATGGAAATTTTCGAAATTGATGAAAAAAAATAAAAATGGTTGTTAAAAATTGCCATCTTTGTTCGTCGTTTGGCAAAAACCGCACGATAAAATTTTGACGAAACCCTCTCAGATCTTTAGTATAGACCTCAAATTGACCCTCAATTGGGAAATTGAGAGGCGACGGCTAAGACTTTATTTTATGGAAATTTTCAAAATTGATGAAAAAAATTAAAAATGGTTGTTAAAAATTGCCATCTTTGTTCGTCGTTTGGCAAAAACTGCACGATAAAATTTTGACGAAACCCTCTCAGATCTTTAGTATAGACCTCAAATTGACCCTCAATTGGGAAATTGAGAGGCGACGGCTGAGACTTTATTTTATGGAAATTTTCGAAATTGATGAAAAAAAATAAAAATGGTTGTTAAAAATTGCCATCTTTGTTCGTCGTTTGGCAAAAACCGCACGATAAAATTTTGACGAAACCCTCTCAGATCTTTAGTATAGACCTCAAATTGACCCTCAATTGGGAAATTGAGAGGCGACGGCTGAGACTTTATTTTATGGAAATTTTCGAAATTGATGAAAAAAAATAAAAATGGTTGTTAAAAATTGCCATCTTTGTTCGTCGTTTGGCAAAAACTGCACGATAAAATTTTGACGAAACCCTCTCAGATCTTTAGTATAGACCTCAAATTGACCCTCAATTGGGAAATTGAGAGGCGACGGCTGAGACTTTATTTTATGGAAATTTTCGAAATTGATGAAAATAAATAAAAATGGTTGTTAAAAATTGCCATCTTTATTCGTCGTTTGGCAAAAACTGCACGATAAAATTTTGACGAAACCCTCTCAGATCTTTAGTATAGACCTCAAATTGACCCTCAATTGGGAAATTGAGAGGCGACGGCTGAGACTTTATTTTATGGAAATTTTCGAAATTGATGAAAATAAATAAAAATGGTTGTTAAAAATTGCCATCTTTATTCGTCGTTTGGCAAAAACTGCACGATAAAATTTTGACGAAACCCTCTCAGATCTTTAGTATAGACCTCAAATTGACCCTCAATTGGGAAATTGAGAGGCGACGGCTGAGACTTTATTTTATGGAAATTTTCAAAATTGATGAAAAAAATTAAAAATGGTTGTTAATAATAACCATCTTTATTCGTCGTTTGGCAAAAACTGCACGATAAAATTTTGACGAAACCCTCTTAGATCTTTAGTATAGACCTCAAATTGACCCTCAATTGGGAAACTGAGAGGCGACGGCTGAGACTTTATTTTATGGAAATTTTCAAAATTGATGAAAAAAATTAAAAATGGTTGTAAAAAATTGCCATCTTTATTCGTCGTTTGGCAAAAACTGCACGATAAAATTTTGACGAAACCCTCTCAGATCTTTAATATAGACCTCAAATTGACCCTCAATTGGGAAATTGAGAGGCGACGGCTGAGACTTTATTTTATGGAAATTTTCAAAATTGATGAAAAAAATTAAAAATGGTTGTAAAAAATTGCCATCTTTATTCGTCGTTTGGCAAAAACTGCACGATAAAATTTTGACGAAACCCTCTCAGATCTTTTGTATAGACCTCAAATTGACCCTCAATTGGGAAATTGAGAGGCGACGGCTGAGACTTTATTTTATGGAAATTTTCGAAATTGATGAAAAAAATTAAAAATGGTTGTTAAAAATTGCCATCTTTATTCGTCGTTTGGCAAAAACTGCACAATAAAATTTTGACGAAACCCTCTCAGATCTTTAGTATAGACCTCAAATTGACCCTCAATTGGGAAATTGAGAGGCGACGGCTGAGACTTTATTTTATGGAAATTTTCAAAATTGATGAAAAAAATTAAAAATGGTTGTAAAAAATTGCCATCTTTATGCGTCGTTTGGCAAAAACTGCACGATAAAATTTTGACGAAACCCTCTCAGATCTTTAGTATAGACCTCAAATTGACCCTCAATTGGGAAATTGAGAGGCGACGGCTGAGACTTTATTTTATGGAAATTTTCGAAATTGATGAAAGAAATTATAAATGGTTGTTAAAAATTGCCATCTTTGTTCGTCGTTTGGCAAAAACTGCACGATAAAATTTTGACGAAACCCTCTCAGATCTTTAGTATAGACCTCAAATTGACCCTCAATTGGGAAATTGAGAGGCGACGGCTGAGACTTTATTTTATGGAAATTTTCGAAATTGATGAAAATAAATAAAAATGGTTGTTAAAAATTGCCATCTTTGTTCGTCGTTTGGCAAAAACCGCACGATAAAATTTTGACGAAACCCTCTCAGATCTTTAGTATAGACCTCAAATTGACCCTCAATTGGGAAATTGAGAGGCGACGGCTGAGACTTTATTTTATGGAAATTTTCAAAATTGATGAAAGAAATTAAAAATGGTTGTTAAAAATTGCCATCTTTATTCGTCGTTTGGCAAAAACTGCACGATAAAATTTTGACGAAACCCTCTCAGATCTTTAGTATAGACCTCAAATCGACCCTCAATTGGGAAATTGAGAGGCGACGGCTGAGACTTTATTTAATGGAAATTTTCGAAATTGATGAAAAAAATTAAAAATGGTTGTTAATAATAACCATCTTTGTTCGTCGTTTGGCAAAAACTGCACGATAAAATTTTGACGAAACCCTCTCAGATCTTTAGTATAGACCTCAAATTGACCCTCAATTGGGAAATTGAGAGGCGACGGCTGAGACTTTATTTTATGGAAATTTTCAAAATTGATGAAAGAAATTAAAAATGGTTGTTAAAAATTGCCATCTTTATTCGTCGTTTGGCAAAAACTGCACGATAAAATTTTGACGAAACCCTCTCAGATCTTTAGTATAGACCTCAAATTGACCCTCAATTGGGAAATTGAGAGGCGACGGCTGAGACTTTATTTTATGGAAATTTTCAAAATTGATGAAAGAAATTAAAAATGGTTGTTAAAAATTGCCATCTTTATTCGTCGTTTGGCAAAAACTGCACGATAAAATTTTGACGAAACCCTCTCAGATCTTTAGTATAGACCTCAAATTGACCCTCAATTGGGAAATTGAGAGGCGACGGCTGAGACTTTATTTTATGGAAATTTTCGAAATTGATGAAAAAAAATAAAAATGGTTGTTAAAAATTGCCATCTTTGTTCGTCGTTTGGCAAAAACCGCACGATAAAATTTTGACGAAACCCTCTTAGATCTTTAGTATAGACCTCAAATTGACCCTCAATTGGGAAATTGAGAGGCGACGGCTGAGACTTTATTTTATGGAAATTTTCAAAATTGATGAAAGAAATTAAAAATGGTTGTTAAAAATTGCCATCTTTATTCGTCGTTTGGCAAAAACTGCACGATAAAATTTTGACGAAACCCTCTCAGATCTTTAGTATAGACCTCAAATTGACCCTCAATTGGGAAATTGAGAGGCGACGGCTGAGACTTTATTTTATGGAAATTTTCGAAATTGATGAAAAAAAATAAAAATGGTTGTTAAAAATTGCCATCTTTGTTCGTCGTTTGGCAAAAACTGCACGATAAAATTTTGACGAAACCCTCTCAGATCTTTAGTATAGACCTCAAATTGACCCTCAATTGGGAAACGACGAACAAAGATGGCAATTTTTAACAACCAGTTTTATTTTTTTTTCATCAATTTCGAAAATTTCCATAAAATAAAGTCTCAGCCGTCGCCTCTCAATTTCCCAATTGAGGGTCAATTTGAGGTCTATACTAAAGATCTGAGAGGGTTTCGTCAAAATTTTATCGTGCAGTTTTTGCCAAACGACGAACAAAGATGGCAATTTTTAACAACCATTTTTATTTATTTTCATCAATTTCGAAAATTTCCATAAAATAAAGTCTCAGCCGTCGCCTCTCAATTTCCCAATTGAGGGTCAATTTGAGGTCTATACTAAAGATCTGAGAGGGTTTCGTCAAAATTTTATCGTGCAGTTTTTGCCAAACGACGAACAAAGATGGCAATTTTTAACAACCATTTTTATTTTTTTTCATCAATTTCGAAAATTTCCATAAAATAAAGTCTTAGCCGTCGCCTCTCAATTTCCCAATTGAGTGTCAATTTTAGGTCTATACTAAAGATCTGAGAGGGTTTCGTCAAAATTTTATCGTGCAGTTTTTGCCAAACGACGAATAAAGATGGTTATTATTAACAACCATTTTTATTTATTTTCATCAATTTCGAAAATTTCCATAAAATAAAGTCTCAGCCGTCGCCTCTCAATTTCCCAATTGAGGGTCAATTTGAGGTGTATACTAAAGATCTGAGAGGGTTTCGTCAAAATTTTATCGTGCAGTTTTTGCCAAACGACGAATAAAGATGGCAATTTTTAACAACCATTTTTAATTTCTTTCATCAATTTTGAAAATTTCCATAAAATAAAGTCTTAGCCGTCGCCTCTCAATTTCCCAATTGAGTGTCAATTTTAGGTCTATACTAAAGATCTGAGAGGGTTTCGTCAAAATTTTATCGTGTGGTTTTTGCCAAACGACGAACAAAGATGGCAATTTTTAACAACCATTTTTATTTTTTTTCATCAATTTCGAAAATTTCCATAAAATAAAGTCTCAGCCGTCGCCTCTCAATTTCCCAATTGAGGGTCAATTTGAGGTCTATACTAAAGATCTGAGAGGGTTTCGTCAAAATTTTATCGTGCAGTTTTTGCCAAACGACGAACAAAGATGGCAATTTTTAACAACCATTTTTAATTTTTTTCATCAATTTTGAAAATTTTCATAAAATAAAGTCTCAGCCGTCGCCTCTCAATTTCCCAATTGAGGGTCAATTTGAGGTCTATACTAAAGATCTGAGAGGGTTTCGTCAAAATTTTATCGTGCAGTTTTTGCCAAACGACGAACAAAGATGGTTATTATTAACAACCATTTTTAATTTTTTTCATCAATTTCGAAAATTTCCATAAAATAAAGTCTCAGCCGTCGCCTCTCAATTTCCCAATTGAGGGTCAATTTGAGGTGTATACTAAAGATCTGAGAGGGTTTCGTCAAAATTTTATCGTGCAGTTTTTGCCAAACGACGAACAAAGATGGCAATTTTTAACAACCATTTTTATTTTTTTTCATCAATTTCGAAAATTTCCATAAAATAAAGTCTTAGCCGTCGCCTCTCAATTTCCCAATTGAGTGTCAATTTTAGGTCTATACTAAAGATCTGAGAGGGTTTCGTCAAAATTTTATCGTGCAGTTTTTGCCAAACGACGAATAAAGATGGTTATTATTAACAACCATTTTTATTTATTTTCATCAATTTCGAAAATTTCCATAAAATAAAGTCTCAGCCGTCGCCTCTCAATTTCCCAATTGAGGGTCAATTTGAGGTCTATACTAAAGATCTGAGAGGGTTTCGTCAAAATTTTATCGTGCAGTTTTTGCCAAACGACGAACAAAGATGGCAATTTTTAACAACCATTTTTATTTTTTTTCATCAATTTCGAAAATTTCCATAAAATAAAGTCTCAGCCGTCGCCTCTCAATTTCCCAATTGAGGGTCAATTTGAGGTGTATACTAAAGATCTGAGAGGGTTTCGTCAAAATTTTATCGTGCAGTTTTTGCCAAACGACGAATAAAGATGGCAATTTTTAACAACCATTTTTAATTTCTTTCATCAATTTTGAAAATTTCCATAAAATAAAGTCTTAGCCGTCGCCTCTCAATTTCCCAATTGAGTGTCAATTTTAGGTCTATACTAAAGATCTGAGAGGGTTTCGTCAAAATTTTATCGTGTGGTTTTTGCCAAACGACGAACAAAGATGGCAATTTTTAACAACCATTTTTATTTTTTTTCATCAATTTCGAAAATTTCCATAAAATAAAGTCTCAGCCGTCGCCTCTCAATTTCCCAATTGAGGGTCAATTTGAGGTCTATACTAAAGATCTGAGAGGGTTTCGTCAAAATGTTATCGTGCAGTTTTTGCCAAACGACGAATAAAGATGGCAATTTTTAACAACCATTTTTAATTTTTTTCATCAATTTTGAAAATTTCCATAAAATAAAGTCTTAGCCGTCGCCTCTCAATTTCCCAATTGAGGGTCAATTTGAGGTCTATACTAAAGATCTGAGAGGGTTTCGTCAAAATTTTATCGTGCAGTTTTTGCCAAACGACGAACAAAGATGGTTATTATTAACAACCATTTTTAATTTTTTTCATCAATTTCGAAAATTTCCATAAAATAAAGTCTCAGCCGTCGCCTCTCAATTTCCCAATTGAGGGTCGATTTGTGGTCTATACTAAAGATCTGAGAGGGTTTCGTCAAAATTTTATCGTGCAGTTTTTGCCAAACGACGAACAAAGATGGTTATTATTAACAACCATTTTTATTTTATTTCATCAATTTCGAAAATTTCCATAAAATAAAGTCTCAGCCGTCGCCTCTCAATTTCCCAATTGAGGGTCAATTTGAGGTCTATACTAAAGATCTGAGAGGGTTTCGTCAAAATGTTATCGTGCAGTTTTTGCCAAACGACGAATAAAGATGGCAATTTTTAACAACCATTTTTATTTTATTTCATCAATTTCGAAAATTTCCATAAAATAAAGTCTCAGCCGTCGCCTCTCAATTTCCCAATTGAGGGTCAATTTGAGGTCTATACTAAAGATCTGAGAGGGTTTCGTCAAAATTTTATCGTGCAGTTTTTGCCAAACGACGAACAAAGATGGCAATTTTTAACAACCATTTTTATTTATTTTCATCAATTTCGAAAATTTCCATAAAATAAAGTCTCAGCCGTCGCCTCTCAATTTCCCAATTGAGGGTCAATTTGAGGTCTATACTAAAGATCTGAGAGGGTTTCGTCAAAATGTTATCGTGCAGTTTTTGCCAAACGACGAATAAAGATGGTTTTTTTAGATACTCCGGATTGAAAACGACAATCCGAAATGGCTATACAGTTTAACCCTTATGCTATCTTTTCCATGTATCGCGCCTAATCTTACCTGTTCGCCAATAAAAAAAACTTTATAACATTTTTTCCCATTGAAAAATGTTATTCTGTACAAAGTCACTCCATTTTTTAACACCGGTACAAAAACTGGGTGTTAGATTCCCACCAACACGGAAAATAAAAAAAAGGTGATGAAAAATGGGTGTTAGATTCACAGTAGTTCAGTTTAGCTCATTTTTTTTCGGAGCGACAAGCTGTCAAAAATTTGTTTTGATCGAGTGTTCTCGATAATCTGCTTGCGGCGTTAACGCGTTCCCGCAGGTTCCATTGGAAAATATTAATTTTTGGACGAATTTGGCTATTATTTAGACAAACTCCATCAGGTAACATAAAACATAATACATAGTGATCTTCCCAATATAATAATCGATTGAAATTTGATTCATTTAAGGCCCGAAAATGATCATACCGGTGCGGTGCTTCACATGCGGCAAGGTAATCGGCAACAAATGGGAAGCCTATTTGGGACTTCTACAGGCCGAATACACGGAAGGGTAAGTCTAAATGACCTCCGACAACTAATTTTCGAGGGCTCAATTCAATGTTTTAATCATTTATTTACAGTGACGCTTTGGATGCACTCGGATTGAAGCGGTACTGTTGTCGTCGTATGCTGTTGGGTCATGTCGATCTGATTGAAAAATTATTGAATTACGCTCCGTTGGAGAAATAGTTTTGTCGCTTAGTGGTATCGTAATGTTAAGATTGTACATGTTTAACTATATTGGGATTCCTGAATAAACGAGTATTTTAAGCAGTGATTTTGTGTTGATTTGTTTTACAATTTATGAACTGAGTTGGATTTTGATGGTTATGTTTGGGGTTAGCCTGGGCAACCACCTATGTTCGAATTAGTTCCAGTGCATTTTCATAGATGGCACTGACATGTTCGAATTAAAATTTCGATTTTTTGCACAGTGCTATGCGAAATGTAAAAAATCGGTCAAACTTTGTTGATACATTTTTTTTTGCTTTTTTACTTTTGTGAGTCATTATTTACCCATGTGTTCGTGCCCCAACTATCGAACCAGATGAAAAACGTACGCTTGCAGTTTTAACGCAATTAAAATTGTTGATTTAACATCACAATTTTGTATATTGACAATAATGACCTTAAAACTTTAGGATATTTTTCAGAAAATAATTTTCAGTTTAGTATGTAAGCTTCATTTTTTTAAACTTCTAACATAAACGCATCCCCATACCGTAACCTATCTGCATTGTCTTTTTACTAAGTAATACGTTTACCAAGTCTGTCATCTTAATTTTGCAATGATTATTTTTTCCATCCCAGTCGTACAAAAAATCAACTTTATTTCAAAAAGGATTGTGATATAAATTAAGATACTTTGCAATAAATATTACACTTATCATACTTTAGTGCTATATTATTTCTTCTTAATTTGTTTGTAAATGAATTGTACAATTGCAAACCATTTCCCAAACAGTTTACTCTAGAGAAAACCTACTGGGCAAATGTGCCGAGAAAAGATAATGTGTTTTCCAATAGCAAAATAAACAGTTCAAGCAAATTGAATGCAATTATACAAATATATGTCCGATGCTGAACTGTAGAATGTTCTGTGTTTTACCACTAAAATACCTGTGAAACTAGATCCGCTAGTAGTTGGCTCGCGTGAGATTAATTCATTCGCTTGATGGTCGTATTATTCAGCTTGAACTGCCTGTTGGGGCCCGCGAGGCCAGCTAACGCTCCACCTAAAGTAGTCGATTTAGAAGCGATATTTCGACTCCCTTCAGTAGGATAAACTTTCGGCGGTTGCTGAAGCAGTTGCGACTTCAACATTGAATTGTTAATATCGGTAGTTCTGCTGGTGCTGCTACTGGTCGTGGTGGATTCAACATTTCCTCCAACATTCATTCGCGTTACCGTCGATACAATGGTTTGCACTTCTTTCCTCTGCACTATTACGGCCCGCGGTGGACTTGGCCCACTCGTCTTAGGGGCGATTGGTACGTATCGAGTAGGGGCACTGCCACTATTGCTGACAAATTTCAAAGAGTTGCTACCAACAATGATCCTCTGTGGAGCCTGCTTGTTAGCCATGTTAGTTTTTGGTTTTTGGGCGGTTTTAACGGTAAATGTGGCGGTTGGCATCTTTCGAACAGCCAAGTTGGGTTTGATAGCAACCGTTTTAGTTTGCTGAGGCGTTCCATTCAAAAGTCTGGGTGTCGTTTGCTGCGATGTGCCAGGGTCCGATACTAAAGATTGTACGTGAGCAATTTTAAGTTGCGGACCTGTAGCCATGGCTGTCAATGATGGAATTGGAGCCCCGTTGATGGCGGATACATTTTTCACCGATAACGAAGGTTTTGCGGGAGCTGAATTCACTATTGTATTGGCATTCTGTACGGCTGATAATTGTTTCGTAGTAGGTGATATCACAATTTGATTCTGTGGAACATTTCTGCTTCCTGTTTGAAGCGCTGAATTACTATTTTGACCAGCTGGTGCTACAATGGAGCTTTGAATGCCGGTCTCGTTTTTCCTTTTGCTGATGCAAATTAGTTTTTGAGCGCCGTTGATCTTGGCTTTCACAAGATATGACTCATTTTCGTCGATACCGCGAAAGTGCTTTACAATGTTCAGAATATCTTTTTCGCTAAGAGTTTGCTCCGGTTTTCCAGGCAGCGGGATACTAGTAGATGGCGCCATAGGTGATGAGGTGTGCATGTCGTCGTCGTCATCGATTTCAATCACGTCCATTGGGATGCTAGTATCAGAGACGGGGATCAAATCCGGTACACTAGAAGGCAGATTCTGTTCCACAGGAGTTTCTATCAGCTGGCTCATAGGTCGGACTGAAATAGCCGGCTTTGTAGCAGTTACAGTATTCTGATAACTAGTATCAATTATACGACTGTACAGCTCAGAATTAGTAAAAACGCCATTATCGATAGGTGCATCAATTGCTCCAACACTGAGATGGCTCAGTTCTTCAATATCCTCTCCTTGTCCGTACCATCTCTCCAAAAGATTCGTCAATTCTGCATCGAGGTTTGCTTCTCCTTCAATGCGCGGGGCTACTACTGAAGAAGGCATAGTCTCTTGAGTCGAAATCGCAGGCTTCGGTTGTTCCTTTTCCTGCACCTCAGTTTCGACCGATTTGGAAGTTTCCGGCTCTTTTACGGGAGGCGGTGTTGCAGCTTTGCAGATCTTGATTGAGTTATTTAAACGGTACTGTTTCGCTTTACGTTTCTTGGACTTTTTATACTTATCCCTTTTAGGACACGAATGCAAATTTAAAGTCTCCTCGTGCGTATACTGCCGAGAGCAAAATATGCACTTAAACTTACATGAGATGGTGTGCTCTTCGAATGACGATCTGCTGTCAAATTTACATCGACATTTATGACAGTACACTTGAATGGGATGCCATGTATCCTCGAAGGTACCGGTTGCCTTCTGATAGATAGGTCCGGACACTAAAAGGTGACCCAGCTCGTACCTTTCGCTCAACGCTTCTCGGAAACGTTTACTTTGCATGCAGTCTTTCAGTTTGAGTAGCATGTCCACTGGGGAGGAGATTGGCCGTCGATAACCAGGCCTCGAATCGATGTAGATGCCCTCGTCTGAAATGAGTGAACACAATTGTTTTAAGTTTATCAACCCGGTGGTTGGAAGCCTCACTAATAAAGAAATAAAAAATAAACGGTGGAAACTGACATTTTAGACATGCAGTTATTGGTTTCCCTTTAAGCCCGACGGATGACCCTGTGAAAACGTATCAGATCCGCTGTACAGCGCACTTGCATTCGGATGCGCTCTAATGTGCCGCACTTCTAAAGTGGGATATCTGGCATGAATTTCAAGAAAAGCCTATTTATAGTTAACATAATTTTCTATTTCTTTACCGAATTTATAATGGTTTTGATGCCTTCAACTCAATTATTATGATTGTCCAAGGAATGCTCGCAAAAATGGAAGTTTCAGTAACATTCAGTCAAAAGTTGATATAATGGTTTCATTGTACCTGTAGCTCCCTGGGATATCCAGAAGTCGGTTGGCTGTGGTACAGTGAGATTTTTTGAATGTGAGGATACTAATTCAACCATAATTTGGAGTCTGTGTTGGAGAAATGTCGAACCGATCTAAAAAAATCAAACTTTGCCAAAGAAAGATAGATGCTAAAATGAGAATAGTTTGCAAATCGTGAACGCAATGCAGAAAGGGCAGATGTTGGCAGCTACCCAAACATTTTCTGACAAAATCTGACGTCGCCGCGCCTCAACAGTAGCGTCCTTGGCATCAAACGTTAACTCAAGACTGAATTTTGAAGGGGAGAGGAAACGCAAGGGCCATGGCCCGGTTCTCCACAAATTCGGAAAACCATAAGTGTCGAACCTAGACACTTTTAAAAATACTACCTATTACCACTTTTTTTTGTAGACATTTATCGTGTTTAGTATCATAACGGCGTATCTGCAAGTGATCAATTACCCTTCATGAATATTATGTTTCACCATTCGAATGATTTTTACTGATGTTCTTGTATAGCGCATTTCTTGTACCACTACACTTATCGCCACATTTTACACTAAGAAGTTTAAACCGCTTTTCTTCATAATGCTCTGTAAAATCAAACGAACATCATCTGAAGTTTTCAAAGAGAAAAATGATGGAGATACGCTGTTATGATTCTCGGCGCGAGATTTGTCTGTGAGGGGCACATTGCATATATTGCTCAGTCACCCCCTGCAAAACCTTCCCCTGCATAAACTTTAACTTGTTTACTTTGAATAACAAGCTCCCCCATAACATATTTGAACAGTTCAAAAGCCGAATAATCGCCAGATTTTATCTGACGTTTAGTAGGTCAATGGTCGATGAACTTAGTACGTTGGTGAATTTTTGATTCTACATTACAGATTACGCACAACAAACAGGATTTTTTTCAATTCACCTGAGCACTCTAAAACTCGGCCTCACTCAGGGTCAAATTGGTAATTCTACAGTACAAACTTGTGAACTTCTGGTGTGTTGCAGACTCATCTCTATTGATTGGCGTATTTCCAAGTCACCAACAACAGAAATTCATCGACTATAGCGCTACCAGTGTTTCCCATACATTTGGTCGGTTTCCTCTGCAAACGGCTTGAGGTAGGTAGGTAAATACAGTTTAACGTGCCTTTCAAGACTCTCTCATCCTGTTTCGACACGGAGTTGTGTTTGTACTCCTAATAGTCACCTCTAAGAATTGTTAAGTAAACTTACCACAACCCCCTGTTTGCAGCTTACGCCGAGGGCAACTCTCTCCGAGGAGATTATTCAATGTATCTGGATAATCTATAGTGAAGAGCTTTGCAGTTCTTCACTATCCAGCTTTTTACGCTAGCCATGCTATAAAATCTTTGACAGAAGCTGACTATCACCACTGAACTGAAACTCGAAAATAAATCCTTAGTAACCCATATCTCACTGAAATAATTTTCGTTGCTTTTCTGTCACTCAAACTAAAATCTAATTCCGATTCGTATAGATAATGCTTTAATCGCTTAATAATCATTCTCTTTTGTTTTTAGTAGGATTCATTTAGATTGTGACGGTGCATTGACTGCATTCGTGTGAATTCGAAGAGTCCAAACGGAGTTATAACGGCCGTCTTCGAAATATCCACCTCTTCAACCGGAATCTGATGGTACACCCTCTCCAGATTAAGTGTGGTGAAAACTGGCACAATCATTTGGTTCGGGTAGCGATACTCTCCTACGAATCTCCATTGACCGTTCTTCTTCTGCACACAGTGTAGAGGGCTGGCCTAACTGCTGCTGGAAGGGAGACATATTCCTAACTCCTTCTTGTTTGAATGTGGTGGGTAATGTCAGCGTTAATCGTCGTTTTGATACTTAACGGAAGCGTGACGTCACGGAACTCATTGCAGTCAATTTTTTTTTCGTTTTTTACAAGGGGGAAGTCTGCAAACAGATCCCCTGAGAAGGCAACTCAGGGAATGCGGGGATGACGCATCAACGACGACCCGAGAAAACCAGCCTATGCACTGTACTTGAGCAATTCTTTTAGAATTGCTCAAGCGATGAACAGTGCATTGACATGACCCTTGGACTCAGACCCTTATCTCCCCGGAACCAGTAGGAAGACATGTTTGTAAGCTCAGAATGATTATTGTATTTGCAACTGTTAATTTAGATAGTTAAGCTAAGGGTTGGTTATTGTATATAACTTTTTGAATAAGCAGAAGTAAAGCACGAACGCAAAGTAATGACCTTCCATCCCATCTTCAAGTGCTCCCCACAAGCACAACACTTCATTCTGGCACTTTAGAACATCCTTCACACAAAAAATCTGCCTCGACCGATTTGGCCATACGCGCCCATACCCCTTTCTGAACCAGAGGACAGAACCAATAATGAATAAGATTATTTCCGCAAATTCAAACAAAATTTTCGTTTGATTGACAGAAAGAAATACAATGAAATTTGACGGTTCGTCAAGGCATGCTGAGGATATATTTCCAAGTTTCAGTTCAATGCTGATAGTCAGTTAAGTTACATTGCCTAATCATCTCAGGGCTCCAAAAAAACGGCTTGAGCTTAATTAGCCGTTCATGGTTGCTACTCCAGTATCGCCAAATCAGCTGCACTTACAAAAGTAACCAATCAGACGACTGCTTGAGACTAACAGGCATCCTCTGTGTGTAAGAGCCAGTGATCTTATATTTTTAGGCAACAATGACGTGTACCACGTCAGAATGCAGACCAATTAGGGGACGGATAGGAATTGATGTTGCACTTAAACTGCCCCACTGTAGACAGTGGAGTTCGACTGCATCTACACCAGTTCATGCGGGACTGTATGGGTTGGGGGTAAGGCAATTTTATGACTGAGAGGTTTGCAATTGGTTAGTAGACTACATACGCATCAGGCGTAAGGAAAGGCGTGCTAGGAAATGAAGCATAGAAACAGCTTTTTGTCCGATTGCTATGAACGAATAGTGTGACAGATTAGGAGTGGAAGACATAAGCGAGTGATAGATCAAATTAGAAAGTACAAGAAAAGGGACAGGCCTGAGATTGAAGTCTGCATGCAACTTCTGCAAGCAAGCAGCAGCTATCGCCCTTAGACCACCGACCCCGTCATAGATCGGTTTACTCCGCAAACAAACCTAAAACTCGTTGTTGGCCTTGAGCTTGATGGATTCCTCCTAAATGTACACAGTAATTTCAGAAGTAAAATGAACAAATTTTGGGAATGTAACATATTCCTTTTAACCATCTGCTGCGTGATGTGAATTCTACTCATCGATTCGGAGAAAAACCAATACACGCGTTTCGAAAATTTCGATTTTTAACTGAGTTGGTAATTTATTCATTCTTTGATGGCAGCCGACCTAGGGCAAAAATACCATTAGTGGTGCACCTAAGGGAAAACTGCTAAAACATGGTGATAAAATCATGAAATATATGATTTTAACGTATCAGTTGATAGAGATCAAATTGTTCTATCATTCAATGTATAAAAATCACGATTAATTTGAAATTTCCCTACAAAAAGCCTCGCGCTATTAATAGGAACACTGTTCCTTTAGTGGAGGTATGTTTTAAGAATGGTTTCTTTAGTGGCGCAAACCATTGATTTCTTATGAGACCCGCCACTATAGGTACTGATGCAAAATAATTGTATCAAATAGTTTTACGGTTAAATTTCATGAATATTATTCTATTACTTGTATCATTTTCGCATCGTACATCATATAAAAATATCACATAATCATTTATTAGTGCGAAACACGCCAAAACACACTACCTCCACTATAGGAGCTACTTCCACCAAGGGAGCGTTTGCCCTATTCATTTTAACTTAAATATTTTGACCATTGAATAACACAATTTTACCACTGTCATCGTTAGTTCCAAACAAATGCCCACAGATGTCCCACCTGAACCCTCTGCGATTCGATACCGTGAAGTTCGAAAAAATCGAGATTGGAGTCTTCGCTAAAACCTCCATTTTGGAACACCCATCAACAATGGTCCAATCCCCTCCCCCTGACCCATCATCCAATACATCGAACACTGAATAAAAACTCACCATCGGACTCCTCTTGGAAAGCATCATCCTGCGCTTCCAGAATGGTTTGATTCATACCCGCCAGTGCCCGCTTTGTTTTGTGTCGATCCAGGTGCGTTTTCAAGTTGGCCACATTCCGGTAGCACGGTAAGCAAACGTAACTAGAGCCCCGGTGGGAATCCTTTATCTGCGGTAGAAACAAAGATCATAATCAATCACTTCCCACGGACAAATTCCTCCGTTTTTTTCAGCACTCACGCAAAAGCCGTAAACATCCAGGACCAGGTCCGCCACGTCCTGATCCTGGTGCAGGTCGATCCGGGCCGTTTGAGTGCTGGAGGCATTCTTCAGGCAAAGCCTACACAACTCTGTCACATCCATAGCGCCAGGAGCCATCACCCCAATTCCCAATCGGCAAATAAGCGTCCGCCTCCGAACGGAAGCCCCACTATTTCAGCACATACAACTGCACCACAATCTTTACTTCCTGAATTTACGATCCAATTTCGCGAAAAGGTAAAAAAAACTGCGGTTTAGTCGCAAAGAAGCTAAATACTTTTCTTTTTTCGGTAACCTGCGACGCGTACGCCGATGATGACGGCTGCCAAGAAGCGAAAACAGTCGCGCTGACACTGACCTGACAGCGGTGAGGGGGGCCCTTCACGAATGTTGCAACATGCATGCAAAGGCAAAATATTTTTGTGCTGTCAGTATATACAGTCAACTCTGACTTACTCGATATTCCGTATCGCGATAACAAGTTAGAGAATCAATGGCGATCATGGGGATTTTTGCTCGTTCACTGAGGCAAATGGACTAATATAGATTCATTCACAAATTTCATAATGCTGAAATAACCATTTTTAATACCCACGCTTTTTATAGGAATATTTTATGATTTTTGTACGATCCGTAACATTTCGATGACACCCACCCACCCCTTTAGTGTTATGAAATTTGTGAACAGACCCTATCAAAATACGTAGAAATCGTTTAATAAAATTCGCTCAAAGAAATCGGGTTAAAATTAATAAATTTGCCTTATGCAACCAGAATTTTGAAAACAAAAAATCTGTTCGCTGCAACCTGGAATAGGGTCCTAAAGCCCTGTCCCAATTTTAGTGCCAAACGCTTAAGTTTAGACCAAAAACACATGTTTACTCAATTTTCTAATTTTTGCCGTTGGTTTAAGTCCAAAAAACATTTTTTTAGATTTTGTCACATCCTTTGGCTTAAATTTTGGGTGTATTTTGTTTTCCGTGTCCCTTACGAAATGTCAGATAGGAACAACCCCAGTGGTCGAACTAAAACCCCTGTGGTGTTTTTGTCGACTAAGCGAACGTCAAACATGATCAAAAGTGTCAAGGTTCATTTATGGACCAAATTTTTAAATTAAAGTTTAAACATGATATAGCCATTATTTGAGCGGGAAAAATTGCTAAAGTAGTTACAGTAACATGCTTTTTTGTGTTATTAAATAAAAACAAGATTTCATTAAAAATTTTAGGACCCAATTGATTCAAGAACATTGCGATCGATAGGCTAGTGCGTACACCACGCGCCTATCAACGCCTTGATGGCGAGTGATGCTAAAACGATACATAACGCGTTCGTATTGCTATAATCGTTCCACCTTTCATAAAAATGTATGAATTTCGATAGTCCAGTTCAGGCTCGGGAACTGTGATCACATTTGCCCCAGTTCATCGATTCTGGCAGTCAACCAAAACACAACGCAGCAGCAGCATCAATACCATCAGGCGTTGCGCTGCCAACGGTTCACACACTGTTTGACTGTTTTTGTCTCTCCACTATGACCGTTTTCGGGCAGCCATCTCGAGGTGAATGATCGATTTATTTTGTTGAACCTGATGAATGTTTCTCAATGAACTGATGGAAATGAATCCATATTTTGATCTATCTTGAAGTAGTAAAACTGTTCAATTGAAATTCAAAACTGATTTAATTTGTCGATGTTCGAATCAAATAAAAATGAATTTAGTATCATTTCAAACTAAAAAAAATCAATTCGAGTTCGATTCGAATCGATTCAAAAACATCGATTCAAAGGATTCGATCAAATCGGTGAATCGATTCGGCAGTTCAAATGTGAATCGATTCAGTAACATCGATGTTATAGACGAATTCGCCCAACGCTAGGTAAGATACAAGGCTTGCACTCCGAAGATTGAAGGTTCAAATCTGAGCCTGGCGGAAACGTTTATTTTAACTTTTTTTTTATTTAAAATCAAAACATGCAACGTTGAATTCAAGTGCTGTTACCTTGATATTGTCAAGATATCATATGTGCAAATCCAAGTGCAGAACTATTGATAGCATCGTGCCTATTTTTTACCGTGTAAGAGCATCCTTAACGCTCAACGCTCCGTCATCGTAATCATCGTCATCATCGAAACTTCAAAAGCAGTTTTTCTGATCAAAACTGAAAATTTTTCGACGAAAATGTGTTCACCATGTTGTGGTTGGAAAATTGAATACAGTGAACACTTTTTCCTGTAAATTTTCTTGACTTTGAACGAAAAAACTGCCTTTGAAAATTCCGAAATTGATGACGGATCCTGCCCCCTTAACGGGGGCGACTAAAATGATCACCCACAGAGCTGTCATTTTAGTTTAGTCACTCATTCTCACACCGGTCGCTACTATATTTACCCGGATAAAAACGTATCATTCAGTGAATGGAATAAACCATTAATGTACAATATAACGTATTGGATACAATACAGCGTATTGTAATTGAATGTCGAAGCAATATTATTCTTGTTTGGATATACAATTCAAAAACAATATAATATATTGTAACAGAACATTGTATTGTTTTCAATTGGTTTTATACCTTACAATTTTGGTCAAATTCCTATTTTCGCGTAAAACAACTGTTGCTTTTTTCTATGTAGCTTTGCTGAAAGAAATAAACAAAACAAGTTCAGAAAGCAAGAAATGTTGGGTGAAAAATATTCAAAATGTTAAAATAAGTAGATTTTTAGAAGTCACTTGACATTAGCTGTAACGACGAATGCAACCATGATACAGTTCGTGGAATTGTTTTTGTATTGTACAACAATACACGAATTGCTAATCAAGACAATACATGAACATTATATCGTATTGTATTTTAAAAATGTTTGTATGAGAAAATATCTATATTTGTATTGTTACGATACTTAACCACCCATACATTATATTGCAAAAATCTCATATACCATACAGTGAACTGTTCACAACAATATATTGTACTGTAATTGTATTGTCATTTTACATATACTGTATTGTATTTCCAATATATTGGATGGTACTGTTACAATACGTTATATTGTTTTTGTATTGTATTTTTTATTCGGGTAGTAACTCGTTTCCGTACCGATCGTTGCCTTTTAGGTCAACATATTGGGTTGTAAAAGTAATGGTGATCATTTCAGGTTGGGAATTTTTTTGGAACTCTACTGGAATATCTATTATATTGTGGTGCGGAATCATTATAATTCAATCGGAAATACTTGTGAATCTGACTACAATCCTTGGGATTCCGACTGGAATCCTTGGGATTCCGGCTGGAATCCTTGGGATTCCGACTGGAATCCTTGGGATTCCGACTGGAATCCTTGGGATTCCGACTGGAATCCTTGGGATTCCGACTGGAATCCTTGGGATTCCGACTGGAATCCTTGGGATTCCGACTGGAATCCTTTGGACTCTGACTGGAATTTCAAGAGAAGGATCTAAAAAATCCCAAGGATTCACGTCGGAATCCCATGAATTCCATTCGGAATCCTCAGGATTCCGGTTGGAACCTCAGTATTCCGGTTGGGTTGAAATTTTTTAGGAGAAAATTCTTCGAATCGGAATCGAATATTTTAAATATTTCTCCCGGATTTCCAATAATTAAATAATTACATCAGATTCCTAGTACTCTTATCAAAATCTTGAAATTTCACCCGAATTTTCAAAACTTCATAATTTCCACTTTATGCGCATCAGATTTTCAAAATTCCCACCAGAATCTCAGAACTCCCACTGTATGCTTAAATTAAAATCGAATAGCAGCGCTACTATCGCGCAACTAAATTTGCTCACCCGATGCTTCCCGAAAGCAGCGCTGTCTTTTTGCTACCCCGGTTAGCAGCACCCGGTACGGATCAGCGTAATGATGCTGCGCAATGTAATTTAGTTTAGTCGCACACAGTTGAAGTTGCTCTATAATGAAATGAAAATGCAAGCACGTTTTTCTCGAAATGTATTTATAAACTGTTATAGATATTTTTGAAAAGTTGCGCGAAGAATGCTGGAGGTATTTTTTGATCGTTCCCTGCATGTAAACAAATGAATGCTGTCAGTTAATGTCAATAAAGAACCGAATGTCATGTCCATAAAAATACCATCACAGGCAGGAAATTTCACGAGCAGCGGAGAAAAAACAGCTACAATAACAAAGAATTTTCTACTGAAAAAACTAGGATTCCGTTCCTGGAAGTAACAACCAAAGATGGTTCAGGACACCAACTTTATGTAAGTAGTTTCTAAATTATATTTTAGAATAAGTTTGCAGCTGGATAGCAATAGAACGATAAGGCAACATCTGACCTTCCGAAATGCTTTACTGTTCTCGATTTGCAGTGCGTAATTTAGCTCATTCATGAAGAAATTTAATTATGGATTGCATTTGAATTACTCAATCAGAACACAAATAATTCAGGTACCATGAAAATTTAGACAGTATGGTTAGAAATCGAAAAAGATTATCAATTAGGTATGGCCTTTCAATCTTCGATATTGGAAAAAGATTACCCACTAGAACGTTTAATATTTTTCATTTAAATGTTACTGTTTAATCAATAAATTGTGATTGTTCAATTTACGTGAAATTCATTGTTGCAGACCATATTGCTTTAATCTTTCTTTATTATATCAACAATTTCAAAAAAAATGATAAAATATACGATATATTTTGTTTTATAAAACATATTTGAATTAGATAGGATCATATGGTACGGAACTGTCCTGACCTTGAAAATATTGTATTGTCTTTTAGTAAATGCATTTGTAATTTTTAATTTGTTATTTTATTCATTCATTTGTTTTAAACTTTAATAAGGATTTTTCAGCTAGTGCTCTTGGTATCAAGGTTAAAAGTCGGCTCCAGTGGCACGTTCTCCGCCAGTTAGGGAATTTGTGCTATTGCAGGGCTGGTAGCAAGTCACTTTTTTCGACCTTGGCGCTAAAAAGTCACTAGTCACTTTTTTTTAGAAAAATTGTCATGAAAGTCACTATTTTCGTGATCTGATGATAATGAAACAACAAGAAATAGATAGTTATTAAATTATGTTATTAAATATTGTGATTTGGAAATCAAAGTGCGAAAAAAAGATAAGGCTTTCTGGCTAATTTACTGGAGTAGTTCAATATATCGTATATTTCGTAGAAATTTCCAACGGAAAAGGTAAAAATCTAGGATAGTTTTTGGAGAGGATTCTGACAAAACTTAGAAAGCGACTTTGAGCTGAACTTTCTGGCCAAAACATTTCAATAAACTTTGCCAAAAGCCAGAACCAATATCTGACAGACCTGATTAACATATTACTAGTAAACTTTCTGCAGGAATCTGCAGCTATAGGTTATAGAAGAAAGCTTAAACCTGTCTTTTGAAAGAATCTCATCAAAACTTCTCTGGAAGATTAGCAAGAGACGTTATAAAAACCAAAAAAGTCTAAGAGTTTGTTGAAAACTCGTCCAGGACTTTAAATGTGAGTACTAGTTTTGTAATTGTAATTGTAATTGCTCAATCCACACCCTGGCAGACAATTATCCGCCCATCTAGACACGGGCTGGGTGAGGACCTACCAAGCCTCCCCCGTTAACATGTCCTATACCGTTTAGCACACCGGGATCTTCCACAAGCAGGCGCCGGAATTAAAGCGGTCCCACAAGCTTCAGATACATTAAATAGATATAGTCCCTCTGGCACTAAACCGAATGGCGCCCTCCGCTTCACCACTAGTACTGCCTCCACACACGCCAAGCACAATATCGAAAGTAGCGCGTTGTATAGCAAATACAGTACACCACCTCCGACACTATGCCAAATGTACAGGAAAGACAGCACCAGTAATAAAGCGGAAGGCGCACCACTCGGTTCAGTGCCAGAGGGACTATAAGTATAACGAAGAAGAAATGAAAAGATAGTAGAGTTGGTTCGGTTTTTGATTGCTGAAACGAAAAAAACAGAAAAATAACAGAAACAAAGTGTTAACATTAAAACGGGGTTTTATAATTGATAAATGTATCGATAGTTTCTCATCTGTTACGTTTCCTTATCGTAGCGCTGTCGATTTTTCCATCTCCAGGGTGTTCGTCTCCGCTCGAGCAATGAGGACCATGATGAAATGAGAATATAAAAATGTGAGCATTAGTGTTGATCTACTAATAGATTAATTTAAACTGCTTTTCATGTGCTAAGTAACTTTTAAACTCCTACTCAATTATGTTTTGTTGGCCTACACGTTTTATTTAGACACAATTTTTATTCAGCAAACTATTTGGATCCGAGATTTTAGGTGCCGATTGAGCATGTTTGATAAAACAAGCATCCTATTTTCAGTTAAAGAATGTTTAAGAAGTTAATGATATTGTTATTTATACTAGCTATATACAAGAATTCACTATTGATGTAATATATGGATATTGAATAAGTTTCAACGCGCGATTATAATACTTCAGTTTTCGTGCTGTTGTATTGGTGTATGTAGTGGGAAACCAATCAGTTTGGTGATTCTAATGGTAACAAATAGCACGACGAAAGGAAAGTTGATAATCTATCATCATTATGATTTCAGTCCTAATTTCATGATCCGTTTAATAAATTCCGCGTATGATTCGGCAATTTTAACAATTTATACATGTGTATTCGAAGAAAACAGACTACGAGCATTTATTACCTTGCAACACATTCCTAAGTGATCTGATATTTATCATTTTCTACAGCCTAATTTAATAATACCTACATTGGGTTGTAACAAAATTTGATCTTGGGATGTTGATTTGCCTCCTAATCATAGTTTCGACAATAGTCACATGCTTACTATCCCTTATGGCAGTGTTGTTGATTCTATTGTCTATCGCTCATCAGTTTCGCGCCACCCGGCAGGGACTTGGTCCTATGTACCCAATACTCTGCTGTGTCTTAACTTCACGCAATACATTCTGTAGATGTGTGATACAGTTTGCGGAATATTATGATTTATCACTTCGTTCAGATGGAAAATTCTGTTATGGTACCATATTCACATATCAGATAACTCCCACCTGGAACGATGTAATACATCGGAGACATGTAGATTCAGATGTATGTATACGATCTATGCCTAGTTCGGCTCTGATCGACAGGCAATCAGTGTATTCAGTTTTTCAACTAGCTTGAAGCGATGAACGTTTCAAGACAAGCTCTCCACTATATCTGCTAGCAATCACCGGTCGTCGATAGACATTTCGGTTCTTTTCTGCTAAAGATAGATCCGATAGTATGCCAAAGACTATGGCTCATGCTTTTCAATACAGCTGGAAAAACAAGAACTACACCCAGCACCAAATAGTACGTAGCTATGAGGCGGACCGGAAGGTTTGATGAGCAATCCCCACCTTTAAATGTGAGTACTAGTTTTGCTCAAAAATAACAACCAATAAGCTAAACATTTTTCCATTCCATAATTCTTGATGTTGTTTTTTTGCACGACTTTGGTCAACATTTTCTACACAAAAAACACGTTGCTATAATGAATGCTTGAACATTGTTGAACAATAATAATTAAACAATAGTGACGATTCCCTAACGTCAAATCCACCTATTAATGAATTTCAGCAACAAACATGCTATTTCGTTTACTGTTTCCTTTATAATCAGCATAAGTGTGCATAGTCATTTTTAGGGTCGTAGAACAGAAGGTTACGAGTCGTCACTGAGTGATAAGATTGTTTTCAATGGTTCACTTATTGGAACGTTCCGCTGAAATGTAGATATTTTAAGGCGAAGTAGGCCGTCATTGAAATTTGTATGCGTCGTTGATGATTGTTGCTAATTCTCACGATTTCGAATCAAAGAAAATCATTTGGTTTTGCACTGACACAACTGAAAAAGTATCAGCATACTTTATGAATGTAAGCGCGTACAGTGATACTTTTACAAGTCAATATAAACTATCAAGACAGTTTTATCACTTTGAAATACAAGCTGAAAAGTCATCATTGTTGCCAAAACGAATGACGGGCTACTTAGCCTTAAGTACGCATGTACTTTTTTTTCTAGTTACTTAAGCACAGAACTCATCTATTTCTGGTTTCTCAAAGTTCATCAAAAATTATATATGTTCTAGAGTTAGTGTTTATTTGAAAGAATTAAATTTAAAAGCTAAGTATGCGGTTCCGCTCAAGAAAACTAAAAATTTCTGCTCAAGAAATGGTCAAGAAATTTCCTACAGTGAGCTCCATTTGAAATGACATTTCTTTTCAACTGCGTACTGCGATCAAAGAAAAATGCTTTTCTTGAGCATTTCTTGCAAGAAATTTCCCACGCATCGAGATAGGCGATTACTTTTCTGTTGCATACTTCGCTAAAGGAGTTAAATTTACAAATTTTCCACAAATTTATCCTAAATTTCTTATTTCTGCTTGCTTTTGAATTTTGGATTCTATAAGGATTTTTTTTTAGATTGTTCTGAAATCCATCCACATTTTTTTTTTCTAGAGTATCCGCCTAAATGTTGTTTACAACCGATTTTTTTTCCCTCGAACCATTTCACATATTTGATAAATCTTCAAATAATTTGTTTTGTACCTCTACTTCAATTCACGAATTTGTTTTCCGGAGTTCATTTATTTGATAAACTACGAGAATTCTTCCGACTGAAATCAGAAATATAAAAAAAAAACCTGTAGCAAGCAAATATTCGTCTCGTTAAAAAAGGAGAAGGTTTTTGACCAATTTTGCCGTGTTGCAACTCGATTTTCAATAGTGCGCATGATGCACACGGTGGAGGGCATGGATGCGCACTATATAGCCAAGCGAGTTGCGACGCGGCAAAGTTGGTCAAAAATCGTACTTCGCACCTTGGTCAAACCATTTTTTTAACGCGAAGCAGTATAATTGAATTTCTGTTAGACATCAGGAAATTGCCTATATTTTTCCGCGTAGTTTTTGAAATTTAACTATTAATTATTTCCATAAATATCGCATTGTTGAGAATTTAGCAAACATATTAGGATTCGTCGGGGCCCAGATAGCCGTAGCGGTAAACACGCAGCTATACAGCATGACCATGCTGAGGGTCGTGGGTTCGAATCCCGTTGGTCGAGGATCTTTTCGTAAAGGAAATTTTCTCGATTCCCAGGGCATAGAGTATCTTCGTACCTGCCACACGATATACTCATGCAAAAATGGTCAATCGGCAAAGAAAGCTCTCAGTTAATAACTGTGTAAGTGCTCATAAGAACACTAGTCTGAGAAGCAGGCTTTGTCCCAGTTGGGACGTAACGCCAGAAAGAAGAAGATTAGATTCAGGATGTAGAGTTGCCTCAGAAATCAACAATATCCACATTTACAAGTGATCATTTTCACCCCGAAATGGGATAACCCAATTTTTAATTCTAGAGGTGATTTTTAGCACTAAAATTGCATTTGTTAGGAAATTTCGGGCTAATGGGGCTCACCGTCGTACATATTTCTCTGCATTCAGTTGTTTGGCAATGTAAACATTATAGAAAATATAGAAAAACCCTGTAAAATGATCAATTACACCTGAAATTACAATACCTCTATAGGTCCCTTAAATATCGAGTAAAGAAGCATTCACCCCTATTCTAGTTTGCGTTCGAATGCTCTTTCGATCGAAAACCGATTTGCATTCTCGTTTACGCCAGCAAAACCAAGTGGGCCGTGGATTCGAACGAATAGGATTCGATCGACAGTTGGATACGCCGTAAACAAGAATGAGGGTGATTGACTGTATTCTATAGGCCTCTGCACCGTTTAGATTTTGTATGGGAATTTGACTTTTACTGGTCTTGTGGTTTACAAATTTCGTGAAAGAGTGAAAGGGAGAGGTACATTTTTGTGCAGAGCCCCATTGATCTGAAACTTCACTTAGCACTTCGAAATTGAAAAAAGCCTGCTCAGGGTCAAAGAAGTCTTGTGATGTTCCATTCTATCAACCAATTGAATCCATCGATTGAAAAATGGCTCAAAAGCATACCATATTTTGGTATTATACAATGATTAGGCATTGTTCGGTAGTACAGTTAGTGCCCTAATCATAATTTGAAATTATTATTGTATTCAAAATAATGTTCAAAACAATCACAAATACCTCATTGAAGTCATTGATGTATTTTAAAGCTATTGAGAACTGCTTGAGATAGTGAGCTACTATTGGAAACTGTATTATTAGGTATTGCAATACCTGATCTAATTATCAGCTTGGTGTTTGTAGAATATGCATGAGATATTATTCGAGATATTTTACCTCTTATTACCATATTTAGGCGATAAGTATTGAACATTACTTTTTAATTATGATACGTGGTTTACGGCTAACCAGCCGAGTGGAAGTAAGAACAACTTTCGAAAAACTAAACATTACATTTACCGTCAACGTACCAGTACCCGCTCATGTTCCAGTAGCCCGTCTACGACTCTAAAAAGTAAGGTAATTTTATAATTTTAGTAAATACAAAAAAATGTCCACAGTATGATTCAATTTGTCGATTTAAACCGTATAGCGGCTATAGTTTTCAAAGGTTTCACGAGAGGACTCACGGACGCAGAAGCTGACCTGAATTCGATTTCAGCTCAATAAACCATACATTTTTTTTTTCATTTAGATTTCCACCAACCTCTACAAGTCTACTAAACATTTAAAGAAGAATCAGCGAATTATCTTTTTTAGAATCCACTAAAAAACTTAAAGGCAAACTACTAATAACAATTTGAGTGATATGGTGATATCTCAAATCGATCTTTGGGGCTGTCCATTAACCACGCGTTTTTTTTTTAATTTTCGGACTCCCTCCAACGAGGGGATGTCATTTGTCCGTGAGTTGTCAATTACGCAACTCAGCAGACAAAAAAATCATGGATGACTTGGCTCACCTTTTTGACTCATTGTCTCGTATTTCCACAGTTTACTCACACACGGCAATAATTTCATGTTAGTCTGGTAAAATTATAGTAATTTGACGAGTTTTTGACGGGTTTTGCGACTGAATCATTGTTTACTGCTTGAGTTGATTGAATGATTTTCATTCATTTTGCAGCGTTTGGTGGGGCAATAAGAGCGCAAGTCAGTCCAAAGCCGGGGACAGGGATAGGTAATGGCCGTAATAGTCTATGCGGACCGCTTGAACACCATCGGATAGGAAAGGGAGAGTTGCGGTAGGGTATAGGGAATTGGATAAGACTTGACACAATAATGCGATTAATGCTGCAAAATGTAAATATGCTGATAGCAACTTAATTTGAGTTCTAAAATGTGATTTGCTTATTAAAATTTGAAATAGACTGGCAATTGTGCAAGTAACGAAGAATGGGCTGATTATTTTGTTATAAATTTTATAAACAACAAAATAAGAACAATATGAGAGTGATGCTAAGGACTGCTTTTACTACGCTTTAGAAGTTTTTGATAATGGTTGAGCATTACTATAAATAACGCAATAATTCAATCGATGGTGACGACTTTACAAACTTAATCTGTTTTTTCATGTACTGAAACATAATTGAAAGTACTGATTTATATAAAGATATTCGAAGAATTGTAACTTACTCTTGATGATAATACTTCCCTGACCAGGATTATCCTAGTTTTAAGCACCCTTTTCGAAGCTTTTCTGTCCAGTTATCCATGTACTGCTTACAATCCTGAAATTATTCTTATTGTGCATGCTCATGCATAATATTAGTAATGATCATAATCATGCAACAGATAAGAATGTGAGAAAGTGAGAATATAGGGACAGTGATTAGTAGATTGATTATGTAATTATGTAATTATGTAATATAACAGTACTGATGAGTAGCTTCAAAAGAATGATTTTACAGCATAGCTGAGCCTTTCGGATCGTAAGACCGATGTATAAAAATTTGTTTCGAAATTGTCCGCGTGGTCTACTAGTGCCCCTGTTAGATAAGAATCAGTCATAGACATACATATCGAGATTCTACCCCATTACCCCGAATCCCATTACCCCGAATGCCATTAACCCGAACGCCATTACCCCGAATTCCAAAACCCCGAACGACCCATCACCCCGAATGACATTACCCCGAATTCCACAATCATGGGGAAATGTCATCAATATCATCATGTTAAGATAATTGTGAATTCGGGGAAGTAGCATTCGGGGTGATGGAATTCGGGGTAATGGTACATTCGGGGTAATGGAATTCAGGGTGATGGGATTCGGGGAAATGGCATTCGGGGTAATGGGGTAGAATCATAGGCAGTCCTTTCACTCATTGATTGTCTTCAAAACCTTGTCAAGTATAGAAAATTGATTTTATTTCATTTATTACTAGAGTGAAGCTACATTGTACTTGTTAAGTATTAGATATTATTTTATGTTTTTATCACTATTGATATTATCAAGGCCAGAATTCCCAGTGAGTGAAGAACTTTATAGTAATAGAACACCATAGAAGATCGCTAAACATTACCTAATCATGGAACGGCATTTTGCTTTATTATTTTAAGTAGATGCTATTGATCTCCCTTTGCTCCTATCCGCAACCCGGTGCACGCGCCCTGTTGAGTTTCGAAAACCTGGTAGAAGATTACATCTCGTCAATGGCATTCCCAAGTACTACCCCACATTGCACATTCAAGGGTCTGATTGTGCTCCTAACCCACCCTCAGTTTGTAATCTTCTCGCCAGCTTGAAATTATATTTTCCCGAAGTGAAAGTAATTTTGATGAGTGATAGCCGTACTATGCAGTAGTTTAACCAGAATCTTTAGGTCAGAAGATAATATCTAAATTTTGTAATAAAAAGGTTGCCATTGCTTTGAAATTCACCCAATATCTAATCAAAACTACTAACGACAGCGATCAATTATCAAAACTCATCGCTCCCTGAAAAATATAATCCAAAGCTCAGGAAGTTGATTGAGTGATTTTGCATCAAAATCTCAAGCGTGATGTTTGCTCCTACGGGAGAGCGTATTGATTGAGATTTGAGTGTGATTCTATCAACACTGGACCGTGGTCATTGCCCAGACCCCAACATCTAATGGTGTTTGGATATTAGCCTTAAATTTTATGAAGCTGTCCTCTAGTTAGAGGTTTCGTTCCCCTTACAGTCTCCATGATATCTAAGCAAATGCTCTAGAAACGCGTATTACTATAAGTTTAACACATGGGCTTCCATTTTTTTCAACTCATTCGACATTTGAACAGTAGTTGAACGTTTCCGCAATAAATATGAATCAAAACTACTGAACAGATATTAATTCCACATACCATTCCAGCTGTCCACGTATATACAACGCCTGTAGGTTATGCAAAATTCGCGGAAATCAACTGAATAAAATCAATCAAGTTATTTCCGACAAAATCTACGAATGCACCACATTGAAGGTAAGGTCCAAATTTCTCATCAAAACCTCTCTCCACAAGCTCATCCATTTTTTTTTTTCGTTCAGATAATCTCGACCCCTCAGTGCAAGGCCTTCATCTGCGATGGTTGCAAAGCGAAAATTGACGAACACTATCAGTTCAAAATGCAGTGCATAAGGAACGTCAATTTGCAACGATTCAATAATGGTTCGGTCGTTGCTGTTGCTGAGACTCCAGGCAGTACCACTGAAGGTAGTGAGCCCTCTGCGACAACTAGTGCACTAGTGGAAGCTATTCCAACCAGCAGTAAGGTAGACTAGGTGGTTTCGGAAGGCTTTGACCCAATTGTTCGAGTGTTAACTATTATAGTGAAGGAGAATATTGTTTTACAAGTTTTTCTATTATTTAGACTTATATTATATTATGTATATGTTTTCGTTAGTGCTCTTCCGGTAGGATTTCACAACGCTCTATTTCTCTAAGAAACAGTTCATACTGATTGTGATATATGTTTGGATGTAGGATTAATCGGCCAAAAAACATTCGAATTCTTAAATTCTCTAGTCCCACTTAAAAAAAACTGCTCGGATACGACGCAGATAGACGAGCTGAATATTTACTGGCCTGCCGCAACCAAATAACCGAAAGAGATGTTGTATATACAGAACCCTGCAGAGATATTGAGCTTATGCTCTAGTGTGCATAGGATAAGCATGTCCTAAATTTGAGTTTTAGAAATAAAGTTTTGTTCGAACTGAAAGAAAAAACACGAGTATGTTTCTATGGCTTCTGACGTATACTACATCCATTCAACAACATTTATTTTGCTAACACAATCACATTGGTACATGTTTCATATATTTAATAACACCGGTGTATATATGGGTATAATGCATAGTACGGCTAATACGGGGGTATAACACAGGTTTCTACGCGAAGGTATAATATGGCCAACAACTAGTACAGACTCTAATGTTTCATTTCTTTGCACAGCTCAAACAGCTGATACTGGTGCGTTTTCAGGTGCATATTTAGGGCCTCCACCGAGTCGAGCTCCAGAAGGCAAATGTTGCACCCATAGGCGGTGCGTTTCTTCTCGTGAATTTTGGTGTGGGCTCGTAGATTCGACAGCTGGGTGAACGCCTTCGGGCAGGTGTCACATCGGAACGGGCGCTCGCCTTAAATGCAAAAGGATTTGATGGATTACCAATGGCGGAGTCTTATTTGGGCGACGGCATACCGGTGTGCGATCGGCGGTGCCGTTTGAGATCCTCGTTTGACTTGAACGTGTTGGAACAGAACTCGCAGTTGAAGATCTTTTCCACATCGATCGGGTGCTCTAGCAGGTGATTCTTGAGCTGATCGGCCGCCTCAAACGTACTGCTGCACTTGTCACACTTGAAGAACCCGTTCGCTTTGGTATGCAGCTTCATGTGAACCTTGAAAGATAAGCGACACTTTGAATTTTGTCCATCTTATAGAACTGTTATATAATTGTATGCCCACAGGTAAAAATTCAATTAAGGTACCGTGGGGCAAGTGGGTAATGGAATTCGCATAGTTGAGATTCTTCAAATTCTAGGGACTTTAAATTGAAACAAATGAGGTCGTGTATATTTTTTAGCTTGACTCCCACCAAATATAAGCAGCATGCTGAAATTGATTTTCATGAAAAATTGAAGAAAAAAATACAGAAAAAGTTTTTGAAAAATGTCTCCTTACTTTTCACTTGCTCCAAAAGTGGGGCAAGTGAAAAGTTTACCGTTTTGAACAATAAATTCAAACACAAACAGTTATATTCACGATTTCTATTAGCTTTAACATTTGTTAAGACTTCCCAATGAACAATAACATAAGTAACATGTAAACAAAGGAAAATGTTATTCTTTTCACTTTAATTTTCTTCTCTTCAGTTATGTTAGTTGAAATGATTCGACAACATTATAACTGCAACATTTCCAATGTTAGTTCTTACATTATAGGACAGCAATTGCATTTCTGCTCTGTAGAATTTCCACCGCTCGTTATTTGTTTTGGAGAAAGTCGGATATAACGTCGGATAACTCTTCGGGAGAAATCAAACGGAATCCTTCAATAACGTATTTAGGATCTTTTTTATGTGGATAGACCTATAACCCATTTTATGTTTTGAACTAGCTTTACATAGACATTCCACGAGATTTCCGTGTGTTCTCTAATATTGCAATATTTCAGTCAACGTCTTCCTTTCAATTGGCTGCCCGAAGTAGACATATTAATATTGTAATGTTTGGCAACATCTTTTAGAGAAGTTCCATGATTTCTAATAGCTTTTAACCTTATGAGTATAGTGTTTCTTGAATTATCAGCACGTTATGTTTTTCTATGATGATTGCGAACCATGTTTACTTATGGCTACTTAAAGAGAAAACACAAATTCAATCTCTAATGATAAACTTTTTACTTGCCCCACCTGATAAGAAAATTGACGGTGTTTAAATTTAGTTATTTTTAGGTCTACGTCAAATTAATTCTAAAACTTTTTTTTTATTGCAGTTTGAAACTGTCACAGAGGACAACTATGAAGTGGTACAGGAAATTATTTTCCGCAACTATTTTCCACTGAAAATATTAAAATAAGATTGTACGCCGCCAACTTGTTAAGAAGTAGCAGTTGACAGGTTAACAATTTTTCGCTCTATTATGCAATAATGGCTGAAAAATCTCAGAAATCTCTTACCTATCGTAATGTTCTCAATGGCCTCAAAGGTTTACGCATGAGTTTAAAACGTTAATTCACATATTCAGTAAAATATATCAATTGTTTTCACTTACCCCATTTACCCACTTGCCCCGCGGTACCTTATACAAAACGTAGTATTTTGTCTTAGCAAGAAAAAAATATCTACGATAACCGAAGATAGAGAGAAACTCTGGGCTAGAGATTATATTTTCCAGGGAGCGATAAGTTTTGATAGTTAATCGCTGTTGTTAGTAGTTGTGGTTAGATGTTGGGTGAATTTCAATGCAATGGCAACCTTTTTATTACAAAATTTAGTTTTTATCTTCTGACCTAAATATTCTGGTTGAACTACTGCATAGTACGGCTATCACTCATCAAAATTACTTTCACTTCGGGAAAATATAATTTCAAGCTGGCGAGAAGATTACAAACTGGGGGTGGGTTAGGAGCACAATCAGACCCCTGAATGTGCAATGTGGGGTAGGGTAACCAATATATTTTGGACCCCCTGGGACATTTTCCTGCAAATTTCCCAGTTAAAATCGAAAAACCAACTCAGTTCGCATGCCATTTGGAAAGATAGGACTATTCCGCACTTGCAGCAAGCGTTTGTACATAGAAAATGTGTTTATTCTATCTGAAATTAATTTAATTTAATCGGTTCATCCATGCAACCGTTACAACACGTTACACACATAAATCGAAGCCGTCAGAAATTTTTCAAATGTAAACAAAAACTCTTCTCAAATTTCAGAAATAAAAGCGTAGAATTTCTTCGGTTTTCCATTGTCAATTGGTTGATTAGACTATGGGCAAGCATATTATACAACCAGTGTCGTGGACTTTGTCGCCAAACGATGAAAAATGCCGGGGGACCAAAATATATATTTTGAGGGTTCAAAATGTATTGGTGTGTCCAAAATAATGAAAAACAGTGCTTCACAATTCAATTATTTTGAATCTTTTTTGGATACTACATGTCCGTATGGGCATTTTAATCTCGCAGAGGAAGTTTTTCTCTACATTTTGGCATGTTCTTTGACATGGTTACGCTGTGAAATTAGTTCTTCTTTCTTCTTCTTTTTCTGGCGTTACGTCCCCACTGGGTCAGAGCCTGCTTCTCAGCTTAGTGTTCTTATGAGCACTTCCACAGTTATTAACTGAGAGCTTACTATGCCAATGACCATTTTTGCATGCGTATATCGTGTGGCAGGTACGAACATACTCTATGCCCTGGGAAGTCGAGAAAATTTCCAACCCGAAAAGATCCTCGACCGGTGGGATTCGAACCCACGACCCTCAGCTTGGTCTTGCTGAATAGCTGCGCGTTTACCGCTACGGCTATTTGGGAAATTAGTTAATTGGAACAAAACACTAAAATCACTTCCTTAAGGGGTCTAAAATACGACCGTTACCCTAGTACTTGGGAATGCCATTGTCGGTTTGTAATGTTCTACGAAGTTTTCGAAACCCAACAGGGCGCGTGCACCGGGTTGCGGATAGGAGCGAATTCAACCGCAGGCTCGGAAATCATTTTATCATTGAAGCAAGCAATCCAATCATACCATGTTCGAGGGAGAGAACGCTTTGAAAAATAGCAACAAAGGGATGGTACACAAATTATGTCACGTCAAATTTCAACTTTTTCCTTATAGCTACACGGAGACGGAATTCAACTCAATTTTGGGTTGTTTCAACGCAATTCCGTAGTTGAGCCCAATAACTCAATTTTGGCTAAATTTCCAAGGTCCCCACTAGGTAGTTTGGCTTTGATTCCATTAGAAAAATATACTCAATTTTGGGTTGATTTAACGCAAAATTGAGTTCTTTCGACCCAAACATGAGAAAAGTTGCATTTACCCAAATTTGGCTTATTGGGCCAAAGTACCCCCATTGGGTAGATGCAGCTCTCTCTATTTTTGACAACATTCGTGTGGGAGAAAGAGAAAACCGAGAGATTTTGGGTTGAAACTATAATCGATATACTTAATTTTGGGTAAAGTAAACTCAAAAATTAAGTAAAAATATTTCTCCGTGTACGTTAGCTGCTTTTAACAAGAAAAGTAATGAAATTCCAAGATTGAAAGGGTCAATAAATTTTCTACAACGAGCTCCATTTGAAAAGCCATTTCTTCGCAACTGCCTACCGTCAAGCATGGGATAATTCACTCACTCACCTGAACGCTACCGATAAAATATCTGCAAAGTATCTGCTGCCACCAAATGTTCAATGACTACCGAACGCTACTAGGGTGAGCGCAATGGACCGATGCAAGAGTTCACTATTTGACGTTTGAGCGGTGCCGTGTTTTTTACGTGACCATGGCAACGAGTGAATTCGATGCCTTCGGCACAAGGAGTCGGTAGTGAATCATTCTGTTGCCGATTTGTCTAACTTGTCGCTCGGCGAACAAGAAGAAAGCGCATTGGAAATTGAAACACTCAGCTTGGTCGGAGAAACGGGAATCTCGCTCTTGACCGCTTGTGGCTGTGAGCGAGAGAAATGCAATGCACCAATGCACGAGTTCACTAATTTGACGTTTGAGCGGTGCCGAGTTCACTGATTTCCATGGTTACATAAATAACACGGCACCGCTAAAACGTCAAATAATGAACGCGTGCAAAGGTCCATATTCGAGTGAATGTTTCCGGTAACGGTAGGCAACGTTTTGTCTCAAATTCCGAACAGTCTCATATTCCGAACACTCGGTTTTTGTATTGCGATGTGGTTGAAATGTTTCGCTGAAATATCTCGGGTAACATTACTAAAGGACCTATCTAACATTGAGAGGCTCTCTTTGTTTACTTTCTCTTTCATTAATAACTGAGTCACATTAATCTCTTCTGTTGCTTTTTTTGTATGAAACGCTAGTCAAGGAAATTGACTTTCGATCTGTAGTAAAAAACTTCCCAAAATCTTTAGTATTCCACTGTTATAATCAAAAGAGAACGAGAGAGGAGAGAATCTCTCATTTGTACATAGGTCCTTTAGTAATGTTACGCGAGATATGTCATCAAATTACAAAGAAATGGCAGTCAATTGCAATTCATTTTTAACGTCTTCAATCTATTCTATACCTCGGGAGTAGTGATGATTCTCTAGTTCGGAACCCGTAAAACAAGCTCAGATAAATTTATTTGCGAAATTACTCGTTTGAATACGATTTATTCGTGCTGTTCGGAATTTGAATCAAGGTGTTCGGAATATGAGACAGAATGAACAGAGTGTTCGGCATTTGAATCAAAATGGAATTCCATGCTTTTACGTAAAAACAATACTAAAATCAATTAAATCAACATTATTATCGGCACACCCAACAGCTAACAGATCCTATAACATTTCCCCGAATACCATTACCCCGAAAACCATCACCCCGAAAGTCAATACCCCGAATGGTCAAGTACCCCGAAAACATGTACCCCGAAAACAATTACCCCGAATAGTCCGTTACCCCGAATACCATTTCCCCGAATGGACCATAACCCCGAATTTTCTTGGCACGAAAAATTAAAGATCCGACAAATGAATCCCATATACCTATTTCATAGAATTTTGATTTTCATTTGAATTCATGTTCTTCATGCTATCAAAGATTTATTATTCTTTTAATCAACAGCTATTCTTCATGAGCGAAGTGAGAACCCAAATTTTACTCACAGGCGTGTACTTGATTTTGTGAGAATGATTGTGTTCACAGCAATAAATCATTTTTCGAACTGATGATAATGCTGACATGTTAATATTAGAGACCTTTCCCGCCCTCTTTCAAAAGCGTTATATTATTTGGTAATGCATAATTATATTTTTATATTGCTGGAGGCAATGCGAGTTCAACATATTCTAAAATGTCATTAGACTATGGTTTGAAAAATGTCAGATGAAAATGTTAACTGATATTAAACTGACCACTATTTCAAAAGTACATCGCTAAAGAACAGCCTATGATAAAAGAAGAAAAAATCACTGTTGAAAGCGTCAATGATTATGATGCCAACAATCACTTTGCTAGTGCAACTTCCGAAAGAATGGCCGATAACTAAAAGAAGGACAAATCTCTTGTTGGAAATTGTAATACTGACAAGATGTAATACAGCCAAGTAATGTAGGGGCTTATATTCATTTATTTTTTGAAGTCACTGTCAACTTTGAATTTCGCTCAAGACAATTTTGTCAGTGTATTTTTTTTACCGCTATCGCTCAAACTTCAACTCAAACGGTACAACTCGAAAGAACAGCCTATAACTCAATGAAGAGAAAATCATTGATTAAAATTTTTACACTGCCATTATACAACCTCCAAAGAACAGCCGATGATTTGAAGAATAAAATATCACTAATAGGAATAGTAGTAGTTACTAAGCCGAAAACTTTCAGGCTCGAATTCGCGAGCTTCCTTGAAGAATTTCTTGAAGTGCATAACTGATTTTCGGGGAAGTGTCGTATTAGGGGAACTGGTTTTCGGGGTAATTTACCATTCGGGGTAATGGTTTTCGGGGTAATGTGTCATTCGGGGTAACGTTGCATTCGGGGTAATGGTTTTCGGGGTACTGGTTTTCGGGGAGATGGTTTTCGGGGTAATGGTATTCGGGGAAGTGTTATAGGACCCAGCTAACAGTTAGACTTTGCGTATAAATTAAGATTTTTACAAATATCAGCTAATTTATGCCTTTAAGGGCCGATTTCTTCCCCTTCGCTTAAGCCGTAAACCACGTTTACCCATATGATTAAACTAGGTTTAGGACCTAAGCGGGTGTGAAGAAATCGGCCCTAAGATGCATTTGAAGTCACTGTTGGCGTTAAGTGTTCGGAATATGAGTCAAAACGGTATTGCGATCAAAGAAAAATGATTTTCATTTCAGAGACGCATCAAATCGGCGATTACTTTTCTTTTCAACAGCAAATCAGCGAAAAATTTTGTCTAATGGGAACTATGCACCTGAAAAGAATCTCGATGCATGGAAAATTTTGTTTCCAGAAATGATCAAGAAAAGCATTTTCCTTTGATCGCAGTACGCAGTTGAGATGAAATGGATTTTCAAATAAAGCTTGCTGTACAATATTTCTTGACCATTTCTTTCGCAGAAATGTCTTGAGTAGAACAGTATACTTAGCTTAAATTACAGTGATTGATCATAAAATCTCGAATCTTGTAATAAGATTGGATTCATACTTAATAGCTTAATGATTTGGTTTTATGATTAACAATACAACTGCATATTGTAAAACGTGTTACGGTCAATTTCATCACCGAGAAAATAAATGACAAAAAAGGGTTTGGCAGTAGACGTAAGACGTTTTTAAACTATGTATTGCTGTTGCATGTCAAACAATGATCATTCAGAAATTTCGAAAATATATATTCAACATGCAGTTTAAATATTATCTCATCATCTACTTTTCAAGAATTTCAAAATCCACGTTTCGGGGGGGCAGGCCAATGCCAGTGATTCTTCCATATTTTTCATGAATTAGTCCAGGAGCATTTCAGTTGATACTAGACCAGATCGCGTACATAATTTGGCCATTTACGGCAAAATCAAATGGAAATGGTCACACTATATACGCGTAACGCTCTGTACAAAACACATAAAACACCCTATTCATTTGTTTTTAGAAATTACACAGAGGATTAGGTACTATGAGCATGACGACGAGGACATTGTCGGAAGAAGAACGTTCCAAGTGGTTGCTGAACAGTATATCAGGCTGAAACTTAAATCAGAATGGGTTGAATTGAAGATAAATACGTCGAAGACAAAATATCTGCCGGCTGGAGTAACCGAGCGCGATATAGCTCGCATTGGCAGACACATGATTGTTGTTCGTAGGCACGCTCAGGAGAGTCGAATTGGGCATCTCAGAGAGCCGAAGGAGGTGTAGGGTTGTGAAATAGAATATGGGGTCGTGATGGACTTTGGTTTCAGGTTGGCCGATTGCGCTGCAGAATCGTTACCCGTTCTGTAGCGTAGTTGGTTAACGCGCCAAGTCTAACGTATTGGGAGTCGTGGGATCGAAGCCCACCAGAACGGTTCTATTATGTTTCACAATTTTACATCTCAATTTGTTCAAATTGACTTTTGTGTCTACGACTATCAGGCATTTCCAGACACATGATGATCGACGAAGATGAGTTCGAGGTGGTGGACGAATTTGTCTACCTAGGATCATTGGTAACGTCGGATGACAACTGCAGCAGAGAAATTTGAAGACGTATCATGCCGGAAGTTGTGCTTGCTACGGACTCCACAAAACCTTGCGGCCTGATAAACTTCACCTCCGTACTAAGTGTACCATGTACAAGACGCTAGTCTAATGATGTAGTCCTCTACGAGCATGAGACGTGGACAATGCTTGGGTGGTCCTTGGGTGGAGTATGTGAGAATGGCATATAGAGGAGAAGAATGAATCACGAGCTTGCGTAACTTTACGGTGAACCCAATATCCGAAAAGCCGCTAAAGCTGGAAAGGTACGATGGGCGGGGCATGTTGTGAGAATGCCGGATAACAATCCCACATAAATGGTATTTATCACGAATCCGCCCGGTACAAGACGAAGAGGATCGCCAACGGGCTGAGTGGTTTGACAGAGTGGAGCAGGATCTGTGTGGGGCGAACGAGAAACTGGAGGTCTTGAAAGACGTAGCGCCATCAAAAGAAAGATGAGGAAGCATTTATACAGAAATCTATTAGAAAAATAACACAAACATTCTCCTAGGAATTCATCCGGAAAAATCTCTACGGGTTGTTTTTGAAATTCTTTCTGTTTAGGAATCCATAGTTGATTACTGTAACGACGTAACGTAGTTAGGAGCGGCGGAGCTTTTCAAAATTGTGTTGCTCTAATTTTTGGAGGAATTCCTACCTAGAACAATTTGTAGAGATATATCTCAACAATAGACCACAGAAGAAATCTTCGGGAAAATCCCTGTTTAAGCGGAGGAATCGCTACAGAAATAAGTGGAAAAATCATGGACTTATTTTTGGATTGGATAGGAATTCCTAGAAGACAGCCTTTGGGAAATTCATAGAGAAATTTCTGGTTGAATCCTTAAAAAAATCCACAAAAAAGGCCTTGGGGATTCAAAAGACGAATATTTAGAGAAATTTCAGGAGGAATTCCCAAAAGAAATTTTGGAAGAAGCTCTGAGAGACAACCCTGGACAAATCTATGAAAAAACCGATAGGAAAGTGCTGGAATGACTTTTTGTAGGAATCTCGGTTGAAATTAATGTAGGACTCTCTGAAAGAATATTACAATAAACTTTTAGAAATGCCAAGAGATAGAGTTGCTGTACCGTTCTCAAGAAACGAGGAAGTTCTATCAGAAGCTCAACACATCCCGCAAAGGCTTCGTGCCGCGAGCTGAGATGTGCCGGGATAAGGATGGGAGCATCTTGACGGACGGACGCGAGGTGATCGAAAAGTGGAAGCAGCACTACGATGAACACCTAAATGGCGCAGAGAACACAGGCACATAAGGTCAGGACAGCGAAGGCGATGACTACGTCAGCACAGCGGACAGCGGAAACCAACCAGCTCCCACGATGGGGGAAGTTAATGATGCTATTCAACAGCTCAAGAACAACAAGGCCGCTGGCAAGGATAGTATTGGAGCCGAACTTATCAAGATGGGCCCGGACAGCTTGGCCGCTTGCCTGCATCGTCTGATAGTCAAAATCTGGTAAACGGAACAGCTACCGGAGGAATGGAAGCAAGGCGTTATATGCCCTATCTACAAAAAGGGCGACAAACTGGAGTGTGAAAACTATCGTGCAATCACCATCCAAAACGCCGCCTACAAAGTGCTATCCCAGATTCTCTTCCGTCGTCTATCACCTATAGCAAACGAGTTCGTGGGAAGTTATCAAGCAGGTTTCATCGACGGCCGCTCGACAACGGACCAGATCTTTTCTGTGCGGCAAATCTTCCAGAAATGCCGTGAGTACCATGTCCCTACGCACCATTTGTTCATCGATTTCAAGACGGCATACGATAGTATCGACCGCGTAGAGCTATGGAAAATCATGGAAGAGAACAGCTTTCCCGGGAAGCTCACAAGATTGATCAGAGCAACGATGGACGGTGTGCAAAACTGCGTGAAGATCTCGGGCGAACACTCCAGTTCGTTCGAGTCTCGGCGGGGACTACGACAGGGCGACGGACTTTCGTGCCTGTTGTTCAATATTGCGCTTGAAGGTGTCATGCGGAGAGCCGGACAGTCGAGGCACGATTTTCACGAGATCCGGACAATTTGTTTGCTTCGCGGACGACATGGATATTATTGGGAAAAAATTTGAAACGGTGGCAGATTTGTTCACCCGCCTAAAACGCGAAGCAACAAGAGTCGCGCTAATGGTGAATGTGTCGAAAACAAAGTACTTGCTGTTTGGCGGAACTGAGCGCGACAGGTCCCGCCTAGGAAGCAGTGTTACGATAGACGGGGATACCTTCGAGGTGGTGGACGAGTTCGTCTACCTCGGATCCTTGTTGACGGCTGACAACAATGTTAGTCGGGAAATACGAAGGCGCATCATCAGCGGAAGTCGTGCCTACTATGGGCTCCAGAAGAAACTGCTGTCAAGAAAGATTCACCCCCGCACCAAATGCACGATGTACAGAACGCTCATAAGACCGGTAGTCCTCTATGGGCATGAGACATGGACTATGCTCGAGGAGCACTAGCAAGTTCTTGGGGTTTTCGAACGCCGAGTGCTAAGGACGATCTTCGGCAGCGTGCAGGAGAACGGCGTGTGGCGGCGAAGGATGAACCACGAGCTCGCTCAACTTTACGGCGAACCCAGTATCGTGAAGGTAGCTAAAGCTGGAAGGATACGCTGGGCAGGGCATGTTGCAAGAATGCCGGACAACAACCTTGTAAAGATGGTGTTCGCTACGAATCCGGTCGGAACAAGAAGGCGTAACAAGTAACCTCAGAAAAATCTCAGGATATGCAGCAGTTTTCTTCGAATAAATAACTTGAGACATGCCTGCCCTTGATGAGTTTTAGGTTGTACATATTTTTGAGGGATTATTGAAGAGCCCTCTTGAGAAAATTTTAGAGGAATTATAAAAAAAAAAATAATAATAATAAAATAATGATTGGAGAACTTTAGGACACAAATCCTTAGGTGGAATCCCTAGATAAATTGTCGATGGAATCGCTGAAGGTATCGCTGGAGCAATTACTCCTTTTAAAGACACTACACGTTAATGCTTCCAGTGGGCTATTTGCCCTTTGAAGGAAGCACCACACTAGACAACGGACTAGCATGCAACGCCCAGTGGCACAGTCAGAAAACATGCCTCTCGAAAAGTTTTTGGCCTGAGGCGGGAATCGAACCCACGCTCCTTAGCACGATGCGGCTAAATGCCTCGGTGACACTAACCGCACGGCTACGAAACCATGGAGCAATTTCAGATGGGAATCGTTGGAGGAATTCCTGTACTTATAAAGGAATGTTAACGGACCAGACGATTAAAGAAATCGAATGTACATTGGATTTGTTTTTCGCTAGTGATCAGTATTTGGCCTATACTTTCATATTCAGAAGGTATATTCTGGTTGATTATTTCAACAAGAGAATACCTTCTGAATATGAAAGTATAGACCAAATACTGATCACTAGCGAAAAACAAATCCAATGTACATTCGATTTCTATAATCGTCTGGTTCAGACATAGCGTGACCCGTTAACATATTCAGAAGGTATTAAAATATTCTATTGGTGAAATTTTTTTCATACATTTTGTAATTTTGTATGGGCTGAAATGCGTCGAAGAACGTGAATTTCATGATGAAAAATAGCTAAAATCGAAATTTTACCGATGAAATATAACCCAAATACTGATCTCTAGCGAGAAAAAATCCGATGTACATTCGATTCTTAAAATCGTCTGGTTGGCGTGCAGGTTGGTTGGATGGGTTTATGGTACGTCTAAACTACTGCGCGCTCTGCTGTATAATTCGGAATCAAGTGTTCAGAATACAGACAAGGTGTCAATCACTTATCTGAGATCTGGCGTGCAGAGTAACAGCATATGGTTGCAAGCAGAGACAGGGGAGGCCTACCTTGTTCAAATCATAAACAAGAATACTAAAAGCATGAATATCGCTATTCCCGGCCACGCCCATCTTTACCGTAACTTGGGATAGGGGAAGGAAATGTTGATGTAGCACTTACTTAATGAGAGGCCACCGACTCAGCGACACCCTCATAAGTGCTACGGAGTTGGAGGTTGGAAAAGGTATATTGTCAGGATTCGCCTAGAAAGCTGGCGATAGACCATAAATATTTGTTGTTTAAGCGTTTTCAAATTAATCTTTTGAATGCCGGCAATCAAAAGAGAAAACAATAGCTTATTTATAGTATAAATAGTATTTCGCGAAATGCTTGTCGATTGTGCAGTAATATTTTTGCTCAATAACCAGTAAAAAGCAAAACCGATCCCTCCAGAGTCATCGGATTGTATAAAATAACGATACGCGTAAAAAAAAAATCACGCCTATTGAAAAACTGTACTGTGCCCATTGAAAAACTGTACTGTATTTTTAGATAATCGAAAAACGAAAGGAAGCGCGTTCGAACTAAACACCCTAGGATAACACAGTCGGTTTTTCTGCTCAAAATTATACGAAAAGCAGAATCGATCCCTCCAGGGTCATCGAACGGTTAAAAAGCATCCACAACCGATTGTTAGTTGCGTAACACCCGCCCGGACAGAATGCGCAATCGGAACATAATTATCAAACTCCGAAAATAACATTTTCCGTTCAAGAAACGATCAGAAGTTCCACGACGCGGACAAAAACGATCCGGAAGGCTCACAAAAGAAAAAGTATCATACTGGAACAAACTCACCGGATTGATTCTCTAAATTTATGTGCTGCCTGTCACTTCCGGATGGTTCGGTGAACTTAGGGCAGCCAAAAACCAACAGTACTGAGGACACCAATCAAACAAATCACTTTTTCATTTTTCACTTTTCACTATTCCATTTCTGAATGTAAAAACTGTCCTGCTTGGGATTCACGAAGCACTACCCAGCAAGACGCTCCAAAACAGGCGATTCTTCAGACTAATAAGGGGTCATGCACAAATTACATCACGCTCCGAGGGGGTCAAGCCAAGCGTGACAAGCCTTACAAAAATTTTGGAGGACTCATACACTGAGGCAAAAATACTTAGGTTTTCAATAAATCAAGACTTATGAAGCAACCAAATTATGGTTTCATTGCACGCTTAAACATTTCGAAAATGGGATCATAAGTTTCATAAGTGAGAGCTTTGAGTTCTTTAACAACAATTACTTGAAATAATTATCATAGCAATCGCTAGAAAAACTGCTCCGCTTTCGATGTTGACTACAAGTCAATCGAAAGCAAATCACATGTTATCAAAACATGTCAATTTTTGAACACGCCTGAAATAAAAAGCGAACAATATTACCGATTAATAATTCAAATTAAGATATTATCATTGCGTTAATACCGAATTTCATTGATTGACTTATGAAATTTATTACTGAAATTCTTCACCAAAATCATAAGTAAAACTTAAAAATTTCAATAATAATCGTTGTGGCGCCAAATCATAATTGTTCCTTAAGAAATTATTAAGTTTTTTTTATCTCAGTGTACAAAAAACGTGACAAAGGGGGGAGGGGGTCAAAAAAGTTAAAATTGAGCGTGACATAACCATCCCTATTGGAAAATCCATGGAGAAATTTTTGGAGGACTTCTGAAATTTTTTTTCGACAAACTGCTAGTAGAATTTGAAGTGAAGTTCATAGGGAAATTTTTGAAGGAATTCCTAGAAGAATGTGTTCTAAAAGTCCATAAACTAATTTGTGGGAGATTCCCCGAAAAACTTCTTCGAGAAGTTCATGGTGAAATTTGAAGAAGAATTTCTGGTAGTATTTTCAACAAACTCCAGAAGAAAATACATCCATGTGATTTGCAATTTTTGCCAGTATAAAAAAAAAACTTGAACACATGTTCTCTAACAACAGTGAGATAATGACTGCTCGTGCATGTTATTCACAAATTACCTTCAAATTTCGATTGAATTTGAAATTCTTCCCGCAGATATCACAGTAGTACGGCCGATCATCGGCTTCGGCGGATTGCGATCTCGACCTCGGTGACTTCTGGTGCACCTTCCGATGCTTCACCAAGCTGGGATACTGAGAGTACACCTTGAAGCACACCTCGCACCGATAATGGCGATTTGACGATCCGACTGGTGGCGGTTGCCCGGTTAACAGCTTATTGCCAGCGCTCTCAATCGGTATGGTTGCCGTCGCGGCTTTCCTTTTGTCCATGGCCGCTATGAGCATTTCCTGCAACTTGGTCGGCGTTCGCATGGCTATCTCATACCGAAGTAAATCGGACAAGACTTCCAGGGTGGGCGTTAGCGGAGCTGGGGGAGGCGTAACCATTGGTGAGGGTGGCGTTGGCGTGGGCACCTGAACCGCCACCACCGAAGCAGGTGGCGATTCCACTAGGCCACACTTCAGTACGTGCATTTCCAGCAACTTCTGAGTTCGACAGATCTTCTCGCATCTCTCACATTTGAATATAACGTCGGGTTTCAGATGCGTTTTTCGGTGAGATAGAAGGTTTGCCTTTTGCGCAAATCCTTTTTGACATATGTCACAAACGTATGGCTTTTCACCTGAAAGAGTAGGGAATTAAGTTTTCTTCAACATTGAATAAGCGTAATTCTCGCTCGCCGGACGCCCACTATTTGCACTTGGTCTTTCGAAATGTTTAAAAGATTGCTATTCTGAAAGCTCTTGTCGTGTAAGTGTAGAGATCGCATTCGGTTTGTCAAATTGGTAATCGCCTCGTTAGTTATGTTCAAAAACGATTTTTGGACTCAATTTTTGACAATTCTTTGATCAGCAAGACTTGCATAACTCAGATATTAATTTGAGGACTCTTCACAACTTGTTTATGGAAAGAGGAAACATAGCAGCTTAATGTGCAAAAATAAAATATTCATTATACGGTGATTATAGAACGAAGCCACTCCGCAAATATTAAAGAGCACAAGACTTGAGAACCAAACAACGCTCCGCGTAGAATATTTATCTCATTGGTTACCATTGGTAATTTGATTGATTTTCAACGTGAACTGTTGTCAGATTCTCCAGTCTTGTGCACTTGAAAATTCAAAGTTTGGCTTCGTTTTATAATCACCTTAAGGAAAAAACGTAATTTTTATGATGTCACACCTCCCTTTTTCTCTAACACTAATGGTCGTCGGAGAAATTTCTGAGTTATGGCAGTTTTGATAAACCAAGAATTGTCAAATTGTTTTTGATTTTCACTTACTAGTGGTCCACAAATTTGAACCACCGGTTTCTATACTTGATAAAATTGAATGCTTAATTTTTAACCTTTGTATGAAAATAGAGGGCCAAGCGAGTATTACTCATGCTCTTAAGCTGATCCTACCCGTATGGACTCGGACGTGCCGTTTCCAATCTTCCTTGTTGCGAAAACTTTTCGGGCACATTTCGCACTTGAAATTCTTCTCCACAACTCCTTCGCTATGGCACTGTAGGTGGGAAATTAGGTTCCCTTCTTTGGCAAACGATTTCGCACACAGCGTGCATCGATATTTGTCTTTGACGCACTTCAAGCTGTGCGCCGTAAGGTTGTCCAGCATGGTGAAACTCTTCAGACATAGCTGACATTTGTACGGTTTAACTTTTGAGTGAACCTACAAAACACAGACAAATAAGATAAAATCTAGATGAAAAGCATGTGATACTATTCAACCTTTCGGTGGGATCGTAGATTCGATAACTGAGAGAACCCTCGGTGACAAATCTCGCACGTGTGCGGACGTTCTCCGGAGTGAGTCCGCATATGAATCCTCAGCTGAACGTTGTACTTGAAGGATTTCGAGCAGATTTCACAAGAAAAATTCTTCACATTGCCGTGACACTCTACCGCGTGATTCAGCAGGTTGCCTCTATTGATAAACACTTTGGTACACTTTGTGCAGCTGTATGTTGGCTTTGTATTATCGCCTGTTTGCTCCAGTCGTTCCTGCTGTAGTTCGACATGCGTATGACTATGGATCAACAGATGTTGGCGTATTTTGAACGTTTTAGGACACATTGTGCAGGCGAAAGACTTTTCTTCGTGCTGTTTTCTATGCTCTTGCAGTGCGTTATCATCGTCGCCGTGAAAATCACAAACTTCACAGGAGAACCGTTGATCTGAATGATCTTCATCGATGTCTTGTTCGTACAAATCGGATTCCGGGGCTTTCTTCACCTGACGAAAATCTATCGGAACGGCAACAGCATGCTGGGTTATCGAAACAGGAACAGCTACTTGTTCCTGTTTTATTTCATCCAGCTCTGCTTTAATACTATTTTGGCCCGCATCGAAAAACGCTAAAGCATTCCGCAGAAATTCATCGTTTGCTACACAGCGCTCCCGAAATCGAATATACTCATCTAGCTTGTTGGCGCAAAGTTTGCAAACGAACATCGGCAGGTTGCGCTCGTAAATAATCTAAACGAAAAAAAAACAAAACACCACTTAGCCGCAAAGCACAGCGAAATCTAACTAACCGTCATACCTGTATCGATGTGCAATCGTAAATCTTCTTGGTGAGCAGAATGTTCGGAAATAGATTCGCGTAAAATAGCGGCTCCATATGGGCCTCATTCTTCAAGCACAACCGACAGATGTCGTTGTTGTTGTAGCGCGAAGAACAGCTGAAAAGCAACGAGACGAACATTTACATAAGTACCTATTCTACATTCGAAATCTATTTAAAAAGGGAGCTGCCTTGTCTCTCAAAAGAATTCTATATCGATAGTCTAGTCTATATTTCTAATCCTGCAACGAAAGAAATCAAACGAAACGAAAGCAAAGCCCGTTCGAATTTCGTACGTTTGAAACGATGTAAACAAACTCCTTTCGAAATCAAAACACCGAAGAGCTCACCAAAACTTTTCCTAGCAATAAAACTAATTAAAATAACTTCAGAACATTTGCAGGGCATCCATCTTTGATCTTGCTCCGCTCTCTCCTCGGGAAAATCTTGCGCTATATGCCACTGGCAGCAATTATCTTGAGAAGTGAAGGCGCACTTATTTATGTCTATACTCACATCTTATTTTTATTGATCGATAAATCTTCTGCCATGGTCCCGTGTCTGGCGGTAGCGAATTTTTCCACCTTGCTTCCCGTGCAATCCTCACTCAGAAGGGAGTAATCTTCCAGAAATTCCTCTTACGTAAAGCATAGACTATCGCTCTAGCACCGGAAAAGATTTGTCACCTCCATCGCGAAAGAAATAATTATCGCCTCGCGTTGCCTTTGCTCACATTTTCAACAATTGGTTTGCAGAAGAAAGTTTTGCACGGTTTTTATTACTCTCTTTTCGAACGCTCTCGCCGTATGTTGATGTGTCTGTATAGCTCTGATAATGTCCTCTTCTTATGTTCTTATGGTAGGGCACTTGCTTGGATATAAACAAACCGACGGCAAGCGCGGTCCTGCCTACGCAACGTCGAACTGCCGAATGAAGCGTACGATACCGTTGCACGATGGTTTGTTGATAGCCGAAGGGCAACGAACGGGCACATGAGGCCCGATGCTTTCCGAGAAAAGAACGACTCCGTATTCCTGTGTATGTGTGAGCATTGGCATAGAACAAACGCCTCTAGGGTGTATGACTCTTATATGAGTCATTGAGTCCAAGCGAATGAGTTCCACTTCTTGTTTTTAGATTTTTTGAAGTACTTTACTTTTCATTGTAACTGTTATAATTCTTCACTTTACTTTGATGGCGCTACGTCCTTCGAGACATGACCTGCGCCACAATGTTACGCCAACAAGCTCGGTCCTTGACTGTTAGCCTGCTTTTTTTTATTCTTAATTTACTTATATTCTAATTTGTAGCTCATTTCGCCATTTGGCATCACTAGAGCGAGGATCAATTCGACTGATGTACTAGAGCACCTAATTACCTTCACCTAATATTACCTAATCTATTTTTGGATCTGATGTTACGCTGTCACTTTGCGCTCTCTACTTTTCGCAGGTAGATTGAAGAACACGCAGGAATGCTTTTTTCAGTCCAAGAGATGTCCATTTGTTCATAGCCGTTTTTGGTCGATTGCCGTGTTAATCCGGGTGCAGTTGAGCGTTTGCTCAGAGGAGGGTCAATATGTCAGTCCGCTTTCAGACGGCCGTGATGTTGGACGGATGGGCTCGTTTTGTTCTTGAGTGGACTGACGAAATTTGTTGAGCCGTACTGTGGCTTCATCAGTTCTTTCTGCTGCCTTGGTCTTCCTCCTCTGCACCATTCAGGTGTTCATCGTAGCGCTGCTGCCACCTTTCAATCACCTCACGGTTGTACGTCGAGATACCTCCATCCTTATCCCGACACATTTAGGCTCGCGGCCAAAGCCTTTGCGGAATGTATTGTAGATTCTAGTAGAACTTACGCGTTTTTTTTAGAACAATACAGCTGCTCCATCTCTTCACACTCCAACTCTTCCTGGCGGCTCTTTTTATCCCGAAATAGATGGGTTTGCTGTTTTTGCTTCTGTTTGTATCGTTCCACATTTTGACGGGTACATTGCTGCAGAATAATCGCCCGCGCTGCATTCTTCTCGTCCAAAACCGTCTGGCACTCCTCGTCGAATCAACCATTCCATCGATTTCCTTCCACGAACCCTTCCGCTGCATTGTTAATGGCTGCTTTGACACTACTCCAGCAGTCTCCAAGAGGGGCTATGATGAGCTCTCCCTCATCCGGCAACGCTGCTACAAGACTTTGCGCGTAATCTGTTGCGACTTCGGGTAGCTTGAGTCGTTCCAAATTGTACCGACTTTGCTTTGCTCTTTTTAGACTTTTTCCTTAGGGGTCTCGTAAACGGCTTCAACAAACTTACTTTTCAACTTGACGAACCTTCCGAACTTCAAAATTCAATATATAATTTAACTGATCGGAAGAAATCTATATTAATTTGGGTTGGACTTGACTCATTTTACCGCAACGAATTTCATAGAAAACCAGTCATGGACATGTAAAAAGTTTCCACCTACCTGCACAGGATTACTGGTGACGTTGACTCGATGTGACAATGATGGACGTACCCGGTCGATGCCGGCGAGGGAGGATAGACGATCGTTGTGCCTACTCCCTCCTCGAAGCTCGGCGAAGTTCCTTGTTCGCGGATTCTGCTGGTATGGCAAAAGCGATGAAGGTCTCAGAAAGTATGGCCGAATTATCGTTGCGGAGGAGGTGAATGCTGGACGAAAGGCTTTCAATTTGGTTTACTACGAGAGCTGAGACGACAATTTGTCTCCTCAGGATTACGCCATGGGGACTCTGATCGCACGATGAAATGAAACCTCTCGCCTTCAGATTAGGTCCAATCATACGTACGACGGCTTGTGATCACCGGGGTGTGTAGCATAGGGTGAACTTACGACGGTTTTTAACGTTCGCCGGAGAATTTTGTTCCATGAATTGACAAACTTCACAATGCTCCGACATTCAAGCTCTATTCGCACAACGATGGCGGGGAACATCACAAATGACTCCACAAGTCGACAATAATTCACGTATCCAGCCCATACAATATACACATTGAATAAGTCCTGAAAGAGTTCAAACGGGATAAAAGGAATAAAATTTAATTTAAAAAATTACCTTGTTTTCTCGATGATACAATCTTGCCCTAACTGCCATTGTTCTTCTTCGCCATTGTAGTTGAGAATCATCCCACAAAAATGTAGCTCGCCACGGTCAGTCTTCTTACATACATCTTCAAATTCCGATACGGCCGGCCACCAACAGATCATTAACGTAGAGTGTCGATACATACTCATCAACACCATTCAGCTTCGTATACAGATAATAATCTCGATTTAATCTCTCGAAATCCATTTTAGAAACTGTCCAACGTTCTTATCTGCTCCTTAAGCAACGGATTTAGCACTAGTATCTAGTCTGGTGACGTCAGGTATTTAACTTGACTGAATTTCTTATTCTAGCAGTTTGTAGTTTTCAGATTCTTCTAATTACTTAAAAAAAACTAGTGTGGTTTTCACCTGAAACTATATCGGCGGGGTGCTCCAACAGCCATTGTTCCTTGTATACACAAAATTAATATGTTCGAATCCTCTGAGCAAAACCTCAAGAGAGATACAAAAGAGTAGATTGGAGTCCCTTCTACCCTAGATAGGAATTAGGGCGGAATTATAAGTTACAAGGTACTCCAATCTACTTTTTTATCCCTTTACTAGAAAAATATCTAAAGAATCCTCCATAAATGAATGTAGGAATTTCTGGATAAATGTTCTTCCGCAATGCAAGGAAATAGCATGTATAATTCTTTTTTTGTTTTGTAATAATCCATTTTAGCCATATATTAGGATGTTTATCGAAATTTTCCTCCAAATTTTCGTCTAACAATTTCTCTAATAGTACCTCGATGCAATTCTTTGCATACCCTCTAGAACATTTCTTCAGGCATTTACACTCGAACTCGTCCCAGAATTACGAACGGAATTTTTAAAGGGATTGGCCCAAGTAACCAGTTCGGATTTTACTTAAGTAATGAACTCAAAAGTTCAATTCCAGTCGATTTTGAGTTCCAATGGAACTATATCGCTGAATAAGAGAACATAACTGATACTAAAAGAACTTGATTCACGATAAAGTAGCTCATGCATTTATAAACATCTAGAAAGTTCAAAACAAGTTCGAATCGAACTTTCTCCCTACTTTATGCTAAATAATTATTTAGTGAGCTGCTAAGGTCAAAACATGTCCTTATATCTGCACTTCTGCTGGCTTGTCGATTTAGTTTTTTTTTTGCAATTGCTTCGAGAACTTTTCAATGCTAATTTCTGAAAAAACACATAGTTCTCCAATGCTTCCTGGTAACTGTTCTGGGATTATTCTTGGTTTACTCCAAAGCTCATTTTCCTTTAAAAAATCTCCAAAAGGTTGTAATGAAATGAAACCTGTGACTCATTAAAAAAAATTGCCCGGGAATAACTTCGAGAAATCAATGAAGTCTTTTGGATTCCTCCATAATTTAACTGTATTTTTCTTCAAGAATTCTTTCACAGCCAGGGATTGAATCCTGAGAAAATTGAGAGAATCTCTCACGTATCGCTCTCTGTAACTATCATAATATGCTGCACAATATAAGAGACTATTTATCGTATACTGCTACAACTTTGATCAGATTGGGGGATAGTAGTGCATGATAAAACCCCTCTAAACATGCTCCAAACCTGGATTCCTGAATATATTGCAAGAAATTCCTATTGAAATTCGGAAAATATGTTAAAAAAATTAGTAAGATTTTCAGACATTCCTAGAAAATCTTTTGAATGACTTTGAACATAACAAAAATTTCTTTGGCGATTGTTGCGATAATTTATCGAGGAGATTCTCGAGAATTTCACCATAGGTTTTCCCAAAAGCCTCTTCTAAGATTTTTGCTAAAGAAACCTTGAGAAGTCTCTCGAGAGATTAATGGAGAGTCTGTATCGAATTGTAAGTAATGTACCTATTACTGTAGCACCCACAACTGCTTCACGTTGAAAAGGTGTAAAACAACTTGTGAAGATCGAATATTTATTTTGTCGCATTTCAATTCGCTATAGCGCATGACCCAGTGAAGTTGGTAAAAATCGATCTCAACACGTTAGATAACCCATCTTTCAACGTGAAATGGTTTATTTTGCACCATTATTCAGGTATCATAGCACATAGAATTTTTTTATCAAATTATGCCAAGAGTCGCTGGATATGGACTATTTTTCTTACAAGTTTATGACCCCTTTCGGGGTTGTCAAAAATTGCCGTAGCGGACGGTATTTCACGTCCCCAAGGCGGGGTATTGGTATTAGTTTTCAACTAGCAATAATCGCACCTCGGTTAAACCTCATTGGTTACGATATCGCCACTGCGCAAAGCTGACTTGTCCAGCGTTCAGCGGCTGAGGTCCCTCCGGCCGAACGAGATCCGTAAGCGATTGATACGGAAAAACAGTCCTTATGGTCAGTTGTCCTGGCAGGATTGGAAGGGACAACGGAGATGGATATGCGATTCAGGTAAAACCAGTTTATCTATGACTCTGGATAATGGGGAAGTGCAAAATGATAGATACTGGTAGGTAATCCTGCATACGATAGGGAGAGATCGCGAAAAAGGGGACTGATAGAAACAGGAATTCTTTACCTATAGTTTTACGTTGTGATTGCGAATGCTACTCTTTTCAAATTTAAAGTTGTATTTGCAAAATAGTATGAGGGTGAAAACTAGTTTTCAATTAGGGTCGATGTACCAATAGCCGCATAGCTAATAACAAAAATTCGTATAAAATCTAAAAATAACGCTAGCATCATTATTTTTACCTCACCTGAAAGCTTTTTATCTTGGTTTTGTGGAAAAAATATGAAAACTACGAAAACTCATTTTTTTGTATTTATTATCACGTGTGCCACTGTAGAAACACATGTGCCTATAATATATAGCACTATTTCAAATTTCTGTTCCTATAGTAGCAGTAGCATCACGGCGTTGACAAAATACTTATCAAAACCGTGTTTTACAAAACTTTTATATTTTTCCTACAAAGTGTGGATCAAAAGCTTTCGTTTGATGTAAAAAAAGTTCCTAATTCATCAATTATCTCGTATAATAAAAATAGTTTCTCTCAGTAGAGCTACTATAGGAACAATAGGTTTACTATAGGCGCAAGGGAGCTTAAATTTTAAGCAAAACTAATTATTTCGATCATTTTTTGAACAAAATCAAGCTGTGTATCAATGGTACTTAGATAAATAGCTCCTGACCTTCATGTCAAAAAATGTTTTGAAAAGATTTATAGCAAAACGGCCGTAAAAATCGCGACTATAGGGGACTGTCCACTAAGGGAACACCGACCCTTCTAGTATTTCAAAAGCAATATCGGTATCAATGGTGATGTTGGATAGATTCTGAAATCACTCAATGTTGCGTCTACGGGAGATTTAAATAGTTCAACTATCTCTCCCTAGTAAGGATCTGTTTCAATTAGGGGCACACCTTTTATAGGTTAGGAAACAGTTACGCAAATTAGTGATCGATTTATTTATAAAGATTTTCTCTTTCACTAATAATATGGCACACTGATGAATTCGAATGTTATTTTCAAGTTAGTAAAAAGTTCCCATCATCCTTTCCCGTAATGCATTGTTAAGTATAACGTAACAGACGTACCACTTTGAATAAATTTCTTCAAACCCCACTGCGCTGTGCCCATACATAATCCTCATCTGGTGAGCATGTTGCATGTAAAGAGTCTAAATTATAAAGAGACGAAATCTGATCATATTTAAAATAAATCAGCTAGCAACTATGCCAAATCTATTACGCAGCACTGCCAATGACGAATCCCACGCTAAAAGTGAGTCACAGGTTTTATGTGTTGAATTTTCACAGGTTTGGGTAACGAATGAAAAATTGACTGAATGTGTGGAAAACCAATGTAATGAGTAGAGCATTCTTTATGCAAAGCATGAAAATTGCAATCGACACTCATGTATTCAGAAAAAATGCTACTTCAGAAGAAGCAAAATTTTCGTGGGCGGTAACATTTTTGTGTGAGCCGTTTTCAGCTTGTGTGAAAAAGTGTTTGACAAGTCTCCTGCTCGATTGGAATGACATTGACAGTAAACTTGGAATTCCAATTGGAACATTTCGCTTCTTTGCTTATAGTTTCTTTAGTTGCATGAAATATTGTTTTGTTGTTGAGCTGTAGGGTAACTCGCTAATTGTTGAACGCTACCCAAATGTTGAACGATCTGTACAAACCATGTTAAAACAGGAAATTGAACCATTTTCAAACAGTTTCAATAAACTATACAGATTATTTTGTAAGTTAGCTGTACTATTGGACACAATAAATTTAATTAGCACATCAATTTCTGAAACGAAATATTTATTGAAAATTTTTATCGGTAGGTGGAACGAAAATTTCAATTCTCTTAAAAAATAACTTAAGCTTGGGCTGCTATGAAATAAGCTGTGTGGTAAAACATACTACGTATATTGGGTTAAGCACCTATTCACGATATTAGTTAAAGTCTACTTTAGTTATTTTCTAAACATCCGTACAATTTACTCGTATCTATTAATTACATAAAATCATTTGCAATTGCACTTTCGTTTCACGTACATTTTCCATTTGTTGAACACTAGCATAACATGAAAGGCTTGTTTCATCAACAGTATTGCCAGATTTTTTATTTTCGTACCAAACACCTATATTGAAATGGAATATTGCATTACACAATATAGTATTGTTTTTTGCTTTAAATATCTGTTGAATAATTATTATAAAAAATCCTATAATGGTGTATGTTGCAATGGTGAAAAACGCGATTCAGAAAAGTATAATTGATTGCATCCCATTCCCATAGCCATTCTGATTCTTTTTTTTTTTTCGAATTTCACTATCTTCACAATGGCATCAATGCCATCACCGTTTGTTTGTTTACACCATGATTGAAATTACGCATCGGCAGCCGATTTATCCGGAGTATAACCTCAATCTCGCGATTGATGATGTAATGTCGAAAATAATGTACATTAGGAGGAGCCGCTAAAGTCTATGGAGTGTCGTAGGGGACGATTCACTTCCGTTTCAGCCCAGAGTGGTCAGGGAAAGTGCTTCGCGGACCTAACCCTTGCCTCACAACCGGCGAGGAGCGCGAACTTGCAAGTTGAATGAATGCGGGAGTAAAACGATCAACATTTAGCGACAATCGTTCAACATTAGGATAAGATGGGTTATGTATGTGTTCAACAAATGGGTATAGAATTATCTTTTTAAATATATATTTTTTCAATTAAAAATGGACATTACCGTGCTAAAGCTGTTACAGAAATAATGTTAAACAATCATCTACGGTGTTGAATGCTTTTTTAGCAACCTTTCTATCAAAATTTTCATGAAAATCAAATAACAAAAAAACGTCTATCTTAACCGTTCAACATTTGACGATTTACCCTAGATGGCGATAGTGTGATACTTCGAACACGTAGAAAAACTATGCGGGCGCGCTTGCTTTTGAGGTTTAAAATATAGCGAATTTGAAATGATCGTTAAATGAGTGGTCGACAGAAATTCCATCAGTGTTACGTCTGTTTGTCTGGGTTGGAGCTATCACTCGCAGTACTAATGCACATTTTGTAGGTACCGTAAAACGGGATATTTTTGATAGTTTTTTTCGAAGAAAACTTCAATATTTATGCATGCTGTTTAAAAGAATTACAATTTATATTTTTAAAATGAGTACTGACATCCTACACACCTAAATAATTTTACGAATTCCTGTGAAATCTCAACAGCTGAACAGTTCGGTAAAATAAATTAACGGAGTACGGTAAATTTCTACAGTATTCGGTAAAAATTCACCGGATTCCGTCAAATTCCGACAAAATTACGGTGTTTTATTTCACCGAACTGTTCGGCGGTTGAGATTACGGTAAAATTCCGATTTCCGGTAAAAATGAGCTAAGTGTGTAGCTATCGATAGGTTGATAGATTGCCAAAAGATTATTCTGAATGGATATATTATTTTTCATATAATCGAAAGACTTCTGTTTTGGGGTAACTTCGATAATGGAGTATAAATCGAACAAAATGAATAAATTATGGAGCCTTCATAGGGCGTTGCATACCTCTAGGCGTTTGACGCTATTATGGAAATTTCTGACTTAGATTACAAAAATGATCCCAGTTTGTAAAAATGGTTTTCGCTAAGAGATTTGAGACCGAATTCATGTTCTACTATAAGGGATGATTCAAATATTACGTAATGCAAAATATGCCAATTTTAGACCCCCTCCCTCCCCCACGTAACAGCTTTTGTATGGAAAATTTAAAATTTTTGTATGAACCGTAACACTACGGAAGACCCCCTCCCTCTCCCTGTTGCGTTACGTAATATTTGAACGATCCCTAACTAGGCTGTCATGGATAAGTGACGAACTCATTACCGTGCACCCCCGCTAATTTGAACGGTACCTCATGTAAACCATCGGGGTTTATTTTTAATTTGACATCTAGTCACCCTAGTATCGTGTTTCTGGTTACCTCTTTCACCGTTTTCTGTTGATTCTGCGTTCTGTTCCACACACTGAGGCAAAAATACTTAGATTTTTCATAAATCATGACTTATGAATCAACCAAAATATGGTTTCATTGAACGCTTAACCATTTCGAAAATGGGATCATAAGTTTCATAAGTGAGAGCTTTGAAATATTTAAGAACCATTACTGTGAACAATTTTCAATTGCTAGAAAAACTGCTCCGCTTTTGATGTTGGATTAGAATCACATGTTATCAAAACATGTCAATTTTTGAGCTCGCCTGATATAAAAAAAAACCGTTATCAGTGATTGATAATTTTAATTAGGCAATTATCATTGCACTTATTACTATTTTCCATTGATTGACTTATGAAATTTAGTAATGAAATTCTTCACCAAAATCATAAGTGAAACTTAAAAATTTCAACAATAATCGTTGTGGCGCCAAATCATAATTATTCCTTAAGAAATTATTAAGTTTTTTTTGCCTCAATGCAGCATTCCATCTCACTTCACTCCGTTCCATGAGCTAAATGACGTTGGAACCATTTTCAATCTGAACGATGTGCAAATTAGCGGGGGACAGATTAAAAAGTGTTCAGATTAAATGTGGTCAAACCAACGGGGGTACCCGGTATGACTTTTTTAGACATGAAGTCTCATACTAATACTCTTTACTTTTGCATTCGTTTTCCTTAACAGATTAACACAAACTTCGTTATTTCGTTCAATATTTTGTGGGTCTCGCACTATCAGTTACCCGCATTATCAAAGTTACCCCGTTTTACGGTATTCACTTTTTACACGATCACACAGCGGTAAGTCCAGTACTAGAACCTCTAGTCACTCACAGACTAGATTCGAGTACTATAGGTGGTCAATCCGCCATCCGTATCGTTCGCATACACTAAAATGAATCAAACAGACTAATTTATTAGAAATTTCTAATTAATTCAACTATATCCTTGTTGCATAAAATGTAAATGAATTCCTATGCTTATCTTCTGCAAAACACTTCTAACTCAACAGCGTCCTAATGAACAATACAGTCATTGGTTTAGATTGAAGTTATATGCATACGACTATAAAAAAAACTGGACTGGAACTAGATTTGATCAAATCGAAAACCGAATGTTTATCGGATGATCCAACTAAACTTTGATGGAACATCTGAGGCACTTCTATTGCTTAGAGATCTAACCAAAACCTAACAAGTGAGTTTTATATGCAGTCGAGTAATGTACTTACCTATTTTTATGGAACCAAAATCAAAATCTATTAGCTAGCCTAATCTAAAGGACATTTCGGACAAAATGACGACTCCTACAACAGTGGTTCCTTTCGTTACACAGTACATAAATATTTGTTTACGATTTATTTATCCGATGCGAGCATTTTCGTTTGCTGCTGCTGCAATTCTTCTCCACAAATCCTTTTTTGCCAACTGCTAGGAAAAATGCCACAAATTTCAAATGCAACGCTCCGGACGATATACCGATTCGATTAGTAACATTCAATAAATAGTATATTGTTTCAGATTTTTCGTTCCTCTCTTCTAGTAGTAGCAATAGTTAGGTTTTCTAGTTGGCAATTTCGTACAGTTTCAGAAGCTTGATAAAATCTACTTTCTCCGATTCAACATTGTATGTAGGATGCAGATAGGGATGAAAGTGAATCATGGTAGAAATGCCTATTCCAAACGGCTTTCAACCTGTTTATTGCTGCCTACAAACTAATTTCCTGTTTCCAATTTCCAGTGTGATTTCGAAATGCCTCCCTCCTCTCTAGCATGACATCAAGCGAACTCTATCTATATACGAGGGGAACACCGTTCCCCCCATTGCATTTTCGCTAAAACATCTATATATAGATTACACAAAAGAATAACGACGACGACGAGCATCGGTGACGTCAGGTTCCCACCCCTCCCATAATCGGAAAATTTGTTCTCACCATTATTCGGTTGGCCATTAGCTCCTCCGTTTGAGATTCCGCTCCTTGTTTCCGACTGGGAACTGGGTTCTCCGTCACCTTACAGAATCTGGCAGGAGCTCTTCTCCCGGAAGGGATTCACCTTCTGGCTGGAGAAGCCCACCAGCAGGCAATCTTCCGCTTCGTGCTCCGTTACGTACTTGACGATGTCGGCCACGGCTTGCGTGACCGGAACCCGCTGGATCGCGGCCTCCCGCCTCAACTGCTCGGTGATGGCCCGCTGCTGTTGAAGGTTCGAAGCCATGATGTCCATTACGGCCGTCTCTGAAAGCCCTATCTTGGTAAAGATTTCCCTCTGACCTCTAGCACAAACACTCCCCCGGCTGCTTCCCTCTTTTGGTGGCTCACTTTTATTCCGATTTTGTACACAAATCGGAACAGTTTCCCGTGGTTTTTCACTTTATTTCGATTCTACGCAGGTGAATGTGTAAATGGATCTAAACTTGAACACTTTTACGAGGCGATTTATCAGGAAAATTGCGAAAAATGTACCGCAATGAAAGAAATGGCGAAAATTATTGGATTGGGTGGTGAAAAGTTTATTCTGACGGATGGAGAAACAAGATGGACGAAACGTATCGTTTTAGCCGTCAGGGCGGCCGAAGATGATGCTACAAATTTTTCGTACTAGATTGGAACTGAATTGAAGCAAAATGTTTCAATCCGAACGGTGACGTCATCAAAAAATCGCTTTCTTTCCCTCATTCGGAAAATTTGAAAACAACGGTGCCAGTACCTGTCAAAGTTGACAGGTACTGACACCGTTGTTTTCAAGTTTTGTTGAAGAACGAAAGAGAGATAATTTCGCCGTGAAATGCTTAATTGGACTTCTCGAGAATGGACCTACAGTGGCTCAATTTCATTTTCGTACGGGGCACTGTTTTCATATCAAGTTGGTATAAAACTATTAAATGGTGCATGGACTTCGATATACTTTATCAATAATGAAGGTTATAGGTGTCATCTATTGTTTGGCAATTACAAACTGTATTCATTTGCTTAAATCTTTGGAATAATGGAAAAGTATTGAGATTGTGTCTATAATTGACCCAATTCCATATTCGTACACCTAACAAAAAAGAAATATAGAGCATTCAAAACTAATTTTTAATGGACTAGATGACTACTTAAGCTCTTCGTTGTGTTGTTCAGATGCAGTAGAATACATTTGGAAAATTTATAAACGGATATATTTGAAACTTAAGAAAATTTAAGAAAAATACCAGTTTTCCCATGTTTTTTGCTAAAATATTCGGTAAGTCGAACAATAAATTGCATTTTTTTCATCATCACTTCCTCAAGAATGATGATTGCGAATATTGCACAAGTTTCAAAAAATTATAATCAGTTTTAGAGTAGCTATGAGTGGATATCGACAACTTATACTTTTGAATCTTAGGTAATATAATATTTATAACAAATCCAAAACCAAAAATTTTAGTCAATTTATTTATGTTTGACTTCTAAATGTATATACATAATCCATAGTTAATGTTCCTATCAAAACATTGCATAATTATCATTTTTAATTTACATTTTACTACCAAACATGACTATAGAGATTTATAGAATAAATATTATTGCCATAACCGCAACACAAACGTGTTTTTAAAATGATGAAAACAACAGGATATATTCTATTAAATAGTGTATCAATGCTTTCTGCTCATTCAAGCTATTTTGTATTTTTCTTATAAATTGCAAAATAGGGTGCTATTTTGAATATAATTTAAATATTATTTCAAAGATAATTGAATATTACGATGACATCAATTATGTGGAGGTATGTACAGCGTAGTTTAGGGTACTTTATTGTAAAACGAAGTTCGTAGTTCAAATTATTTTTACAGACAAATTCGAAATTAACATTTACCTGTTGTTTAGAATGAAAATTTGGTTTACATTGATTAAAAATATCATTTTAGAAGAGTTTTGAACTTATGGCACAACAATTTTCTGAACTCAAAAGGGATAAAAACTGTTTATGATTTCTGTTAAGTGTATATATTTCAACTGAATTTCTATCAGAGCTTACCAGTATAATCTATAGATTGGATCCAATGACAAAAATAAACGTAATTGTTCGAATTATTGGATTTTATAGCAAAAATCATTGGAAAACTGGCTGTAGAGTCCGAAGATAAATATAAAAACCTTGTTTCTAAAGACACCTTGATTAACTGCACGAACAACGATGATGACCGGATTGAGAACTGTGTTCGGTTGCCGGAGAGGTGGAGGTCAGAAAGTGTGTGGCGATTGATGTGAACGGAGTGTTTCTTCGTGGAGTGTGTTTCCGACGTGTTGTGAAGTGTTTCTGCCATTGAGATATCGTGAGGTTAATTACCTCGAAAACCCCCTGGACAAAACCCTACATTTGGCGACGAGCGAAAAGGAATTAATAAGGTATTTATCTTTAAAATATGTGATTTAACTGATTATTATCCATTTCGTTGAAAACGGGAGGAGATCAGTTTATCGTCTTTGGAATTCAAAGATGGCGGAATTACCGCGTGTAGTGATTGCGTTACAGCTTTGAACCAGTTTGACTAGAGCCGGCCATTTTGAAGCATGTTTGAAATTATTGAAAGTGGAAAGATAAATTCAATTTGGAAAATGAATGGATGGGTGTGGAATTGAAACTTTTTTTTTACTGTTAATTAAATGGCAGTAGATATCGAAGTGAGTTTATAGAGAGTTTTAATTTTATAAGAAATTTGGTTGTATGGCCTTCATTGATGGAAAAAAACTGACCGTGGTAGGTGACCCGACAAATATTACGAATACAAGAAATGATGTGGTTGTGTGCCCAGTGTGATTCGAGAAACAATGGAATCGAGAGGAATAATCGCGGCAGGGGGCCGGATTCGAATTGAATGTGCTAAGAAAATAGGAGTTTGCCGTGGTAGGGTACCCGGTAAATGTAACTAGTGCCAGGGGGCCTAGGAGAGAACACTGGCGGGGTGCCTAGTTAGAGCGGTTAAGCTTGACAGCAAAGCTAAGGGTGAGCACTGTGGTAGGGTGCCCGGTTTTGTACCTAGGGTCAGAGGACCTAGTTGAGGGAACTGTGGTAGGGCCCAGTTGCTGCTGGTAGTGATAATGAAGTTTATGGGAAAATCTATGCAGGATGCACGATTGAAGTTTCTAGAGCTAGGAGGCCTAGAAAGGCGACGATTAGAGCTGTAATTGGAGCTTTGGTTGATAATGCTTATGACAAAGGTATAAAGACAAAAAAAAAATGTCAATCGGAGCAGGGTGCACGATTGAAGTTTCTAGAGCTAGGGGGCCTAGAAAGGTGAAGATTAGAGCTTCAATAGAAGATGGTAATGACAAAGGTATAAAGATAAAATTTGCGTATCGGAGCAGGGGCACGATTGAAGTTCCTAGAGCTAGGGAGCCTAGAAAGGTGAGATTCAGAGCCATATTTGGAGTTTCGATTGAAAATACTTATGACAAATTGAAGAGGGGTTAGAAAAGTGAGCTATGATTAGAGCTTTCATTTGAAAATGCCAATGATGAAAGTAGAAAGATGGAATTTGCCCAGTGCTTAAGGCCGCACGGGACGTCATCATAATCACCCTATCCATTTCAAGAAGCAAATCTCAAGAACCACTCCATATATCGATGCGAAAAATGTATCACTATGATTCTATATATGTAGTGCACAACCCGATACATTTTCAGCTTCATCGGTTCACTAAAACTCGAGATTTGCTTCCACAAAGTTTTGATGATAATTGTTAGAGTGAGACGAAAGATAGGGAAAATAACACGGTCTCCCGTGTCCCCTTAATTGGGAGTCATTTTTAATGAAATTTGAAGTTCTGGTATATGATCCTTGACGGTAATTGGTGTGAAAATGATTTGGATTCCGCGTTTTCTTTTATCTTATTCTAGATGGAAGAAAGCCGGCCGATCCCGATGTTCAGATGCGAACAAATCGAAAGTGGCAAACTTGCCAAAGAGTGGCAAGAGTGGAAGAGCTCACTAGAGTATTATTTTGAGGCATGTCAAGTCCATGATCAGAAAATGATGCGTTCGAAGATGCTACATTTGGGCGGGCCGCAGCTACAGAAGGTTTTCAGTACGCTTGAAGGCACCGAAGATTTTCCGCTAGTGTTGCTAGAGAAGCGTTGGTACGATGTTGCCGTGGCTTGCTTGGACGCGTATTTCAAACCGCGTAAACAAGATGTTCTTGAAAGGCACCGGCTCCGAAGCATGAAACAAGGATCTAACGAACGTTTTTCTCATTATGTCTTACGTTTGCGTCAGCAGTTGAAGGACTGTGGACTGGAAAAGTTTTCACCAGAAGTTAAGAGCGTATTGGAGGAAATAATGTTGATTGATGTAATCGTTGAAGGTTGTAACTCTCATGAACTTCGGCGGAAAATTCTTGAGAAAGATCAATCGTTACGTGATATTGAAACACTTGGAGAATTGATTGAGAGCGTTCGAGTCCAAGAACAGGAACTGAAGATTGAGAAAAAAGTCATTGAATCATCATATGGGGAAGTTTGCAAAGTGCAAAATACAATGAAATCACGAAAGGAGCGCAGGGAAGAGCGAATTGTTAATCGATTCCCAACAGCGGCGTCGACTTGGAATAAAGATGCAAGGATATGTTTCGCCTGCGGTCGACAAGGTCACATGTCCAAATCACCGTTGTGTCCCGCGAAAGATCAAGTTTGTCGACGGTGCAAGAAGCCCGGACATTTTGAAAATGTCTGTCGTAAACATCCGTCCGATTCACGATTTCCAATCCCTCCTAAGAAAGTGCAAGTCGTTGAAGAGGTATGCGATGGAGCTTCAGAAACTCCGCAGCCGGAACCGCTGGCTACGCTACAGTCACAATCTCAACCGATGCCTTACCGTACTGCAGCAGAAAGGAAAGTGTATTACACCTTCTACGCCGGAGGAGAGACGAATGTATTCCAGTGTACTATCGGAGGAGTGAAGAGCGAGATATTCATCGACTCTGGATCAGATGTCAATTTGATCACATCGGATGCCTGGGAGAATCTTAAGGCACAGCAGGTTGTTGTATCGAAATGTGAAAGGGGCAGCAATAAGATATTGAAAGCGTACGCATCATGCATGCCTCTGACCATTCTGGGAAGTTTTCATGCCGTAATCGAAATCGGAAAGCGCTCTATCGAAGCAGAGTTTATGGTAGTCCAAAACGGACAGCGGAACTTACTAGGCGACACGACTTCGAAGCAACTGGGAATCCTGAAGATTGGCTTGGAGACGAACCATGTTTCGAATAATGATGCTAATGATTTTCCGTTCTCCAAAATAACTGGAACGAAAGTTCGCATTTCGATGGATCCAAACATTACTCCAGTGTTCCAGCCACTACGGCGAATTCCGATCCCTCTAGAAGAAGCCGTCAATGAAAAGCTAGATGAACTACTACGCAGGGATATAATTGAGCCGAAGCATGGTCCAGCAACCTGGGTGTCACCACTGGTGGTGGCAAACAAGACGAATGGTACAATTCGCTTGTGTGTCGATTTACGTCGAGTCAACCAAGCTGTTATTCGTGAACGGCATCCAATGCCAGTCATTGATGATGTTTTGGCCAAAATTGGGAAAGGAAAGATTTGGAGCGTTCTTGACATCAAGGATGCATTCTTTCTATTGGAATTGGAAGAAGACTCAAGAGACATCGTGACATTTATTACGCATCGTGGATTGTACCGTTTCAAACGGCTACCGTTTGGTCTCGTGTCGGCGCCAGAAATATTTCAGCGGAAGATGGACGAGATGCTGGCCGACTGCGAGGGCACTTATTGGTATCTAGACGATGTCGGGGTAGAAGGCAGCGCTGTAGAAGAGCATGATTTGAGACTTAAAAAGGTTCTTGAAAGATTTGAGGAAAAAGGCGTTGTTCTTAATTGGGAAAAGTGCAAAATACGGGTGACGGAATTTGAATTCCTTGGATATAACATAAACCCAGAAGGTATCATGCCTTCCGATTCAAAACGTGATGCCATCCTGTCGTTTCGTCAGCCACTGAATGAAAGTGAGGTTAGAAGTTTCCTTGGGCTTGCTAATTATATGGGAAAATTCATCCCAGATTTGGCAGCTTTAGATGAACCTCTTAGGCGACTTACTCAGAAAGGCGTAAAGTTTCAATGGAGTGATAGAGAAGAATCTGCGTTTCGTGCGGTGAAACAAAGTTTGGCGAACGCGCAAAGGCTAGGATTTTATAATCAAAACGATACAACATCTGTCATTGCCGACGCTAGTCCACATGCTCTAGGTGGCGTACTCATCCAAACAAATACAAGTGGGGATTCACGTGTTATTTCTTATGCTTCCAAATCGCTGACAGACACTGAGAGGAGATACTGTCAGACAGAAAAGGAAGCACTGGCCCTTGTTTGGAGTGTAGAGAAATTTCAGGTCTATCTGATTGGCAGGGAATTTAACTTAGTAACAGATTGCAAAGCCTTGGTTTTTCTATTCACTCCCGTATCTCGTCCGTGTGCACGCATCGAACGATGGGTACTGCGCCTTCAAAGTTTCCAATACAAAATCGTACATATTTCAGGACATACTAACATTGCTGATGTTCTGTCACGCCTATCGACTTTTGTCCCAACCCCGTTCGATGAAACAGAGGAGTTAGTAGTGCACGAGGTTGCATCAGCTGCTGCACAAATGGTTGCTCTTAAATGGAAGGAAATAGAAGACCAAAGCTGTGACGACCCTGAGATCTTGGAGATTGCCGATGCATTAAAATCAGGGGTCTTTGATAATCTACCATTACCGTATAAAGTCATATCATCAGAATTGTGTTTGGTAAACGACGTGTTGTTACGAGGTGATAAGATTGTAATACCCAATAACCTGCGTGGAAGAGTTTTACAACTGGCCCACGAAGGTCATCCGGGTATCAGAATTATGAAAGCAAATCTACGAGGAAACGTCTGGTGGCCTAAAATGGATTTAGATGTTGAACGATTCGTCAAAGCATGCCGAGGATGTTCATTGGTATCAGCACCTAATGCACCGGAACCAATGATAAGGAAGGAACTTCCATCGAGTGTATGGGAACAAATAGCAGTGGATTTTCTTGGCCCGCTACCAGACGGAGAGCATTTACTCGTTTGTGTAGACTATTACAGCAGATATATCGAGGTAGTAGAAATGCTGGAAATAACCACACCTTGTACGATCAAAGAACTGCTGAAAATATTTTCACGTTATGGTATACCTGAAGTTCTACGAGCTGACAACGGACCACAATTTTCATCTGAAGAATTCCGGAATTTTTGTGATGAGTTTGGAATCCACCTGGAGAGCACTATTCCTTACTGGCCGCAGATGAATGGAGAGGTGGAACGCCAAAACCGATCCATTCTGAAGCGTTTGCGCATAGCTCAAGAGCTTGGGCAGGATTGGAGACACCAGCTGAGCAAATATCTGATGATGTACCACTCATCCAGTCATACCACAACCGGAAGATCCCCTGCGGAGCTGATGTTTGGCCGCAAAATGCGAACAAAGTTACCTTATGTTCCAGCGACAACAGTTGAAAATGAAGGAGTTAGAGATCGTGACCGATTGGAAAAAGAGAAGGGAAGGGAATATGCGGATAACAAACGTAGAGCAAAATCTAGTTCTATTGCAGTGGGCGATTGTGTGCTAGCAAAACGGATGAAAAAGGACAATAAGCTTAGTTCGGAATTTAGTCCGGAAGAGTTTAGCGTGGTACAGAGGAAAGGCACTGAAGTGGTGATTCGTTCGACTAAATCGGGCAAAGAATATAGAAGGAGTGTTACTCATTTGAAAGCTATACCTGGAGCATGTAATGATAAAAATCAAGATGAAGAAGTTGTAGAAGAATCAGGAGAGAAACTTGCAGGAGATGCATCGTCTGAAGAAGTAGATAGGGCTTCGAAGAGAGTTAGGAAAGAATCGAAGTTGCTAAAAGACTATATTACATATTGATGATAACGAGCTATTTGTGTTTTGAAAATAAAGAAGAGGAGAGGTGTAGAGTCCGAAGATAAATATAAAAACCTTGTTTCTAAAGACACCTTGATTAACTGCACGAACAACGATGATGACCGGATTGAGAACTGTGTTCGGTTGCCGGAGAGGTGGAGGTCAGAAAGTGTGTGGCGATTGATGTGAACGGAGTGTTTCTTCGTGGAGTGTGTTTCCGACGTGTTGTGAAGTGTTTCTGCCATTGAGATATCGTGAGGTTAATTACCTCGAAAACCCCCTGGACAAAACCCTACACTGGCATTTCTCATAATTTTACCTAAATTTTATATATGTCCACTAATAAATTGTCCAAATGTATTTCACTACATCTGAACATCATAATAAAGCACTTCAGTAATCAAATAGAGCTTCTAAATTTAGTTTTGAACGTTGTGCGTTTGAATTTTGGTAGGTGTACGAATATGGAATTGGGTGAATTTTAGACATCAATTCAATACTTTTCTATTAATCCAAAGATGAATGTAAATGGAAACATTTTGTGATTGCCAAACAATAGATGACACCTATTACCTTCAATGTGGATAAAGTATTTGTAGCTCAATACTTCATTTAATAGTTTTTTACTAACTTGATGTGGAATCAGTATTGTTGGAAATTGCCAACGCTCTCGGAATATTCCGCAATAATAATCCCGGAAATGAAACAACCGGAGAATGGGTTTTGGTTACAGTCCGGTAGATTATTATTTCCCTGAGAAGATTACATAATTTTATCAATGTCGAATCCAATTTGTGTAGCATTATGTTGTTTGTTGTGTTTTATATAATTATAATTATTTTTGTGAACTTACGTTTAGTCCCGATTTCAGTATTTCGTTTCCCTCCGTGTAGTCAATTCAGTCTGTCTCGTGTCGTTTTGGTCTTCAACCGTTGTACAAATATCTGTCCTAGTATTTGGTCGTATTAGTCCGTACTATTAAACCTGCCGTACTATAGTTAGTCAATTCATTTTGCATGTAACTCAAATTGTTTAGATTTACCTCAGTTGTAATAGTAGGCGACTATAAGGACTTCTAGGTTACACCCTTTAGGTTATAGGTTTCTGCATAGTTATGTAAATAGCGTATATAGTTTCATAAGTTCAACAATTTTCATAATTCAATTTACCTTTTAGAATAGGCTTAATTTCACTTAATTTTACTGCTTAAATTTAGGCTATTAGGCTAAGAATTTAGGATTAACTGTCTGTTTGTAGAACGTGTACTTTCTCTTGCTTGTTTACTTCTGCCTCACAAAGAACCTTCAATACCTTTCCCTGACTCACCGCATGACAGTGAAAACTGTCATTCCTGACCCGTTCGCCCGACAATAGGGTGTCCCAAATATGGTTGTGAAGGCGCGATGGCGAGGATTCGCCAACACTCCCCCCAGGTACGTTGGCCACCTGGCCAGCTTACTCAGCTTCGCGCCGTATGTCTAAAACGGCTAGCTTGGCCACTGGTCGCTCGTAGATCCCGACCGCAGTCCTTACGGTTGCTGACCTAGGTTGACCGTCTCTGCCAACCTGAATGTTGATTATTCGACCCTTTGGCCAGCAGTTTCGTGGAGATTTGGCATCGACAGTCACCACTACATCGTTGATTTCGATAGGCTTGGTATGCACGAACCATTTCGTGCGGTGGGTTATCTCTGGAAGGTAATCGGTAACCCATCGCTTCCAAAATTGGTTGGCTTGGACTTGAGATAGGAGCCAGCTTTGACGTAGAACAACACCACTACCGTCCGCATTGCTCAAAGGTTTCAAGCCACTGGATGATCCAAGCAGGAAGTGGTTCGGGGTCAAGGCGGGGGCTGAACCATCGTCGATCGGAACATGCGTAAGTGGTCGGGAGTTGACAATGCTTTCGATTTCTGTTAATAGGTTACGCAGAACTTCATCTGTAAGTTTCCTAGCTGGCAGAATCGCCATCAAATTCTTTTTGACGCTGCCGATTAGACGCTCCCAGCTACCGCCCATATGCGGTGAAGCTGGGGGCAGAAATGTCCAGTTAGTATCGGCGTCCATAAATTCCTTCATGAGCTCTTCTTGACTGATGGCATTCTCTGTTTCTTGGAGAACCCGCCTTGCACCTATGAAGTTGGTGCCTCGGTCACTGAAGAATGTACGCGGTTTACCTCTCCGTGCAATGAAATTTTGTAGAGCCATGATGCACGAGTCTGTACTTAGGGAGTGTACAACTTCGATGTGGATCGCTCGGATTGTGAGGCAAGTGGCGAGCATTCCCCAACGTTTCTCTGCTCGACGACCGATGACTACCTCGTACGGCCCAAAAAAGTCGACACCTACATGTGTGAATGGGCGTGTGAAAGCATCTAGGCGTGCTGCAGGTAGATCGGCCATAATAGGCACACGTGGAACTGCTCGGTCATTCTTGCAGCGCTGACAACTATTTCTTATCTTGGCATAAATCGAGCGCAAATGCGGAATGCTGAATTTTTGACGGATTTCGTTAACAACGGTCTCATGGTTCTGATGGTGGTATTTTTGGTGGTAATGTGCAACTATTAACTTGGTGGTATGATGGTCACGGGGAAGTATTATTGGGTGTTTTGCGTCTTCGGTCGCGTATTCACAGGCACTGATTCTACCACGCATTCTTAACACTCCGCACTCATCCATCCAGGGTGATTTATGATAAAGTGAACTTGACTTAGGAATTGCAGGAACAGGTGGCTCAAGATAATCTTGAGGTTTTCTGAGGTGTGCGATTTCCTCTGCAAAGGTTTCTTGTTGAGCTTGGCGAAAGAGATACGATTCTGCAGTTTTGAACTCCAGGTTGGAAATGGGACCGACCATTTTAGGCTTCCTTTGTAGCTTCCGTGTGCAGTTACTTGCAAAGCGGTAGAGTAAGGCAACAATCTTGACAATCCGCTTCCAATTGGAGTATTCTTCGACATGTATCACAGCATCTGGCGAGGCGTAGTGTGTCATAACGCTCAAACGAAGCTCTTGGTCTGCAGTGTTGCTACTCTTCGACGACTGAGGCCAATCCACTTCAGAATGATAAAGGAATTGTGGTCCGATATACCATCTCGATTGAGGAGTCAGATCAGGTAATCCTTTCCATTTAGTTCCTTCATCGGCAACGTTCAGCTCGGTAGGGACGTACATCCATTCGTTCATTTCTGTTGTGTCTAGGATCTCGCTAACTCGAAAAGCCACGAATTGCGAATAACGGCGATGGTCCGACTTTATCCAAAATAGTACGTCTTGTGAATCCGACCAGAAAATTCGGCGAGAAATCTGGATCGAGAGGGCTTCAGATACTGATCGGGCTAGTCTCGTTCCTATCACTGCTGCTTGCAGTTCCAGCCTCGGAATGGAGAGGAATTTCAGCGGTGCTACCCTAGTTTTAGCGGCCACTAAACTACATTCTACGACATTGTCACGCGTGATACGTAAGTAGCAAGCGGCGGCCATTCCATTCTCACTAGCGTCGACAAACATGTGGAGCTGGACGGTCCTGCTGGCAGCAGATAATTGACAGAAGTAACAACGAGGAATTTGTAAGTTTTCGACTTGTGGGAGTACTCTAAGCCACGTTTGCCACTTTTCGAACAGGACGCCCTCAATTTTATCATCCCAGTCAACACCAGAACGCCAAACTTCTTGTAGCAGGATTTTTAAGTACACCAGGAACTGAGAAATCAATCCTAGTGGATCAAACATTGACATCAGGACGCGCAGCATCTCCCTTTTGGTTGGACAATGTTGACCTTCTAGTAGCGCTCTGCCATAACGATTCCAGCCCACCTTATAGGTGAATGTGTCCGTATTGGTGCACCACCACATTCCGAGTACTTTCTCCGTTGCTATCTCCGATGATACATCTAGATTTTTCTCTTCTGTCTGACACTCCTGCAAAGCCTGTACGACATGTTTGGAGTTACTAATCCAATTGCGGATTTCGAATCCTCCTTCGGAATGTACATGCTTTACTTGTTGGGCAAGCTGTATCGCCTCATCCTCTGTGTCTACGCTTACAAGCATGTCATCGACATAGTGGCGTTTCTGAATCACTTCAACGGCTGTCGGATAGTCGTTTTTAAACCGTTCAGCGTTCAGATTCTTCACGTACTGGGCGCTGCAGGGGGAACAGCAAGCTCCGAAAGACATTACCTGAAGAATATAAACAGAGAATGTTCCATCCTCTTCATACCACAGAAAACGTTGACATTGCTGGTCTACCGGACGCATGAGTACTTGCAAAAACATCTCTCGGACGTCTCCTGTTAAGGCAATGCGTCCTTCGCGGAATTGGATTAGTATGGAGAATAATTCACATAGTTGGTCAGGTCCTTTAAGTAAGACTGAGTTCAGAGATACGCCGTAGGCGGTTGCAGCTGCGTCCCACACCATCCGAATTTTACCAGGTTTGTTAATGTTGGTAACGGGAAATATTGGCAGGTACCATACCCGGGGATATATTTGCCCCAGTTCCTTGTCATTAAGCTTCCTGGCGTATCCCTTCGTGACAAACTCAGATATTTTTGAATTGAGAACTTCAGCTAGCTCTGGATCTTTGTCCATTCGCCTCTTGAGGCATTGCAAACGCCGGAGTGCCATTGGACGACTGTCTGGAAGACGTAGATCGTCGTGGCGCCAAAGAAGTCCTGTTTCGTACCGATCTCCTTTGAACATCGTACGAGCTTCAAGGAGAGACAAAGCTCGGCCCTCTTCTGCATTGCGAAGAATTTTCTCCGGATGTGCAATTCCCAAGCTGTCTAATGTAAAGTACTCCTTCATCCTTCTGTGAAGGTCGTCATCTGTCGGTGAGTCACATGCGCAGACATGAAATACTGAGTGAACGAGATTAGCGGAATTTTCCTGATTCCCTCCTCCACAAACTGTCCATCCAAGACGGGTTTTAACGGCGATCGGTTGGTGCAAAGCTCCTTCGCGACTTTTTTGGACTAAGGTAAGGTGTTGATCCTTCATTCCTATTAGAATTCTCGGTCGAACATCCTGGTAGGAATCAACCGGTAAGCCTTTAAGGTGTGAATACCGTGTTGACAACTCTTGAAAGTTAAGCGTTTGTGAAGGAAGCAGCAGTTCTGTTACGGTTCGCACACCGTTCATGGTGTAAATCTTCGACTCGTTATGTTTCGCAGAAACTTGCAGCTTAACGTTTCTTGATCCTTCTTCTCGGCGTTTAGCTCCTCCGGTCCAATGCAGGCACAGTGGCATAGGCTCTCCTTCAAGCTCTAATTCGTTGACCAGATCTTCGTCGACCAATGTGAGCTCCGATCCGTCGTCCAGAAAGGCGAACGTTTGAATCGAACGTTGCTTTCCATGCAATACAATAGGCAAGTAGCGGAATAACACTTGACTTGATGTAAGCCGAGGAGTGTGACACCCATGATCGGACGAATTTGGTGGTGGAGATGTAATGGAGACTTGATGCTGAGACGACGAAGAAGTGTTTTGGGAGTTTGAAGATGTGTTAGGCGACGGTGGTGCTGCTTTCTGATCATTGTGCAGTAGCTCGTGGTGTTTCAATTCGCAGCCGTTCCTTCCGCACAGTTTCGACTGACATCCTCCCTTGTGTCGACGTAGACACCTGCGGCAGAGTCCTAGATCCCGCACGGTTGCCCAGCGAGAATCACGTGAAAATTCCAAAAATCGTTTACACGTAGCTATCGATTTGCAACTCTCCTTGCATACCGGACAGCAATCGGCTTCTTTCTTTGCGTTGAATTGAGCTGCGGCATGATATCCTGACGTGGTATCCTCGGAGTGAGCATTGACGAATGAATTGACCTTTTTTGCCACCCGTGGGTCACTACGATTGGGCTTAGATTCGAAGGCAACATTCGGGATGGTGACGGCACTAGCTGCTTCTGCAAGTGAGTACAGCCAGCTGCTGAAGGAAGGTAGGTTGGCTATCGGAAGGGTTTGCCTATATTGTGCCCAGTTCAATTTAATCGACGGTGGAAGCTTGTTGACGAGTTGATGGAGAAAGGATATATTGTAAAGGTATTCCTCTAAACCACACGCGTCCACTGTCGCGCAGAAATTTTCAACGCTGACCGCAAAATCAACAAGGGTTTCCAATTTGTCCTCCTTAAGTGGCGGAAGGGAATTTATTTTAGACATCATCGAATGTACGATTATCTCGGGTTGCCCAAACAACATCTTGAGCGTCGACATGACTTCGTTGACATTTGATGGATGTAACAATCTACTTTTGACTGCCTCATACGCACGACCCTTCAGGCTTCGCTGCAGACGGACTATATTCTCTTCGTTGGTGAAACCACACATTGCTGTCGTACTGTTAAAGGTAGAAAGGAACAACGGCCATTCCTCGGGGCATCCAGAGAATGTCGGCAGATCCTTCGATATTGCTTGTCTTGCCGCTAGTTGCTTTCGAGAAATAGGACATGGGTCCATATCCTCTTCCTGGTCGTAGGCACGGCTAGCTCGCATTGTAGAAGAATGAGGAGCACGATTCAGATGTGGCGTGAACTGTTGATAGTCTGGAGTCGATACATTCTGGGATAGTTGATGAACCGGATGTGCTCCAGGATATCGAGTTGCTGAATCACGCGTTTGGAGTGGCATTGCTGACAGTGACATTGGTCGTTGTGGATCAGCTGGCTGATTGGAGCGTAAACCTTCTCTATATTCACAGGGTTGAGGAATTTGCGCGATTGAAACCCGGCGCGGGACTCCCATGGACGAAATTAACCGAGATCGATCGCACAGTGGTTCTTGATTGTTCGTGCCTATTGCCATATGATGCATTCTATTCGGCGCTGGGGGATCGACGGAGTAAGCTAACATGGACTCCGGTACAGGAAATGGATCTGGTGGATTTGGTTCTGGTTGAGATGAACGGTTACTCCCGATTCGTGCATTAGTTAGTGGATTAACTTGCAGCTTACCTAATCGCTCAGTCAAAGCGAATTGATTGACTGCGTTTGGCGGTTTCGATAGGCTACAATGTGCGCTTGCGCTTGCTACCCACTGTTCGGTTCGGCTCGCTTTATCGTCCTTAGAGGACCCGCTTTCGGACATGGCTTGCTCCAATAACTGGTACTTTTGCTCCAGAAATGCTTTTTCCTTTCTAGCTTCCTCCGCTGCAATTATTCGTTGCTGTTCTGCTTCACGTCGCTCAATGATCCTCAACTCCTCCAGTTTTTGTAGTTTGAGCTTGGCAAGGGCTTGTGAAGAACGACTTGACGATACCGAAGAAACTTTCGAAGCATTTCTGGATGGTTCTCTGCTAGTATTCACAACCCATCGCAAAGAAGACACGAACGGAACTTGACCGGTGACTTCCGGCTGAATAGACTCTTCTGCTGCAGAATAAAGTGCAGCTGTACTCGTTTGCATCTGAGCATGGGCCTGCTGATGTGAAACTAACAACGGATTCGAATTCGCTTCAGGCAGCCGCTTTGATGAACAACCGCTTCTTTGGAGAGCACCTGCAGTCGAACTTGGTTCCTGGACACCCTTTGCGGCTTCGCATCTGGCACAACTCCAGGGAAAATTCTCGATCTGCTGCGTTACTCCAACACACAGGAAGTGGTGCCATTTCTGGCAGTCATCGCATTGCACCATCTCATCCGTGTCCATTCCTCGGCACACCTGGCATGTCCGCCCGGGATGGGATTCCTCTGGATCTTCCGTGACCACCACTTGCACACCACCCTTTGCACTAACTTTCGCACCGACCACTTGGCTTGGTTTATCTGACCGTTTTGACCGTAGAGTACGACTTGACATGACCGGATTTTTTGCAGTAAACGGAAATAATAAAATGTTGGAAATTGCCAACGCTCTCGGAATATTCCGCAATAATAATCCCGGAAATGAAACAACCGGAGAATGGGTTTTGGTTACAGTCCGGTAGATTATTATTTCCCTGAGAAGATTACATAATTTTATCAATGTCGAATCCAATTTGTGTAGCATTATGTTGTTTGTTGTGTTTTATATAATTATAATTATTTTTGTGAACTTACGTTTAGTCCCGATTTCAGTATTTCGTTTCCCTCCGTGTAGTCAATTCAGTCTGTCTCGTGTCGTTTTGGTCTTCAACCGTTGTACAAATATCTGTCCTAGTATTTGGTCGTATTAGTCCGTACTATTAAACCTGCCGTACTATAGTTAGTCAATTCATTTTGCATGTAACTCAAATTGTTTAGATTTACCTCAGTTGTAATAGTAGGCGACTATAAGGACTTCTAGGTTACACCCTTTAGGTTATAGGTTTCTGCATAGTTATGTAAATAGCGTATATAGTTTCATAAGTTCAACAATTTTCATATTGTGCATTTAGACAAAAATTATCGAGAGGTCGCTGGCAAACTGGCAGCTTTGCTTACTTCCGATACTGTTTTCTGTTCAAATCATAACATTTCGCAGCACTGCAGCTAGCAAATCAAAACAAAAACATCGTGCATGACACACAAATAATTGTGAAAAACTTACTGTGGAACTTTTGCCTAGCCTCTTCAAGGATCAGGACAGGTTCACGGCTGTAAAGGTCCACCAGCCATTCTCTCATTCCGCCACTGAGTATCTCAAGCACCTCTTTTCACTGTTTTTTCCTATAGATTCCATTTTATTCGTAGGCATTTTGTCGGCGCACTGTTCTCGGAATTTACTTCCCTTTTCTGCTAGCCAAAACAAATTCATTCTCATCACAATGTAGCTGCCAAATTCAAATGTCAAAAAACTTCGGAAGTAAGTTCGGAAGTCGGAAGTCTGGACTTCCGAACTTCAATTTAGTGCTGGCGACATAATAATTCAATTTACCTTTTAGAATAGGCTTAATTTCACTTAATTTTACTGCTTAGATTTAGGCTATTAGGCTAAGAATTTAGGATTAACTGTCTGTTTGTAGAACGTGTACTTTCTCTTGCTTGTTTACTTCTGCCTCACAAAGAACCTTCAATACCTTTCCCTGACTCACCGCATGACAGTGAAAACTGTCATTCCTGACCCGTTCGCCCGACAATAGGGTGTCCCAAATATGGTTGTGAAGGCGCGATGGCGAGGATTCGCCAACAAGTATCGTGTACGAATATGAAATTGGGCCACTGTATGCACGGGTTCACTATTTGACGTTTTAGCGGTGCCGTATATTATTTATGTGACCATGGAAACCAGTGAATTCGGCACCGCTCAAACGTCAAATTAGTGAACTCGTGCATCGGTCCATGCTCAGCATTCATAATGAAGCAAATGTCAAAAACAAAAAAGCATTTGTCGCCCCCAAACTTGGGTACTTTTTGCAGTATCAAGGGACCAAATGCAGTACTAGAAATGGTACCCAATCTGAACCCGAATGGGACGGACCTGGTTGAACAGAAATGTCAAATGGAGAACATTTCTTGCACATAAATTTTTACTTTTCTTGAGCTGAACAGCATACCTGGCTTAAACAACCCAATTATTGGAGAAAATGCCCGGAGAAGTATATCTTCGGAGGAATCCTTGAAATTCCCGGAGGAAATGCCAGAGGAATTTCTAAATAAAATTTCCGATGGAATTCCTAAATCCTCGAAAGAATTGCTGTTCGAAATCTCCTGAGGAATTCCTAGATAAAATCCCCGGAGGAGTTCTTGGGGATATCCCCGGTAGAATTGCTACTGGAATTCCAAGGAATCCTGGAGGTAATGCCGAAGAAATTTCTTAACCTTTCGGTCGTCGCGCGAATTTTTGTAACGCGAGTAGTCGCGCGTTGTACTTTGTACAACACCCTTGGTTTTGCGAATATCCCAGGAGTCTGACCACTTAGAAAGATGACGTCTTCGGCAAAATTGTTCAGTAGCTTAAGGGCTATTATTATTATAGCCAAGAAATTTGGGATATTGCCGCTAGGCGGCGCTAGTGAGCATGAAACTATTGTTTCTCAGATCTCATGACCCTGAGCACTTAGAAAGATGACGTCTTCGGCAAAGTTATTTGGTAACTCAAGGACTATCATTGTTTGAGCTCGTTGATTCAAAATTTTGCCACTAGGTGGCGCTAGTGAGCATAAAACATTCGTTTTGCAAATATCTCAGGAGCCTGATCACTTAGAAAGATGGTGTCTTCGGCAGAGTTGTTCAGTAGCACAAATTCTTTCTTTGTTTAATCCTTAAAGTTCGAGATTTGGCAAAATAATGATAGTCCCTGAGCTTCTAAACAACTTTGCCGAAGCAGCCTGTCTAAAAAGTCGAGATCCTTCAGTATCCGCAAAACAAAAATTTCATGCTCACTAGCGCCGCCTGGTGGAAAAATACCCTATTTCTTGACTCAAATAATGATAGCCCTTGAGTTACTGAACTACTTTGCCGAAGGCACTATCTTTCCAAGTGGTCAGGCTCCTGAGATATCTGCAAACAAAAGTTTCATGCTCACTAGCGCCGCCTTGTGGCAAAATTTTAAATCATCTAGCTCAAAAAATGATAGTCCTTAACTTACTAAACAACTTTGCTGAAGACGACATCCTTCTAAATAGTCAGGATCCTGAAATATCTGCAAAACAAAAGTAAAACTTCCATGCCCACTAGTGCCACCTAGCAGTCAAATTCCGAATTAAATGAGGTACCATCAGATAGCGCTTCACCTCCAGAACAAATTTAACCAAGACCCCAAGTTTCTATATTATCTGGATTTTAAGATATGACGATTTGAAACTATGGTTTCCTCGAACCGTACATAGTGCGTTCATTATTATGCGACTTCCATGTACATTAGGGTGCCAATGAAAATCGATTTTTCGAATTTCAAAAAAAGGTAGGGCTCAAAAGTTTTGTCTCCTCGAAAAAAGTCCCCATGCAAAATTTGAGCTCAATCGGACTTCATTAAGTGGACCCCCAAAGCGGTCAAAGTTTGGCTTTTTTGACCCATGAAAAATCTTCATGAAATTTCCGAAATCGAAATTTTTTTTTTGATGCCAGATGTCTTAGAAATGCATGAAACGTCGAGATCTGGTGTTATTTGGAAAATTTTTTTTTTGAAAAAATCGACCTTTTGGGACTTAGTAAATTTTTGAGTTGGGGGAGTGAATTGAATTTGAAATGAACGATTTGAATTCAATTGCTGAGAAATTCAAGGCAATAGTGTTGAAACATATCCTATATCATTGTTGGCCACTGAAAGCATATTATATGTGATATTTCATTAGGGTGGTTCATTTACTTTCCATTAGGGTGGTTCTTTTTGTTAAAAAATAAAAATAATAAAAAATAGAATTTTAATTGAATATTGAAGACAATAGTATTGGAACATCTCTCACATTATCGTAAGCCATTTTCTACATTTAATATGTGGTATTTTATTAGGGTGGTTCACTTATTTTCCATTAGGGTGGGCCTTTCTGTCGAAATATCATAATTTGAATGGGATATTAAAAACAATAGTATTTTATCACCTCTTTCATCATCGTAGGGCATTTCGTTCATTAGATTCGTGATATTTTATTAGAGTGGCTCTCTTATTTTCCATTGGTGTTTGCCGAAAATTAAAAAAAAATCAAGAAATTTTGAATTTGATCCTTTTAGTATCTTTTATAATCGTAGGCCATTGTCTTCATTTTTGTTTAGAGAGGCTTTAAATTCCTCTGAATTCATGCGCCTCTAGTTCCATTTGATGTCGCATAATCATCGTAGGACACTGTTAACATATTTCATTAGGGAGTTTCTCTTATTTTCCATTAGGGTGCATCATTTTTCGTACAGTTTGAAACCATGATTTCTCGGAAAAGTCTTGTCCACTTTCCTTAATTATAGTGTCATTGTAAAAATTTCAACCTTAATATTTACAGACCGAAAGATTATGGTGTGGACTACAACATAATATTTGCGTAATGTTCGAGGAAAATGTAAAGGTAACTTAGTTAACAACAAAAGAGTTTTCTAGAAAGCCTCTCATTGTTAGAAAGGTCCTTTTGAAAAGTTTTGCGTGATTTTCATTCGGAATGCAACACTTCACTAAGCTGAACCAGTTCGGAGTCCTCGTCTCATACAAAATCCGGTTGCTACTTCGTGATTTCAGATGCACTCATCTCAGAGATCAAGCATTGAGCCTCAGTGACCTTTCCAATTTAGTTTTGCAAATTCCGAAGGAAATTCCAGAGAAAATTCTGAAGGAAATACCGAAGGAAATTCCAACGGAAATTCCAGAGGGAATTACGAAGGAAATTTCAGTGGAAATTCTGAAGGAAGTTCCAGTGGAAATTCCGAAAGAAATTCCAGAGAAAATTCCGAAGCAAATTCCAGACGGAATTTATCAGGACATTCCAGAGGAAATTTCGCAGGAAATTCTAGTGGAAATTCCAGAGGTAATTCCGAAGGAAATTCTAGAGAAAATTCTGAATTCCAGAGAAAATTCGGAAGGAAATTCCAGAGAAAATCTCGAAAGAAATTCCAGAGGAAATTCCAAAGGAAATTCCAGAGATAATTGGGTCCTAAAATTTTTAATGAAATCTTGTTTTTATTTAATAACACGAAAAAGCATGTTACTGTAACTACTTTAGCAATTTTTCCCGCTCAAATAATGGCTATATCATGTTTGAAATTTAATTTAAAAATTTGGTCCATAAATGAACCTTGACACTTTTGATCATGTTTGACGTTCGCTTAGTCGACAAAAACACCACAGGGGTTTCAGTTTGACCACTGGGGTTGTTCCTATCTGACATTTCGAAAGCGACACGGAAAACAAAATACACCCAAAATTTGAGTTTAAGCCAAAGGATGTGACAAAATCTAAAAAAATGTTTTTTGGGCTTAAACCAACGGAAAACATTAGAAAATTGAGTAAACATGTGTTTTTGGCCTAAACTTAAGCGTTTGGCACTAAAATTGGGACAGGGCTTTAGGACCCTATTTCGAAGAAAATTCTAGGGGAAATACGGAAGGAAACGAAAATTATAGAGGTACTTCCGAAGAAAATTCCGAAACAATTTCAAAGCTTCAAAAGAAATTCCAAATGAAATTCAGAATCAAATTTAGCATGAAGCTCCAAAAGGAAACTCCAGGAGAAATTCCGAAGCAAATTGCAAAGTAAATTTCGACGAAAATAACGTAGAAAATTCCAAATCAAATCCCGAAGGTAGCTCCAAAAGAAATTCCAAACGAAATTCCAAAGCAAATACCGAAAGAAATTCCAAAGCAAATTCAAAAAGAAATTCCATAAAAATAAATCCGAATGGAGTTTTGAAGGATGTCCCGAAGCAAGTTCCAAAGAAAACTCGGACGAAAATTGCGCAGAAAATTCCAAATGAAATTCCGAAGCCAGCTCTAAAAGAAATTTCAAAGGAACTTCCGAAGCGAATTCCAAAGGAAATTCCGAAAGAAATTCCAAAGGAAACGCCGAAGAAAATTTTGAAGAACTGAAGAAGGAAATTCCGAAAGTAATTCCAAAGAAATCCAAAATAACTTCCTGAAGCAACTTACTGAAAGAAATTAATGAAGAAATTCCAAAGGAAATTCTGAAGTAAATAAGATATGAAGTTCCGAAGAATACAAAGGAATTTTAAAGGATACTCCTAAGAAAATTCCGAAAAAACGATTCGAAGGAAATTCCAAAAAAATTCAACGGAAATTCTGATGAAAATTACGTAAAACAGTCCAAAGGAAAATTCCGTAAAAAATTCCAATCAAAACTTCTTAATAAAATTCCGAAATCTTCATAGGAAATTCCAAAGGTTATTCCAAAGGAAATTCCAAAGAAACTCTATAACTTCAAACGAAATTCCGGAAGAAATTTCAAAGAGAATTCTGAAGAAAGTAATAAAGGAATTCCAAAGGAAATTCTGAAGAAAATTTGATAAGTAGCCTCAAAGAAAACTGCAAAGGAATTTTAAAGGATACTCCTAAGGAAATTTCGACGGAAATTCCAAAGTTAATTCCGAAGGAAACTAAAAAAAAATCCAACGAAATTTCCGAAGCAAATTTCGGAGGAAATTCTGACGAAAATTGCGTAGAAATTTCCAAAGGAAATTCCGAAAAAGATCCAAAGGAAATTCCGAAGAGGAAATTCCAGAAACTACATAGGAAATTCCATAAAAAATTCAAAGCAAATTCCGAATGAAATTCAAAAAGGAATTTCTAAGGAAATTTCGAAGAAAAAATCACAGCTGCAAAAGAAATTCCAAAGGAAACTTCGATGGAAACTTTCAAAATATAAGGGAAATCCCGAAAAAAAAACTGAATAAAATTCTAAAAGAAATTCTGAGGCACGTTCCAAAGGACATTCCGACGACAATTCTGAAAAATATCCAAAGCATATTCAAAAGGGAATTTCTAAGGAAATTCCAAAGAAAATTCCAAAGCAAATCCCGAAGCAAATTGCAATGAAAAAAGGAAGTTAGAAGGAAATTTCGTAGGAAATTTCTAAGGAATTTTCTATGGAATATCCAAAGCAAATTTGAAAGGAAATTCTCAAGAAAACTTTGTAGAAATTCCGAAGAAAATTGTACAGGAAATTTTTAAGAATGTTCCGCACTAAATTTCAAAGGTCCAAAACAAATCCCAAATTAAATTCCGAAGAAAGCTCCAAGGAAAATTTAAAAGGAAATTCCAAAGTAAATTCCAACGCTTTGAAAGAAATTCCAAATAATATTTCGAATACAATTCTGAAGGAAGCTCCAAAGATAATTTTACTGGAAATTCTGAAACAAACTCTAGAAGAAATTCGGAAGGAAACTCCAAAGAAAATTCCAAAGCAAATTTCGAAGGAAACTCAAAAAGAAACTCCGAAGTAAATTTCGAAGAAAATTCCGTGGAAAAGTTCAGAATGAAATTCCGAAGGACACTTCATAGGAAATTTCGAAGGAAATACCACAGAAAATTCAAAAGGGCACTTCTAAAGATACCGAAGAAATTTCCACAGGATATTCCGAAGCAAATTCAGGACAAATTTCCAGTTTTGATGAAAATTCCGTAGAAAATTTCAAAGGAAATTTCGTACAAAAGTCCAATAAAAAACTTTAAAAGGAATTTCGAAGGAAGTTCCGATTAAAATTCCAAAGGAAACTCCGAAGAAAATTCCGTTGAAAACTCCAACGAAAAAATCCATATGAAATTCCGACGAAATTTCTATAAGGAACTTTGTTACATCTTTGAAGGATAAACGAGAACTGATTGTTAAAACCGAATCGCGTGTACTATAGCAAGCAGAAGGCAACGTACTTTTGTTTCGGGAATGAAAGAGCCCAAGGCTGAGAATCTCTTTTGAAAATATAAACTAAACACTTTTGTTGCCCTTCATCGTCGCCCATCAAGCTATTGTCATAATTTGAATACGTCAAAAATTATTTCATTCCTTTTTTATCTGTATTTTGATTATGGCAGTTAGAGTTGTGCTTCACTGAATTCACTGATTATTGTTATTGGAACGTTTTATTTTAACTATTCGAAAGAAAACCTTAATGAAAATATCTTAAGGAAGAGTTGCATGCCAATGAAGAATCATGATTCAAAACTATACAAACAAAGTTGATTTGTTAGATCTGTTGAGAATATTTTTTTTTAATTTACAAATTAAATGATCACCCTTATGCAAAACTGAGGACAATAGCCCCAACGAAATATCACTTATTATATGTTAACAGTGGCCTACCATGACATAGGAGATGTTTAATTACTCTTGTATTTACTATTCCATTCAAATTCTCATTTTTTTTAAAGGACCACTGTAATGTAATATAAGTGAGCCTTCCCAATGAAATATCACGAATCTCATGAAGGAAATGGCCTACGATGATGAAATAGGTGATAAAATAAGGTGATATCATAATCGCCCAGTACTTCTCGATGGGGCGGAGCTCCGGAGTGTTGGGAGGGTTGAACGTTTTCGGCACGAAATTGACCTTATTGTCCGCATACCACTTCAGCACGTCCTTGGAGTAGTGGCAGGTCCGTCCCACCCGAATAAAAAATACAATACAAGAACAATATAACGTATTGTAACAGTACCATTCAATATATTGGAAATACAATACAGTATATGTAAAATGACAATACAATTACAGTACAATATATTGTTTTGAACAGTTCACTGTATGGTATATGAGATTTTTGCAATATAATGTATAGGTGGTTAAGTATCGTAACAATACAAATATAGATATTTTCTCATATAAACATTTTGAAAATACAATACGATATGATGTTCATGTATTGTCTTGATTAGCAATTCGTGTATTGTTGTACAATACAAAAACAATTCAACGAACTGTATCATGGTTGCATTCGTCGTTACAGCTAATGTCAAGTGACTTCTAAAAAACTACTTATTTTAACTTTTTGAATATTTTTCACCCAACATTTCTTGCTTTCTGAACTTGTTTTGTTTATTTCTTTCAGCAAAGCTACATAGAAAAAAGCAACAGTTGTTTTACGCGAAAATAGGAATTTGACCAAAATTGTAAGGTATAAAACCAATTAAAAACAATACAATGTTCTGTTACAATATATTATATTGTTTTTGAATTGTATATCCAAACAAGAATAATATTGCTTCGACATTCAATTACAATACGCTGTATTGTATCCAATACGTTATATTGTACATTAATGGTTTATTCCATTCACTGAATGATACGTTTTTATCCGGGCACTCGGGCTCAGATTGGGTACCACTTCTAGTACTGCATTTGGTCCCTCGGTAGTGCAAAAGGTACCCAAGTTTAACAGATCGCAGTACACTTTGAACGGCATTCTAGATTACCTTATGAGCCATAAAATTTTGAGCAACTGCAAGGGACATGGGGGTCTTTAATTTGTCTTTGCTGGAACCATACTGGCACCATTCGCCAAACTATCCACAACAACTAAAAACAATATCTAACCAGTTTCCTATAACATCCAAATTAACAATATACCAACAGTACCGCAGACGATTTTCACAGTTTGGTAAATTGTAAATGGGCAAATAACAGTGTGGGGAATAGGCGGTTTAGTTATGTGACCATTCAAAAATGACAGTTTTCTCTACAAAATTTGTCGTGGATAGTTTGTCGAAAGGTGGGTTTACCATCCATTTTTTTGCCAAATTCACTGTTAGACAAACAGTTCAAATACAGTTAAACCATATTTTTCCATTATAACGAATAATGTATGTGTAATTATCAGCTTTTGGTGCTTTATGGTATTTTAACCGTATATCGAACCGGTCCGTTGTATTTATACAATAAAAGAAAATGCAATGAAATGTTCCATTGTAAAGCGAAGTATGCACTTCAACAGAAAAGTAATCGTCTATCTCGATGCGTGGGAAATTTCTTGCAAGAAATGCTCAAGAAAAGCATTTTTCTTTGATCGCTGTACGCAGTTGAAAAGAAAAGTCAATTCAAATGGAGTTCTCTGTACGAAATTTCTTGACCATTTCTTGGGCAGAAATTTTTACTTATCTTGAGCTGAACAGCATACTTAACTTCAGTAATGAAACAAGAATACTCGTGTTTAAAATTTTATTATGTATAGCTAAGTATGCTGTTTCGCTCAAGAAAAGTAAAGAAATTCCTTGACTGAAAGGGTCAAGAGCAAACCGGCCTTATCAATTTAATCTTAATTACTTTACACACTTTCGCTTGAATTGGATTCATCATGTCATGTCATAATATACACAAACGGACACATTTTTCCATCCGGCAGCTTGGCCATGTCTTCATACCTATGAAGCTGGGGTTAGTTATGCAGGCGATAGCCGAATGAGACGAGTGTATCAAGTTCCGAACATCCTTTCCAGGTCCACAGCTTACCTGACTCCCTTCACTATCAGGCAGCAGCCGCCGAAGCTATGGGGGGGGGGGGGGGGTTCAGTTTGCCCAGGTCCGTCCCACTCGGGCTCAGATTGGGTACCACTTCTAGTACTGCATTTTGTCCCTCGGTAGTGCAAAAGGTACCCAAGTTTGACAAATCGCAGTACACTTTACACGGCATTCTAGATTACCTTATGAGCCATAAAATTTTGGGCAACTGTAAGGGACATGGAGGTCTTTAATTTGTCTTTGGTTTGCCTGCTTGTTTATTTCGGGTTATGTCCGGTATTCTCAACGTTTCTGTGGCTTGGTGGAAGAGGCTAGAACTGAAATTTCAAATGCCTCGCATCACAAGTAAGGGTCCATTCACAAATTTCATAACGCTGACGGGGGTGGGTGGGTGTCCTGGAAATGTTACAGCTCATACAAAATTTAAAAAAATATTCATACAAAATGCGTTACAAGGAGGTGGGTGGGTGTCGAAAATTGCCATTTTTTGCGTTATGAAATTTGTGAACAAACCCTAAGCCAAAGACAAATCAAAGACCTCCATGTCCCTTGCAGTTGCCCAAAATTTTATGGCTCATAAGGTAATCTAGAATGCCGTGAAAAGTGTACTGCGATCTGTCAAACTTGGGTACCTTTTATACTACCGAGGGACGAAATGCAGTACTAGAAGTGGTACCCAATCTGAGCCCGAGTGTGACGGACCTGCCTAAGCTGAAAAAAATAGTAGCACATTACATGCCGCTGGACGGGATGAATTCAGAAAATGATAACTTACTATCGATTTTGAATCCGGTGCTCGATTAGATGTATATTTTAATAAAAATGAACCAGCAGCAGCAGAAAATGTTGTATTTCTTGGTTTGTTTGTTTTTTTTTTTAAGACAATGCGCGATGAAAAACACGCCAAAAATATTCTACACAGTGAAAATGAATGTGCCAAACATATTGAACATATTTTGATTTTTGCTTACCTATTCGATTAAAAATATAGAAATCACCAAAAGATTGTTCAGATTGCTATCAAATTGTATGGAAACGACAAAAATAATTTAATAACTATGGGGAACGTATAAAGCTATAGGGTGATGAAATTGAAAATAGCTCACAAACATATCAGTCCAATGAACTTTTTGCCAAACTGTAAAGTAATTGTTATATATTGTAAAATGTTTAGGTAATGTATAGGTGGGTTGCACAAATTGAACAAATTGTTCAACCATTTTTGAATCCTTTAATAGATTATCACTATTTCGTATGTAGTACTCATAACATTGTTTACTGTTCAAAGCTTTCGATTTCATTTTGTTCTACATAAAAGAGATTGTTTGTGAAACATTAACCGTAACAGAAACAGGAAACTTGCTGTTTGAAATGTATGGCCAATTGTATTTTTCTATGCGGGAAGTGAAAGCTAATGAGAAATTGGGTCCTAAAATGTTTAATGAAATCTTGTTTTTATTTAATAACACGAAAAAGCATGGTACCAGGTCCGTCACACTCGGGCTCAGATTGGGTACCACTTCTAGTACTGCATTTGGTCCCTCGGTAGTGCAAAAGGTACCCAAGTTTGACAGATCGCAGTACACTTTGAACGGCATTCTAGATTACCTTATGAGCCATAAAATTTTGAGCAACTGCAAGGGACATGGGGGTCTTTAATTTGTCTTTGATGGTACTGTTACTACTTTAGCAATTTTTCCCGCTCAAATAATGGCTATATCATGTTTAAACATTAATTTAAAAATTTGGTCCATAAATGAACCTTGACACTTTTGATCATGTTTGACGTTCGCTTAGTCGACAAAAACACCACAGGGGTTTTAGTTCGACCACTGGGGTTGTTCCTATCTGACATTTCGTAAGGGACACGGAAAACAAAATACACCCAAAATTTGAGTTTAAGCCCAAAGATGTGACAAAATCTAAAAAAAATGATTTTTTTTGGGCTTTAACCAACGGAAAACATTAGAAAATTGAGTAAACATGTGTTTTTGGCCTAAACTTAAGCGTTTGGTACTTAAATTGGGACAGGGCTTTAGGACCCTATTATTAATTATTAATAAAATAAATGAGAATGGTTTATCAGTTTTTGACCACATTCAAACATTTCTTCCACAGTGCATTCTAGTACAACTTCCAGAACCTTCTCTCCCGCTGTCCACTCCCTCGTCGCTTCTGATGACAGCTAAACGAAACCTTTTGACTGCACATTTCACGCACACCAACGAATTCGGCTGTCAAGCGGGGGTGTTTTTTTCGTGTTTTTGCTCGTTTTTCCTCCCTTGCTTGTGTGTGCTGCGGTGCAGAACAACAGCAGCGCTTGCACGAGAAAGACCCGTTTTCGGTCCGTCGAAGAGCAGAAAAAAAAAGCGAATTTGAGGTTGTGTTTCCAGTCTTGTGTCGCTGTCTTGTCGAGAAAATCTGTGCAGAAAAATGGCTCTCCACGTCCCGAAAGCACCCGGTTTCGCTTCCATGCTCAAGGAAGGCGCTCGCGTAAGTAGAAATAGTCAAGTTGGTGGTTGATTTGGGTTAGAAATTGAATTTCCGCGAGGCGGACATTTTCCCTTTTGGGCGATGGATGACTCACGTGAGAATTTTCTCCCGTAGGCTTATTCCGGCTTGGAGGAAGCAGTGTACCGTAACATCAACGCCTGCAAAGAGTTTGCCAGTTCGGTTCGCTCGGCGTATGGCCCAAATGGCATGAACAAGATGATCATCAATCACATCGAGAAGCAGTTCGTCACCTCGGATGCGGGAACAATCATGAGGGAACTGGATGTGGAACATCCGGCGGCCAAATTGATGATCCAGGCAAGCCAGATGCAGGAAGCGGAAGTTGGGGATGGCACAAACTTCGTGGTGGTGTTCTGCGGAGCATTGCTGGAGGTTGCGGAGGAGCTTCTAAGGCTGGGAGTGACCACCAGTGACATTACCGAGGGGTACGAGAAAGCGCTGGACAAGGCACTGGAGATTCTGCCAAAGCTGGTGTGTCACGAAGTGAAGGATTACCGGAATCAGGAGTTGGTGAAGGAAGCCATCAGGGCCTCGATCATGTCCAAGCAGTTGGGCAACGAGGACTTCATTACCGATTTGATTACCCAGGCGTGTGCTTCGATTCTGCCGGAGAAGACCACTTTCAATGTGGACAACATTCGGGTGTGTAAGATTTTGGGAAGCGGATTGCACACTTCCGAGGTCATTCATGGAATGGTGTTCAAGAGATTCGTCGAGGGCGAAATCACTTCAGCCAAGGAGGCAAAGATTGCTCTGTATTCCTGCCCGGTGGACATCATCCAGACGGAAACGAAGGGAACCGTCCTGATTAAGAGCGCCGATGAGCTGAAGAGCTTCAGCAAGGGAGAGGAGAATCTCCTGGAGACGCAAATCAAGGCGATTGCCGATACCGGAGCGAAGGTTATCGTAGCCGGGGGAAAGTTCGGAGACATGGCCCTGCACTACATGAACAAATACGGTTTGATGGCGGTCCGTTTGAACTCGAAGTTTGACCTGCGCCGATTGAGCAAGGCGGTCAATGGAACCGTGTTGCCCCGTTTGACTCCCCCAAGCACGGAAGAACTTGGCTACTGTGACAATGTGTTCGTGAACGAATTGGGAGATACCTCGGTTTGCATTTTCCGGTCGGAAGGATCGGATAGCCGTATTGCTACCATTGTGATCCGTGGTTCCACCGACAACTACATGGACGATATCGAGCGTGCAATCGATGACGGAGTCAACACTTTCAAGGGTCTCACACGTGATGGTCGCTTCCTGGCCGGAGCTGGAGCCGTGGAAATCGAATTGGCTCGGCAGCTAGCTGAATACGCGGACACCCTTCCTGGATTGGATCAGTACGCCGTTCGCAAATTTGCAGTTGCTCTGGAAGCATTCCCTAAGGCGCTGGCAGAAAACAGCGGTGTGAACGCCACCGAGATTGTCAACAAACTCTATCTGGCCCACAAGGAAGGCAAGCTGAACGAGGGCTTCGACATTGATGCCGAGCAGCCGTCCACGATCGATGTGACCAGCACCAAAATCTACGACCTGTTCCAGACCAAGTACTGGGGCCTGAAGTACGCCGTGGGGGCCGCGTGTACGATCCTGAAGGTGGACCAGATCATCATGGCCAAACGGGCCGGTGGACCGAAACCGAGAGCCGGTGGGGCGAATAGCGATGACGAATCGTAAGAAGTCCCTCGTCGTTTGTCTGCTTATTATTCTCTATAAACTATAATTATTACTACCTACATTAACCGCCTTAACAGTTTATGGTATCGTCAAAGAAGATTGTATAACATTTTGCGGTAATCCACTTCGCGGTGTACCATTTCGCGGTTTGTCATTTCGCGGCACGACATTTCGCGGTTAGTACCATTTGGCGATATGTCATTTCGCGGTCAGTACCATTTCGCGGTATACTGTTTCGCGGTTTGTACCGAAATGTTTCATATATCTTAACAGAGCAATTTGAAGAACTGCAAGTATTCAAAAGAAGGGTAAATCTCCGATGAAAATATTATTGATGATAATGCCAACAATTTTCAGTGCAACTCGTAGGAAAAACCACACCGCGAAATGGTATAGACTGCGAAATGGCATACCGCGAAATGGTACTAATCGCGAAACGGTAAACCGCAAAATGATACACACCGCGAAATGGTACACCGCGAACTTGTTGACCGCGAAATGGTTAACCGCGAAATGTCGGACAACCGTCAAAGAACAGCAACAACATTCACTCGTACGTTTGCATATTTATAAGTAGCGTTCTCACCCTTGGCTCATTTCGGAAGTTTTCCTCTTTCGTTTCTACCTTTGTGCTTTTCTTATAAGCTTGTAAGCTGCTGCGGCTGGCTAGAATTCAAATCATTAAGTTCACACATAATACACACGTTCGTTCCAGGAGGATGAAAACCATCACTTGATATACTAGCCGGTGCTCCGTAGATTGGAACTCTGTGTCCGAAATCCTTTGCTCTGTCTCAAGTTACTGCAGGGCTGACAGCAGGCCTCTTTTTAGAGACTTGCGTGCTCATTCTACGAGTGGCGTGATAATTGTCAACTCGAGTGAAGTGATTCGCCGTGTAAATCAAATGGAGAGTCACTAAACTCGAGTCGACAAGTATTGTCACAATTGTGACAATTCTCACCTCACGCCAGTCGTAGAGTAAACCCATTAATCTCTATTTTTATACAAGTCTCTAAAAAGTATTTTTGATTATTGTGTATTTCTTTCACTGTTACTGGACTGCGATGTGCGGTCTCATAAGTGCGACAGTGGTAATAAAAGGGCGGGATTGCAATGAATCCTGTTGGTGTCTTCAGAGCACTTATTTTTTAAGTAGATGAAAAAACCGAATTTAGCACTATACCATTTAATTCCACTAGAGTTTGTATCCTTTGACAGATACGCGTATTACGACCTCAACTGTAGTAAGGCTGTCTTCAGTGTCGTGTACTAGACTCGACTAGACTCGAGTCTAGTACACGACACGAGCCTATGCATGCTATAAAACGTTTGACTTTTACTGTGCGCCCTATTTTCAAGTTGCCCGTGAGATAGAGCGAGACAGCACCAACACACGGCGCACAGTAAAAGTCAAAAGAACAAAAGAATTTATGGCACGTACAGAGGCTCACTGAAGACGGCATTACAGTTGAGGTCGAAATACGCGTATCTGTCAAAGGATACAAACTAGTGGAATTAAATGGTATAATACTAAATTCGTTTTTTTTTTTTATCTACTTATAGGTATTCTACTAAACAGCTCGAAGATTATTATCACTTATTCTTTGATTTACGAATAAAAAGGTCCCCCGAAGGGGCACAGATAGCCGTAGCGGTAAACGCGCAGCTATTCAGCAAGACCAAGCTGAGGGTCGTGGGTTCGAATCCTACCAGTCGAGGATCTTTTCGGGTTGGAAACTTTCTCGACTCCCAGGGCATAGAGTATTATCGTACCTGCCACACGATATACGAATGCAAAAATGGTCAATTGGCAAAGAAAACTCTCAGTTAATAACTGTGGAAGTGCTCATAAGAACACTAAGCTGAGAAGCAGGCTTTGTCCCAGTTGGGACGTAACGTCAGAAAGAAGAAGAAGTCCCCCGAAGACACCTACCCGATTTGATGCAATTGCGCACTTTTATTAGCGTTTCCGCATTTGTAAAAACTTCTGCGATAGTCCAGTGGTGAAAGAAATGCGCAATAACGGTTTATAAAGTCTCTACCAAAATGGTCTCTAAAGTTTCTTTTTTCACTATTCTGCTTGCAAAATTATATCAGGCTCCAGAGAAACCTTCGGAGACTATCACGCGTTCATTCAAATAAATTTTCAAGAATTTCTACTCAGATTCTTCCAGGATACGCTTCAGGAATGATTGTAAAGATTTCTTCAGAGGTTTCATCAGCCATACTTCCAGGGATCCCTTCAGAAATTCTTCTAGAGATTCATCTACCAATTCTGCCAGTAATGCTTCTAGCGATTTTCAAGGGAATCCTTGCGCAGTAATAGTAAGTAATTTTCTCAGGGTAAATTTTGAACATGTTTCCAAAGACTATCCTAGGTATTTAAAAAACATCTCCACGATTTGTTTTCCAAACACTTTAGAATAAATCTTGTAAATTCACTTGGGAGAATTTTTGTATGTATCCTAGAGTAACAACTGGATCATTCGGTAAAAGGAATAGTCGATTAGTGTATCTTCTACTAATCGACTAATTCTATCCTAACATTTTTCATCTCCCAGAAATTGCTCAAAAATTCGCGAGAGGAAGAACTTTCCAAGAATTCCTCGATAAATTCCACCTGTGATCCATCGTTTTCATTGGTGTAGATACAGGGGGGATGGAAACTAATATAAAAATTAAAAAAAAATCACAATATACATGATTGTTGAACACACTCTTCGAAATTCCTTAAAGAATTTTAGTTTAATCAAATTCCTCAAGAAAAAGTTAAGGGTGGCTTCAGAAATTTGCTACAAATTTCTTGAAAATTAGTTAAATAATTTTGTGAGATTTTCCCATAACGTGAACTCCTCCTGAAGGACAACTATTCTTTCTATGTCTACTTTTTACCCACAAATTGATTCCGAAATATGCTCCCGGATTCAACTGAAAAGAGTTAACCTTTAAAACGATTACAATTTTCCCTCGCAACTCATACAAAAAATAAAAATTGGTTTTAACAGATCTTTGATATTTTTTTGCTGAAAGTTCTACCAGAAATTCCGCTGTGAATTCTTTCAAACAGTTTTCACAAACAGATAATTTTGTGAAGTAGAATCCAGAATTTAAAGAAAAATAGATTCTGATAGATTTCAATGTAAATTCTCTTTATCGATATGTTGCTTAGAAGGTTAGAATACGCAAAAGTATGTCTCGAGTTGTTTTTTTTCTATTTAAGTTCATGGTTCTTGAAGTTTGCTTTAAAGATCTGCTTACCTGCTAATAATACAGCTACTATTGCAGTAATTTGTCCTGGAACCATTTGTCCGATCATTCCTATACAATTTTTTTTTTCATGGATCCAATGTTGTTCAATGAATTCATTCAGAAAATCCTGCATTCCCAGGAATTTGATTGGCATATTCTTCTATATTGTGTTACGTCTAAGGACTGTTCATTTTATAAAGTGGACACTTTGTTTATGCTATATCTTTTTTTATTTATTGATAAAATCGTAATCGGTTTTCTGTGTATCGTTGACTGTATATCGTAAAAATATAAAATCTTTGAAAATGCTTTTGGTTGAAGAGCTAAATAGTTTTTCCAAAAACTCTTAAAAAAAGCTGTCCGTCAAAGTTTAACATTATTTTTCGCAAAACAAAAATCCTTATTTTTATGAACAAAGTGTATGTTTGTATCCTTTACTATTCTACTAAAGGTAAAGCTTTAAAAATATCAATTATATTCCACCATTCTATGACATTAGGTAACTTTAGTGATTTACCCATTTATGGCCAAATTTGCTGATACACCATCCTTTCACTCCCAGCAAAAGAGAACAGTAAAAAGCGTGTTCAAAACTAGTTTGGATTACTAAAGAAACTATATTAGTATAAACGAAAGCTAAATCGTGAGATTAAACCACAGTCTTAAGTATTGTGTTTCTGTTGTGCTTTGAATGTGACGTGGGGACTTACTAGGTAACTCTGTGAAGGCGTAAGTTATTTTTCATATTAATACTATACTAGGACTTCCGTCAGGACGTACTTTTACACAAAAAATTCTACTCATATCAATTCCCATCAAATTTAAAAAAAAATTCTTTGAAAATATACGGGAAAATTGATTTTATTATATCTGTAAAATTGTTGCTCCAAAAATAACTTGATTTTTTTCCATCAGGCTTCTGATTGATGATGCTTTCGAAGAACAAGCCTTTTTTGAAAATAGAAAATATAAATTATCGAATTTTCCAGCCAATTTCTTACAATCATTGATTTTGATAACCTCAAAAAATCGACCGATCTAATCGTTGTTCCATATTCGTGTGAAATTTAATTATTTTGGAGAATTTTTATTATCACAACATTGTACAATACTAGTCGAACGATGTGCAAAAAACCGATTGAAATTTCATTGATTAATAAGAAAGATACAGCATGCACAAGGTGTCCACTTTATAAAATGAACAGTCCTTAAATTGGACAAAGCCAAATTCTCAGCTTAGTACTTTCATAGTTATTCTGAATGTAATCTTCGCCAGTTGATTACTTTTGCATTTGTACATCGTGTGACAAGCACGAAGATACTCTTGCTTAAGAAATCTTGTGATTCCAACGGTCCTCGACTGGCGAAATTCGACTTGTCTTTCTGGATAGCTGCACGTTTACCGCTACGGCCATCTGGACACATTGGATTGGCTACTTTCAATAATTACTTATCTTAGCAATTAATATTGAAAATCTTTCAATATAGTCCAAGATTTCTTTCGGAGATCGTTCAGGATTTCCTTAAGAAACATCTACCAAATTTTTTGAGATAATTTCGCTAGCGATTTCTTCAAACATTTTCTTTTAAAATTCGTTGAAGACATCCCTGGAGTATTTCCTGAATAAATACATACAAGGAATCTCTGGAGTAATTCTTAACGGAATTTTCAGATAAACTTATGGTTGAAGGTCTGAAAATAATCTGACCGAAAATTTCGCAGGGCATTCTAAAAATTCCTCTGAAGTGAAAATAAAAAAAAAACTGTTGAATCCTAAATTACTAAATTTAAGACCAATAAGAAATTGGCCCTTAATGTTAAAAATTTTAATTTAATTATGGCTCAAGTGGAGCCTTCTCCCACTTTAAGATTATTATAAAACGAAGTCAAACCTTGAATTTTTAAGAGCACTAGTCTAGAGAACCAAACAGCGCTCTGAGCTGAAAATTTGATCATTGATCACCACCAGAATGCATCCAATTTTCAACGCGAACGATTGTCAGGTGAAAATTTGAATTTATATATTTATGCTTGATATAAACCGTTTGAAACAAAATAAATACCATACAATGAACCTTCAACTTATAGGCTATAATTTTGCTGAACAAACTTGTGTCAAAATATTTGCCAATTTTTAGTTATAACAGTTCCAAGATTGAATGTCTTAAACGAACTTTTGCCCCACCGGTGGGGCCGTAAATTTATGTTTGATTTTAGGCAATTTGAATTTTTTTCCGTGAGTTTTTACGTGGGTCGAACTTAAATTATAATGAAAAATGAAAATGGAATTTTCACCTCTTGGGGCAAAGAGGGGCAAGAAAAACTATTGCACTTCAAAAAGTATGGAGGATTTGCTGCTTCATAGTGAGTGACTCATTTTCTCGAAACACTTCACATAAAACGGACGAAGTTTTGAAAATTAATCAAAATTTTAGAGCAGGATTGCAAAAAAACATGTTGTGCTTCAACTAACAACACAATGTGTAAACATTTATGTTATCACAGTCAAACCAGAGGCTTAAGACTACGCTTCCAAATGAAGCCTATTGAGCTTAAATCGGTGTTGATTTCGTTTGCTTGGTGAACCATAGTTGATGAATTTTAAGCAGTCTAATTTGGCTGACTTTCGCGCACTTACGATGCTGCCAAAAATCGAAAACAAAACAGATCAATCTCAAATTCTTAGAAATCGTCACTCAATAGTATAGAAGTCTATAGAAAATATTAACAAGCGATTTTGAAAGCATTATTTTTGAGGTTTTGTCCGGCCATGCGCCACTGTGCAATGTATGTGCAAATTCACCTTTATTTTCTTGAGTGTACATTAATACATTTGATATTCAAGGGTCCATCGACTTATAGAATATACCGCCGCAAAAAATCCCAAAATCGAAGGAACAAATTTCTGTATTTCCAATACATATATGATTGCTCGTGTAAGAAAGCAATAATATATTGTTGATATTATTTTGCAAACTATTATTTGAAAACTTTTTTCGCCTTTTTATTTTTACTGACAATATTTTTTTTTTTATTTTGATATTTTTCAACATCTATTAAAATTTGCAAGTATTTATTCACTTCCAAACAAGAATTAGTTCAAGTTTACCCGAATAAGAAGAATTTCAAAATGGATATCGACTTATGGAGGGAAATTTTCAGGGGGGGTATACGCAACGAGGTGCGCCTACCGTTCATGTTTTGTGGGTGTATTCGTTTGGCCCACAACTCTGCTAGGCATCTCGCTGTTTGAGTGTTTAAATGCATCAGCATTTGCTGCCTGGCATGGCCCGCGTTTCGACCTGTGCTGTTTGGACCGACCCGCGTGAGAGATGATGCTGTTTGGGTCGGCCCGCCCGAGAGATGATTGTTAGGCGAGCTTTGTTTGTAGTTGACAGCCGTACACCCACCCTGGAAATTTTCCTCTCATGTGACATCGACTAGTGGAGATATCGACTTAAGCTAAGTATGCTGTTCCGCTCAAGAAAAGTAAACATTTCTGCACAAGAAATGATCAAGAAATTTCATACAGTGAGCTCCATTTGAATTGACATTTCTTTTCAACTGCGTACTGCGATCAAAGAAAAATGCTTTTCTTGAGCATTTCTTGCAAGAAATTTCCCACGCATCGAGATAGGCGATTACTTTTCTGTTGAAGTGCATACTTCGCTTTATGGAGAGCAATTGGGTAATATTTTCATATGCATTTTGATGAGTCTGGAAAGCGTGTGCAAGTTTCTTTGAGGAAAACAAAAACAAACTGTGTATGACGAGCGTATGCTAGTCTACGTGTGTTCAAATGTCACTAAGCTCTATGGGGCTGTTCAGTTCACAAAAATGTAACCCTCCCTTTCACTCTTTCATGAAATTTGTAAACAACAAGGTCAGTAAAAGTCAAAATCCCATACAAAATCAAAACAGTGCAGAGGCCTTATGGGTTACTGCACAAAAAACATCCGCTCTCTTTCACTCTTACATAAAAGTTGTAAACAACAAGGCCAGTAAACGTCAATATCCCTTACAAATTTAAAACAATGCAAAGCATACTCAAGCTCAAAGCATCCTTAGTTTTTTTATTGGCACGTAGTCTAGTCATTCTTTGTCAAAAGTTTTTCATTGAAGTAGTGTTTAAAAGACAAAAATGTATCTCAAACCGTATTATTTTTTTAGTTTTGTGCTAGCGTAAGCAGTATGAAAAACAATCGGTTTTTAAATAAACGACCAAGGGGGTGGTCACTCCGCACAAAGCTGGCGCATCAATTTGCGCCAACGTTTTTTTACTGTGCCTTTAGGTGTGCCGATGTGCCCAGATGAAAAATTTCACCATAAACCTACACTCAAAAAAATTGTGCGGTAAAAAATACCATTTTAGGGGGTTAACTTAAGCGCTCGCACCGGCAATTTTCAGCAGACCAGAAATGCGCTTGATTTTACCATGTCTGTTGTCGAAATCAGATTGTTGTAAATTCTTTCTTTCAAGTGTACCAGTAATGTGATGGGATGTACCATAAACATAGTAATTTGGTCTGAAATTCCATGGTAGTTTCAAGAATGGGCATAGTGAGCTACAATCAATAGTAATTTTTACCACAGTATTTTTTCCCGTGTAGGAGCTATAAAAATACACTGAACTGAAATTTATAGTAGCAATCATAGCATTCCATGTATTTGTTGTCAACAAAAATAAAATGGAAAAAAGCCAAACATTTTTTCTGGACGTGACCTTTTAAATTCAGAACATATTTGGTGCACGGAGACCACGGCAATCGTATCATATTCAAAAATTTCGTGAATCATTTGGGAAAGAAGTGGGGGTTCATAAAAGCATGGTAGTACCGCAGACAGACGTTCAAGTTAGGTGTCGGCCAGGGTAGACGCGTCACGCGAAGCGACGCGAAAATTGCCTGGGAAAGAATAACAATTATTAATAATGAAATGTCAAACTCCAAAGGATTTTCGCGTCGCGTCGCGTGACGCGTCTACCCTGGCCGACACCTTAGACTCAGCCACTTGTGTAAAAACATGGCCGCCACAAATCGCCAAGTGGCAATCAGCTAACAGATGGCGTTAGTGGCGTATGCGTCCCGCCACCACCCCGATCACATTTCGTTGACAGCATGACTCACAACCGCTCCCACAGCCGGCGAACTCAACGCTAAAAACTATGCACCTTTTTTTTGCGCTAGGTGGGTGATGTTCCCTTTTGGATCAAATTTCTCATGTAAAAGTTAATTAAATCTTTTGTATTTTTTACCACAAGTTGGCATTTAATTTACTCACAGAGTCATGCTAGTATAATAACCTTGAATGATCGTTACTCACGTAAAATAAAATGGCGTGAAAATATCACAATTGTGTGAATCATTTTTAAAGTGATTGTTTTGATAGTTTTGTTCAGTGGGTGGTGGATTGGGTGGTAAGCGAGAAGTAGATGCCACGTGCTTTTACGAACTGTCACTGTACTGCAGCAATTTGCTCCCTAGGTGACACCACGGTAGAATTTACACAGGAATTTTGAATAAATTTGTTCCTGCTTAAACGTCTGTCTGCGGTAGTACTAGGCATTGGAAAAAGCGAGACAGCTGGGGGAGGGCATAGACATCCTAAATAAAATAGACGTCAGTTTTTAATCATCCCTAGATTGAAATTTTGTTAGTTTTAACATTTTGCCCTTTACCCTCGTAGGCTGGCAATTATTTAAATGCCGTTGTTTCCCGGACTTGGCTATAATATGGCTACCAAGAACTATTAGAAAAATGCCTTCAATATGAACTAAAGCAACGTTCATAAATGACGTAGCATTTTTAGCCATTTTTCGACTCCCTCAGAAATCATATCACATCATCGCAAAATCTTAGACTCACTCGAGATCTCCCCCTAAAATGGTACGTCATTTTTGAACCGTCCGTAATATGATTTTTCTGGTTCTCCAGGGCTCCTAAAATTTCAAAAAAATGTGTATAATTTGTTTTCAGACATCTAAACCAAGCTTATTTGAACGCATTTTTGGAACGATAATTAAAAGTTCGAAAAGGTTTAGTGTCCTTCAAGGCTGTAGCTGGTTCTTCCGGGGATCAAGTCCGGGTAGTCACATCCTTGCTATGTGTGGGGCACTTAACACCCAAACCTTCTCTCTCTCTCTATGATCAAAGAGAACGTGTCTACGTTTAACCACCTGAGTTGAGAACTGCATCGATCTGAATTATCATTTTGAAACTCCTTCATTGTTTTTTCCGCTTAAGAAATTTCGTATCAGTTCCAGAGCTTCGATAAAAATAAATTGTTGAATGGGAAAATATCATAAAACCAGTGCGTGTTTTGCTGTAGCCCATATCAGTTTTTTTCCAACAGATGACAGAACGCAAACAACTTAAAGTTATCAATGGTTGCTGAGAATGAAATTTCAGTTCATTGTGATTGAGCATTGAGCAACCCATTATGGAAAATAGAGCCAGTCAGTGTGCCAAGATGTGCAATAGACCTATTCATATTTTCAAAAATGTCTGGAAACTCTCCATACAACCAATACTTTAATCACAGACAAACAGACGTCACACTCTCACCGATGTCCATCGACCACCTTTTTAACGGCCGATTCAAATACATGGTAGGTGGCCAATCCACCACCCGCAGCGCTAGCATCGTTTTTGTTCGCGTTTGACGTTTACACACTACCGCCATCTGTTGGTCCATCGGCCAAACACACCGATTTTAGCATTGGGCGTACATGTCATCGTGGCTATGATTTTGATCAGGATTTGTTCTAAGTGTTACGTCTGTTTGTCTGTGCTTTAATTTTTCATTGCGAAATGAACTTCTGGCCAAAATTTCACTCAATTTAGAGTAAATTTAGTTGTGCTTCAAATCAATTATGTGTTTTTGGGCTATTTTCAAGCTTTTAAAAATCATAACTACCGAACGAAACGTCAAAATTTATCGAAAATACTTCTACATAGTAGTTTATCCAATTCTACGAACTCTTGCCGAACACAATTTTATGATTGGAGCAATTTTTAACATAGTTTGGTTGAGGTTTGTATCTCGAGGTTCTTGAAAATCTCTTTTTTCGGGAATTGTTTTCACTGAACAGCATGCCTGCATGAAAATTTCGGATTTTTAATTTCCAGACATGATGACAATGCATATCTAAAAGTCAATCCCGTTCAAAGTAACCATTTATCTTACGAAAATAAATTGTAAAAAATAGGTAATTATGAAGCACATTTGTAAATCCACTGTGGGTGAGCCAAGAGCACCACCGTGAGCTTCAATGAATACAAAAAATGAACACGTTAGCACTGCCTTTTCTCAGTCGATGATGATGATTGTTTTCAAATCGTTCTAAATGATCAGTGAAATGCGATCAAAACAATCATCACTCGGAAAGAAAAAGCAATGCTAACTTGTTCAATTCATTCGTTTCCGGTACATGTGTCATGCATGATTTGACTATCATCAGGTTGCGATGCGGTGCTCGACCTTTGGGCATTTATTGTAATTTATTGCCTTTAGTAACATGTAATATGTTTATGGTCAATGAATTCATAAATGTATTATGTTTGATTCCCGTTAACTAGGGCCTGAAAAAATAATACCAATGCATGTTTTATATACCATGTATATTGAGAAAACTGTATATTCTGGGTACAGTGAAGTACAAATTTGGATCAAACAATGTTAAAACTCAATTTAATCTTGTTAGCGTGTTCGACAAACTTTAACAGAATAGAATTAGCTTTCAAATAGTGGTAATAGCAAGTGGTTTTGATTTTCCAAATGCTAGTTATGATTTTTCAAACCTTGAAATAAGCCCAAAAACAAATTTCCAACTTGAAGCATACTGAAATCTTTATCAAATGAGCTGAAAATTTGACCAGACATTGTTCTTAGCATGAGAATTCCGAATACTGCTTGACCGGTAGATTTCCAGACATTTTTTAAAATATGAACAGGTCTAATGTGCAAGGCACACTGTGTAGAGTGACCACCGCCTTGTAAACGACCCAAGAACACTGGATTTACATTTTAGTACGTAATTCATGGGCGGACTTACCTTTCGAAAGCATACCTGTCATATAATTTACTTTGCGCTTTTATGACGCGATCGCGTTTGTTGTGACAGTTTGAAAGGTTCCTCTCCTCGCCTTCCACCCTAAGCTTCCACCCGCCTTCGGACATCAGCAACGAAGAAAAAGAACCGAAGCTTGTCGCGCGAAAGAAAAGTGGAAAGGATTTTCATCTTGAAAATTTCCCGTGAAAACTCAAAAGTTCGTTCTATTTGTTCTGCTCATCGAAAAGTGCGGCGAACCATGCCATCCCGTGCCGTGAAAACGCTATGTCCGCTGGTTCCTTCGGTTTAGGAGGTAGTGGAAAACTACAGCTCCTCGCTCAACAGCAGAAGAAGAAGCCATCTCTGTCCACAACAGTTACTGTTGGGGAGGAACAAAATCAGATTCTGCTCAGCCTTCCTCCGAACGTCAACGGCCGCCAGCGGGGAACGCTAGCCGTTCGTCTCTCGGGAATACGGTGGACCAGTGCCAGAAGTTATCCGGTAGTGGAAGTTCGACTGCTGTGGTGGGGACAGAACCCTCAGAAAGTGGGACCGAGTGTTTTGCGTTGGGAACAGGGAAGAACCTCCGGAGGTGGTGAAGAGCGGTGGCTCCGGTATCAAGTGCTGACCAGTGAGGAACTGTTTCGGAAATATTTGCTAGCGGCGGAACCGATTCACGTTCGGTTGGTGTCCAGCAGGACGGGAAGCTTGATCGGAACGGCAGCCGTCCCCGTTCCGGGAAAGTTGGTGAACTTTCGAGTGGGGGAGCAACTGGAAGTCGCGGGCAGGGCAGAAATTGTTAGCGGATCGGGGTTTGGTTTGGGTGATATTGACTTGGAGTTTGAGCTGACGCTGACGCGGAAGCCTGAGGGCAAGGAGAACAGCAACGGAATGGTGCAACAGGCAGCTAAAAAGACACTTCCGGTGGTGCTTCCGGAACGGGAGATGCTGGTGAAAGGAACTGCGGTATCTCTGTGCGAGGGAAAACAGGTATGATTGATTATTAGCTAATTAGGCAAACAAGATTGATAGCAGGTCTCTAGGTCTCTATTTTCTCTAAAAAGTCTTTGAACCAGTGGTCACCAAACTGTGGCCCGCGGGCCGCATGCGGCCCTCGGCAAGGTTCTGTGTGGCCCGCATTACAGTTGTGATTTCACAAATTGAAAATTTATCTTCTGTTAAATCTCGCAAACTTTATTTCTATAGTGGGCCCTTGGATTAATCTTCAGATTTTTTCTCACTTCAACACATGTGGAATAGCTGTTGAGAAACTAAAGGAAATTGAAATAATTTCTTATTTCTAGAGTTTGTCCGATAACCTACAGTTTCTTCAACTCTTGATATCAGAATATAGATAGAATAAAAGTAAATTTTTTTCTAAGAATTTCTATTTTAGTTCCAAAATTACGCTGAACTTTTAGTTTTGCTGTGGCTAAGAATTTTATATGACATGTAGGTTAATTGTTGATATTATACTAGTGTTTCAGTTATCCTATTAAAAATGTAGAAAATATTAGAAGTCTGTCAAAGCTTGTTTAATCTTTGAAAAACTGATCCCCACGCTTTATATCTGAAATTGGTACTGGATTGTTTGTAACCATGTGGTTAAAATTCCGCAAATCTTATAGTTTTTGACACGCATCTTTGTACGAAAAATTAACTCTTGAGATGTCCTGGCAGTGATATTAGGAAAGATTATTAAACCGTTAGAAACTGTCGAACACAATAAGAAATCATATTTCAGAAGTCACCTATCGACCCCACCGAGTCAAGTTGAGTAACAACTGTTGAGAAACTCGAATGACAGAGACGTGCCGAGCAAATTTTTTGGACGACAGTATTGTTCGTTTTGTAACGAATAGGTTTCGTGCAAACAAAGACAAATTAAAGACCTCCATGTCCCTTGCAGTTGCCAAAAATTTTATGGCTCATAAGGTAATCTAGAATGCCGTGAAAAGTGTACTGCGATCTGTCAAACTTGGGTACCTTTTGTACTACCGAGGGACGAAATGCAGTACTAGAAATGGTACCCAATCTGAGCCAGAGTGTGACGGACCTGGTGCAAATCTTAAATATGGGGAAATAAATAGATACTCACACGCAAATTTGTATGGCAGTTCAGCTAAAGCACACACCTTACATTCAATGCACAATCCAAAAGTGTACGTTATATGTGCGATACATGTAGATTTTGTTAGATCCAATATATGTTAAACATGGTGTGACGATACTTTGATGTGACAAAATTATTTAGGTATGACTCCATTGGAGGGCAAAATACCCAATAAATCGAGTCGTTTTGATCAGACTTATAAAATAGACATTTGTGGCCCGCGACGTTTTTTAAGAGCAAAGTGGTGGCCCGCATAACCAGTTAGGCTGAGGATCACTGCTTTGAACGGTCTCTGAAGTCACTATTTTTCTTTTTCTCTTGCGCGATTATTCTCTATTAATTTCCTCATAATTCCTCGTAAAAAGTTTTTTTTATTTAACTTACCAGATACCGATTTCTTTCTACCAGATACCTATCTTCTATTCTACAGGCACTCCTCCAGAAAATTCTTTAGAATTTCCTCAAGCTCTTCTAGGAATTTGTCCAGAAGTTTTTAAAGGAATTTGCGCCAGGACATACAACGCAACTATCGCTAATATTTTCTGCAGAAACCATTCTGATTTTTTTTTCCAGGATTTCCTCCGGATACTTTTCCACACATTCTTCCACCGATTTTTTCAGCAGTTATACAGGCAGATTTTGCAAAGATTTTACAGTTCTAACGAGAACATTCTCATAGTTTCATTATACAGTTTTTGAAGAAATTCTCTAAGGAATTTTTCAGGAAATCCTACAAGGATTCCTCAAGGAGTTCCTACTTCTACTTTTCCAGTTCGTCTTTTAGTCATTTTCACTAATTCTCGTATTAGGCATAGCTACAAAACTCCTCCAGGGACATTTTCAGGAAACTTATTATGAGTTTTTCCAAGAAATCAATTCAACTATTAGGTTTCTTGAGATATTTCTAGAAATTTCTCAATATTTCATCCACAAATAACTATTGCAGTTCTTCCAAACAATCCTCGTGAAATTTAAAAAAAATCTCCATAAATTTTTCTTAATTTAATTTAAGATTTCATACCAGTAAATACTGCAGCATTTATACCGATCATTCTCATACAAATTTACCGAGATGAGCCAGCCTTGTTGTAATGTCACAAGTACAAGCGATCGCAATTCCATAGAGCTGGAATTTCTAATAGAATCTTTTAAAAACTTTATCTTTCAGTTTCTGTATAGTTTGTATTTCGTTTATTTTTGGTTTCAGTTCGACATTTTTTTTTTTCGAAAAATCCACTAAAACTTCCCTAAAAGTTCAAGAGTTTTTCAGGAATTTTCACAGTAGCCTTTTAGTCATCAGCGATTACCTTAGTATTTTCTATAATATCCCGGATTTTGTTCAAGATTTTTTTGTATAAAATTGCTTAAGATATTCCCAAAAAGGAATCCCGAGTGAATTCCTTGATTATTTTTTGAGGAAAACTTTTCAACAAATGGAGGAATTCCTGAAGGAATCTTCATATGATCTATTAACTTACTGGTTGACTTCTCTAAGAAATTCTCATCCTTTTTGGAGAAATAGAAATTGAAACCCCTAGATCAGACGCATTCCTGGAGAAATTACTTGTTGAGTTCTTGTAGATACCCTTAATCAAAATATTGGAGATAAAGCTAGAAAAATCGATGAAAACATCACTGGGTAAATTCGAAGACTTTCTTAAAAAAGTTCTGAAAAAAAATGTAAAAATTTCTGGTGGATTCATTGAAGTTATTTCTGAGTAATCCAATCACCATGATTATTGAATTATCTATCGCATTACGCGTGGTAAAGATGCATAAATTATGAGTGAAATTCTGAATAAAATTCACGTGGTCAGGTTGGATTCGAATCCCCCACTCTTGTATGCTAGACGAGAACTTTGCCAATTAAGCTATCGAGCCACTTGATAACCTAATAACTCAGAAGGTTACAAGTTTCAAATTCAAATTCCAACAATTCACACAGACTCTTCTTATAACCCATATTTATCCATCGCATGTATACAAACGTAGAATTGTATGGATGGTGGAAGGCTAACGCAAATCCCTGGGGCAACGCCTATCGAGTAGTGATGGCGAAGTTCAAAGGCCCAGTAACACCAGCTGAAGTGTGCCCCGACAAACTGAAATTGGTGGTGGACGGTCTCTTCCCTACGCATGCCCCCACCGCGTGGCCGCCCACACTGTACGCTGACGTAGATGAAGAAAATGCCGATATTCATGTTTCTAACGCCGAGCTGATTACAGTTGTGAAATGAGGTCATCCTCGGCAGGCTGACGATCTACACGGAAGTCGAGAATGGATTGTCGAAAAAGCAGTTTTCTCCGTACGCGGAGAAAACTTTCAAGCAGAAGAGGAGAGGCAATCGATATTGCGCAGTGGTAACGATAGATGTTGAGAACGCGTTCAACAGTGCCAGTTAGGAGGATATCGCCTCAGCCATACACAGAAAGGACGTCCTCAAATATCTGTGTAAAGTTCTGCAAAGCTACTTTCAGAACCGGGTAGTTCCACAGAGATCCAAACTTGGTCCAACATTGGAATATGATGTACGATGGAGTGCCAACCTTGACATTGCCGAATGGAGTCGAGATCGTCGGGCTCGCAGATGACGTCATTCTTGCGATAACTGGCGAGACTGCGGATGAGGTGGAGATGCTGACAGCGGAATTGCTAGATATCATTGAATCGGATGACTGGAGTCAAGCTGCATAGTTGGCTCATCACAAAACGCAGGTGGTGCTGGTCAGCAACTGCAAGCCGGTTCAGCAGTTCGAGATCAACGTCGGAGGACACGCAATCTCATCGAAACGCTCTCTGAAGCACCTTGGAGTAATGGTTGCCGACAGACTAAACTTCAACAACAACGTAGACTATGCCTGCGGAAAGGCAGCGAAAGCAGCTAACACTGTTGCTAGGATCATGTCCAACATTGGAGCACCAAAAAGCAGCACGAGGCGTCTTTTGGCGACCATATCATCGTCCATATTGATATAAAGAGTTTCGGCTTGGGCTGCAGCGTTGAGAACCAAACACAATCGAGAGAAGACGACAAGAACGCTCCGGCTTATGGTTATACGGGTGGCGAGTGCCTACTGCACTATATTGTCGGAGGCAGTGTGCGTTATCGCCGGAATGATCCCTGAACATGGAGAAGTTAACTTCTTCCTGAACCAATTTTTGGCAGGCCATGAATGCTTTTGAAAATATCTGCAGAGTCTCCACAATATCGAGGAGACACCAGAGTATGTTATATTCGACTGCGCTCGGTTCAGGAATATACGAAGCGAGATGATGTCAGAAACCGCAAGCGTCCTAAAACCGGAGAACATCGTGCAGAACATGTGCCAGCATGAAAGCACATGGAATGCGGTGAACAGAGGGATAACGCAGAGTATGTCGCCGCTGCAAAGGAGATGACGTGAAGACCTCCCGGCCGCGATCGGAGAAGGCTAGATCCTCCGTCGGAGACTAGATCGAGTAGAGTGGTTGTAGCTTACCCAAGTAGCAAAGTTAATTTTATGCTGTTCTTGAAGTATTCTCTTAACCAAATCTATAAAACTAGAAATAAAACCAGTAATTCTACAAACCTACAGTAACCCAATGATAAACCTCTCATAAGACTAAAGTGGCCCACACTTGAGACGGTGTGGGAGAGCAACTGTCAAGTATCTCTTAAAACTTTTAATCGTCACTTATGGCAATCCTCAACACTTCAATAAACCTTCCACAAGTAGTTCTCAATACAAGTTAAACTCACTTTATGTTTATCATGTTTGTTTGACTAACGAATTTATGAATTATTCTTCATTATATTATCAATCAATAATAATACAAAATGCAAATTAAAACATCTGTGATGATAACTTTCCGCTTTTTTTTCGATACCTAGCTGTGTTTCGTTTGTCACGCTTATTACATCGTGAATATCATGCATGAAACACCCGAAACGCACAATGCGCCTCAACAATATTGCATTTTCAGAAAAATAATTTCATCAATTTGGTGCCCGAAAATGTACAATCCAGCATACATGGATTCTCCCCATCATGGCTCCCTTGCCAAAGCATCGATTATTACAATCATGGCGGTAGTTTTACTCGACATCATCATAGAACCATGATAAATTTTGCTGAACTCGGGCAAGCGTAATAAATATCTCTTGAGAGTTCTTAGGCTTGAGGCCATCTTCATGAAGACAAACTGATCTTCTTGAGGAACGTGATAAGATTCGTTCGTTTTATTCAAGAGAAGAACATTTTGACGTTTGTTTATTTACACTTTTCGTTTTAGGAGAAAAACTTTCATGCTAGATTTTGTTACGGCATAAAATTTAAAGCTACAGAACGAATAAAGGTTAGTATTACCAGCTGTGGATAACTTTTTAATAAGGCCCAGATTTTGAGCAGGGAAAGCAATCGGACATTTAACCACATCCAGAAGTCCACCTTGCAAGGAGGTGTCCAGTTGTCCAGTTCCGCTCCTATATCATGGCCAAGGGGAGGAAGACCACTGGAACTGGTTGTTTGCGTTATTAGTAAGTTGTGCGAATTCCGTGAAGAATAGATCGAAAATCCACACAAGATTTCATAATACTACAATCAATCATGTACATATTAGTGCGTCGATTGATGGGGGAGAAATTTATGGCGTTCTCGGCCAAGAGTTCTTACTCTCTCTCGAGCGCGTTCTTACAGATAAGTACGAGTGTTTCATAAAACTGTTGCCAAGGTCACTTGTTCTTATTCAAAATGAAGTTTTATATGATGCATCCAAAGTGTTCTTGAAGAAGTATTTAAAACCAAAAACGGTTCAAGATCATTTCTACTGGATGAAAATCACTATTAAACCTAAAAGAATACGCAAATTTACGATAAAACTATCATACAAATAAATAAAGCCAGTTAGAATCTAAATTGTTACTTGGGTAGTATCGGTAATAAGTCGTCGAGGCGCCTGCAAACCGGAAGTCATCCTCCAACCGTAGAATTGCAGAACCGACCGTCGAGTCGGAGTAGGCTGAGTTCACAGCCGGGATTAGCTGAGTAAGTCGCGAAACAGTACTGGAAAATGGTCGTCGAGGCGCATGTGAACTGAAAGTTTTCCTCCGAAATCGCAGGACCGGATAGCATGGTTTCGGGAGATCTTTCGCCGCCGGGGAGATCTTTGTCGGAGTAGGATAGATCCACCGCCGGGAATTACTCTAAGTAGTACGTAACGTATTACCGGTTTGATTCGTCGGAGCGCCAATGAACCGCTGGACCTACTTCGGCACTCCACCAGCCAGTATTGAAGCATGAAGAAACGCGTAGCCGGATTAGGCTAACTCCTGCGTTGGGGACTAGGCCGAGTAGCATCGATCGTCACAAACCAGTTTTGGGTCGTCGGGGCGCCAGTTAACCGGAAGTCATTCTCCAACCGGAATCGCTGGACTGACCTCGGCATTCAACTCTTCAACCAGTAGAGCTCCAACAGCAGCAGCGGAGAACGAGTCATCGTAGAGTAGCGAAGCACACATGAGCGTCCAGTAGAAGTTCAACAGGGCTCTGGCGTGAGGCCAGCCCAAGAGTAGAATGCGTCGTCGCACAGAAAGCTGTACAAAGCACCGGCGGGATTTTGAACCGGCAACGGTCCAAAACGAGTAGTCGCAGAGACACCGTAGAAATGTCGTAGTGAGCAGCGTTTTTGACGACATTAAGCTTCAACAGCGAAGTAGTAGAACATCCCCAGACAACCAGAAGTCGCATGAAAGTTAACGTAATAACTCGTTTATTCATACAAACTACAAAAAAAAACCGCAAAGCACGGTGGATGAAATCTTCAGATTGATGAGTTTCCTCGCATAAAACGCTTCTTTTCTGAGTTCATTTGTACATTTTGTTTCGTCCCGTACACTCGTACAAAGAAAATCGAATCAACCCGTAGCAGCTGTCAAATCAACATTTGTTATCATAAGTTAAACCGCATAAGATCACAGGCAGTGTTGTGAAAAACTCAATTCCTTACAACTCACGCTTGAGATTTTTCATGCGTGAGTTATCAATCATGCAACTCAGCAGTCAAAAAATAATGGATGAGTTGGCTCACCTTTTTGACTCATTGTCTCGTATTTTCACAGTTTACTCACACATGGCAATAATTTCTTGTTAGTCTGGTAAAACTATAGTATTCCTTTCTAACGTAAACAACAACATTCGGGTTTCACGAGATTTTGCCGGGTTTTGCGACTGAATCATTTTTTACAGTTTGAGTTGATTGATTTGATTTTGCATCAAAATCTCAAGCGTGAGATTTGCGAAGCAGATCTCTAATGAGTTTGCTCTCACGGGGAGCGTATTGATTGAAATTTTGAGTGTGAGTCTATCAACACTGATCACAGGTTAGTTCGGTAGAAAATTTACACTCTCGTATTGTATGCTATTATTCATCACATAATATATGCACGTATATCGCCTCCACTTTTGTACGTAGAAGGCCTTTTCGCGACATCTTATAAGTGAAATTTTGCACATACAAAGCCTCCAAGTGATTTCGTTATATATACATTTTGGTTGTCTGGGTCTAGAGGCTGACACTGACGAAGTGCATGAGCAGAGCCCTACCCCGATGAAGTTGCGTGATGTAGTTCCTGGGAATGGCATAGGATCAGTAGGGAAAGTTTTGTAGTGGTTAAGTCCCACACCGTGCCAACACACAACAGTCCAGGCTTTTGAAGCTATTTTGTACCCTACTATAAATAAATTTAAAAAAAAATGGCGGAAGATTATCAACGTGTCGCTCGCATTCAAGAGACTACATGATTACTACAGAAAGGCAGTACACACTTATACATAGCTTAGTTAGTAGAGCTCTAGTCTACACACCAAATTTTTATTGCTGTAAATCAGCAAATTTTTGCTGATTTTTTTTGTGCTCTAAATTCAGCAATTGATTCAGCAAAATGAAATTTGCTGATCTGATCAGCAATAAGCCATTTTACGAGACAGTCGGTTGACGTTTTCTGGCGGGCCGCTCATTGTTATTGTTTTAAAAACTAGCATGATATGTGAATGGCGCTGGTAACGTTTTTGTCGGTGATGACATTTTCGACTCTTTCTGGATATTTTACTACGCGGTTACATGTCTAATGTTACCAGTAAACATAACAAATTCTTCCCTGCCTGCTGATTTTAATTTTACTGGGGAAGATTGAAAAGCTCGTTGCACGCCATTAATGAATAAGCTCCTCCCAAATGTGGCGCTAGAAGAAACGTAAATAAATGGGCCCGCCAGCAAGTTTCAAAGCTGGTAAACAAACAAAAAACATATGATTCGAAACGTCTCATAAAATGGCTTATGCAAATTCTCCTACAAATGACAGCTGGTTTACTGACCATTCAGCAATGTAAATTTCAATTTGCTGAATAATCAGCACTTGGTTATTTGTTATTCTCGTGGGATTCCTTGCTGGTTTCCAGCAATTTCGGGTCGCCAGCTCCTGGTCAATGACTATTTTTAGGTGATATCTGTTAACGATGCCATAAAAACAATGAAAAATGCGAATGTCTTGTATGTAATAAACATTTATTTTTACAAAAAATAAACACAATATTCTGCGCTTTGGGGGAGAGGCAAAGCATCGTCTACCGTAACGGTATTGTCACCACCTAGAAATGAACATTTTAATGCTTATAAAACAATCAATATCACACTGAATATTTAGTACTTACCATATGCGATGTTCCGAAAAATGTAGATAAAACATTAATGTTCGAGTAAACATTTTTAAGCTCCATGATGATATGGTAAGTGAGTAAGAGAAAATTTTTCTGATTTTGAGTTTATCGGTTGACAGATAAAACTGTTTGCTGACTCTCGGCAATAAAAAATGCTGATACGAGTTCAGTAATTATGTTTACTGGTTTACAGCAAAATTTCAAATGGATTGCTGGTTATCAATCAAGTGTCATATGGATTACTGAAAACCAGTAAAACTGATGGTGATGACAAGTATCCAGCAAGTTAGATTGCTGAATTCCAGTAGAAAAAAAACAGAAATGCTGTACATCAGTAAAATAGTATATTGCTGGATGGGTTTCAGCAAACGAAATTGCTGGAAGATTGATCGAAAATTTGGTGTGTAGCATGCAAGAGACAAGATTTCGAATGCGACCTGAGCACGTGGATATTTTTTTCATAATTTATCTATTTTTATTACGCATTATGAGTTAATTAATTTAATTTCTGAGGTTATTCTTTAAAAAATCCAGGTTGAATTCCTAAAGGTATCTTAGACGGAATTCCTTAAGAAGTCCGTTAAAAAAACTAAATGAATAATATCTGATTGAAACTTTGGATCATAAAATGATTAGTTTTTGAATCGATTCCTAAAGATAACCATGAAAAAATACATATCGTTACCTATGTGAGCTGTAATACTTGTCGTAATGTTACTCTAAGGAATTGAATACAAACTGTTATGAGCCTCAATGAAATGCTTGATCGGATTCTCTGATGAATCCTCTTAAAACTCCTTATAATTCTGTTCTCATTTTCTTGATTCCTGTTTGGTCTCTTTTTGATTTCTCCTTTGGTCTCTTCTTCAGGCATGAAGTCTCTGAAGTTCTTATTTTAAGACACTTAGTCGTCAGTAGCAAAGATATACCTACCTGACTTTTTTTTTTTCTTTTTCAGACAAAAACCTTCCGCTCCTTGGACAACCATTCCCGATCAAAGGTTCTCAACTATTTGTCCGGCAATGTCGTTTCCGGCTCTGAGGACGAAGCCCTCAGTGAAATATGTTCGATCTCGCCAGCGGAAAGCATGTTGGATGCCCTGAACAAGTTTGATGCCGCACCCGCTGTCAGGAAATCGGAATACCTGAAGTCTGTTGATTCGGTTCGGATACTGGTTGAGGATCTTAAATTCACTAAAGCGGGCTTGAAAGAGATCATTCATAAAACCAAACTGGCGTCATTGGCCGATGTTGGATTCCAAATCAAGGTGAAACTTCCGGCTCAGTCCAGTGCTGGATCGAAGCTCAAGTTTCCCTCGAGCTTCGTGTCGGATGCTGGGGAGGTCGTTTTCAACGGAAAAGCGGTTACGAAGGTTTCAATCCCTGCGAAACCAGATGACTGTCGATTCGAATTTCTAGTTTACTTGATGCTGGGCCCGGTCTTCCATCAGAGATCGACAACCGGAAGGCAGATTTTCCTCGGTTCATCGGTGATAAAACTAGAAGAATTGATCAGTAACAGATTTGCGTGCTACAAACGATGCCCAGTGCGATTAGCTTCTGACGACATCCTTTTGGGAATGCTTGCGGTTCGACTGGAACTGGGAGCTCGTGGCCTACATTTCGGTTCGGAGCTTATCGATGCTCTTCAAGTAGATAAAGAAAACCTTACAATCAGTAGTTCTTCCAGTGAAAGTGATTTGCCGTCTCATTGTTGGTCTTTTAAGCCCCTTCAAAGATGTCGAATGACGGCCCCGAGTCAAGCATTTCACTGTAGACCGGTAACTTGTAGTCAGGACCACCAAGGAACCACCCAAAATGCATCAAAAGATCCATCTCCTACGCAGAATTCTCCAACCGCTCCAGTTTCACAACGGGATGCTTCTCAACAGCAAGGATCATCCAAAGAAGACACGGGGCCTAAAGCAATGGACACTGTAGAGACGCCTTCGGAACCCCCCAAGAACGTACTCCATGGAGTCCTTCATCTCGGACAGCTGAAAGATGTTGCCTTATTGACGACCGGTGGATATTTCTTAGTTGCACACGGTTTCTGGTCAGACGAGGATAGTCCAATTTTGACCACAGAACTGTCTCAGGACTGCAAGTCCTTTAACTATCTGATAACCTTCCCGGTAATGCCGAATGCTCGCTTCCTGGAACGTACAAAGAATCAGCACATGTTGGTAGAATTGTGGCAAAAGACCCCGGGTGCTACGGAGAAGCTTGTTGGCGTTACCCGACTTCCGTTGCATCAGTTCTATATTGCTTTTCGAGATGCACAGCTGGCGGAGCATTTATCCCGTGCAAAACTCCCAGTTATATCTATCGACGGATGGAGCGGAATTACTTCTCCTCTTGCGGCCGATCCTTGCGGACAGGTTCAAGCCGTGCTGGCGATCGGTACCGAGAATCAAGTCGAGTACTTGAAGCTATCTCGCGGATTGACACACACTTCCGGTGATGCGCCGGTAACGACGAATAAACCCGCAGTTCCAGACGCTGGACAGCGTCGAACATCCCAAGACGAACCGCCACACGAATCCATGGTCACTCCTTCGACGGCCATCGCCCATCAACGTGACTGCGAATCGTACCGACCGATCAGCACATCCAACACCGGTAAACAACAATCCGAAGTGGCCAACATGTTGTCAGCATTCATCGAAAATCTCGCCCAGCGCTTGCCCATCTCATCGGAGCGTAGCACCGCTCCCTGCTATGACCAGAACTTTGCCGATACTCGTCAAGCAACTCCACCGCCGCCAGTTCCATCGTCGCCCCATTCGCAGGCCAACCATCCCCAGCTACGGAAAACATCCGATCTGCTGGAGAATCTGCAAAGAGCTTTGGCGCAGAGACCATCAGAAAACGTCACCACCAATCTGCTCCCGGCATCCTCAGAGAGTGCTTCGGAAACGCCTCAATCGGATCCGGCACAGAAACAGCAATCCGTTGCCGACGAGAAGCTGTTCAAGGTAAAGTGACCAGTAGGGAGCGGCTTATTTTTAGAATTATCGAATTGTCGTTGATGATTGTTGCTAAATCATGTCACAATATCGAATTGAAAATCATCTACTGCACTGACGTAGCTTAGAATATGGTACTTGCGTGGTAAAGCATATCTAATCTGTTCCAGGTGTCGATCGAGATCGAGCAGGCGGTCAACCTCCCGAAGGTGAACGTCGGCAAGAAGTTCGGCAAACGGAACAAGAATCGCTCCCAGGGCGCCAACCAGCAACAATCGCGCGTCGAAGTGGAACCGAGCGCCTACGTTACTTTCGAGGGCTACAATCTGCAGCCGGGAACGGTCGACACGGTCAAATCGCACGAGGGAATCGTCTACACGACCGCGGTCGTGGAAGGGTGCTGCAATCCCAGCTGGAAGAAGAAGTTCGACGTTCGGCTGCCGGTGGACCTGATGACTAATGTGAGTAACTGAAGCTTCCAAAACGGACAATATGTACAATACTTTTTCAAAACTTCTACAGGACGAGAAACGGTTCATTCTGAAGGTATGGCGCAAGGCGGCGACCGGCCACAACGCTGGTTCCGCCAAACATCCGACGATGATGCCCGCCCCGATGGAGGACGCCGTGGTCGGATTTACGGCGGTGGATTTGAGCGTGTTCCTGAACGGTATGCCGTGCATTCTCGGGTGGTACAATATCATGGATTTCTCCGGGCGGTGCAACGGACAGATCAAGGTAAGGATAATTGATTTTGGCCCTATGCCTGTTTTAAGGCGTCAAGCTTCATGAATTATTCTAGTGATTCAAGAAGAAGATTCTTGACGTGATCCAACGATACTTTTCCCACGGATTGCTAGAGAGATTACCCAAATTTGTTTTCCAGGAAATATCTCAAAATTTCCACTTCCACTTCCAGAGATTCTTTCACTTATTCATCCATCGATTTCTCCAGTTGTTTCTCCAGCAGATCTTGCAAAGATTCCTACAGAAGTTCTTTCCAGACAATTCTTTATGTTTATTCCAGAGTTTTTGAAGAAATCGTTCAGGGATTCATGTAGAGATTCTTCTAGGTTCAGCCATTTTCATATGTATTCTCTGAAAAGTTCATACACGGTTTCGCACAGAATTTGCTAGAAGAAATCCTCCGGGGATCGTTCAAACCAATATTTCAAGAACTCCCCAGGAATCTCTTAATACATTTTCAATAATTATCTAAGCAATTTATGGGGACGGACCTGGTGTAGTGGTTAGAACACACGCCTCTCACGCCGAGGACCTGGGATCGAATCCCATCCCCGAGCTAGTCACTAAAAATTTCAGTGACGACTTCCTTCGGAAGGGAAGTACAGGGTGATTACTAATTCCTGTCAGTAAAGTAAATGATCGTAGATAAAAGATGTATGTATGAGTTTCAATTTCCAGTGTACATCCTGTTTTGTGCATCTATAAAGTTTATTATGACAAAGTAAAGATTCAATCTTTTTTCATTTACCATAGTTTTTAGTCATATGTGTTGTTTTAAAGGCATTACACCTGGCACGCACGTTTTCCACAAATATGTATTTTTGACTAAAATCGGCTGAAAAATTTACCTGATTGAAGCAGCATGTTAGCACAATCTTTTAGACTTACTGTGAAACATTATAAGACTGATTATGGAAAATTTTAGCGAAAAAAATATGTCTCTTTTGATTAAAATATATGCTTTTGAATAACGTGCGTGTTAAGTGTAATGCTTTTGAAACAACGAATGTGGCTGGAAATTAAGGTAAAAAAATAAATATGTTATCTATGTATAGTGAAGACAAATGCTATACACTGAGGAAAGCAAACGTAAGACTGTCATAAGATTTGCTTATGGAATAACGACACAAGAAAAATCTTTGAAATTCATAAGACCATCGTATGGTTTTCGGCAGATGTTGTTTCCATAATACACCTCGAAGGAATTTCGTAAGATGATCTTATGAACCAGCATTGACTTGATAACAAAATCCATAGATAGTCTTATGAATTACGTTCTGATCCATTCTTGGTTCCATAAGACTGTCTTGTGTAATTTGAGCTTTAGATTATAAATTTCAATGAATGAATAATACTAATCCGCGTTGAAAAATAGGTTAACCAACTTGGGAAAATCAAATTTTCATCCATTTTGTCGTATCGCAATTCGATTAAAGCACTTTACTGTAAGCATTAGAATTGTGATACGACAAATTGAATGAAAATTCGATTTTCTCTAGTTGGCTAACCTATTTTGAACGCGAAGAAGTATATTATAGCAGCGAAACATTATTGAGAAAAGTTGTGAAGAACGCCTGAATTGGTGCAGGTTTACGTTAGGGACGGATTAATGGATGAGGGGGGGTTTGTGATTTCTTACGCGTCATACAAATTGTTTTGAATTTTCATTCAAAAATCTTATTCTTTGGATCCAATTCCTTAATCTGATCGAAAGAAAGTGTCAGTTACAGCGGAATTGATGATAAATAGAAAATATTTACCCTTTGATGCATTAGAAACGGAGTCAGCCAGCGACAAATCAGCAAACACGTCCATTTCGGAAGCCATATTGAATTTCTGATAGTGAAATGGCTGTACCGAGAAAATTTGCCTCACGTGGTTCTTCACAATGATGAGCAATGGGGTTCATAAGCGTTCTTATGACATTGACAATTGATTGTTATGAAAAAATTACACTTGTCTTATGAATCTCAATCTCGTCGAATGAAATACGCAAGTGTCTTATGAACCAACAAAAAATAATAAAAAACGCGTTCATTAGTGCGATCTTATGAAAATCATGCGAGATTTTTGCCTCAGTGTAGATGTACAAAACTGAATATGCACTGGTAATTAACATTCATACAACCATCTTTTTTCTATGATTACTTATTTTACTTACAGGAAATAGTAATCACCCTGTAAAGCCGTTGGTCCCGAGATGAACTAGCCCAGGGCTAAAAATCTCGTTAATAAAGATAAAAAAAATAATAAGCAATTTATCTCGAAAATCACCCAAGATTTCCTCGAAAGATCAGGATTTTTTCAGCATTCTTGCAGAAGAAATATCCTTTTAAAGGGATTTATCCAATAATTACTGAAACATTTCCTTGATAATCGGTAAACAAATCTGAAAAAATCCTGGATTAATTCTTCGAAGCCTTCCCTGGTGTTTTTAAACAAGGCTTTCTTGAGGAATATCAAGTGATTTCTGAAGGTATTCTTTGAAATCTTGAAGAACCGGAACGAGAATGTCTTAAAGAAAATCCTGAGAAATCAGTAGACGCATCTCTAGAGAAATTGCTTAAATCATTAAAGATGTTCTAAACTAAATCTTGGACGAAAATTTAGGGAAATCGATCTAAAAAAATATTAGAAATAATCTTTGGAGGAATTGTTATACAAAAAACTTACGAGTAATATCTTTTAAATCCTGTTTGGTTGCTTTTTGTTTCAGAACTGAAATCAATTTGGCTTATTTTTTTTGTTTCCTTTTAATGTCTGTTTAGTCTTTATTTCAATGCATGAGATCTTTTTAGGGCGCCCAATCCCAGCTCTTTCTTCAGAAAGTGTCTATTTTCAACAAAAGGTCTCTACAGTCACTTTTTCTCCCTGCAGTAAATCCTAGTATGAAGTTTTGAGGCTACTCTAGGGATTCTTCCAGGAATTTATCCAAGGATTATTCCAGAAATTTCTCTAGGAAAATCTCTATAGGGATTCCTCTAGAGGTTTCACGACGAGTTAAAGAATTCCAGCGAGAAAGTCTCCAGTGGTTTCTCCATAGAATTCTTCGGTAATATTTTTAATAAGATTCTTCCAGGAACTTCTCCATGAACTTTTTCGGGGATTGGCCCAAGGATTCCTCCAGAGATTCTTTCAGTCATAATCCCAAGAATTTTTCCAGAAATTTCCATATGGACTTTTTTGGAGAAATTCGTAGATAAATTCGTGGAGGGATTCTAGAAGCAATTCTTAGAGGAAACTCTTAAAAACAATAGAAATCCCATCGCTGTAGAATTTTATGGAGGAATCCGTAGAGAAAATTCTGGGAAATTTCCTAGAGAAGTCTCTGGTTGAATCTCTGGAAAAATTCTTGCCGGAGTTTTGGGAGCAATACCTGGGAAAACGAATTGCTGAAAAATCCCTAGAACAACTTTTGGAGGAATTATAAAAAGAGTTTTCTGGTGTAAGCTCTGGGAAATTCCTGAAGAAATGAAAGAAGTACCCGGGTAATTTGCTAAAGGAATCCTTGGAGCCATCTCTATAGTCATCTTTGGAAAAATCTCTTGAGTATGCTCGGACAAATTTCTGGAATAATCATTGTAAAGATTTTGCTGGAGAAATCTCTGTAATTTTTTTTTCTAGAAATGTCACTGGAATAATCCATGGACGAATTGCCCAATTTTCGAAGAAATACCAGGAAACATCTCTGGAAATATTACTGGAGGAATCACCGGAGGAGTCTCTGGAGGAATGATGTATGTGACATATATAAAAAATCAGAGGAGTTTTCAGAAGAATATATTAAGTTAGGTAAAGAACGTTTCCAAATAAAACCCCATAGGGGGTCCTTTTTAAAATTCTTCCAGAGAATACCCCTGATTTGGTTTGAAAATCACGTTCTAGTTGAACAAACATTCCTTCTAGAGGTAAAGAATATGAAAACACCGGAAAATATTTTTGGTTTATGTCTTGAAGATTTACAGATGGAATTTCTGAAGGATTTGTTAAGTTGCTGCATATGAAACATATGTTAAATCCCAGCAAAACCATTTGGAAACAAACTTGACGAAAATGCAGGAGAAATTTCGCACGAAGTCTTGGTTTATGGAAGGAATTGCTACAGCTACTTAAAGAGTGCTGGTGGAAAATATAAACAAAGATCATCTGTTGCCAGCAAAATCAAACGGCAGTATTTTCAACCAGCAAATTTGCGCACGTGTTTGTGACACCACTCGGCGAGAGTTCAATGGGCAAAAAGTTCGTACTAACAGAACCTCGAACAGTTCGCGAAGCATGAACAATTTTTTTTAACGAACCTTCGTGCATTGCGGGCGTATTGTAATCAAGGCTTAAGGCTATATTTGAAGAAATTATGGTAAAAATCTTGGAGAAATTACGAAGAAAATTATAGAGAAAATTCGAAGTAATCATTAACCCTTTCCCACGAACGACTTTTTCAATGTTTTAAGTGGCAATAAATGCTTTAAATAAAAAGTGCTGGCACAAAAATTGTCGAAATCGTAAAAAATATGTTGGTTGCAAACCAATAGTGATTTGAATGTTTATCAATTATTGGAGAAATAAATGTATATGAGTTCTGTTTGACCTTTCGACCTTGACGCTTGCTTTTGCCGGAGCGAGCGACGAGGGTAGGATCAAACATGTCGCGCGTCGATCTCGTAAGTGAAAAAGTGGCGTGATCGGGGAGTTCTGTTGGAGTAAGTTAAAAAGTGCCGCGATCGGTTCGTTCTTTTTGATCTTTCGACGACCTTGACGCTTGCTCCTGGGCAGTGCGTCAAGAAAGCCCGAGCTGTCGTCCGTGTTTTTTTCGGGTTGCGCGCCCATTTTTTTTTTTTTTTTTTTTTTTTTTTTTTTTTCTGAGTGCTAGCCGAGCAAACGAGTGAAGCTGAAAGTGGATTGTGGCTGCTCAGTCAAGGATAACGGATCAATTGGTGAGCTCGTTTCATGCTACTATTTCTAATCTATAAAATATGTATGACTGCACATTTAATCGTTACAATGGTGGGATGTAAATATGATGTTTCAACAAACTATGGATGGTTCGTCACTGTGAGTGTCGACACAAACTCTGATTCATGATTTATTTATGTTTAACTTTTTTTTTACAGAACACCCCTTATATACCTTTATTTTTGTAATTAAAAAAAACTTTGAATGGTTCGACACTACAAGTGTAGACTTGCGAAAGGTTCACTTTATTCAACAACCTTTGGATGGTTCGCCACTGTAAGTGTCGGCATAAGAATAAGAGTGTTCTATGATGTCCCAACCAATTGAGTCTTTTGTTTCTTTTCAAATGAGTAAAATATAATAACACATGCTTTCGTACTGACAGCTGTAGGAATGTTACATTTAGGTATTTGTTCAACAAACTTTGAATGGTTCGTCACCTCAAGTGTCGGCATAATTTTCCTCTACATAGAAATTATATGAACAATTATATTTACGTATAAGCATGTATATATCTCACAAATCATTGTTTATCATGGTCTAATCGCTTATCAAAGTGAATCCTTTGACCCAACGTTCCTCCCCATTAACAAACATCCCTCCCAGTAACCTTTGTGGAGATGCAGAGGCAAACACGGTCTCCAAATAGCAAAGGTTATACACTAACATTCCTTCCCTCAATCCCACCTGACTGCAAGGACGTGGCCGGCGCCGTTATTGACCTTGTATAAATAGAGGCACTGAATTATGCACACTGAAGAAGATTATGGCCAATCCCAGCCGAACTTCTAGTTGATTCTTTGTGCATCTTCACTGACTTCGGTCAATCACGGAATAGCAACCATTGATATGTGTAGTCAGTCTAAGCTAAGCTAAGCTAAGCTATTGGAGAAATAAATGTATATGCTCACGTATTCATTTCAATTTATATCTTTATCGTTCAGCAAAATCAATCCTTTCCCATATCCAAACTAAACACTGGGAGTTGGAAGTGCAGAGGACTTCTTGGCTTTCGTAAAGCAAGTAACACGTCAGCATTTCCCTCCCATTCCCAAATTGACCTGCATTCGGACACAGCCGACGCTTCTATTGTTTGTTATAATAATGAGAGCAGCAGTATCTACACATTGGCTTATCCCAAGTAGCGTCTGTTGGTTCCCTGTGTAAGTACAGCTGTTCTTGTAATATCTGAGTAGCAACTGCGAACGGTCACATGTTGATGCTCCAATAAATACTGACCAATATTGAACTGAATTGGTTTCTGTTTGATATGTCGAAAAGAGATGATACTCTACAGACAGTATGAGCGTTAAACGATCAAATAAGAAGGTCCTAAGGAAAATCTTTGAGGAAATCCAAAAAAATTTAAGGAAGGAAGAATTTTTAGATAAATTTCTGAATGAATTACCGTGAAAAAAAAATTGTTTAAATTCATGTAGGTATCATGAACGCAAATCTTGGGGAATTCTATGCGAAGTCCGTAAAAACTGAAAGAATGAACTGAAAAATACATATAGTAATACTTGGCGTAATATCACGACAAAAGCCCAAATATATTCTGAGCTATACTCTCTGAGAGATGTCTTGTCGGAGTAGTGCTTAGTATTTTTGTTCAGGCATGAGGCCTCTGAACTTCTTATATAAGGACACTAATTCGTAACCAGCCCAAATTAATTATGTGTCATTCATTTGATCCTTGAGGTCATTTTGCGTCGTTCTATTCAAGTTTAATGTTCAATTGCAATCCTCTCTATCACACTATCTCACGCAGGTCAACATTCAACCGCTGGAGAACGTCACCGTGTACAAAGGGTTGGAAGAGGGCGTCAACTTCCAAATTCCGCTCTCGATCGACGTGGACTGCAGCGGGCTGGAGGCCGGCAACACTTCGCTGAGTCGTGCCCTGAAGCGCAAGTTTACCGAGCTGGAAGAAATTACCCAGCGTTTGAAGGCCCGTCTTTTCGACGTAACGGGTGACGAAAACGTCGATCCCGATGACGAGTTCGAGCGGGACCTGAACACCGAAGCAGAAGAAGAAGATGACGAAGAGTGGGTCGATCCGCTGGAGGACAAATCCGGCCAAAAACGGAACAGCCAATTTCCGAACGGTTCCCAGCAGACGCGTACCACCAATACCTGTTCGTACACGATGTCTTCGGATCATCGGGCGCCGGAACGTAGCTTGACTGGATGTTCGGATCGTTCTACCCAGATCGACAGCGACGCTGAGAAACATATGCTGCTGGAACAGCTTCTCAAGAGTCACGATCTGGATACGCTGATCAACCCCAAAATCCTGAAAAACCTTATCAATCCGATAATGTCCACGTCGGAGTCAACCCCCATGAGCAATCCGTATGAGAATATACCGGAGAGTGAATCGTCGGGAGGCACGAGTGCCGATGCGGATATGAGTGAAGATTCGACTGCCGCCGTAGGTGGATCTACAACAGATAAGGTGAAGCTAATCTCTTCGGCTCTTCAACGGACAACCATTTCCGAAGACACCACACCGGCCGGTAGTTCCGGTCGACAGGATTCCACCGAGGGCAGCAGCAAACGTGAGGCACCAGAGGGAGAACCCATGAAGGTAAATGATAAATAAGTTTTCTTCATTTTCGAACTATTAGTTGCCTACGACATTTAGATCTTAAGATCAACGAAACTCATCATGCTTTTACGACGAGGAATTTGGCACGGTCCAAATGAATCTACATTATTCATACAAATACCCAAACGCAACATTTTGAGCGGTGTAACACGTTAACAAACATACGTATACATTAGTACTACATTTACAACTTGGCTTGTTAAGTTAGAGTAATCGAAAGTATTCGCTGATATTATCTTATAGGAAATAAATGCTTCAATTGCTACTCGCTAATGGAAGGTTCGCCCAGAACACTTCAGTTCAGATAGATGGTAAAGAAATCCACGTGTGCGCAACTTTTTTTCGTTTATTCATACATCGACAAGTAATTTTCAATTCTAAATTTCCGCTTCAAGTCCCGATTGCTTACAAACTGGATTGCCGCCGTCGTTTTGTCATGCTTGTGGTAATAGGAACAGTGACGAATGCGCTGCAATTGTACAAAACTTGTTAGAAAGAATCCTGATAATTCAAAAGCTGATTTGTACGCACCTGAAACTCCTTGAGTGCGGCCAACCGGTTCACCATGACTGATTTGGTTTTCGATCGGTACTTGGCGTCGTCGATCTCCCTCTCCATACACCTCCGGCAGAGGCTTCGATCGCTCTTGAAGTGCTTCCAGTAGTCCACCTCCGGCGTCTGATCACAACGGTAGCACCTGTCGAAGTTGTCCGTCTTGCAGATTGTCATCGTTGCTGGAATGATTTTGATTTTACCCCCAAACGATTGCAGTCGGATGTCTTTCCTTTGCTTGCACGAGTAGGTCCCGGGTCTGAAATAAAGGGAGTTTTGCTGAAATGCTCAAATATTCGATAAGGTTGGCGATCGGTTTTTTACCCTGGCACAGCAGGGCTGGGCTTTTCTCTCCATCGTGGCACCTTCACCCCAAAAGGATAGCTGGAGGTCTTCACCGGTTTCACCTTGGTCGTATCGTACTCTCCCATGCCCGGTGTGCTGCTGACTTCGTCGAATTTGAAACGGATCGTGGTGGCGGATAGGGAACCATATCCACGTTTGCTGCACACCTTCTGCAGCACCGGATGGGATGGTTTGTCATAGTAGGTGATGTTGTACGATCCGGGGGCCAGATTCTCTCCGCTCACTTCGGGCATAGTGCGGCGCATGATGGAGCTCAAGGCGGGACCCTTCAAAGGAACCGCTTCTCTCTGGATGGTCGAGCCGAAACATATCCTGGCTTGAGGCGGTCGTTTGATGACATAATCGAAACCTATGCAAAACAGGGTGTTAGGTTCATGGGTACTAATATTTTAGAACTGAGCATCTCTCCGGCTTAGAATTTTTAACGAATTTTTATTTTCTCATGTCATAACATCTACACTGTAGATTCTACAGTCTATGCTCAGGTCATAACATCTACAAGTTTGCCACACGATGTACAAATAGGAGGGGCTGCCCCGTTTGGCATAAAGCCATTTGGCATAAAGTCGTTTGGCATAATTAATGGTCATTTCGCATAATAGTCATTTGGTATAATGGACGTTTGTCATAAAAGAAAAGAAATTAGAAATTTAAATAGTGCTACTTAAGAGAAGATCTGGTGATCAAAAGAAGGGAAAATCGTCGATGAAAATGTTAGTAGTTGTAATGCCAACGTACACTGAGGCAAATGGACTATCGAAATACATAGGAACCACATATGAAAATTCGCCACAATAAAATGGGTTGGAATTCATAGCTTTGCCTTATGAAACCAAAATTTGAAAACCAAAAAATGTTTTCGCGGCAACCTGGAATCGAACCAGGGACTTTGCGATCGATATGTCCGTGCGTACACCACGCGCCTATCGACGCTTTGATGTGAGTTGATGCTAAAACGATACATAAAGCGTTTGTATTGCAATAACCGTTCCACCTTTCATAAGGCCAAGTTTATGCAAACTTACCGAAGTCCGTTTGGCATAGTACCGTTACGGTGTATGCCAGGCCTGATAGTGCGATTGTGGCGTCCATTCTAGGACGCAAGGTAAGCAAGCCCTCTGAAGCCGATTCGGTCGATGCAAAGAGAACCATGGTGGTATTGAAGATTTCGCCGGTGCTGTCTGGGCCAATGATAGGGTTGACCGAAAATCTAACTCTAGGTACGTATTCAAGCTCGAAAACGGACCCATCAGCTGGGCTGCAAGGAAGCAACAATGCGTCAGCTTGTCTTCAACGGAAGCGGAATACGTAGCCCTCTCGGAGGCTAGTCTGCAACTTCTGTGGTTTACGAAGCTGATACACGATGTCAATGAAGATGTCGTTAAACCCGTGGAGATGAATGAAGACAACCAAAGTTGCATCACCATGCTGTCAGGAAGAAGCCGACGAACGAAGCACTTTGATACTCGATTCAACTTCGTGGAGGAATTGATGTCATCCGGCGTCATGGAAGTTCGCTATTGTTCAACTAAATCGTTGATTGCGGACATTTTGACAAAACCACTGGTGCGGGTCAAACTCGATTGCTTAGTAACTAGAAACCCATTTTAGATACTAATAGAACTTTCAGGGATTTTTCTTCATGTCACTGAATCTTCAAGTGGGAGTGGCCCCTTTTCGCAAAAAGACGTTTCAGATAAGGACGTTTGGAGTAAAGCATTTTCATTCAAGCACAGGTAGCATTTCAAAGAAGGTAAATAATTTCCTTATGCAAAACGTTTTTATGCGAAACGTCCCACCCTCTCTTAAATTCACTAACGTAAGACATCCATCGACTTCAAACACTGACTATACAAAATTTATATTGTAACAGTTTTTCCCATACATTTGGCCGAGTTTCTCCATACAAACTTCCAGCCTCTCCTTAGACTTTCACAGTGTCATTCAATCCCTTAACAAATTTAAAGGAATGTAACTAAATATTTGATTGATTTTCTTTTCAAACAAAAGTGTGTTGTAATCCGCATGACCCTTTTTTGGTTTCGCTATTTCAGTTGTCTCAAACGAAATGAATCTCACCAGATTATTTCTAGACTGTGTGCCAGAAGGGGAATTATCATCGTTGATAATTATCTTGAATGAAAAGCGATCAACTTGCGATGTTCGCAATACTGACATAAAGTTGTAGAGTGCAAAAATTCTCGCTATTTTTACGATTTTGATATTTGGAGGAATGTGTGGTTGTTACTAAATTGGATTACTTTTTTTTTCAAATACAGATAGGCAGGGTTCTGAATTATCGTATCAATGATGCGAAATATACGATTTTTCGCACGTAAGGAGAATGTTTTTTCGCTTCCTCACGTGAATATCTTTTTTCGCTCACACTTATTTTCCCTAGAGTTACGATGGAGGATAACCGAAAATCTTTCCACTCCGGGGATAATTTCTTTTTCATCTCACCAACTTCTCCCGAGAATTATCACTATGTGGATAAACAAAAACTGGTGCCGCCGACGGGATTCGAACCTACAAAATTGCTAAAAACAGCCGCGATGCGTGCACGCTATCCATGCTACCACATCAACTTGACGAAAGCAGCAGTTAATTTGATGCATAAAAGCAACTGCTGCTTGTGGCGATGGACACATGAAAAGTTCTCCATGGAGAGGAGAATGATAAAATAAAATTCTCACAGCTGTGGAGTTGTGCCATTATCTATTTTCGCTTTGTTTTGTAGACGGATAATTTCGCAAGGCAGCTTTTCGCTGATAATTGTGGTGATGGAGAAATCCATTATCGTGAGAGTGAGTGAGAATTCGGAAGCTTGCAGATAGGTTTAGAATATTACTAAGTTAACTTCGACTAAGGGGCTTTACCTCACAAATTTGATGTAGAACCGTATTTTTTACTACGTAAACTAAAAGGTATAAAAACACTATGTCTTCCTGTATTTTAGCACGTACCAAAATCATTACACCTTCTCAGTATCAACTGGTACTCTTTCCGGCCTTCTCTCTCCAACAGTCGCTTAAATTCGCTGTGATCCATATGTAATCGCCTTTTTCGACTAATACCTATGGTAATGATTTAACAACGTTCAACTTATCTAAAATAGCTTTCTCTTGAAAGGCTTTCTCAAATCCTACTGGGCTGTGAACTGTACCCGTCAACACGAACCAGCTGACTGATTGGCCTCAGCGAAACTTTACTTCCAAACCGGAAGAACCGAGAAAATTTCCCCATCGAGTGGTTTCTGGTTGGTTATACCGTTAAGAATGTTAAGAATGAATTCACTACCTCGCCCAAACTACTAACCCCTTCAGTAACCCTTACCTTCAATAAAAAAAGGAAACAAGAGCTAAACGAATTTTCTTTTATGACTTATTTATTGTGGTTGTAAGGAGCGCAAACCCCGAATTGACTTTTATGGGTGGGCCTATTGTTTGCGGACATGTAGTTTCTGTTTACTGCTTTACATGATCCAAGAAGTCACCCACCATCGTAGTCGCAAATTGATGTCCCATAATAAACCGAAACTTAATCACGAAAGGGGTTCAGCTGGGCCTCTAGCCTATACCAAGCCGGCGAACGGCCTCGCGAACAGGAAAAATCACTGTAAATATCGAAAACACCGGTTGATTGATTGATAGTTCATTGGTTCCGTCCTATAGCGATATAGAGCGGTGTTATCGTCTGTAGCTAGCAGTTGCCTGAATGGTAGGAGTATACAGATGTTTGTTTTAATGGGCAAAATAAACATTACATTTTATGATTGGGGTTACGAGATCGAATGGAAATATACTGAGATATAAGTACTCAAATGTTTTTATGTAATATTGATACCTATATCAATGTTTTTTCATTATTGTGTTAATGTTGATGCGTTAACTGAATTATTATGATTCATGACATATGCTACCTCGTGAAACCTCGTGATACTGATTGGATTTGGATTGGTTTTGGATTGGTTTTGGATTGGATTTGGATTGGATTTGGATTGGATTTGGATTGGATTTGGATTGGATTTGGATTGAATTTGGATTGGATTTGGATTGGATTTGGATTGAATTTGGATTGGATTTGGATTGGATTTGGATTGGATTTGGATTGGATTTGGATTGGATTTGGATTGGATTTGGATTGGATTTGGATTGGATTTGGATTGGATTTGGATTGGATTTGGATTGGATTTGGATTGGATTTGGATTGGATTTGGATTGGATTTGGATTGGATTTGGATTGGATTTGGATTGGATTTGGATTGGATTTGGATTGGATTTGGATTGGATTTGGATTGGATTTGGATTGGATTTGGATTGGATTTGGATTGGATTTGGATTGGATTTGGATTGGATTGGATTGGCTTTGGATTGGATTTGGATTGGATTTGGATTGGATTTGGATTGGATTTGGATTGGATTTGGATTGGATTTGGATTGGATTTGGATTGGATTTGGATTGGATTTGGATTGGATTTGGATTGGATTTGGATTGGATTTGGATTGGATTTGGATTGGATTGGATTGGATTGGATTTGGATTGGATTTGGATTGGATTTGGATTGGATTTGGATTGGATTTGGATTGGATTTGGATTGGATTTGGATTGGATTTGGATTGGATTGGATTTGGATTGGATTGGATTTGGATTGGATTTGGATTGGATTTGGATTGGATTTGGATTGGATTTGGATTGGATTTGGATTGGATTTGGATTGGATTTGGATTGGATTTGGATTGGATTTGGATTGGATTTGGATTGGATTTGGATTGGATTTGGATTGGATTTGGATTGGATTTGGATTGGATTTGGATTGGATTTGGATTGGATTTGGATTGGATTTGGATTGGATTTGGATTGGATTTGGATTGGATTGGATTTGGATTGGATTTGGATTGGATTTGGATTGGATTTGGATTGGATTTTGAACTTGTTACAACAGATATTCAGATAGTCTAGTACACGACACTGAAGACGGCCTTACAGTTGAGGTCGAAATACGCGTATCTGTCAAAGGATACAAACTCTAGTGGAATTAACCCTCTAATACCCAACCCCGCCTTTAGACGGGGTACACTTTGGAATTTTGTGTATTGTTTCGTAGCTCGGAAATCAAAATGATTTTATTTTTGGCTTATACCTTGACTCATAACACGCATATAAGAAAAGTTTTTATGACTTTTGAAACTTTTTTGTATTTTTACAAATTGTTTGAAAAATTGCATTCTTATATATCCTACAAATGCCTGGGCTTCATTTAACGTGTAATATAACAAATCGTAGCTTTTATATTTTTCTACGATTAACCTATCACAAACGAAGAGCCTGGTGGTATTAAAATCATTTCAAACCTGTTTTTCCGTTAGTTACACGGAAAATAAAAAACGCCCCGAAAAAAAATTTAATATTTTTCAAAATACCGTAACAATTAAAATTTTTATTATTGCCAAAAATCAACAACTAGAAAAGACTTCAAGAAAAAATGAAAAAAGCTAGGGATGTTCAAAAATAAAAATTTTAAAAATCAAAAACCAAAATTAAAAAAATTGCGAATAAAAATAAATAAATGCCCAAAACGTGTTTAGAACGATTTTAGATAACGAAAAATAATACTTAAATCGAAAATAAAAATTTGGGTATTAGAGGGTTAAATGGTATAGTACTAAATTCGGTTTTTTCATCTACTTATGGGTATTCTACTAAACATCTCGAAGATTTTTTGGTGACTATCTCGGGGATGGGATTCGATCCCAGGTCCTCGGCGTGAGAGGTGTGTGTTCTAACCACTACACCAGGTCCGTCCCCCTAAACCAAAAAGCTCTTTATTTGAAACCATCAAGTAGACATGTTCTCACGATGAGAGGAGTTCCAATAAATTGGTCAGATGAAGTTAAGTATCTAGGGCTCATGCTAGATAAGAATTTAACTTTCATCACATTGAGGGCGTTCAAGACAAATGTAACAAATATGTAAAATGTTTCTATCCCATTTTTTTTTTAATTTTTTTTTATTAGTATCATTCCAAACATTACATTCATTTCTTATATCTAGGTGTTCTGTGTTATTAGACAACACTATCATCCTAATTTGGTAAAACAAATTTAAGATTTAATTAACATTTTGTTAACAACATATTACATTTCAGTTGCCGTAGCAGTTCAGTTTTTTTACAGGTGAGTTGATTTCACCTGCTTATAAGAGAAAAAAAAACGTTTTGAATATACTTAACCTAACTTAACCTAAACATGTAACGCATTAATCGTGGCAATAGAAGATTGTAACGATTTTTGCCTGAAATTATTTATTATTTTATTTGACATTTGTTCCAATGTTTCAACATTGGATATTCTATGTAACTCATTGGTACTATACCAGGGAGGAAGTCTCAGAATCATTTTCAAAATTTTATTTTGAATTCTCTGCAGAGATTTCTTCCTGGTATTACAACAGCTAGTCCATATTGGTACAGCATACAACATGGCTGGCCTGAAAATTTGTTTGAATATCAAAAGCTTGTTCTTAAGACAAAGTTTTGATTTTCTATTAATAAGGTGATAGCGACATTTTACATATTTATTACATTTGGCTTGAATGCCCTCAATGTGATTTTTGAAAGTTAAATTCTTATCTAGCATGAGCCCTAGATACTTAACTTCATCTGACCAATTTATTGGAACCCCTCTCATCGTGACAACATGTCTACTTGAAGGTTTCAAATAAAGAGCTTTTGGTTTATGTGGGAATATTATTAGTTGAGTTTTGGAAGCATTAGGAGAAATCTTCCATTTTTGCAAGTATGAAGAAAAAATATCCAAACTTTTTTGCAATCGACTACAGATGACACGCAGGCTTTGTCCTTTGGCGGAGAGGCCTGTGTCATCCGCAAATAAAGATTTTTGACATCCCTGAGGTAACTCAGGTAAGTCAGATGTGAAAATATTGTATAATATTGGTCCCAAAATGCTGCCTTGAGGAACACCAGCTCTTACAGGAAGTCTTTCAGATCTGGAGTTTTGATAATTAACCTGAAGTGTACGATTTGACAGATAACTTTGAATTATTCTAACAATGTATGTTGGAAAATTAAAGTTTTTTAATTTTACAATCAAACCTTCATGCCAAACACTGTCGAATGCTTTTTCTATGTCTAGAAGAGCAAGACCAGTAGAATAGCCTTCAGATTGGTTGGAACGGATCAAATTTGTTACACGTAAAAGTTGATGAGTGGTCGAATGTCCCTGGCGGAATCCGAACTGTTCATTGGCAAAAATTGAATTTTCGTTGATGTGGGCCATCATTCTGTTCAAAATTACCTTTTCAAAAAGTTTACTGATGGAGGAAAGCAAACTGATTAGACGATAGCTAGAAGCTTCTGCAGGATTTTTGTCTGGTTTTAAAATTGGAACAACCTTAGCATTTTTCCATTTGTCAGGAAAATATGCTAATTGAAAACATTTGTTAAATATATCAACTAAAAATGATAAGCTACTTTCTGGAAGTTTCTTGATGAGGATGTAGAAAATTCCATCATCGCCAGGAGCTTTCATATTTTTGAATTTTTTAATAATAGTCCTCACTTCATCCAAATCAGTTTCCCAGGCATTTTCGAAAACGTTCTCTTGATTGAGAATATTTTCGAACTCCTGAGTAACTTGATTTTCAATTGGACTAGTAAGTCCTAAATTAAAATTGTGCGCACTTTCAAACTGCATAGCAAGTTTTTGAGCTTTTTCGCAATTAGTTAGTAATAATTTGTTTTCCTCTTTCAATGCCGGTATTGGCTTCTGAGGTTTTTTCAAGATTTTAGATAATTTCCAAAAGGGCTTAGAGCCAGGGTCCAATTGAGAAATTTTATTTTCAAAATTTTTGTTTCTTAATTGAGCAAAATGTTTCTTGATTTCTTTCTGCAAATCCTGCCATATAATTTTCATAGCAGGATCACGAGTGCGTTGGAATTGCCTTCTCCTCACGTTTTTAAGACGGATCAAGAGTTTAAGATCATCGTCTATAATCACGGATTCAAATTTGACTTCACATTTTGGATTTCAATGCTCCGGGCTTCAACAATGGAATTTGTTAAAGTTTCAAGAACATTGTCAATATCAAGTTTAGTTTCTAAAGAAATGTTAACATCAAGATTAGAGTCAACATACGTTTTATATATATTCCAGTCGGCTCGTAAATAATTGAAAGTGCAGCTGATAGGATTGAGAATCGCTTCTTGGGATATTTGAAATGTAACAGGGACATGATCAGAATCAAAATCAGCATGAGTAATCAGCTGGCTACAAAGATGACTAGAGTCGGTTAAGACCAAGTCAATCGTAGATGGATTTCTAGAAGAGGAAAAACATGTAGGGCTATCAGGGTATTGAATTGAGAAATATCCTGAAGAGCACTCATCAAATAAAATTCTGCCGTTGGAATTACCGTAAAACGGGGTAACTTTGATAGTTTTTTCGAAGAAAACTTCAATATTTTTGCATGCTGTTTCAAAGAATTACAATTTATATTTTTAAAACAAGTACTGACATCCTAGCTATCGATTGCACTTGATAGATTGCCAAAAGATTTATTCTGAAAGAATATATAATTTTTCATATAATCGAAAGTCGGTTTTCTGTTTTGGGGTAACTTTGATAATGGAGTATAAATCGAACAAGATTGAATGATTTACGGAACATTTATAGGGCGTTACATACCTCTAGGCGTTTAACACTATATGGAAATTTCTGACTTAGATTACAAAAATGGTCCCAGTTTGAAAAAATGGTTTTCGCTAAGGGATTTGAGACCGAATTCATGTTCTACTATAACTAGGCTCTCATGGGTAAGTGACGAACACATTATGATTTTATCTGAAAGCGGTCGCTGAACAGATTGTTTGTAAGCGTTGCAAAAATACTAAAATCTTGTAAATTTTCAATATTTGCATAAAAATCCACACTTGAAATCGCACTTGATTCCAACGAAAATAGCTTTGACATGAAGTGTCATACTAATACTCTTTACTTTTGCTTTCGTTTTTCTTAACTGATTGACAGAAACTTCGTTATTTTGTTTAATATGTTGAGGGTCTCGCACTATCAAAGTTACCCGCATTATCAAAGTTACCCCGTTTTACGGTACTTTGAGAATTATTCCATGACCGATGTTTGGCATTGAAGTCACCAATGACAAAAAATTTTGACTTATTGCGAGTCAATTTTCGCAAGTCAGTTTGGAGCGAATGAACTTGCTGTCCAGAGCATTGAAAAGGCAAATAGGCAGCTATGAAAGTATGTCTACCAAACTGTGTTTCAACAGAAACACCTAAAGTTTCAAAAACTTTAGTTTCAAATTATGAAAACAGTTGATGTTTTATACGCCTATGAATGATGATTGCAACTCCCCCACATGCCCCATCAAGTCGATCATTACGATAAACAAAAAAGTTAGGATCTCTTTTGAGTTTGGATCCAGGTTTTAAATACGTTTCGGTAATAACTGCTATATGCACGTTATTAACCGTAAGAAAATTAAACAGCTCGTCCTCTTTATCATTCAGAGAACGAGCATTCCAATTTAAAATATTTAAATTATTATTTGGATCCATTGGAAAAACGTAATCCAATAACAATTTGATTTGTAAATTTTACACCTACTTGCTTCAGTCATAGTGGTGGCTTTGAACATTGCATCAATCATTAGATTCAATTGTTCAGTTAGAAAATTAAAATCAGAGGCAGACATGTCATGTGATTTCCCATTGGAATTTCCGGTAGACGAAGAAGCGGAGTTACCTGTGGCGGTAGGGTTTTTTCCATTTGATTTGAAACAAGTAGAATGGGTACCCATGGATCGAACAGGGGAGGAGTTCGAATTTCCTGTTACGATATCGGCAAAGGATTTACCGTGGGTAGATACATTCGAAATTGTAAAATTCGAACGGCTACCCGACGAATTAAAATTAGTTTGTGAATGAGCATGATTATGATCTTCCTGATGGGTATGATTCATGATCAAGCGATCGTTAACTGAAAAATGAGCATTGTTCGATACTCTACCAGGAAAATTCCGGAAACGACCGTTATCGTAACGGATATTATCTTTCATCTGCCTGGCACGAGCCTCAATGACCCTTTTGCGTGAAGGACAATTCCAAAAATTGGACTTATGGTTAGCCCCGCAATTACAGCATATAAATTTGGTGGTATCTTCCTTCACTGGACAGACGTCTTTGGCGTGAGAAGAACCTCCGCAAATCATGCATTTAGCATCCATGCGACAATTTTTTGTACCATGACCCCACTTTTGGCACCGACGGCACTGAGTGGGGTTCTGGTAATTTCCTCCAGGTTTCTGGAAATGTTCCCATGTCACACGGACATCAAACAAAAGTTTTGCTTTTTCTAAAGCTTTAATATTATTTAGTTCTTTTTTGTTAAAGTGAACTAAATAAAATTCTTGAGAAAGCCCTTTCCGAACAATGCCAGATTGGGTTTTCTTTTTCATAATGATTACTTGGACTGGGGAGAATCCAAGTAAATCATTTATTCCATTTTTGATCTCTTCAGGTGATTTATAGTCACTTGAGAGACCTTTCAAGACAACTTTGAACAAACGTTCAGTTTTGTCGTCATAGGTAAAAAAATTGTGCTTCTTCTCTTCGAGATGTTTGAGAAGAAGTTCGCGATCTTTAAGAGTTTCCGGCAAAACGCGACAGTCTCCTTTCTTTGCGATTTGGAAGGAGACCTTGATTCCCCTAATGGAGTTCAAGATCTCCTGCCTAAATCCCCCAAATTCGGAACAACTGACCACGATAGGCGGCACTCTTTGCTTCCTCACTTGAATCAAAGAGCCTGGGCTAGAGGCTGCTTCGATTTGGTGTTCGGAAAATTTGTCTAGAGCATCAAACTGATTGCTCATTTCGATACAATTGTTCATTTCACCCTTGGAAGAAAGTTCGCATTCCGGGGAAACGTCCTTTCTTCCATTCTTGCCACGTGTAGTGACAGTTTTAAAACCCACTTTTTTGGAAGGAAGTAGTGAATTCAGAGATTCACCCTTCCTTTTGTTTGTTGTTGATACCATGTTTAATTAATAAACGAAAGAAGACGTGACCTTCGAGAGGTTTTTTCCCAAGACGGTGTCCAAGAAGGATTACCACCGCTAGCTTTCGCCAACGGGTCCAACGAAAAATCGAAGGCACGGGTCCAAACAAGGATCGTAAAGGGATCAATAGTAGAAAAAATAGCACTGAAAAGTACTATTTTAGTAGCACTGAAAAGTACCGTTTTTAATTTTAGCACTGAAAAGTACTGTTTATGTAGCACTGAAAAGTAAATCTACACGTCAAGATCGTGTGTTTAACTTACAGATTTGCGCAATAAGAAAACTCACATAACTCGAGTGTGGTAGTCATATGGATTTCGTCATTCATTTCACGATATAATTACATGTGTATCAATATTAGATTGTCATGTGAAGCAAACATAAATGCCTAAAGTGTCAATAATGAAAACCAACTGCTTTGCTTATTTAATACAAAATGTAGTGGCTTTAGATAGCCATGTGTATCAGAACATGAATGTCGTGAGATTGAAAGAAAAACAATAATAGTAAAACCCTTGCTACCAAAAATGTAGATTCAATGCACCTCTGCTTGTCGAAAGTTCACTTGAATGTTCTTATTTTCAAACAAGTGAGCCAGAAACAAGCGGAGTTCCGCAAATCCATATCGTGAGAAGCCCAGGATTAACATATTTCAATTTATTCGAAGCTGAAAACTAGGAATCCAATTTTTCTCTAACACCATACATTATATCCAATGCTGGAAGTAATGGATTTTATTTATAGAAAATTAGAATGCACTCCTCATCTTCACTCGGACATCTTCACTAATAAAAAGAAAAACGAATCCGCAAATTTTCCTCTAACACTTTCAGCTTCAGAATTTGTTTCTTCTTTTTGAAACATCAGACTGTCGTTCGACACGAGGTCCGACCGCAATTTAGTTCGCTATGGGTTGATCACTGACAATTTAGAAATTTGGAACACGGAAATCGACAGCAAGTCGATGAGTATAACACACTGAATCCGTGTTAGGTGATGATCCCACACATAGGTTGACGCATACGAATTTGAAATGGAAAACTTCAGGAACTATGTAATTCATGTTGTCGGTTGATGAATCAGTCCATGAAGTAAAACTAAAGAATTGAATGTGTAACACACACGAAGTTTGTGAGAAAATCGCAACCAATCGATATAGACGTTCATGAATCGATCCATAATTTTAAACACACGAATCAAACGTGTAGGTTTTTATCAGTGTGCCGTTATTGTTTTTGAAATATGAACATTATTCTCAATCTTACTGAACATTTCGTACACTTCGTTATGTGACATGTTATTCAAAAAACAATACAAAAAAATCAAAAGAAACTTTTCTAAACATGATACAGATATTCAGATAACAATCGTTGATACTGTTTCCAGTACTTGTGATTAGTTTAGAAAAATAAAACTTACCAATGAATAATTCAAGCTCGCAAACCTTTTCAACGTTGCCCCAAATTACTCTAGGGAGGTATATAGAAACGTGCAGTGCGATGCAAAAAGTCAAGTCAAGGTAGGTCGTTTATTATATCAAGGTCGTAATCAAGCAACCAATAAAAACGAAAACTTCGGCTAATCGTAAACAGGGATCAGGGTTTATTTGCATAGCAATAATCAATCGGTGCACCATCATCGTTGTTGTGCAAAAAGAGGACATAGACGTAGGTAACAACTACGGTAACCTCTATCCTGCGAAAGATATCGACCGGGAAATCATGGCAAAGAGACATCTATCAGCACGATGAGGGCTTCTATTCGGTCGTTGGTTTTAGATTGCGTGACATTGGCGCCCATTCATAGGCAATGTCTTTCTTGTTGTCTCCTCTTATATTGGTGCCCTTAGCAAAGTAAGAATCAGTTAGGAGTAATCTGGGTAGAAACGACATTAATTGGTTTTTCATTTGTTGAGCAGATTTTCACTCAGATTTTTCCACACTCATGATATTTATTTTATATCAATTAACTCATTGCACATGATAAAGATGGATAAATTATGAGTGGAATTATAAAAAATCTACGTGCTCAGATAGGATTCGAACCCACGACTCTTGTATGCTAGACGAGTGCTTCACCAACTAGGTTACTGAGCCACTTGATAACCCAATAACTCAGAAGGTTCTTCATCTTCTTCATGGCATTACGTCCTCACTGAGACAGAGCCTGCTTCTCAGCTTAGTGTTCAATGAGCACTTCCTGAGTTATTAACTGAGAGCTTCCATTGCCATAGTTGCCATTTTTGCATTCGTATGTTGTGTGGCAGTTACGATGATACGCCATGCTCAAGGAAGTCAAAGAAATTTCTATTACGAAAAGATCCTGGACCGACCAGGAATCGAACCCAGACACATTCAGCATGGCTTTGCTTTGTAGCCGCGGACTCTAACCACCCGGCTAAGAAAAGGAGGCCTTGTGTGTTTTTATGACATATACATTCAGAAAACTGTGATTTCTGGGTTTTTACATTGATTGATCGAGATTTGTTCTCCATAGTACAAATATCGATCAACCAATGTTAAAACTCAATTTAATCTTATTAGCGGATTCGATAAACTTGAACAGAATAGAATTAGCTTTAAATTTGTAATAATAGCAAGAGGTTTGGTTGGTTTAAACTTTAAAAAGCCCAAAAACACATTTTCAACTTGAAGCATACTGGAATCCATATTAAATGAGCTGAAAATGTGCCCAGACATTGTTCCTAGCATGATACCGTTTCGATTCATATTACCGACAGCTTCAAATTCCGGACACTGTACTTTGTATGGGAAACATTATAATAATTTATAATACTGCTTGACCGGAAGATTTTCAGACATTTTTTTTCAAATATGAACAGGTCTAGTGTCCGTTTTACACTGATTTCCTCTACATACAATTTGGATCGAAAAGGAATTTCGGTTGTTTGCATATTTTTGCAAGCAACGCAACCGAACTTCGATATTTATTACGCTTAATAGTGGAAACATTTAGCACTTCTTGTTTGCCGTGCGATGCGTGATTTGCGTGTTTCGAAAACTTATATCATTGAAAACTCATAAGCCCACTTGAAACCGCTTAATATCAATTTGTGTATGGCAATTAGGGCGCAACCACCTACCTTCCATGATTTGCACGATCCAACAGTTTCAAAAGTTCCCCACGCACTATTCCTAATAGCTATGCTTTAACAATCTAAAAATTCCCAATATGCCCAACATAACCTAGCACTCTGTTCTGTACACGTGGTCACACTCAGGCGAAAACGGATGGAACAATTTGCACGATTTGGCGGCTGAAAGTGAACTGCTGAAGGTTGGAAGCAACAGCTCAGACGCGAAAAGTCGCGAAAAATCAACAACCTACTTAGATGCACGGCTGGTTTGTTAGCGCGCTTTTCTTTTTTCTTTTCGAATTGTAAAACACCACGCGGGGTGCTACGAAGGGTACATCGCTTGGGAAAGGACATAGTTGTATAGTTAGTTGCGGAAACAAAGGCACTATAGTCCTGGCTCACCTATAGAAAAGGTAGTAAGTAATCGTGGGAAAATGCGATGACCCACTTTTTTCGTTTGTTTACCTTTTTATGAGTTTAAAGGCCATTTAATTCAACTCAAGAAGAGAAATTTGGCCTCTGATTGGTTTGCCTTTTGGTTCTTCACTTTTGAGTTTGGAGCCGTGTAATGAAGTCCATGGTTATGAAGAAGGGTTTTCTAGATATTGTTTTCTTAGATTCTTCCAGGGATCACTTCTAAAATTGTTTTCAGAGATTTTTTCATGCATTCCGAAGGATTTTTGTTTGTCTTCCATGAATTGCTCCTAAAATCATTGCAGGAATTGTTTCTAGAAGTGCTTTTATTTCTCTAGACATTTCTCCAGGAAGTTTTACCGAAATTCCTATAAGAATTTTTCCAACAATTCATCCATGAATTTCTGAATCATTATTTTTTTTTTAGTACTAGAAATTATTCAATTGATTAATTATTTAAATAATATTAAACTTATTCCAGTTCCAGGAATTCCTCCACTTATTCTATAAGAAATTTCTTCTGGAATTCCCTCTCAAACTCGTCTGAGAATTAGACCCAAAGGGTGGCCACCGAGCCGGCTAAAGCGGGAAAAGGGAATTTAAATCGGCCGGAAAAAAAATGGAAAAATTGAGAATTTGAAGTGATCACCGGGAAAATTATTGTGAACAATTCTTTTACTTACCGACAGAAATCAAATATAAAATGATAATATCTGGTTATATATGAGGACTAGGAGCGATGATAATATTCATGTGCCTTTTCTTAAACATATCTAGTTTTCTCAAAGTTCTCTGCAATTGGATAAGGGACGATTCAAATATGACGTCCATCGTTTTTCGGGATTTCTAGACACCCCCCCCCCTCTGTCACGCTTTTTCCAATTCACACTTTCGTAGACCACGTGTGTATTTGACAAATGTTTAGTTGTTACCACGCAGCTATCATTATATGGTCGTTTTCTGTAAGAAGACCTGTCAGCGTTCATAAGCTCCCACAGGTGCTAAAATTCAAATGTTATAGCATAAAACATGCTTGTTCGCTTCGATTTAGTATGAGTTCATCATTAGAAAACATTTTTCTTGATTGTTGGTTCTAAATACCAAATATTAGCACTTTTAACTAGTGATCCATAATATGGACCAGGAAATGATTGTTTACCACGGTTATGGATCACATCCAAAGAATGTAGATTTCTGCCATTTTAAGCATTGGATTCGACATTTTCAGACAATAGCACTAAGTATAAAACTAATAAAACATCAAGGTTTGTCAATTTCGTTTTTTAGCAGACAAAAATGGATGGAAAACTTGGTATGGAGCGAAAACAGTTCATGTCTCAGTTACTATAATGCAGTATCACAAAAAAGGCATTTTACCCTTGTTTACAGTTCGAACACTGTTATTTTTTTTTTGCAGTAATAAGTGACACATTGTTAACTTTCGCCAAATCAAGCAATACAGATGCATTGAGTTGAAAATCTCTTGATTTTGCGCACTGATCCGTAATATGTCACAATTTGATCCATAATATAAAAATTGATCCATAATATGGTATTCAGAAAACGATACAATTTTTAATTTTTATGCAATCATATGTAAATATTACACTCAAAACAGTTTACTATCCAAAGATCCAATTTGAAACGATTCAATTCGTGCTTTTAAAATACAGTTTTACGTTTTCCATGTCGTTTTATTGAATTTTATAGGTTGGACTCCACACTATTTGATCCATAACTGTGGGGTCATGGTACATTCTTTTTCTGAGTGGTTTCCAAAATGTTTTCATAGTCTTCGACACAGAAATAGTTAAAAAAAAACAAAAATAATCAAACTACCAACTTTTGGAACGATTCCGAATTCTAGAATTCTACAAATATTTGTTTTACAACTTTTTGGTATTCTGTTGATTCATATTTAAGGTGAAGATGAATCGAAGCCAAACTTCAAATTTTCAAGAGCATGGATCTGGAGAACCAAACATCCGTTTGAGCTGAAAATCTAATCGATTGGTCATCACCAGCTAGTGATTAATCGATTAAGTTTTCAGCTCATACGGATGTTCGGCTCTCCAGATCCGTGCGCTTGAAAATTCGAAGTTTGGCTTCCTTTTATAGTCACCTTAAACAATAATATTATTTTATTTTTTAAAAATATTTCTCTTTTTCAAAACATGAGAAATATAGTTTCATTTATTTACTGAATGAAATAATATCTTTTGTTTTTTGAACTTATTTAACTTAAAGTTCTAAATCTAAGTCGAGTAAAATTTGGGCAATAATTGAAGCGGAATATATATTTAACTGATTGATGATCTATATGAATCCTTATTAGAGCAGTTCAAAATTCAAAACAGTTTAAAAATCCAATCTCCCATATCTTTCTTACCATCCTTACCATAAAATTAGGGTTCTGTGAAATTTTCAGCTGTTTCAGTGTAGATTTAAAGGTGGACCAAAGATGAGGTAGGTTTATATGGGAATTACTATGGAGAATTTTTGAAGAAGGTTCCAAACACGTTTGTACTGTAATATAAGTACGAATTTATCATTCCATAGTGAAAACTCATTCTTCAAACCATAATAAAGGAAGTTTCTGAAGTGAAAAAAATGATCCGACAGATGGGAGAAGAGATATTCATAACCTTATTTGTTATTATTTAGCTACATGTGAGATTAAGGATCGGTAAGCTTTTGCAAAAATCTCAAACAAAACAAATTTAGAAAGGATTTGTTTCCTCAACAACTTTGTTTATTATGGCATGTAGAATGAGTTTTCTCGATGAAATGAAACGTATGTTACTTAATTTACAATACTAATGTGTTTCAAACATTTTTCAAAATTTATCCATAGTAATTTCCATATAAACCTACATCGTCTTTGAGCCACCGAAAAAGCTGAAAATTTTACATAGCGCTATTTTTATGGTTAGGATGGTATTGAAGATTTGAGAAATTGGATTTTCAAACTTTTTTGGATTTTGAACCTAATCCTCATTTTTTTAAAAACATCATCACTTGTCACTACACTAGTTGTTGTATACGTTCAAGGAGAAAATCTTGACTAAATGGACTTCAAATCACACTTAGTAACCATTATACAGGTATACTTCGGTTTTGTGGACCCTCGATTTTATGTACCTCTATTTTATGGACATTAAAATGTCATGTTTTGTTTTCTGAAGTATTTCAATTCTAAGCATGCGTTATGTAGACTAAAAAATGCAAGGGTTTGCGCTGTGCTTATAGAGTGTCTAGGTCCTACGCATACAGGGAAGGTCATTAGCCGAAGCTCATGTTGAATGCGTTTGGGTACAATTCCCGGTCGATAATGAAAATTTCCTTGACTTCTCTGGGCATAAAGTACCATCGTACCTGCCACATGTTATACAAATGTGAAAATGGCAACTTTGGCAAAAAAAGCTTTCAGTTAATAACAGTGGAAGAGCTCATAAGAACACTAAGCTGAGAAGCAGGTTCTGTCCAGTGAGGACGTTATGCCAATTGTTCCCCAATCTAGAATTTCTTGTTCGAGGATTTTATAGGGTTTATATATTGATCCAAGAGCTGTTCCTGAGTCTTCTCGGAGAAAAAGGAGTTTTTCAATCTGGCAAGAATTTCTCAACAGATTACTCTAACAATTATGCATAATTCTTCACGAAAAAATTGATGAAATTATGCCAGTATTTTCTTTGTTTCTAGGTATAAGTTCCTTTTGAAGCACAGCAATGACTCTTTTTTGGAATTGAAAACGTAACACCATTATCGAAAGCCCATAATCCAATATTATATAAATAAATCGGCATAAAATGACGAAAAATTTCTCTATTTATCCCACTTACGGAAATTACCTTATCATCAGCAAACTGAACTAAATAACAATTATTAGGTATTACGTCTGAAATATCACTTGTGAATAAGTTATATAAAAATGGACTCAAACAAGATCCTTGAGGAAGGTCAAAATAACTATAACGGAACATTTTCGATGAGCCAGTATGATACAAATGCATAATTTTGAATGAAAACAAATTCTAAATGAAATTGGACAAGATCGAAGGAACTTTGTGATTATTCATTTTCTGAACAAGCAAATCAATAAGTATTGAATCATATGCGCCAGAAACATCTAAAAATGTAGAAATAACATCTTGTTTTCTGTTAAAGAAAGTTGGATTTGAGAAGCCAAAAGAGCTGTACAATCTCAAGTACCTCGACCTTTCCTGAAACCGAATTGAGAAGAAGAAAAATATTGTTCTTTTAACCCCCTAATTCAAGACGATTCAAAAGATAATTAATAAGATAATAAACTCGTTGGTCTACGTAAAATCATTTTGATAATCTTTTTCCAAAAATCATTAAATCCTAAAAATTTAACTAATTCTTCCAAAATTCTTAAAATAGAAATGTTGTCATTCGCATTGGTTGGTATTATCATTTGGCGCTTCTACGTTTGCATTCAAATTACTATTTGCTGAATCAACACGTTGAAATCCAGGTACTGTACGTGATGTAGATTAATTTAAACGAGGAAAATGTTTTTCAAATTATTTAGTATCAGGACTGAAAATATGTTGAGCATTTGTAGCAGATTTTTGAATGCGTTTTCTTTTAGAAGGAGGTTTGTAAATAAAATTGACCAAATCAGGAGAATCAGTTTGCTCATCATCACTAAGGCATTCATATATATTAAGAGCAGAAATATCTTCCGAATTTTTCAAAATTTCTGAATTCGATAATTGATTTCTATTTTTTAATTTCTGGGTAATTTTGATTTGATTATCATTATTATTATTAAACAGGACAGTCTCTTAATGAATCATGCTTTTGATTACAATAAACACAAATGTCTGATTTTTCATTACAATCAGAAGCTAAATGTGATGACTCACATTTAGAACATTTGGGTTTATTAGAACAAAAATTAATAGTATGTCCAAAAAGAAGGCATCTTTCACAGTACATTAATTTTGGGAAATAGAGTCTTACATGAAAAATTAATCCATCTACTTGAACAAAATCTTGAAGAACTGATCAGCAAATGTAATTTTAATGCAATTTGAATGAATATATTGACCTCCTTTGTCATTTGAAAGTAGCTAGAATGTTTACTGGCGATATAGATTTATTTTTAAAAATACCAATGCCATGATTTTCAATATCATCACATTCTAAGGATTCATCGTATATGACACCACTGATTTCACAAAAATCACATGATGCATGTACACGATACGATCAAGAGAAAAGTTGAGCTTCTAGGAGAGAATTCGCTTCATCACAAGAACCAAAAACAATTCTCAATTTATCAAGAGAAATCTTTTTAATTTCTTTAACTGATGAAAATTTTTCATAAATTATGGCAGATAAAACATTGATCGGTTTCTCTTTTTTTCAGAAAATACAACATACGGACCAGAAAAAAAGGCCGGATAAATTTTAACACGAAATGACTTTTCAAATGAAGAAGATATAGGGTTAATGTTCCGATAGTGGAGGTACTAAGCACGGTTCAACTTCATTTAACCCCTCAAAAATCAAGTAGCGCAATAAATGTACATATAATTGTTGTAACGGGAAGTAACGACCATTCACTTAATGAGAAAATTGATTTCATCGCATTAAACATAGGGATGTCAGTGAAAAATAATACCTCCACTATTGGTACACTGTTCCTTTAGTTGAGTTAAACTTTTAATTTGTGGTCCTATAGTTGCGGTATCCGTTGTTTCCCCTTCATTATAGGAACACTTTACCGCAACTATTGGTACAAGTGTGAAAAGTTTATACGGTTTTGGTGGTATTCAATCAATTTCGAAAAAAAAAATTAACGATGTTTTCAGCTATTTCGTGTATCAATATGGCTTATACGTCGATTGGCGGTGTCGGATCTGCAGCTAATTCAACTAAATCAGTGTAAATGGTACTACCGCAACTGAGGGATTCCACGGAGGCATGCAAGTCGATTCTGATCGACCATTTCAAAAATATCTGAAACTTTGCACAGTTTTTCAGTTCCATCTAAATCGTCATTTTCCGATATCAAATCTTCAAGTTGAGTCACGACTAACTTTTCAAAAGGGTGTATGTGAAAATGGTTCAAAAATATTCAAAAAGATGCACAGCAAAAACGGTTCGTTCGATTGTTAGACAACTAAAGAAACAAAGTTAGACAACTAAATAAAGATTCCAAAAAAAAAAATACACACAGTAAAAAAAAAATTTTTTTGCATTAAAAAACATCATTTTTGTCACAAAAACTCAAATATATCAAAACCCTATCGGAATACCAACGTAATTTTTTGAGGAAAAACTGTCCATTATATTAGCTATCTACCATAAAAATTTGGTGATGGTAAGCCAATAAACAAAAAAGTTATGACATTTCGACATTTCAAATATTTCACAAATTTGACACTTAGTGAAATTTTTTTTTTATTTTTCATTGTTATTTTTTTTAGGACCGCAGTTTGTTGCTGAATTTTTTGTTAAGGGTACCACATGAGGTTAACAAGTTGTTTTCATGATATTTTATTTAATTATTCATAACTATTATAGCATCTATTAGAAAGTTACACGCGATCCAGTGTTGTGATCTAAAGTCTTGATAGTGTCATATTTTTTATTGTACGTAACTGAAGAAAAATTCTCTCAATAGTGTTGAAACCTTTTGATAAAAGAAACCTATAAGAAATCTAATATTGAAGACAAAAGCTACAAAAAAAGTTTTCTATACAGGTACACGCAGAAAAATATTGTAGGGTTGAATCTAAGAACCCACCTATTAGAACCAAAAACTCTTTTTTTAAATTGAATCAATCTATCTGGTGGTTAGTTTTTAAGTCAGCATTTTGTTGAAACAACAAAATTCTCTGTTGAACGAAATATTGTTGCTCAATTTTCATTTTAACAAGTTACAATTGTTGTTTCAACAATATCATTTTGTTGAATAAACAAGTTTTATTTATTACTGTCGCCATTTTGTGCTTAAGAAATAAACAGAAAAAAAGTGTCTAGGCGATATTCAGTAGCTGCCGATTTCAAGATTTCCGGTAAGTTTACATTTTCCGTCGTAATTCAATTTAACACATAGTTATTTAAGTAATCATATAAAAAAGCTGACAAAGATGATTTAACTATTCATGATGATTATGACGGTTTGAATATGAAAGGAACGAAAGCTATAGGTAATTCAAACCAATTGATTAAATTGCAAGACAAGTGAATTAATTTTATTTTTGTTTGTTTCAGAATTTCCTAAATTTGTTCTGACCGGTTGGTATAGCCGCGGTGATGGTACTGGAGTAGATCATGGCTTGCACATAACAGTTCGAAAGACTAATGCAATCATCAAATATTATTTGGAAAACTACTTGTGCAATGAATTAGTAGGAATATTAATAACAAACGATATGTAAATCAATGCTTTGATTTTGTTTTAATATAAATAGACAGTATTGTAGAAACAACAATATTTTGTTTTTGTTTCAACACACATTCTGTATTATTTCAATATAGGGTGTTTTTAGATTCAACGAATTATATTTTTGTTTCAATTGCATTTCTTTTTGTTTTTGACGACTGGCCAGTTTGTGAAATTTTTAGAAACAACAATTTATTTTGTAGGAATAAATGGAAGTTATCATTAAGTCAACAAAAATTGCCGATAAGCCGTGAGTCAACAATAAAATTTGTTGAATCTATACAGAATTCGTTTGCATTTACAATATATTTCTCTGCGTGTATACGACTAGTTTACCTGCAAAAAGTTTACCTCGTAGAGAACAAGGCGGGTCTATACCCAGGTGATCTAGTATACGTAAAGCAGGTCGGTTTTCTCGGCGCTGGTTTTCTCCACAAAGTTAAAATCTGATTACACCTGGGTATAGATCCGCCTTGGTAGAGAATAGACTTTGTTAATCATATTTGGGAGAAAGCGAGTAACTTCAACAACATCAAAAACATGATAGGTACATACCATGAACATACTCACGAAAAAGCTAAAAATATGGTTATAAAAGATTTAATTGTAAAATTTTTCTTCAGTCAAGCAAACGACACCAAACTAGTCAGTAAAAACTTAAAAGTGATTTTGTTTATTAAAATCTAACGAGCAACATGAGTAGTCGCTTTCTCAACTGTTGCAGGCCGTTTGCAGAAAAAAAGTGTTCGAAAGAGCTACGAAATCTCACCGAAAGCACCATAGATAAACTGAAAGCGGCTGGTTATGCTCCAATGTCTACATTGAATACAAATTTACGCATTTGTACGTCCTGCCGTTTAAACGTTGACAAACGGGCAATCTGTACATCATCGGTGGATCAGGTTGCAGGAAGTTCGAAAACAACAACAACTGAGGAATTACTAGATGCACCGACAACAACTGAGGAGTTACCAGAAGTACCAAGTGCAGATAGTCTTGCCACGGTACCATCAGCGACATCTGTTTCAACAAATCAATCAGAAGATGAGTGCATCCAGAAGGTCAACATCGAACGCTTCAACGAAGGGATAGCTGGAATAAAAGTGACTCCGATTAAATGGACGAAGATGGGTTACGTCAATTATCCCGAGAAAAAATACCGTGAAATCAACGAAGCTGTACGAAGAAACCTCTTCAAATTAGGACCTGAGGATGTGGAAAATACAGACTACGATGAGGTAATTATGAATATGAAGGAAAGGTTCTCGAATCTAGCCACGACAAGGAAAGAAAAATTATTGATTTTGTCGATGCTGCCAAGCTCGTGGTCTATTCAAGACGCCATTGATGAGTTCAAAACCAATAGAAATACAGCAAAAGAGGCAAAACAATTCAAAAATAACTGTCTTGCAACCAAAAATGCTAGGTCGAGTACTTCATTAACAGATGAGACAAAAGAAAAAATAATTCAATATTTTGAAGACGATGAAGTAAGTAGAGCTATGCCTGACCAAAAAGATTATGTGTCTGTAAAAAAAGATGGAAAGCGTCAAGCAATCCAAAAACGATTAATGATGACTACTTTGAAACAAGCGTATACACGCTTCAAGGAAATTAACGAAAATATTAAGGTAGGTTTTTCCTCATTTGCAAGCCTTCGTCCAAGGCAACTTTTTACGCGTTGATAAGGATAAAGAAATCAGAAAGATATATTTCATGATGGAGCATGGAGCAGCATCGCAGTACAAAAACCGTAAGAATTTTTCGAGCCTATGTCAATTTAAATCAAAGTACGGAATTGATGCAGAATGGCATTTCTTTGCTACGTCACATGGCAAAGGTCCTTGTGATGCTATTGGAGGAACCATAAAGCGCATGGCCACAAGAGCAAGTTTTGCCAAAGAACGTGAGCATCCAATCAAAACTGCAAAAGAACTATTTGATTGGGCGAATCGCAGAAAAGAAGAAGATTTAACAAAATTATCATTTTGTTTTACTACTACTGAAGAGTACGAATTAACGGCATCAGAGCTCAGCGAGCAATATAATAACGCGAAAACGATCCAAGGAACCCAAAAATTTCACTGTTTCATTCCATTGTCAGAAAATAAAATTAAAGCAAAACTATACTCGAACTGTACTGATAATGATGCAAAAGTGTTCGATATTGTAAAAAATTGAATAACAATAAATAAATAAATAAGTATTAATAAAATGTTTTCATGATCTCATAACGCATACCCAAATCCAAAACTTTTAAAGTTTATATATAACATTTAGAAACTCATCGATCATACTCTAAAAAAAAATATCCTGGTAAAAAAATAATTTATTTTCGTGTAATCTGTTAATTCATTTTAATTTATACATATATACATATACATATAATATTTATACATATACATAATATTTATACATATAATATACATAATACTAATGAATACATGAAAACGACTTGTTTAATTCACGCAAGGCCCTTAACAATAAAATCAGCAACAAACTGCGGTTCCCGTAATAATTTACACCGAAAAAAAAATTTTTTTTTTTTCTACTAAATGTGAAAATTGTGACATGTTTGAAATGTCATAACTTTTTTGTTTATTGGTTTACCATCTCCAAATTGTTATGGTAGATAGCTAATATAATGGACCGTTTTCCCTCAAAAAATTTCGTTGGTATTCCGATAGGGTTTTGAGATATTTGAGTTTTTGTGTCAAAAATTATGTTTTTTAATGCAAAAAAAAAAAATTTACTGTGTGTATTTTTTTTGGAATCTTTATTTAGTTGTCTAACTTTGTTTCTTTAGTTGTCTAACAATCGAACGAACCGTTTTTGCTGTGCAGCTTTTTGAATATTTTTGAACCATTTTCACATACACCCTTTTGAAAAGTTAGTCGTGACTCAACTTGAAGATTTGATATCGGAAAATGACGATTTAGATGGAACTGGATAACTGTGCAAAGTTTCAGCTCAATAGAAAAAAATGAATTAAAAAATTTACCAAATTTTGGTGCTGTTGCTTGGAATCACTCAACTATAGGAACACCCTCAACTAATGGATCAATTACCCTACCAGGAGGTAGATCACCTTTTAAAATAGAGTAATTTCCTTCTACATCCATAGTCGAGAAGTAACAGAAAAAATACTACAGATAAAAAATCTTCCTCGAAATCTTCCTCTTTCGCGCCACACATGAACTCCTACTACGCACCACACAGAAACACAAACGCAACACAAGATCCTTGAACTATTCTTCAAACTCGCCGTTCAGGAAATCTTGTTCCTCGTCCTCGCCACTCAGGAGTCGTATTTCCAAATTCTTGAAAAAAAAAATCTCTGAGAAGAAAAATGTCAGACGCCGGTACTGCTTAGTACAAGGAATGAGAATTCCATTACTTACACTCTGAGGGTGGTGAAACTAATCGTAAGAAGCATCCCTAAGTTCCTTGTGCAAGTATATTTGCTCTTGTAATAACAAAAAATCAGCAGCGGACGGTCAATAACGCTTTTTAATCCAATTGATTAACATATTGACAAGTTTTCTTTGCATTCAGTCATGGTAAAAACATTGAACGACAACGAGCTAATTAAATATTCAAAATTTGCTTTTCCAAAATTTCAAAGTAAGGGTCCTAAAATGTTTAATGAAATCTTGTTTTTATTTAATAACACGAAAGAGCATGTTACTGCAGCTACCTTAGCAATTTTTCCCGCTCAAATAACGGTTATATCATATTTAAACTTTAACTTTAACTTTTAAATTTAAAAATTGGGTCCATAAATGAACCTTGACACTTTTGATCATGTTTGACGTTCGCTTAGTCGACAAAAACACCACAGGGCTTTTAATTTTAACCCTGGGGTTGTTCCTATCTGACATTTCGGAGAGGACACAGAAAACAAAATACACCCGAAATTTGAGTTTAAGCCAAGGGGTGTGACAAAATCTATTGAAAACATAAAAAAATGTTTTTTGGGCTTAGACAAACGAAAAACATTATAAAATTGAGTAAACATGTGTTTTTGTCCTAAACTTAAGCGTTTGGCACGATCATTGGGACAGGGCTTTAGGATCCTATTGATCACTGGGGTGAATTTTATCAGGGCGGTACCAAATTGCATTTACTTTCAAGGATGCTTAATGTTACGTTGGCATCACAGACATTCCACGTATTCTTGTTTATAGATGTCTATAGACATTATAATGATGGTTTTGAACTATTTCAATCAATATTAAGATCAGTTTTGTATAGAAGTATTCACAGTTTTTGAAGGTGTGAGAAATACTGTAGGAAATGACGATAATAAACAATCCGCTGGTGTGCGCTGGTGCTAAGCCTACATGCAAACTGTGAGTGTTAAAAATGTTGTGTAATCTGAAATGTGAACTACTGAACTCATTTTTGAAGTCGTACAGTATTACAACCATAGTTTTTTGCTCATAAATTTGTTTATTCTCGAATAACGTGCTTATTACAAGGGAAATTGCCTACATTTAGGCATATTATTATAATTTTGCAATAAAATGATAAAGTCGAATCTAGTACATGTCACTGAAGACGGCCTTACAGTTGAGGTCGAAATACGCGTATCTGTCAAAGGATACAAACTCTAGTGGAATTAAATGGTATAGTACTAAATTCAGTTTTTTCATCTACTAAAAAAATGATGATATTCACGAGTTGTAAGAATTTTGACATCATTTTCAGATTCCGAAGACTCAAATTTTGTAGATAGAAAACAATTTGATTCTAAAATTTGCTTTGTTATTTGATGATCAATTTCGCCCCAATGGGTCATGCACAAATTACGTCACGCTCCAAGGGGGGGAGGGGGTCAAGCCAAGCGTGACAAGCCTTACAAAATTTTCAGAGGACTCATACAAAAAACGTGACAAAGGGGGGGAGGGGGTCGAAAAAGTCGAAATTTAGCGTGACATAATTTGTGTACCATCCCAATGTGTCATTTTCAATTTTTGATATTAAAACTAATTTTATGAAAAAGTCTATATAATTTCATAAAAACTGAATACATGAACTGATAGAGATCTATGGGTTACTGATTTTGACGAAATTAATTTGACAATATTTGAATTACGAGGGATCACATGACAAAAAGTTGAGAAATAGTGCCCCCGGATTACGGTACTCTGTTGACTTTTAATAAAGTTTTCCCAAACTAGCTTCGAAGATGCTTGACCACTATATCTTTCGAATGCCGAGTGTCAGTTCTATAGTCATTTTTATTTGTAAATCATGTACGTTTTCTTAACAAATCCATGTAAATAAGCTCTAAATTAAGCTTAATGAAAATAATGGTCAATATGAAAAATCACTGTAACTTTCAATTTTCTCGAAGAAATTATTTAAAATTCATAGAGCTTGGATATCATATGTTTTGAATGCCTAATGCAAAGCTGATAGCTATTCCACTGGTTTACAAATTAATAAGGATGCACCGTTAGGAAATATTCTGAAGCATATGAAATTCCCTTCCAAAATAGCTCAAAACCTTCAAATCACGATATATTTCGATTCCCTCGTTAGAATATTTTCAAATTCATGGAGAAGATGCTTCAATACTATATCTTTCGAATAGTTGGTGCCAAATCCTTGGACATTTTTTTTTTGCGTTAATAACGAATTCTGACACACCGTGAATGCATTATTTAATTATTACAGTCCCTAATCACGATTTCAAAGGCACTCATCTATTGAAATAATGAACGTACAAAATCGATCTTCTTATTTTAAACTTTCTGCTAGTGCACAAAGCTAGAAATTTCACTTTAGTTTGATGCTTCTTTAGCGAGATTTGTGCCTTGAAAGTTTTGATACATTATTGAGTTTTGATTCCAAGCTGTTTCACCTTGAATTCACCACGAATTTCTACAAGAACTGCTGAAAGAAATGTTTCTAGGGTTTTAAGTAGTGAACTCATCTTGGGCAAAAGTTCCTTTTTCAAACAAAATTTCCAACTCAATTTTAAAACAAATGCAATGAATGTCATGGTCAAAATTGAAAATTATGCTGAATCGATCAGTGACCAGTAAGAAGTTCGGAATCAATATATTTAACTTACCGACAGTCGGATTTAATAAGGATATTATCTCTCCAAGAATTACGTTATGAAATGTCGAAAAATTACTCCGGAATTTTTTACGTTACGTAATATTTGAATGAACCCAAAGCATTCGAAGCATTCATCAAAATATTTCACTAATTTCACTTTTAGACAATTTGGAATATTTGCGCATAAGACATTTTACCGCAGTTCTATGCATCTGAAACACAGTGCATTGGACTATGGGTGATATCATTGATATATGGGCACATTTGGTATATTTATGGTTAGTCCTAAATTTCATTCATGATTTCATATAGTTATATGAGACGAAGATCGAGGATCAACTTCGAAATGGAAAGTAGAAAGTGATTAGTAGAAAAAAATACCATATTTTTTAGTATGGTATTTGCAATCGTTGAGTCAAAAAGTATAAGTTTGTTGATTTGAAAAAAATAGAAAATATAATTAAAAGTTCATCATACGACAAAACCATCATTCAACGGTCATTTCAAAGATCAAACGCTTTCGCATCGCTCCTCCACTGCAAAAATCCATCGGAATTTTGGTAGCACCCGTCGGAATCGCACCAGAGGGTTCGCCATTTCTGCTAGAGTCGATCGAGGCGCTCCTTCGGTCATTCCCTGAAGCATGCAGTGTGAGTCAAGTTTTTCGACCACTTTCATGAAGCGAATTCGACCGAATTCCGATTGATTTTGATTCGCATGAAAGTTATGAGCAATTAAGATGGGCCAAGGGCTGGAAAATTCATAGATTTCTTGACGGATTGATACTGATTAGGGTGGATTTGGCGGCAGCTCGATTGCTCGGTGCTCGAATCGATCCCATCGGGTACCACTGGGGTAGCATTCGAGCAGGTACTACAACAGAGCATGCTCGAAATGCATTCGGCTTTATTCGGCAATGATCGGGCAGTGTTCGGGAAAATATGCCCTATCGGAGGATGGAAATTTATAAATTGTTTAGGAAAAAATCGTTTAAATGTGATTTTAATTTTGTTTTTCAATTGTTTTGTTATTTCTATTCAACATGATGTGGTTAGGAAGTGTGATTTGATGTGAATACTCCTTATGAATGAGTTCAGCTAATTATCTCATTCGTTTGTGTGATAATTTTCATAATAGAATCCATTTTTCATAGGGATGGTTTTTTGAACATTTCTCAGACGTTGAGACTTTAACAAGGTTTTTATGAATTAAACATTGTGCGTGATTGTTATTTACTTCATATTCAACTATTTTTACTTTTCAAAAGTTGGAATACGACAAAATTTTGCTCAAAACAGCTGTCCTTAGTGCCGCCCCATCTGCATAGAATAATATGTGCCGGTTCGGTTTCGAAACGCTGATAGGGCACAGCAGGAAAGTTACCAGGGAGGGGATCCTTCAGTTCTAAATTTACCATTTGGAATATTTCTTGAATACAAGTAACGACGATGTGCGATGTGATTATGTGTTGCAACAATAAAATAAAAATGTTCTCTCTGAATCAAATTGCACATGGCGGCCATAAAACACCATGGAAGAAGCTCTCCGTAGAAAATAGACCAAAAACAGGTAAAATATTGCCGTTTTCGGACCGATTTCGGGCTTGGATTGGCGCTAAAGTGTCGCGCTAGCGGAGAAATGTGAAGTTTAGTGAAAAAGTATGCGAATTTCGGTGAAATGTGGCAAAATAGTTTTCCACTTTCGGAAAGCGAAATTAATCATGATTTTCCTGTTCCCATTTTGCCTTGTGTACTGTGTTGCGCTGCTTGAAAGACGGGGCCGTGCGGAGCACTAGCAAATTGATCTTCCGGTTTCGACGATTTCCATGGATTTTCAAATAACTATTGTTATGAAACTTTTACTTAAAGTTTTTAAATGCTTTGTATAGGGTTTCCATGCAAACAACATAATCACATTATTAATTTCAAATCAATTACGATTTAATTTTGAAATATTAATTGTAAGTGACTGATTTGTAATTTTACCAAAGAATTACGTCGAAATTATGTAAAAATACCATGGAAACAAGGGCGGAAGCTCATGAAAAACTATCATATTCCAAGCAATTGGAATGATGCTCCGCCACCAGGCCCCATTAGCGGGGCTCACTGCCGGTGGGACTTTGCGGTGTGGAGTGATTTTTTGAAAGCCTGTACAGACATGAACTGTCGGGGTCGGATTCCGTGGAGGCGAAGAGACAGAAGAGGAAGAAAAAAAAGAAGACGAATGTGCGGAAGAAAAGAGAAGAGGCCGCGCGTGTATATTCATACAGTGTGATACAGTGGTATGGCGTCGGGCTTTCGAGTGTGCTATGCGGGACGCGTGTTGGCCAGCCACTGCCGCCAGAGAGGGCACGTAGAAACACCGAGACCGACAGTGACGACTATGGAATATGGTGGTTGCTTGTGGTGTTTGTTCTCTCGCTTCTCCGCATTATTAAATCGGCTCTTTCTCTGTGACTTTTTGAGTTTGCGAGCATTTCTGTGAATATTTTCGAAACATACTCATAGGTAGTGTGATTGAAAAAATGTATTTGAATGAAAAATGCCAGGAAATTCATTGTTATATCAAAGTAATTATTCAAATATTTTCAAATTAATAAGGTGTTAAACTCATTGTACCATTATTTATTAGTGAATTGCAATCCAACTTCCATTGAGTTACAAAAATTCTTTTTCTACTATTCAATTAATTTACTTTCTGCATGATTATTCATGCATTGAGCGTTATTACGCCGTATATAAGTGTAGATGTGCTCGCATACGCTTGCGATTCATACAAACTTTGCATCGTTTTAACCATCCCATGTCTGGCCGCTGTCGTCATCGGATTCTCCCCGTATAGACCAAATTGCAGGGAACGATAGAATACCGTTCGCGGAACATGAACTCGAATCGATGAAATTCTTTGTGTTTATTTTCAACGAAAAAGTGAAAATTTGATTATCGAATAAACAGCCCCGCACAGCTCGCGGCCATTTAACGATCCCGTGTTCTTTGCGTACCTTGTGATGACTGTGCTGGAAAAAAAGTGAAACCGGAGACAAACGACGATCGAGATCAACCTCACTCTAGATTGTAGATATTGGCGTATCGAGTCCATCAGACAGAAGTCTGCTGTAGTGCAAATATGTCTGAGAGGCAAATGAGGTCGCCTACTCTGCTGATGGTGCAGTGGTGATTTAAATTGCGAATCGAAATAGGCCATGGCGAAGGCAGAATGGCGATAGAGCGCAATTCGGGCGGCTTTTCCGAATTTGGTTTCCTTTTTTTATCCAGTTTGAGGTTTGTTTGAAATGATAGTGATTGGAAAAACGTTGTTAGAATTTTATAAAATACTTTTTTTAAAAGCGAAAAATAGCTTAGAATAAAGAGATGATAACTGGGTTCATGATGTGCAGATAGAAGTTAACTTGTAACCTTTTATTAATTTATCATAAATGTATTCAAAATATATATTTAAAAAAGTCTACTGTTGAAATTTGTAGAATAACGGTGAAACGAAGATAGGCGTTTTAAAAATAATTTTTAAGCTTTACAATGCTCCCAAAGTTAAAAAGTCAGTTCCTATAAGTTCGGTGGGTTTAAGCCTGTTGGTACAAAAACAACATTGTTATCTCTGTACTACTCTAACATTAGTCGCTACTATTATCTCGTAGTCATGCTATACACATGAAAGTTTTGTTATACAATATGGGGAAAGTTCGTTAGTTCCATGGTGAATCAGCTTGCCGATCATGAAGCTCTTTTCAATAGGTTTTGAGTCACTCATAGATGAACTCTGTCTAATATGAGACTCACCGAATGTTTTAGGATTCGATCCATTTCCATCAGATTTTAGTTTCCAGTTCCCTGTTTATGTCCATCAGAGACCATTTGTCCACGACTTCCCATCAAAAACAAACTCCAAATCTGCCCATGTTCGTCGGATGTTCTACCGATTGAATTAATACATATTAATACTTATTTCAACTTTGCATTTATTTCCAAGCTAAAATTTTTAGATTTTAATTCTTTACTTTTTTATTTTTCTAGATTTCATTAAAGGGCCAAAATTATTCAATTTCAAGTTCTAAGGAAAACAAATTCATTGATTCTGCAATTTGAATAATTATTAGAACTGTTCTCCACTTAAACCTAGTTTAGGGTAATCAATTCGAGGTGGATAATAAGGAAAACAAGCTATCTAATTATAAACTTGTAGTTACAAAAACTGAATTTCATGTAAGTTGTACTAAAAAATGTTGCGTTTAAGATGAATTACAATACATATTTCACATTTTTACAGAATTATAAGCTAGTTCTTACATAATCCTGGATAGCATTCGGAACATTATTTTTATAAAACCATGGGGCAAAATCAAATTCCCACATAACCATATGGGATTCCTGTAAAATCCTTGACAAGATTCTAGAATGAATCATTGTTCGAGATTTTGACGAACTTAACGTATCTTCAGCTCAAAGCTGGGGAGGGCTTGACGCATTCGATCATAAAATTCCTTGGGCCAGGTGCAAGAATTTCAATTTTCCAGAAAGAGCTATTGTTTTCTATGGAAAGGAGAGGCTCTCTTGTCACTTAGTCACTCAAATAGGAAACCCAGACAAATCTTTTATAAAAAAACTGCATAACTTTTTCTCTCAAAATTTTACCCACAGTTCTCGCAAAATCTTGAACATGGGTTTGAAACTGCAAGATTTTTTTAGTTATGATTCCTAAAAATTCATTTTTGGATTTGTGACAGGACGAACCCATTATTCTGGGAGGCATTCTAAATTCTTACAAATTCAATAACAGGAATTATCACTAGACTAAATTTTTGTCACTGACTGACTTTCGTTAGGTTTAACAAAGTTTTTCAATTTCTAGTTTGAACCTCATAATTGGCCCGACACTCAATATTGGTTCTGAGATGTAACCCCCGATTCATATACATTGGGCAGGCCTGTTCTACAGAAACCAAGATTTTTTTTCTATTCTAGACTTGATCTTTAAGAAATCTGGAGCACAATTATGTCATAATTTAGGCAGGACTTCTTATAGAATCGTTAGCAGGAAGACGATCTCAATCTTTGTATATATATTTTCTGCTGAAGAGTTTTTTAAGTAATCTTGTTTTTTGTTTATTGAAGTAGGGGAAAGCCTCTATAGTGCTATTGTTATTTCTAAGTAGCTTCTTCAAGAGGCACAAACCCCACTTGTCTTTTCAACACGTAACAATAATTCGTAGTCCTACTAGCGAACCCATGAAACTTAGTTTGTATTGTAACTTAAAAGTAGCTCTCAATGATTTGTTTTGCACAAATTTTAGCCTTTTAGCGAGCAGTTTTCGGCGCAGGATCCCAATTTTTAATTTAAGCTAAGTGTGCTGTTTCACTCAAGAAAAGTAAAGAAATTCCTTGACTGAATGGATCAAGAAATTTCCTACAGAGAGCCCCCTTTGAAATTACATCTCTTCTCAACTGCGTACTGTAATCAGAAAAATGTGATTTTCTGGACCATTTCTTGAAAGAAATTTTCCACGCATCGAGATAGGCGATTCCTTTTCTTGTCAGTAACAAACCAGCCTTTAATATTGATGCTTGGAATGCAAGTGTGCAAAGTAAATCTTTTGTAGAACATTCGATTATGATGATGATTTGTAGAACTTTCGAAAGCTCAAAAAAATGTGAAACTTTGTGGATTAAACCGTATAATGGAAACAGTTTTCTAAAGTTTTTCTACTAAATGCTCAATGTGTGAACGCCAAGATAAAATTTCATCTAAAATCAATCATAAATACTTAATTTGTGTGACTTGCTCAGTTGGGATCTCCTCTAGAGTCAATTTAAGATTCATATTTTCACGGTTCCTCTTGAATTTGAAAATAATCGTTTTGATTTAAGCTACGCTCATTGATAACATGTTCTGATTTAAGCAATCATCGAGCATCTCTACATCAGTGTACATGTTCTTGAATATTTGCGTTTTCCATCGCTAAAACAAACTTCGTCATCTGCAAACAATCTCAAATTTAAATACAGGGAAATAACAATGAACCTAAACTATTGCCCTATAGTACTTCTATAGAAAAAGGTTTCAGCATGCTCCGGATATTACTAATTTCTGGAGACGGATCTGGTGTAGTGGTTAGAACACACGCCTCTCACGACCTGGACCTGGCATCGAATCCCATTCCCAAAGCCGTTGGTCCCGAGATGAACACTAATCAAGGGTTAAAAACCTCGTTAATAACGATAAAAAAATAACCATTGAAATAGCTATAATTAACTGCTACACCTCTAATACCTATTAATTCAAGTTTAATTTAAGAAATAATCCACCAACAAACTTTTTTTTCCAATACATTCTTGGCCCACCGCACAACATTTTTCCTAATATTTGACCCGCCGTTCTAAGTTTTATATCTCAATATAATGTGAAGAATTGCAGATATCTAGCGGTTTTGTTGAGTATGATGTGAATTTCATTGTAGTTTTCTGTAACAGCCTGCGGCAATTTAATTTGACTTTGTATGCGAACTGACCTCTTCCACTGTTCCAGCCACGCGTTTGCTGCGTTTGTGTGCGTGTGCTATCGGAAAATTCGTCATCACCTCCGTCAGTAACAGTCATTTGACAGTTCTTTGTTGTTCGTCGTCAGTTTCGGCTCTGGGTTTCTTTTCCTCCGCGTTTCGACACTTTTCCTTGTGCAGTGCGTGAATGTCCAAGTTTTTCACTAAAATTTCCACCCTTTTTCGATTCTGACGCAACGAAACTGATTCTTAATCTCTCCCGCAGATATCCCGCCATCGAAGCATCGCCGAAAAGCAAAGCAGAAAAGCACCCCACGAAGCGCATCTTTCTTGCGGGGGCTTCTACTGGGAGCTGCCTCGGAGCGCCGCCGTGTCCGTGTTGGCAATCCGCTCCGCCACGGTCCCACCACCACTTCTCGGTCAGCTCGGATTTCGGGTAAATCGTCACGATGACCACCACCCGGGAGGACGTCCTTCTGCAGATGGGCGAAGTGCGCTACAAGAAGGGCGACGGGACGCTCTACGTCATGAACGAACGCATCGCCTGGATTGCGGAACACCGGGACACGGTCGCCGTGTCCCACCGGTTTCAGGATATCAAGAGTAAGTATGATTGGGATCTGTTAGCTACTGTTATGTGACTAATCTCAGAGCTGGTATCAGATATGTTTTTAGATAATTGGTCTCTATTTTGATACAAGTCTTTAAATAGTAACTACTGGAAGGTCTCTAAAGTCTCCAGTCTAACAGAAATGGTTTCTAAAGACACTTTTTTTCCTTATTCTGCATGCAGTGAATCCTAGTGAGAAAAGCCAGAGGCCTTCAGATACTATTACGCGGTTAATCCACGATATTTTTCAGGTTTTCGCCGAGGAAAAGTTTCAGGGACTCATTTAGTTTTTATCTATGAATTTCCTCTGGTATACTGTTCCCTCCTCAATGGCTCCGACCAAAATTCATCTAGAGAGTTGTCCCTGAATTATACAGGAAATTCTTGCTTAAAAATTTATCCAGACATCGCTCCTGGAAATCCATGAGCACACGACGTTTTCACCTCTAATAATTTCCACGAGGATTGCTCCAAAAAAGTTTCTTAATTTCTCCACAGACTATTCGAAGAAATCTTTCAAAAACTCTTACGGAAATTCATCAATAAATATAACCAGGGTTTTTTTAAGTAGTTTCTTTACGAATTTCTTCAGCATTCAATCCAAGCATAAATGATCAAGTAATGGATTCAATTATCTCCATGGATTCATTCAAAAAGTCAGTTATGGTTTCACAACTGTTACTACAGCAATTATTCTATTATTTCTTTGATCATTCCTTCGCAAATATCTACAGGGATTCTGTCAGTAAATCCTAGCAGCTGTTATCCAGAGATTCGATTGTTTTTATCAGCAATTTATCTAGCAATTTCTACAAGGATTACTCCAACAAAAGTTTCCAGATATTTGTTTACTAATTCCTCCGCAGTTTTTAAAGAAATATTCTTAGGGATTTTTCCAAGAATATCTACGCTGATTTGTTCAGTTGAATTTTCATGAGGATTTTTTTCAACAATAATTCTTCTATGGTTTCTCACTGAAATTGCTGCAAAATGTCTCCAGAGATTATTTGAGGATATTTTATGGAGATTATTCCATTCTTCGATAAATTCAACAAGGGAGCTTTTTTCCGAAAATTCCCTACTTATTTCTTCAGCATTCAATCCAAGCATAGGTTCTCAATGGATTTAAGGTTTCACTACAGTATGGATCAATGCACGAGTTCACTAATTTGACGCTTGAGCGGTGCCAAATTCACTCGTTACCATGGTCTCATAAATTACACGGCACCGCTCAAACGTCAAATAATAAACTCGTGCATTGGTCCATTAACAGCAATTATTCCAGTGTTTGCTTCGATCGTTCCTACACAAATATCAACAGCAATTCCTTCAGGATGTTATCTAGAGATTCGATTGATTTTTTCTTAGCAATTTATCTAGAATGTCTGAGAATTCCTCAAGGAAGGAGTTCTTCAAGGGTTACTTTAGAACATAAATATGTTTCATTAGAGATTACTTTAGTATCTACAAGGTTCTGTATATGTTATTATAATCATGTTATCCTTTAACATAAAAGATTACTGAAATGAAAGTAGAGAATAAAGAGCTAGCTCAGTTTAGTACTAGCTGTTGCATGTGACGAAAACAAATCCAAATTCAGGTGGTGAGTTTCTATTTTTAATTAAGAAAGTTCTTTATATTAAAGTGCAAGTAACTGTTATGTGTGATAACTAAGCCAAGAAACATAGCAAATATCAAATCTATTTACTACGTTTCTTGGCTTAGTTATCATACATAACAGTTACTTTTGCTTTTATTTAGAAGTACCTATTTCTATTTTTTTCGCTGATTTTGTCAAAAATAAAATTTCAAAAAAAATCCTTGCCATTTTCTTGTAGGCATCTCTAGAAAGATGCCTAGAAATATTCTTGGAAGTCTTCCTTGGATATTTTCTCAAAGTATTTTTGGAGAAATTTTCTTTGAAGAAATTCCTGGTCGAAATCTTTATCATGGATGTCATTTTTGTTCAAAACCCTAAGCAATGACTGGAGTCATATCCGACTAAATTACTTGGTAAATTCTTCAATTAGTTTTAAACGCGAATCTTGGAGCAACTCCTAGAGAAATCGATAAATTCCTTATAACTTATGATTTTCTACCACTGCGCGAGCCAAGACATAAACCTTTAAGTTCTAAAAAACAACCTAAAAACTTAAAAAAATACCTTTCTGTCGACCGGTTTCTGCCGCGATGTAACCCATCTACGGGACAATGTCTGATATAAATAAAACTTATAGAACGAAACGCAATTTTGTACTCAAAAAAGGTAGTGTGTTCGATAAAATCATAATTTCAACGAATTTGCATGCAAACTCGTCGTATTTCGTTTAATTTATTGTTTGGAATATTATATCACACCATTTGCAAAAAATTTAGCGAGTCAGTTTGATGCAAAAAGTAAAACTAGTGCAAAAAGTGTGCAACCATAGGATAAGGATGGTCTCAAAGCTTGCATTAATTGGGTTTTATCAAGGTTTCATGAATGTGAGAAAAAGTGATATCGAATAAATTTGAAAGCACAAAAATCGATTACAAATCTGATTGCCAGGGTATTAGCAGCGTTTTAGTATGATTCAGTTAAGCTTCAGAAATTCTGACAGAAGAGACAACCAAATAACTGATGTTGCTTCCATAACCGTGCAATAATTGTCAATTTACCCTACTATTCCAGAATTTGCTCTAGGAATTTTCTCATCACTGCTTCCACTGATTCCTGCAGCAGTAGTTACTCTAGTAGATCTTCCAAAGATTTCCACTGAAGTTTTTCCAAGGAAAACCTCAAAGGCCTTTTGAAGAGTTTTTGAGGAAACTCGTTGAGCATCCCCAACCCAGATTTCATCACCATAACTCGTACCAATTTGCTCACTCTGTTGAAATAGTGGTGCAACCAAGGGGGTTTTAGTGGGTCAAAACCTCCTATATCCTGGCTTCGAACGATATGTTCGTCAAACATACGTGCAGGTATATTGGGACATTTTTAACAGCTGATGGATGTATTATCCAAAGCTTCTAGAGTATTTTAGTTACCTCAGCATTAAGCCGAATTTTACGACCTTCAGGGCACGTAAATTCCCCGAGAAGCAATGCTATAGTTTTCTTTGATTACGAATATAATCCTAGAAAAGCTCAAAAGAGATGGCGGCTCCATTCCTGATACAAAAAATTACAAATATTCGTTTTCAAGCCGATTTCTTATCCATTCATCGCCGTTTTATCTCCCAAACCACCAGAAACTAATTCGAAGTTTCCTCCATAGATTTTATGCTGTATTCCTCCAGATTTTTTTAAAAGAAAATCCACAATGAATTTCTCCATGCATTATCCAGTGTTTTGTCATAGATTTTGTTAAGATTTTCTCCGAATATTCCGTCCTGATCTTCATGATTCAGTAATAAATCTCCTCCAAATTTAATTAGAAGATTCCTTTAAGAATTTGTCCATAGATTCTTTCAGAAGTTTCTTAGAGAATTTGTCCACAAATTATGCGTAAACTAGGTGTGGAAACATGTTTTTCAAAGTGATAGATGTGTTTTTTATCAAAGCTTTTATCTGAAGATGTTTTGTGATGTTTTGTTTTTTTTTACTTTTATTTGATTTGCTTGCGTTTCTGCTCGAGAGTGCTCTGTGATGGCACCATCAATTGAATTCGTTTCGCGCGACTCGTTTTTTTATATCTCCCGTGCGTGTTGATTTAAAAAATGAATGGTACGTGGATACTCGGCTCGGGGTGGATTAAGAACTGCAGTGCGTGAAGTTTAATGGGCAGTTCTAAGTTACGGCTCACGCTATTGTTCATTATTAGAGGAGTGACAGATTGCAGACGATTTTCGATAAAGGAATTTGATGAGTTGGTTCTGATCAGCAGCGCATAATCACAATGCGTAAATACTAACCATTTGTCGGCCAGAATGTCTACCGATCGTATCCTATGGCACTACCCTTTCCATCAACATCCCGTAACACCTATGAGAGGTCGTAGAGTTATCTGCATCTATCTTAAGTAGGTGTTCAATCAATCATCCTTTGCCATTCCTCAGCTTTCGCAAGGACGTGGCCAGGACAGCTCTCGATTATTGGAGGATGCGTCAATCTTGTCTAAGAGTAATAGGTTAGTCCCAAACCTCTGACTTTGGTAACGAACGGGAAGGAGGCAACCCTCATACAATGGTCTACGACCACCTACGAATTTGTGCGAAATGCTAATGCTAATGCTAAATTATGCGTAAACTAATACAACGTGCCTTCCACAGACTTCCTGAAAAAAATCTCGTTCAGAAATTCTTTAACATTTCTTCAGAGATTACCCAATAAAGTTCTCAAAAAAACTGCCCAAGGATAGAAGTCCCTCCTAGAAATCGTCAAAATAATATTAAAGAAATTATTTCAAGAACTCTTAAAAAATTAGGATTGTTTGTAAGTATCTCTGTTGAAATTTGTATAGGAATAATGGAAAAACTCCGGACAAATGGGCATGTGACATTGCGTAGCTTAGTTTGAAGGAATTCCTGAAAAGTCTCCTAGAGGAATCTCGGGAGTAATTATTTAAAAAAAACAATGTTTAGTTTTTTGGACGATTTCCCGCAGGAATTTTTGGGGAACCCTGTGGAATGAAATGAAGGAATCAGCATTAGACTTCTGAAGGGTTTTCAGGAATAAATTCTGAAAGAGTTTTTTTCATAGACTTATTAAAAATCGCTAAATGAATTTCTTGAGGAATATTTATTAGAGTTTCTGATATACTCCTGAAGAAATCTTCGGAAAAATCGTTGCTGGAAAAATGTGGAAAGCAAAAGCAAATTCTTTCACAAATTCTTGCAGATATGCCATCTTAACTACTCTAACTACTCGAGGGGTTTTCCATGAATTTCTACTAAATGTCACATAGCAATTTCTCTTGTTTAGTATTTTGAGTAATAAAAGAAACTGTGTTAAATTATAAAAGGAAGTGATTTACAGTTTTTCTTTTTAAAATTCTTGGAGGAAATCTTGGAGGTACCATGACCCCACAGTTATGGATCAAATAGTGTGGAGTCCAACCTATAAAATTCAATAAAATGACATGGAAAACGTAAATTTGTATTTTAAAAGCACGAATTGAATCGTTTCTCATTGGAATTTCGGTTAGTAAGCTGTTTTGTGTGTAATATTTACATAGGATTGCATAAAAATTAAAAATTGCATCGGTTTCTGAAAACCATATTATGGATCAATTTTCATATTTTGGATCAAATTGTGACATATTACGGATCAGTGCGCAAAATCAAGAGATTTTAAACTCAATGCATCTGTATTGCATGATTTGGTGAAAGTTAACAATGTGTCACATATTACTGCAAAAAAAATAGCATTGTTAGAGCTGGAAACGAGGGTAAAATGTCCTTTTTTGTGATATACTGCATTGTAGTAACTGAGGCATGAACTGTTTTCGCTCCACACCAAGTTTTCCACCCATTTTTGTCTGCTAAAAATGAAATTTACCAACCTTGATGTTGTATTAGTTTTATCCTTAGCGCTATTGTATGAAAATGTCGAATACAATGCTTAAAATGGTAGAAATGTACATTCTTTGCTAGTGATCCATAATCGTGGTAAACAATCATTTCCTGGTCCATATTATGGATCACTAGTTAGAAGTGCTAATATTCGGTATATAGAATCAACAATCAAGAAAACTGTTTTCTAAAGATGAGTTCACACTAAATCGAAGCGAACGAGCATGTTTAATGCTATAACATATGAATTTTACCACTTGTGGGAGCTTATGAATGCTGACGGCACTTCTTACAAAAAACGACCATATAATGATAGCTGTGTGGTACCAACTAAACATTTGTCAAATACACCGTTCTTAAGCGGTTGAATGTTATGCTTAACTTTACAGATGCTAGAAGACAAATAGCATAACATGGGAAAAATAAGTTTTACGTCAACTTTTATGTTTTGAGCGAGTTATCCGATGTTGAACGCCAAAGTGATCCGTCACTGTGGGTGATCCGTAACTGTGTGGGCATGGTATCTCTGGAAAAATTACTGATTTAATTCTTCGAGATGACCTAATCGGATAGCTTGAATAGAATCCCAACCAAATCGATGAAAGAATGATGAGTGAACTGCTGGATTATGATTTTCTTGAGATATTTGTGAAAGAACTATTGTGGGAGTTCAGAAAGAAACGCATGGAGAAATTCCTGGAACAATTTCTGGAGCTCTCTAAAACACGAATTCTTGTAGGTTTCTTGAACGGAGTTCATGAATGAATTGCGTAGAAAACCAGTTAAAGAATATTAATAAATGAATTTCCGAAGAAATCTTCGGAGTAGTCTTTTTTTTACGCATTCGAGCCCTATGAGCAAATTCTTCATTAACCCTCTAATACCCAACCCCGCCTTTAGACGGGGTACACTTTGGAATTTTGTGTATTTTTTCGTAGCTTGGAAATCAAAATGATTTTATTTTTGGATTTAACCTTGACTTATAACTTGCATATAAGGAAGGTTTTTTTATGACTTTTGGAACTTTTTTGTATTTTTGAAAATGGTTTGAAAAATTGTATTCCTATATAACCTACAAATGCCTGGGGTTCATTTAATGTGTAATATAAAAAATCGAAGCTTTTATATTTTTCTACGATCAACCTATCACAGAAGAAGGGCTTGGTGGAATTAAAATAATTTCAAACCTGTATTTCTGTTAATTACACGGAAAATAAAAATATTTCCAGAAAAAAAAATTAAAATTTAATATTTTTAAAAGTACCGTGAAAACTTGAATTTTTATTATTGCCAAAAATCAATAATCAGAAGAGGCTCCAAGAAAAAATGAAAAAGAATAGGGATGTTCAAAAATAAAAATTATAAAAATCAAAAATCAAAATTCACAAATTTGCGAATAAAAATAAATTATTGCCCAAAACGTGTTTAGAACGATTTTAGATAACGAAAAATGATATTTTGATCGAAAATAAAAATTTGGGTATTAGAGGGTTAAAGAGAACCAAAAAGCCGATTTGAGTAGGGGTGGGTTTACTTATATTTGAATAGGGAGAACCTTATTTGTGACGTTCTTACCGAAGATTTGCATTAAATTATTTGGAGTCCTAATAAATAATATTAAATTGATAGGACGGCTGCAAATTTCTACTACAAATCAACATCACATCGTAAATATTATCAAAAGTAAATAATAGTTCTAAAATTTACCTTTTCACATAAGATTTGATCATCAAAAAGTGACATTTTTGATGCGTAAACAAAGTCATTCATACTTTTCTGGTCATATAGTTATTAAGGTGGTTCAATAAACTGTTTTGTTGCACATCGCGCATCCGATTTTAGATCATATGCTGAGCGTCCTCCCAAAATTCAAGCTGATTTGGATGAAAACTGAAACTGCATAAGATTTTTGTATGAGTTGAAAATCTTTGGCTATAATTCCCTGGGATTAGAATTATATTTTCCAGGGAGTGATATTAGATATTTGATTACTGTATTTTGTAGTGTTGATTAGAGGTTGCATGAACATTAAAACAATGGCAAAGCTTTTATTACAATCAGATTTTTTGGGTTTTCTGATGTAGTGATCCAATTCAAACTACTGCATAATACGGTTGTCATTTATTGAAATCATTTATACTCCAGGAAAATATAATTTCAAGCTGGTGAGACGATTACAAACTGAGGGTGCGTTAGGAACACAATCAGACCCTTGAATGTGCAATGTGGGTTAGTATATGGGAACTGCCATTGACGGTTTCTAATCTTCTACTAGGTTTTCGAAACCCAACAGGGCGCGTGCACCGGGTTGCGGATAGGAGCAAAGGGCGATCAGTAGCATCCACTTAAATGATAAGACAAAATGCCGTTCTTTGACTAGGTAATGTTATATGATCGCCTATGGTGTTGTAGTACTATAAAGTATTCCACTCTCTGGGAACTCTGACCTTGATATTGATTTTTTTTTCTTAAAAAATAGAATAAAATAATCATGCTTAATAAACTCAAAGCACCTTCACTGCAGTAATAAATCTGATACCATCGATTTTTCAATCAATCAAATGTGAAACAAAAATCAATGAGTGGAAGAACTCCTTATCAAATAAGCCACATCAGCTAAGTCCATACATAGACAAATGTTACGTCATAGGGTCATAACGAGCGTTTAGTATGTATGGTAATAGTTGATTCTTATCTAATGGGGGTATTACAAGACCACGCGAACAATTTCGAAACAAATTAATTCTATACATCGGTCTTATTAACCGAGAGGCTCAGCTATGCTGTAAAACCATTCCTTAGCAAATACTCATTAGTACAGTCGTGTAACAAATGAGTGATTCCAAGCAATAGCACCAAAATTTGGTAAATTTTTTAATTCATTTTTTTCTATTGAGCTGAAACTTTGCACAGTTTTCCAGTTCCATCTAAATCGTCATTTTCCGATATCAAATCTTCAAGTTGAGTCACGACTAACTTTTCAAAAGGGTGTATGTGAAAATGGTTCAAAAATATTCAAAAAACTGCACAGCAAAAACGGTTCGTTCGATTGTTAGACAACTAAAGAAACAAAGTTAGACAACTAAATAAAGATTTCAAAAAAAAAATACACAGTAAAAAAATTTTTTTTTGCATTAAAAACATAATTTTTGACACAAAAACTCAAATATCTCAAAACCCTATCGGAATACCAACGTAATTTTTTGAGGGAAAACGGTCCATTATATTAGCTATCTACCATAAAAATGGTGATGGTAAACCAATAAACAAAAAAGTTATGATATTTCAAACATGTCACAATTTTCACATTTAGTAGAAAAAAAAAAAATTTTCGGTGTAAATTATTACGGGAACCGCAGTTTGTTGCTGATTTTATTGTTAAGGGCCTTGCGTGAATTAAACAAGTTGTTTTCATGTATTCATTAGTATTATGTATATTATATGTATAAATATTATGTATATGTATAAATATTATGTGTATATGTATATATGTATAAATTAAAATGAATTAAAAGATTACACGAAAATATTTTTTTTTTCTGCGATTCGCCCAATCAAATAGTTCTTTTGCAGTTTTAATTGGATGCTCACGTTCTTTGGCTAAACTTGCTCTTGTGGCCATGCGCTTTATGGTTCCTCCAATAGCATCACAAGGACCTTTGCCATGTGACGTAGCAAAGAAATGCCATTCTGCATCAATTCCGTACTTTGATTTAAATTGACATAGGCTCGAAAAATTCTTACGGTTTTTGTACTGCGATGCTGCTCCATCAGACATGAAATATATCTTTCTGATTTCTTTATCCTTATCAACGCGTAAAAAATTAATCATTTTGGCAATGAACAAATTTACAGATACTGAGTCGTGTCTTAAATCTTCGGAAATTACAATAAAACTAAAATGTTCAATTTGCGTACTTCCATTGAAATCAATAACGAATGGATGAATTGTAGCTTGTTGTACGTTCCAGTGATGGGACTGCACTTCATCTTGCAATACAAAGCTATAGTTTTCAGAAAAACCACAAATGATCAAATATTTACCATCTTGTAATGTATTTTTCGTATTTTTTAAAAAGCGGGATTGCTCTGTTTTAATAAAGTCGTGAGGAATTAAACTTTCTAATTTCAAGCAAAAAAATGACACAAACTCATCTACAGGTTTTACAATAGTTTCTAGGTCACACCTATCCGTGGTCACCCATTGCTCAAATGATAACTGATCAATATAATTTTCTACAAACTCAGCGAATAAAGTATTTTCCAATGATGAAGAATCTGGACAATCCGAACAAGATCGTAGATAGCAATTTGATGTTGTATTTTCACACAAAAGACTACCAGGTAACATTTTAATATCCTTTGATAAATTGATTCTTTTCAAACTATGTAAGATTAGGTTAATATTTTCGTGTGTTGTGCACACACAAACATTATGTGTTCCTGAATTGGATAGAAGCTTGCATTGCCTTGGACGAAGGCTTGCAAATGAGGAAAAACCTACCATAATATTTTCGTTAATTTCCTTGAAGCGTGTATACGCTTCTTTCAAAGTAGTCATCATTAATCGTTTTAGGATTGCTTGACGCTTTCCATCTTTTTTTACAGATACATAATCTTTTTGGCCAGGCATAGCTCTACTTACTTCATCGTCTTCAAAATATTGAATTATTTTTTCTTTTGTCTCATCTGTTAATGAAGTACTCGACCTAGCATTGTTGGTTGCAAGACAGTTGTTTTTGAATTGTTTTGCCTCTTTTGCTGTATTTCTATTGGTTTTGAACTCATCAATGGCGTCTTGAATAGACCACGAGCTTGGCAGCATCGACAAAATCAATAATTTTTCTTTCCTTGTCGTGGCTAGATTCGAGAACCTTTCCTTCATATTCATAATTACCTCATCGTAGTCTGTATTTTCCACATCCTCAGGTCCTAATTTGAAGAGGTTTCTTCGTACAGCTTCGTTGATTTCACGGTATTTTTTCTCGGGATAATTGACGTAACCCATCTTCGTCCATTTAATCGGAGTCACTTTTATTCCAGCTATCCCTTCGTTGAAGCGTTCGATGTTGACCTTCTGGATGCACTCATCTTCTGATTGATTTGTTGAAACAGATGTCGCTGATGGTACCGTGGCAAGACTATCTGCACTTGGTACTTCTGGTAACTCCTCAGTTGTTGTCGGTGCATCTAGTAATTCCTCAGTTGTTGTTGTTTTCGAACTTCCTGCAACCTGATCCACCGATGATGTACAGATTGCCCGTTTGTCAACGTTTAAACGGCAGGACGTACAAATGCGTAAATTTGTATTCAATGTAGACATTGGAGCATAACCAGCCGCTTTCAGTTTATCTATGGTGCTTTCGGTGAGATTTCGTAGCTCTTTCGAACACTTTTTTTCTGCAAACGGCCTGCAACAGTTGAGAAAGCGACTACTCATGTTGCTCGTTAGATTTTAATAAACAAAATCACTTTTAAGTTTTTACTGACTAGTTTGGTGTCGTTTGCTTGACTGAAGAAAAAATTTACAATTAAATCTTTTATAACCATAGTGGTAGTATATTTTTAGCTTTTTCGTGAGTATGTTCATGGTATGTACCTATCATGTTTTTGATGTTGTTGAAGTTACTCGCTTTCTCCCAAATATGATTAACAAAGTCTATTCTCTACCAAGGCGGGTCTATACCCAGGTGTAATCAGATTTTAACTTTGTGGAGAAAACCAGCGCCGAGAAAACCGACCTGCTTTACGTATACTAGATCACCTGGCTATAGACCCGCCTTGTTCTCTACGAGGTAAACTTTTTGCAGGTAAACTAGTCGTATACCTGTATAGAAAACTTTTTTTGTAGCTTTTGTCTTCAATATTAGATTTCTTATAGGTTTCTTTTATCAAAAGGTTTCAACACTATTGAGAGAATTTTTCTTCAGTTACGTACAATAAAAAATATGACACTATCAAAACTTTAGATCACAACACTGGATCGCGTCTAACTTTCTAATAGATGCTATAATAGTTATGAATAATTAAATAAAATATCATGAAAACAACTTGTTAACCTCATGTGGTACCCTTAACAAAAAATTCAGCAACAAACTGCGGTCCTAAAAAAAATTAACAATGAAAAAAAAATTTTTTTTCACTAAGTGTCAAATTTGTGAAATATTTGAAATGTCATAACTTTTTTGTTTATTGGCTTACCATCACCAAAATTTTCTGGTAGATAGCTAATATAATGGACCGTTTTCCCTCAAAAAACTACGTTGGTATTCCGATAGGAGAGATATTTGAGTTTTTGTGTCAAAAATTATGTTTTAATGCAAAAAAAATTTTTTTGCTGTGTGTATTTTTTTTTGGAATCTTTATTTAGTTGTCTAACTTTGTTTCTTCAGTTGTCTAACAATCGAACGAACCGTTTTTGCTGTGCAGCTTTTTGAATATTTTTGAACCATTTTCACATACACCCTTTTGAAAAGTTAGTCGTGACTCAACTTGAAGATTTGATATCGGAAAATGACGATTTAGATGGAACTGAAAAACTGTGCAAAGTTTCAGATATTTTTGAAATGGTCGATCAGAATCGACTTGCATGTCTCCGTGGAATCCCTCAAATGTAACGCAAGAGTGGGTGTGGTTGGGCTCTCTGTTACACTAATTGTTTACTTTTGACAATGGGGGCCTTAAGGAGAAGATGAATTGACGCCGGGCTTCAGTGTTCTATGGTAGCACGGATCTGGAAAGTCGGACAGCCACTCAGACTGAAGGCTTGGTCGATTGGTCACTCGCTGGTGACCAATACATCAGGGTTTCGGCGTGAGTGATTGTCTGGTTCTTTGAGTTTGTGCTCTTGAAGGGTGGAGATTTGGCTTCGGCTCATCTTCACCTTAAATTGACTTCAGAGACCTTGAGAGACAAAAACATATTTCTGGGGTTCAACAATTAGATACACAAGAAGTTTACTTGATTTTTTTTATAACCATTCGGACGACAGGGTAGATTTTAATTTCTATAACGACAAATAACAATTTAAATATAATCTGACAAATATTTTTTTTTTTAATTTGGGAATATTATACAAATGACATGACAGAGTATAACAAGGCTCATAGACTATTCAGCATTACCCCTCCTATCATCGTCTTTGGATTGATTTGCGCTCTTATTGCCCCACCAAACGCTGCAAAATGAAAATAAGTTGAAAATCTTTGGCTATAATTATTGAGCGGCTCTATAAGCATCACTGGATATATGCAATTAAACATAGAGGTCCCCAAGCAAACTGCCACGAACACCAACGCACAATCAATCTTACACAAGTCGATTTCCTCAGAATGAAAACGTATCGATGTTTGTTTGACGTCATTGAGCTTTCGGTCAACGGCAGGCCAACAGAGAAGTGGTTGTTTTGCAGTAATTCTGTTTATATTTGGATTCTCACAGCAAACAAAAGCAATGTTGTGACAGTTCTCACAGCAAACAAAGAAAATTTTGTCAACATTGCACTACTACGCAGGCAACTGGATTGGTCTATAGTAGACATGATTTGTGTGTGCTATAAGAATGCTATTTTTTAACGCGCTACAGGTCGGACTCGATTATCCGGAGACTCGATTATCCGGGGACTCGATTATCCGGGATTCGATTATCCGGAATTTTAGACTCGATTATCCGGAATTTGATTTTTGATGTTCTTGTTTTTCAATTTTTATTCATGAATCTGAGATAATTTGGTATTGCAATATACAACATGAATGGTTTTGCAGTTTTGAGCGTATTTAAGAACAGGGGGGTTTGAAAAAGTGGTTTTTGTGTATGCTGGTCAAAAAAAATATTTTTTTTTCTTGTAAAGACCCCAATTGTTCCTAGAATAATTTCTGGCTACGCCACTGCATCATATAAATAAAACAACAAAAAAAGATAATATTTATGTTCTTTTATCGAAGATTTAAATTTTTTTCTTAGTGATTCGATTATCCGGAGGATTCGATTATCCGGAGTGAAAATAAAATCGATACTCCGGATAATCGAGTCTGACCTGTATTTAGAAAATTGTTTTTTACTTTTTAACACTTTTGGTTGTTGGATGTCAAAGTGATAATGCCAAAGATAAGATGACTAATTTTACCAAAATAGGAACGGAATCTAACTTCTAAGATTGCACTAAAACTTCAAATGCACTAATCTCGCGAAAGAATCATCCAAAAAGACTGAACTTTTTATTTTGGCTTTGGGAACTAACAGAGAGCTGAAAATAAGAAGATCAGGAACGTTTGCCTACTATTTCTCCAGTTTAGTGCCTCGAGTAGGGCCACAAGTCGGTCATTGTGACGGCTATCTTTGGATTCCGAGTTGTTTCACCTTAATTCCGCCCTAATTGCTTATCTTTGACAGATACATGTATTTCGACTACCACTTGTAGACTTTTATTCGCATCCACTGGTAGATAAGCAATCAGGGCGGAATTGAAAGGTACAAGGTATAGATTCAGGTAGGGCAAGATGAGCACTCTAAGGATAAGCTCGATTTAAGCCTACTTAGTGAATCCAAAGATGGCCGTCACAATGACCGACTTGTGGCCTTACTCGTATGTTCAAGGGCACTAAACGTTCCTGATCTTCTTATTTTAAGCTTTCTGCTAGTGCACAAAGCCAAAATAAAAAGTTCACTCTTGTTGGACGCTTCCTTCACGAGATTAGTGCCTTTGAAGTTTTAGTGGAATCTTATAAGTTAGATTCCAAAATTTTTCACCTTCAAAGGTACAAGGGACTTAAATCTGATTTTGTGACTCTTTTCGGAGTACCTAGCACCTATCTGAACAAAACTATGGCCAAAAATCTATATTAGTTTTTAATGAGCTTCATGAAAAAATCTTTAAAAAAATTACTGTGTGCATTTTGAAAGATTTTTTTTGTAATGTCGCTACTCGTCGTAATTCAAAGAAAAATGAAATTTCCAAAAAGAAATGTCTTGTCGGATTATCTGAAAAGTTTCTCTGATTCATGTTTGGATTAATTTTGGTTTTCTTTTTTCAAGTAGGGCTTCTTTTAAGTTCCTGTTTAATCTTTTTTGGCACCTGTTTGGTCTCATTTTTAAAGCATTAGGTCTTTAAAGCTCATACTTTTAATCCAATCAGCTGCTACCTGCTCTTATAATAAAGTTTCCTGATTTATATAATCAAAAGTCATTTATGGCAATCCTGGTCTTGTTACGGAGAATAATTGTTTATAAATATTTCAGACTACTACAGTTCACAACATTTTAAATTATATTCAAAGTTCTTCAATTCCCCTTCAAGTCATTGTTTTAACATTTTATTCCGTCTGCCAACAAGCACTTCTAATCTCGAAAAACCTTTCTTCCCCGCAGTGCAAAAAATCTCCCCGGAGGGAAAGCCAAAAATTCAGCTGCAAGTGGTCCTGCACGACAGCAACAGTTCGACGTTCCACTTCGTGAACCGGAATGGCCCTTCGGCGCAGATGGCCGATCGGGATAAGGTGAAAGAGCTGCTGCAGCAGTTGTTGCCGAACTTCAAGCGTAAGATAGACAAAGAGCTGGAGGAGAAGAATCGCCTTCTGACGGAGAACCCGCAGTTGCTGCAGCTGTACAAGGATCTCGTCATCACCCAAGTGCTGCCTAGCGATGAGTTCTGGGCGTCCCATGCGAAACAGTACATGGCGAAAGAGCAGAACGGCAAGCAGGATATCGGAGTATCGGGAGCATTCCTGGCGGACATCAAACCCCAAACGGATGGCTGCAACGGGCTGCGGTACAATCTCACGTCGGACATAATTGAGTGCATCTTCAAGACGTACCCGGCCGTCAAACGGAAACACTCCGAGTACGTGCCGGCCAAGCTAACCGAGTCGGAGTTTTGGACCAAGTTTTTTCAATCGCACTACTTCCACCGGGATCGAATCGCGGCCGGTACCAAAGATATCTTCACCGAGTGCGGCAAGATTGACGATCAGCAGCTGAAACAGGCGGTGCAGGAGAATCTCGGCGATCCACTGTTGGATATTCGGTCCTTTGAGGACAACACCCTGGAGGAAGGTTTCTGCAGCAGTGCCGCCTCCAGTAACAAACAGACTGTGAATAGTGGCAACATTGTCCACCAGAGCATGATCAAACGGTTCAACCAGCACTCGTTCATGGTGCTGAAAACCTGTACGGACGTTAAGACACTCAACCGAGGAATCGGTGCGATCCTCAACGCCACTCCTGGAGTGAATCCTCCGGTCAATGGGGAAATCAATGGCCTCAAAGAGAAATCCAAAGGAGCCTTGAACAACAACAACAACTTGATCAACGGATTCAGCAAGAAGGAGAAACGAGCCCACGAGAACAACCACATTGCCAATGGGGATACCAACGGGGCCTACCACGGCCCGGAGGAACCTTTCGTAGAACCAACGATCAAACGGGCCCGTATCCTCGAGAAAATCCACTACGACGATCTGGAGGATGACAACGACGCGAGCAAACAACCCAAACAGCTGAGCCTTACAAAAATCGAACGCTACCTACACGGACCGGTTCCGTCGGCTGGGGCGATGTCAGCGCCCAGCAGTGGCGGCTATCACGATACTCAATCCGACCACGGTCTGCACGATCTGGACTCGGTCAACGCGTACATTCTGCAGTCGACCGGATCGTGGAACAACCGGACACCGCACAAGGTGCTGGTCAGCGCCAAATCGGCTGTGAATGCCCTCGGGGAGCTCAGCCCCGGTGGGGCACTTATGCGGGGCTTCCAGGAACAGAGCTTAGCTCGTAAGTATTTTTGTTTTTGCTTAGTTTCATTTGACTTCACACGAGGGCGCGGCTTCACGAGAAAATGCCGCACCCACTATTCCACACCGATCCCCTTGCTATCAAGTGTTCAATCGTGGTTAAAATCAACCAGATCACGGTTGGTCAAGGGCAAGGCACAGAAAATTTCAACTTCCACGCGGACTGAGCCCTCGCTTCTGGCCACGTTCCGTACTCACAAACAAGACAAATCACTCTGAAGACATTTTCCATTATAAACGCTCATTAAGGTGAAGGTGCATCAAAGCCAAATCTTGAATTTTCAAGAACACAAATCTAGAGAACCAAACCGCCTTTCGCGCTGAAATTAATCGATTGATCACTTGCTGGTAATGACCAATCGATTAAATTTTCAACGCCAACGGTTGTCTAGTTCTCTAGATTTGTGCTCTTGAAAATTCAAGGTTTGGCTTCGTTGCATCTTCACCTTAACCAAATAGAAGACATTTAGATTATATTGTAATATAACTAAATTTTCACCCACAGAACTAGTGCCGCCGGACATCGAGAAGGAGATCCGCAATCTCTACCTGTCGCTGCTGGAGCTGCTGAAGCACTTCTGGAAGTGCTTCCCGCCGACGACGCCGCAGCTCGAGGCGCAAGCCATCCGGATGCACGAAACGTTGCAGCGATTTTCGATGGCCAAGCTGAAGCCGTTTGAGGTGAGTACGGGCAGAAGGTTTCAGCCTGACGGGGTTGGTGGTCTGATGGCTACCGCTCCTGCTTCATATGCAGAAGGTCATGGGTTCAATCCCAGGCCCGTCCCTTTCCTCGTACTTTGTAGTTGTATATCTCTCACTTGCTTCTATCTTCCATTCTAAATATATCACACTCAAACTATTCGTTCATAGCAAACGCTAGAACCAGAGACGGACAAGAAACCGTTTCCCTAACGCTTCCTACTTCCACGCGCACGCCTGATACATAGGCAGTCTGCTCACCACAAAAGCAAACCTCTCTGCCATGCCTTTCCCCCCCCCATACACTCCCGCATGAACTGGCGTGGATGCAGTGGAATATACGGTCTACGTGGGAGCCAGTTCAATGCATCATCAATTCCTCCCCCTTCCCCTCATTGGTCTGCATTCTGACGTGGCAGGTGCCATTGTTGCCTAAAAATAGAAGATCACCAACACTTATATACTGAGGATGCCTGTTAGTCCCAAGCAGTCATTCGGTTGGTTCCTTGTGTAAGTGCAGCTGATCTGGCGATACTGGAGTGCATCCACGGGCGGCCAATCAAGCTCAAGCTCAAGCTCAAGCTCAGTACGGGCAGAAGGTTTCAGCCTGTGAAACTATTTTAGACGAAAAAAGAATACTCCTATGAGCAATTTCTTTAGCAATTTGTTTGAGATTCTCAACAACGGGTTTTGACGATTTATGTGATCATTATCTAGCTTCATAGTTTTTTTTTCAAGCTGGGTTTGCTTGGCAATCACGGATTAGTCTGGTTGAATCCCACACTTTTCGATTCTGAAAAGATTCTCATGATCTCGGTCTAAAAAATAAGAAACTAATATAACTTGAAAGATAAAAGATACTACAACATTTTCAATGAATACCGAATTCCGCGATGATTTTCTTGATGCCCCTTAATCCTGTTCCAGGGCTGGTAGTAGGTCGCTTTATTAAGACTTTGTCACTATTTTAGTACAAGTCTCTAAAAAGTTAATTAACTCATTACGCGTGGTAAAGATGGACAAATTATGGGTGAAATTATGAAAAAAATCCACGTGCTCGGCTGGGATTTGAACCCAGGACTCTTGTATGCTAGACGAGCGCTTTACCAACTTAATTAATTTAATAACCATGCGGATTGGATTACCGAACAGCTCAATATAAGTGTCAGTCTCTAAAAAGTTTTTATTTTCATTAATAGATAATTAAAGTTTTTATTTTATAATCAAAATGGTCTCTTAAGTCACCTTTTTACAGTTAATCCGGGTGCAGCATTTTAAAGGCTTCAGAGACTCTTACTCGACTATTTCACAGACTCTTCAGAAATGTCTCCAATTTTCTTCTTCTTTCAAGTAAAAACTTCATGAAAACTTCTAGTGATTCCTCCACAGTTTTTACTGATATACTTTTAGGGAATGCTTCAGAAATCTCTCAAGATAATCCTAGTATTGAATTCGTCCATAAATTCCTCCTGTGATTTTTTCTGGGATACATTCCTGGAGGAATTTCTCCAGAATGGGCTCCAAAAATTTTCTGGAGCACTCTAACGCTATCACCTCCATTATTTTACTCAGGGATTACTCTGAATATTTTCACAAGGACTATCTCAGCTTGTTCTCCAAAGATGTTTACACTATTTCTTCTGCAGATTTATCCAGTTGTTACTCTAGGTCTTAGGAGATCTACCAAAAAATACAACAGAAGTTTTTCTTTCTTAGTTTATTCCAAAGTTTTTGAAGAAATTCGTTAAGGTTATTTTTTCTTGGAAACTTTAGGAGAACGCCTGCAGTAGTTTCTATGCCGATTTGTTTCAGTAGTTCTTCCAATCACTTTCATATGGATTTCCTCAAGAAATAATCTATTCTCCCAGAAAATGCTTCAAAAATTTCTGTAGGATTTGGTCGAGGAAATATATTAAGAACGCATTCAGGAATTACTCAATAAAGTTTACTAGATATTCCTATTGTCTCTTGACTTCTCTCCATCATTTCATCCTGAGATTACTCGTCCAGTTTTCCCAGTGTTTCTCGAGAAGTTTCTTAAGTTAAATCTCCATGAATGTTCAAAGTTCAATTTCAAGGTTCCATACCAGCAGTTATTCCAGGTGTTCCGCCGATCAATCCCATACAGGAGTTCCTTCAGAAGTTTATTCAGGAGACTAGTTTAGGATTTGTTTTAGAAGTGCTCCCCACATTGTTTTCAAAACTTTCATCAACGATTGGGACATCTATGGGATCTATTTTTTGTGAACTTTATTGTCAAATGCCTCAAAGTATTCCTGATGGAATTCCTGAAGTATCTTTGGAGGAATCTCTGTAAGTGAAATTCCTGAAATCGTTGGAGACTTCTCTGAAGAAATTGATAGCTGAATTTTCGAAGAAGATGCTCTACATGGAAATCTGGGACTAAATCCTATGCAAATTGATGGAAAAATCACTAAAAGAATTCCTAAAAGAGGCCTTCTTGGAAAAAATCCTGAAACTGAAAAAAACCTTGGTCGAATGTCTAGAGTGATTTCTGGAGTTATCCTTAAAAACATTCAAGGATGAAATCGAACAAAATTCTTGAAATCATTTCTAAAATGGTACGAATACCTAAATCATTTTTTTTAATGAATTTGCTAAAGAAAATTATAAAAAAGTAATACGAGAAGTAGTATGTAATGTTACGTGGAATTCTAAAAAAAGATTGAAAATACAATTATTGCTTACATCAATCATGCGCAGCCGTTCAAACCCTCACATGCACATCTCAGGAAAAAATCATCACCTTTGCACCACACCGAAGCATGAATAGCCTTTTGAGTGAAATTTCATGCCAGCAAACGTAGCAGACATTAAAAATGACTAGCCTTGTGTTTAGGTTTATCAGAATCGTTGGAAAAACTGCTCCGCTGGCTGAGGTTTTTAATAACAGTTTATTTTGAATACAATACTTTTCATTATTTCATTAGATTACATTACATTCACATTAATTCATTTGGGTTTATTCTACGACTGGCGTGAGGTGACAATTGTCGGTCTCGTATAGCGAGGTGACAATTCTCGACTCGAGTGAAGTGACTCGCCGTGTAAATCAAATGGAGAGTCACTCCACTCGAGTCGAGAATTGTCACCTCGCTATACGAGACCGACAATTGTCACCTCACGCCAGTCGTAGAATAAACCCGATTATTTCTGATTTATTACTAGGAATTATACTGCCCATACTTGCATAACAGTCCCATACATATAGGAACCCCCATAGAATATGGGACTATTATGCGAGTATGGGCAGTATAGACGGAATATAAAAAAAACACATGCGACTTATGAAATTCACATGAGGTATCACGAATGCAGAGGTATTCACGGTCCACAGTCCAATTTATTCTTTAGCTCATTAAGTCTCTTTAGTTCAACGGTACATTCCGTTCGTTTTGAATTGTGTGGGCGGAATGAGATGCTGTCAAAAGAGTGACATATTACGATATCTCCCTAAATTGAAGCCAACATTTGTTTAACCATATGGTCACTTGATAGGATTTTCGTTGAATCCAAGAAAAGATCATTGATGAGAATTTCATCGCAAGTTCTACAAAAAAAAAAACGTAGTGAAAGTTTTTCCACCAAGTTTGCTAAACATTTTGCCAAAAAGTCAACAAGAATCTTCACAGGAATATCACGATAAAGATATCTGACAACGTTCTCATCAAGGACCCATAGGAAATTTGTCGCTGAGATCATAAGAGTACATATCAAAGATAAGATTACCTACATATTGAAAATAAAGTTTTCTGATTTCTCTAATAATAAGTTGTCAAGAATTTCTCAAGGTGAAGATGAGTCAGAGCCAAATCTCAAATCTTTAACAGCACAAATCTGGACAACCAGTCAACCATTGCTCGATAAAATTTCCCAGTAATTGCCAGGAAATCCCATGATTTTCTCCAGAGGGTTTTCCTCTCTTACTAATTTCTGCAGTTGTTATTCTGGGATGCCTTCCAAAGATTCTTACAGTTCTTCCAAATAAATCCACAAAGATTTATTCCAGAGTTATCGAATAAATTGCTTTTGGGATTTCCTCAGGTATTCTTCCAAGTATTATCAAAAGGATTCCTTCAAGAATTAATCCAAAGTTACTCCCATGAATTGGCCTCATAAATATTCAGGGATTATTTGAGGAAATCTATTAAGAACTCTTCCAAGAATTTCTCAATGAATTCGACCGAAATTACTTTAGAAAATGATCTATGAGTTTCTACAGCATTTCATCCAAGGATTACTTTTGTAGTGCATCAAACATTTCTCAAGTAAAAGCTCCATGAATTCTTCAAATGTTTATTTGAGGTTTCGCATCTGTTAATACTACAGTCATTATTCCAGTATTTTCTCTGATCTATGCCATATATTTTTTTTCAGGGGTTCCGTCAAACTCCTGCAAGATGTTATCCAAAGATTCAATTGATTGTTTTGTTCAATTCTCTTAGCATTTTTTCTAGAAAACTCTTTAAGACTTCCTCAAGCGTCTAGGAGTGCTTTCAGAGTTCATCAAGGGTCGTTTTGAACTTACACAAGTTCAACTAAAGGTTACTTCACAGCTTTTTTCAAAAATAGCTCCAGATTTTTCAAAAACTTCACCAAGAAATCTTGACATTTCCCAACAGACATCCTTGGAAGAATGTGGGAACAAAATTGAAAGACTTACTTGGAAAAATTATTATAGAATTCCCAAAAGGAGTCGGGAGAAATCTTTCAAGTAATTCATGAACTTGAACGACAATTTTGTGAGAAATCCAAAGAAATCTCTGAATGCATTTCAGGAGAATTACTAATTCTTTAGTTTTATCTAAGCGCGAATCTTCGAGATGGAGAGAAACGATCTTTTAATGATCCAAATGCAGGGTTTCCCAACCGGTGGCCCGCGGACCCCTATGGGACCATGTTGTCTTCCCAAGGGGTCCGCGAAGCCATTTATAAATATGTTTCTTTTTATAGATTGATAAATAAAAGTAAAGAATCGTTAACTTCGTTTGTTTTATAAGAAGAATGCATAAGTAACAAGGTTCAAAATGTTGATATAGCAAAAAGTTAAAACATATATTTATTTTTTTCAATAAGGTACCGTAGGGCAAGTGGGTAATGGATTTTGCAAAGTTGGGATTCTTAAAATTCTAGAGACCTTAAATTAAGACATATGAGGTCGTGTATATTTTTTTAGCTTGACTTCCACCAAATATAAGCAGTATACTGAAATTGATTTTTATGTTAAATTGAAGAAATAAGTACAGAAAAAGTTTTTGAAAATAGTCTCCTTACTTTTCACTTGCCCCACAGGTGGGGCAAGTGAAAAGTTTATCGTTTTGAACAATAAATCCAAAAACTAACAGTTGCATTCACGATTTCTATTACCTTTAACATTTGTTAAGGCATCTCAATGAACAATAACATAAGTAACATGTATACAAAGAAAATTTTATTCTTGTTACTTGAATTTTCTTCTGTTCAGTTATGTTTGTTGAAATGATTCGACAACATTATAACTGCAACATTGCCAATGTTAGTTTTTACATCATGGGACAGCAATTTGATTTCTGTTCTGTAGATTTTCCACCGCTCGTTATTTGTTTTTAAGAAAGTCGGATATGACGTCGGATAACTCTTCAAAAGAAATCAAACGGAATCCTTCAATAAAGTATTTAGAAACTTTCACCTATACCTCATTTTTATGTTTTGAACTAGCTTTACATAGACATTCCACGAGATTTCCGTGCGTTGTCTTATATTGGAACTTTCCAATCAACGTCTTCTTTTTAATCGGCTGTCCGAAGTAAACATATTAATATCGTAATATTTGGCAACCTTATTTTTAGAGAAGTTCCATGATTTGGCCATGATAATAGCTTTTAACGCTTTTAGTATAGTGTTTCTTGAATTATAAGTACCGTTTTGATTCATATTACGGACACTTAAGGACTCAGTGAAGTATAACCCAGCTTGGACCATACAAAATAAATCATTCTGTATGATTTTTTAGCGTTATCGAGCATCGGAAGCCCTTAACTTTCGGATGGTGGGTAAAGAATACGCGTCCGCAACTTGAATAATTTTAAATAAATCAGAACGTGTGGCCTTTTCATGATTCTTATTCCGGACGCTCCCTCACTTTTGCCTCATATTCCGGACGCATTGATTCGAATTACGGACAGCTCATGATAATCATTAATATAACAGTCAAATCATCAATTGAAATCGTTTAACCACTTCAGAGACGTCTAAGGTAGTTGGGCATTACAAATTTGCAATGATATTTATGGAAAAAACCTAATAAAACAAGCCTTGAAAATGAGAACTTTTGGACGGCGAAAATTGAAACATTTCGTGTGAAATGTTTCCCATACAAACGAGACTGTCCGGAATATGAAGCTGTCCGTAATATGAATCAAAACGGTACGTTCTGTTATTCTATGATAATTGCGAACCTTGTGTACTTATAGCTACCTAGAGAGAAAGCACAAATTCAATCTCTAATGAGAAACTTTTCACTTGCCCCACGTGATTGGAAAATTGACGGTTTTTCAATTTAGTTATTTTTAGGTCTATGTCGAATTAATTCTAAAACTTTCTTTATCGCAGTTTAAAACTGTCAGAGGGGACAACTTAGAAGTGGTACAGAATATTTTTTTCCGCAACTTTTTTCTACTGAAAATATTAAAATAAGATTGCACGCTGCCAACTTGTTACGGAGTACCAGTTAACAGGTTAACAATCTTTTGCTCTATTATGCAATAATGGTTGAAAAATCTCAGGAATCTCTTACCTACCGTAATGTTCTGAATGGCGTCAACGGTTTACGCATGATTTTGAAACGTTAATTCACATATTCAGTAAAATATACACATTATTTTCACTTACCCCATTTACCCACTTGCCCCGCGGTACCTTATTTTTTTTTACCTCACTGACCTTGCTTGAATTTTTTTCAACGTGATTTGGCAAATAAAGTTAATTCTGTTTCTAGAACCTTTTGAATATTCCTGGTATATTACGAGCTTGATTTTCGATAGATTTCACCAACTTTTTCTAAAAAATCCTTAGAAAATTCTTTTCACTGTTTCCGCTAATGGCGATATTGTTTTGAATCTATCAGCTGATTTTTTCGGTGATGTTTAGTTGATATCTGTAGTTGTTATTTATGGTATTGGTTTGCTAAAACTCTTGATGAATATCTGACAAGATTCTGTAATGATTGTTAGACCCCTAACGTATCTTAAAAAAATATATTGGCGAGAATTTAGCTAATTCTGATGAAATACCCAAGCCTGAGAAAATAGTTGAAATATTGTGATGAGTTTGAGAGTTTGATCTTGCGAATATCTTTGACAAATTGATGACTATGGAATGGAATGGAGCTCAGAATTATAGTAGAATTCTTGAAGTATGTGTAATGTGAATATATGTAAATTTTGGGTTTACCTGCCAAGAATTTCGCTGTCCGCTGGATGTTTTTGGAACTCTAAAAGGGGCCGTAATTTCAAAAAGATTGGAAACCACTGTCCTTGGTTGAATTTTTGAAAATATCTATAACGAAATGCTTGGAGGTATTCGTTAGTAAGTCCTCCCTAAAAAAATCTTTGAAGTAATATCTGAAACTTCGGAAGAATATGTACTTAAATTAATTTCTGGTGGAATTCCTGGAGCAAATCATGAAAAAAATACATACAGTCACATGAGCAGTAATACTTATCGTCATGTCACGAGGAATTCTCAAAATAAATCTTAGAAATATTTTTGGAGAAATGTCTGGCCAAATTTTTTAAGAAATCAAACTCTTATCTCCTAGTTCCTATTAGGTTTCTTTTCGATCTTTTTTCATTATAGAAAATCAAAAATTGCTGGAGATTAGATCGATTGATCTGCAGAAACTACTGATTGATTTGCTTTGTATGTTCTAAGCGTGAATCATCAAGAAATTCCTTGAGGCTTTCTTAAAAATTTTCAAAAAAAATCTTTTAACCCTCTTTTACTCAAATTGCTATTTTCGGTCTAATTATCATTTTTCGTCATTTAAAATCGTTCTAAACACGTTTTAGGCAATGATTTATTTTTATTCGTGAATTTATGAATTTTTGTTTTTGATTTTTACATTTTTTATTTTTGAACATCCCTAACCTTTTCCATTTTTTCTTGAAGCCTCTTCTGATTACTGTTTTTTGGCTATAATAATAACTTAATTTTTTACGATACTTTTGAAAATATGAGGCTTTAATTTTTTTCTGAAACAACTTTTTTTATTTTTTAACTAACGGAAAAAAAAAGAGATTTGAAATTATTTTAATACCACCAAGCTCTTTTTCTGTGATATGTTTATTGTATACAAATAAAGAAGGAACTATTTTTGTATAACATGTTCAATGAACCCCAGGCATGTATAAATTATAGAAAAATACAAATGTTTAAACAATTTTTAAAAAATACAAAAAAGTTTCAAAAGTCATGAAAAACTCTGCTTATGTGCGTTTTATGAGCCAATGTTTGAGCCAAAAATAAAATAATTTCGATTTCAGAGCTACGAAAAAAATACACAATTCCAAAGTGTATCCCGTCTAAAAGCGGGGTTGGGTATTAGAGGGTTTAGGATCCTAATGAAATATCTGAGGCAATTTCTGTAGTTATCCTTAGAAAAAATCCAGGTTGAATTTTTAAAAATATCTAAAACGAAATTCTTGGAGGTAGGGGAAGATGGGGCAAGATGAGCATCTCTTGGTTGTGACGTTTTACCGAAGTTTTACAATAAATTATTTCTAATTCTGGTGAATATCATTAAATTGATATGACGACCATAAATTTCAACTATTGGGCTTAAATTGTGCTTATTCTTAGGGTGCTCATCTTGCCCCGCCTAACCCTATTCGTTAGGAAGTCCTCTAAAAACCAATCATCTAAAGTTTCAATGTAATATCTGAAGAAAATCATGAAAAAATACATACATGCAGTAATACTTATAGTGAAGGAATCCTCAAAATAAATCTTAGATATGTTTTTAGACAAATGTCTGGTCAAATTGTATGAGGAATAAATCTCTTATCTCCTAGTTCCTGTTAGGTTTATTTTTAATATTTTTTTCAGAGAATCGAAAAGTGCTGGAAAATTTGAACTATTGGTCACCATATCAGCCAGTTGCAAATCGATCATTCGATCAAATTTAGTCAGTGACGTCTGATCGTACAGATTTGTGCTCTAGAAAATTGAAGGTTTTGCTTGGGTTCATCGTCATCTCAACATCAAATAGACAGCACATAACTATAAGATGAACAGAAATGTTCAATATGCAATGAATCACACAATAAGAAATTAATAAAAGATGGATATACAGTACAGGACAGAGTAAAGTACGCATTGGCCATTTTTGCATTAAAAATGGTCAAGTTTGGAAACTTGGATCTCGGTTTCTAGTTTCTAGTAATTGTTCGCTAGATACCTATAGATGATATCTATCGCAAACAAGCGTGATGGTGAGCTCGTTTCATTTTATTTTTCAATTCCTTTGTATCTTTTCTTAACACTGTGCTCACTGTGTCAGAGCTTCTATCCTAACTAAAATACTACATTTCAGAACTAATTATTTGTCCTGAATCAGGGGATAGTCGGGATGGTTTCGGGTAGAATAAGCACCCCTTGAAAACTGCATAAATTCTTGAAATTTCAACTGAAATATCATGTAATCCCAAAGCTGAAAAGGAAATGAAGTTATAGGCATGCTATAAGTCAGTGTTCTAAACTCAAACAAAAAGAAAAAATGTTGTTCGAAAAAACTGCTCATATTGCCCCAGATGGCTCTTACAAATTTCATCGTTTTAGAATGATGATGTTTGACGGTTAGAATTTTTTTTAAATTGACTTCCCTGGGCATAGAGTATCATCGTACTTGCCATACGATACACGAATGTGAAAATAACAATTTGGGCCAAGAAAGCTCACAGTTATAACTGTGGAAGTGCTCATTGAACACTAAACTGAGAAGTTGCCTCTGTTACAGTGAAGACGTAATGTCAAGAAAAAGAAGAAGAAAATTATATTTTGTATGAAAAACGTCCAATGCATACTTTACTCTGTCCAGTACTGTATCTCATTTCAAAAGCTCCATATTTCTAAAAATCTTGTTTTTAGTCTATTCTAATTCAAAAAACTATCAATTCCTTAACACGTTAAATTAATGTTTGGCCATACCTAACATGTTTTTAACATCTCATCTCATTTCTCCGATAGGAACGTGCCATGAGGGAACTGTTGCCATTGGGCGCGTCACTGACGCAGCATTTAAACCAGCTCCTGCAGTCGGCGAACCGGAAGTTTGCCACCTGGCAGGAACGGCAGCGCCGTTCGCACAGGTAGCACCACCACTCGCCGGCCTGTCCGTCCCCGGCATCGTCGACGTCGTCGGCTTCCTCATCCCCGGCACACCACCAGTTGTCCTCGTCGTCGTCGTTGTCCAATCACCACCACTACTACAATAGCAATGCCCATCTGTTTCTCTACGGCTCGACAAAGCGCCATCACCACTAGAATTACGGTGTTTCGGAACGCCCATGGCCGAGTTGAGATTCGTGGTTACTGAGCGACCGCCCGCCCGCATTATGTGTCATTATGATTCCAATCGCTGCTGGCTGGAGAAAAGAACGAAACGAAGGTATGATCCTTGATTTTGAACTTGGAATATTTCCAGCTTGTTTAGCGAACGCAACAATTTTCTGTCAAACAGTTTAAACTATGGAAACTATTTGGGGCGATTGAACAGAAAACATTCTTGGGGAAAGATGTACTGAAAGTTAGTGATCAAATCATTACACAAAATTATTGAAGAAAAATGAATGGTTAAGGAGAAGGAAGAAACCGATCTATGTAGAATAGGAGAAGAAAAAAGCATTAACCGGTTAGGAAGTGATATTTCAAAAGATGAGAAAATAATTGCTATAACAAAAAACAAACGTGATCAATTCTTGATGAATTGAACCGTTGGAACTGGTGTTTTGTTTTCCCCTTAATAAATCTCTAGGTTCGTTTTTCAGTTCTCTGTAGATATGCATATTATTTCCTGTTTCTTCCCTCGCTTCAACAATGGGGATGGTATCCGAAGAAGATAAGTTACATTTTATATGCAGGTAAAAGATTCGAATACAATCAAACGACTCTGAGCATGCCTCCTACACTAATTTTCCTCAACTGATACCACTTTCTTTTTTTTAATTAGAATAGCTTATAGAGTGATGAATCGTTTAGAACTTGTGTTAAAGATCACGACCATTAGTTACTGTTTCTTTTATCGTATTGCTTCCGTTTTGCCCTTTGGGAAGATACTTTGTTCTTGATTATTAAGAATACATCGTTTGCTATTTTTTAATATGTTACCTTTTCGTCGTTTCTTTGGAAACCAATAATACCTATTCATAAAAAAAGCTTCAGATTTTGGAAAGAAAGCAACGACGTACTAAAATTGTATTTGAAAAGTCTGAACAAGCAGCAGATGCAAAAATTAATTGAAGATAATAAAGTCAATGATAGGCAAGCAGAATGATTTGCTTAGTTACGGCTACGGGGTGTTACACTTGGAAGAAAAGGGTCCAGCAGCGAGGGTGAAGAAAGATAGGAAGCAAATAATTAAGCAAGGTGAAGAAGAATACCATCAGCTGCAAAAACTAAATGAAAGTAATAAAAGCGAACACTGAAAAAAAACAAAACACTCAGATACGCAAACACATCTTACAAGAAACACACATGTATTCAACAGTATATCGTTTGTACGACAAACCGAACACAGCAGATTGAAGATACAATTGATAGAACACAAAAATATAAAAAATCATGAATAATTAGTCGTGGAAGATTTGTTCTGATTCTACGTGGATATCACAGTCATATTTTTTTCTAAATTTTCAAGTGCAATTCAAAGTGTTGTGTAACTCCCACGGATCTAATGAAGGCAAGGTGAGCTCGCTCCTTTGCATTTTTCTGTTGTTTGCCATCTTTTCTTCAAGATCCAGTAAGCACGATAACTTGGGACAAGTTATAACCATCACAACGAATGAGTTTTCTTGATATAATGTAATGATTCGTAGATATCTTGATGGCTACAGCGTAGCGTCACGACATTGCCGGGCGTACTGTAGAGAGCTCCAGCTCCATTGGTCTTAGGCGATAGTTCTCCAGTTGCCCCGAACGTTTATGGGTACCAGGTTCTCTTCCACTGCGTACAGCCAAGAAGCAGGCTCTGTCCCAGCGAGGACGTTAATGCCAAGAAGAAGAAGATCCTCGTTGTCTCCCTTTTCCGAGGCACAAATGCCTCCTCCAATGACCTGCAATCGATTCAAATAAGGTCGATATTGTCCACAAAGCCAAAGAGTAGATGCGACAATGTGATGATAGTGCCGTTTCTCTGCACGCCTGATCTAACAGCACTCTCGAGTGCAATGTTGAACAGTAAATTCGAAAGTGCGTCTCCTTGCTTCAATCCGTTTAACGTCACAAACGAAGTCTCTGCAATCCGACACTGTCTTAGGTTCCGAACAAACAGCGTTGCATGTATCAGCCTAATTAGTTTCGCCGGAAAACAAGTTATATTCAGTCATGTTCAGACATTATCTGCCACAGCTCATTTCTTTTCAATGAATCGTAATCAAATCATGTTCAACGATCCTAGACTATACCGAAAGCCGAAGCCGAACACCTTCAATATGACTTCTATAAGAACAAGAAAACCTGTGTTTGAAGATCAAACATAAAATCAACTTCAGTGCTGGAGATATCTGACTTGGTGTCCAACCTATTATCCGTAAATATGATTCGTGAGAAGGGTTTTAAGGTGCTGTTCACCCAGGAAGGATGTCAAGTATACTAATGCAAGACGGAGTAATTCCTAAAGAGATTCCTCCAAGAGTTTCTATAAAGATTTCAGCAGTGTTGACATAATGGATTCCTCGAGGAATTTTACCATAAATTTCTCCAATGGTTCCGCCGAGAAGTGGTTCAAGCATTCATCCAGGAATTTCTCTAGGCCCTTTTAAGGAACAATGAAGCAATTATTCGAGAAATGTTTATAGGAATTATTATGAAAATTCGTGCAGGGATTTATTCAACAATCTGAAAAAATCCTCTAACAGTATTTTCACTGTGAATTTCTGCAGAGGTTGTTAAATCCTTGGTTATAACTCTGAATAACTTTATTTTTTTCTAGGTTTTATTGGGAGCTACATTCTCCACTGATTGTCCTAGAAATTGCTTAAGAAAGTTCTAAATTCGTTCTTCCAGTATTTTTCCCAAGAAAATGTTTAAGAATTCATCCTAGGGCTTTTCGTCGAATTCCTTCATTTTTTTTTCATTACTTCAGGTATCTCTCTGAAAACTTATCCAGAAATTTCTCCTAGAATACCGTTAAGTATTCATTCAGGATCTTTTCCATGGAAGTTCCGCAAGGATATTTCTTTTTTACTTATTGGAGTTCTCTAGCGATTTAACTATGAATTCTATAATACATTTTTTTTATATTCCTCAGGGAATTGATTCAGAAATTGGTCCAAGAAATTTTCAAATATTTTTCTAGGTTTGTTTTTTGGTAAAGAAATCCTACATAATTATTTCCAGTTTTGTAGCACCAACTTTTCCAGAAAACATATCAATAAAATTGGTCCAAACTGATCACAGTACACAAGAAATGTTCTTTCTTAAAGATGCATCAGAGAACTCATCTTGGTATTTCGTTTAGAGTTTCTCCATGTATTCCTTCAAGGATTTTTTTCCAGGACTATTTCAATACATTTCTCAAAGTATAACTTCATGGTAGGATTTTTCAAACTTTTTTGTGGTCTAATCCATCAAGCATGCAAAATAGGACTTTCCATTTCAGCTACAATTTGGTTGAAATTGCACGATTTCTCGCATAATTTATGATCTCGCTCTGAAAGCTCTAAATTGTTTGAATGGATTTACACGTTATTTTCCAACGCTATGGTGAAGAAAGGATCATCCTCTATCTGCCCATGGTATTGATTTGGATGCTTATTCATTCATTTGTTCAGAAACAACGAGCTACATACGTGATTACTAATGGCTTTTAGGGCACCATCCTAGATTGAGCAAGATTTATTTTCGATTAAATCGATTTTTTCAACATGCTTGCAGTCTCCATATAAAATTCTTCGTTTCGCCAAATACACAATACTTTTTAAACCATAAAAAAATAACGTTTGAACAACGAATGTTACATGAACTTTGTTGATAAGTATTGTTATACATGACGTTTGCATTCTGTGGCAAATTAATCAAATAAATTGCCATACTTACAAGCGGGCAAACTGCATGCAAATTGGGAGAAAACTTCTGCAAAAATCCCATACAAAATTAACTCAAAACCTTTTTTTTTCTTCTGCAACTTCCTGTATTGAGATTTGAAGGTTGAGTTTTTGCTATGTATTAATATGTCAACATTCATCCATAGTAATTTCCATATAAACTTAAATTGTCTTTGGGCCACATTCAAATCTCCAAAGCTGAAATTTTCACAGAACACTATTTTTATCATTAGGAAGGTAAGGCAGATATGGGAGGAGGGATTATAACACTTTTTTGAATTTTGAACTGCCCTAGTCCTATAATCATGCTTCCAATGATCTTCTTCTTCTTTCTGGCATTACGTCCCCACTGCACAGTGGTTCCATTTGTTCTACGAAGCGGTCATAAATCATTTTACTCAATATCCGGTGGCAAATACCATGAGAAATTGTAAAATTAATTATTTTTGACTGTTTAGACTTTGTCGAGGTTGATGTCGTAGTTCATACCTATCACTTCAAAAATTCTGATTAGGATGCGGAGATCATAATGCGAAGGCTCTGTTATATGAATGATTGTATGTGTATAAAACCGACCTTGCAATTATCTCTCCTTCCGTGTCCAAAATTAACTAAAGTATTTAATATCTTGAACAGGACCATGCAATCTATACATTGAAAGCAATATATCAGGATTATTTTTTTCCAACTTGAAAAGATTCCCAGCTCAGAGTTGCTTCACAGCCTCAAAAGCCTACTTTTTAGTATGTGGATATAAAAACCTATTGAACACCTTTCTGAGTGCCGGAGATGTATATGTCAAATAAATACATGAAATATTTATTAATTGGTAAGGCCAATTTCACATCAAATTTCTACCAAAACCACCGAACATGTAATTAACTTTATGTTTCAAATACTTTCAACTAAGGAATAGTTAATGAATTGTTTGTTAATATATTGTTGCTTCTTAATATGCTTTTTATTCTCAAAATTTTATTGTTTAGCGCTGGATCTATAGATACTGGAATTTCGTTGAAGATCTTGTTTTGATGTATATAATAAATAACATTTTCATTCTTCCCACACTTTGGGAAGTTATGTCATATATATTAGAATGGCTGTTGTACCATTACCTATATATAAGGATTTTATGGTCTCAGCGCCCTCACTATAACTACTCATTGAATCCAAGTACAATGTTGCAAGTGTATTCATAGCGAACTGAAGTATTAGTAGTGAAAATTTTATTATTTTGTGCATTAATTCCAGTTAGCTACAATTATACTGGTATGTAATAAATTCTATGAAGATTTTTTTCAGGACCTTTAATGGTAAAAACTAACAATTTTGAAGGCACGCTGCTTACTTATTTGCAAATATTTGCAGCTAGAACCTTCACAAGTTCATTTTCCTACTCAAACATGATCATGTGATGGCAGAAGTTTGAATAAATGTGATTAAGAACATATTCAAAAACGTATTTCAAAAAAAATGATGTAGTTACCAAGTGAGTATATTTCTATCCTCATTACTCACATCAATACTGACTCTTAGATGTCACATAACACTCTAAAATGTATCGGAAGTGATAGATATACATCTGTACTAAGTTTCTGTAATCTAATCTGAATGAAAAATCAATTGATTTTGGTTTGCGAAGACAATAAACAAAGTGCTGAAATCACTCAATTTTTAACGCATTTTTAACACATGAAAAATACACTCCATCATTCATAGCCCTACTATGTATATTATACAGGAATGCCATTAATGTTTATGTTTTTACAATCTTGAGATCATAATTGAGCCATGAAAAGGTAAAGGAGTGACTTACAAGACAATTTGTTTTTTGATTTATGACCTATGGGCGGTACCACTGTGCACTGGGACAGGGCCTGCTTCTCAGCTTAGTGTGCTTATGAGCACTTCCACAGTTATTAACTGAGAGCTTATTGTGCCTACATGATATGGTTGAAGACTTGCGATCCAACAGTTACAATAACGATCCTCTTTGAAAACTTTTGTAATCACTTCAATTATTGTGTTGAATTTTAAACAGCACATGTGACAGAGCGTATGCGACCGCAGTGAGCCGATTCTATAACATTCCCCAGAAAACCATTCCCCCGAAAACCATTCCCCAGAATTCCGTTCCCCAGAATGAACCATTCCCCAGAAAATCGTTTCCCAGAATGTAACATTCCCCAGAATTCCATTCCCCAGAATGCACCATTCCCCAGAAAGCTATATGAATATCCATTTTTTTTCTTTTTTTAATTATTGCTTTGCGTGAGTCACCTTATGTGGGGGCGCAGATTGCCGTAGCGGTAAACGCGCAGCTATTCAGCAAGACAAAGATGAGGGTCGTGAGTTCGAATCCCACCGGTCGAGCATCTTTTCGGGTTGGAAATTGTCTCGACTTCCCAGGGCATAGAATATCTTCGTACCTGCCACACGATATACGCATGCAAAAATGGTCATTGGCATAGTAAGCTCTCAGTTAATAACTGTGGAAGTGCTCATAAGAACACTAAGCTGAGAAGCAGGCTCTGTCCCAGTAGGGACGTAACGCCAGAAAAGAGGAAGAAGAGTCACTTATGTGACAGGCTAAGGTCTGATATGACAAAACAAATATGTAGGTAGGAGGGTAGGGAACCGGCTGCTTGGTCGTTCATAGAAGTTAATATTCAATGTTATCTTCTTTTCCAAGCAGCCTAGATAGCCGTGTAGTGTCGGTAGTGGTTGTCTCAACTGGCTAAGAATAACACTACGGATTGCCTGATCCTGTAGTAAAAATCTACTAATCAGGTAACCCCAATCCCAAGGTGTGATGCGACCCGTGCTGATGGATGAATGGTTGAGGGGGTTTAAAATATGCTCAATCGCTAACGGAGCCTGGAGAGCACCAGGGCGAACTCTCCAGTATGTAGCTCTTACTGCATTAGGGCGGGGCAATGATGCAGCGGACCGTCTTTCCCCAGCGACTCGTGGGACCAAAAATGAGTGCAAATAAGCAAACCAAAATAAAAGGTGTCGACTGCCTCCCTCAGTTCGAAAAAGGCCTCTCCCAGTCGGACGAAACGGAAACAGAGAATGCTTTTGGTAAGCTTGGACTGACCGAAGATGAGCTTCTCAGTAGTTCGCATGAAAACATGAAAACCGACCTCCCTCTGACACTCCCGAACGACCCAGGACTCCATCCTTCGGTTGAACCAATGGACGACGAAGAGGATGGAATTACAGTCACAATAAACTTGACAGGATCGCAGCCATCAATCACAGGATCGAACGTCACCTCGGGTCCTATTGATGGGAAGACCGATCAACATCCAACAGATGACGCGAACAAACAAAAACCTACTGGCACCAAAAAGATCACTCGGAGCCAAAGGAAGCAGCTAAAAGCACTCCGACAAAGTGGCTTAAGCCGCCCTGAGGCCCTATCCAGAATCACGGAGGGTGAGGCTATGGTGTCAACTCCTTCGAAACGCACTCGGCAGGACCTTGACAAGTCTACAAATGCTGAAGAAGAACATAAGCAGAAACGGATGAAACAACACCTGAATCCGAGAAAGCGCGTTGGGCAACAGGAAACCAACAGCTCAACAGCCTCGACGAACAAACCCCCACCAGAAGATAAAAAACAGACTAGTCTAAGCTACGGTGGAATTACCAGTCGCAGGAGAGTCGGAATAATCCCAAAAGACTTCCCCACGACCCAACTTTCAACGACTCAGCTGGACGTTCTCCAGGAGGCACTGCTGCTTCGGATTGAACAACAACGGAACGCGACAATGAAGCCCAAGTTCTCTAACCTTATCTACAAGTCTGGCCATATGGTTCTTATTTGTAAGGATCAGGAGACTGCGGAATGGGTAAAGGAGATAACACCTGCATTAAATCCCCTGGAAGGCGTTGAGTTGGTTGCAATGGATGAGGATAAGATTCAACGTCCAGAACTGATTCGAGCCTTCTTCCCTCAAAGCGCACAATACACCGATGATCGTATCAAAGCTCTCATCGAGAGTCAGAACGATCTGATTACCAACAACTGGCGTGTCATGCAACGGCTCACTCCTAACAACAAGCATGTGGTGTGGGTCTTTAATGTAGATGGACCGTCCATGGAAAAACTCATTCAATCCAAGTTCATCCTCAACTACCGCTTTGGAGAAATACAGTTGAGGAAAGTAAAGAGCACAACCCCAAACTCCAATGACAATCCAACTGGACAGCCGACCCAAGAGAAATCTGAGGAGGCCTCTAGTAGCATCCCACAACCAACTCCCACCATACAGGCTAGCTTGTCTTCCTCTGATGGAAAAGATGCATGTTTGATCTCACTTCCTGGCCCAAGCGGTGTCACATCAATGGCTCCCAATAAGGGCAGTGGAAATGTCAAAAGTGTAAAATTGACCACAGGGGATAAGCCAGCAGGCCTAGGTAAGGGAAAGGACATAAACCAAAATCTAAGACATCCCCCAAAATCAAAAGTTGATGATCCGCAACATCCAAAGAAGGACGGCAAACGTCCGGAAAATGCGGAATGCCTCAGCAATGATTAAAATCCTCCAAGTGAATCTCCATCATGCTCAGTGCGCAACAGATGTGCTTTGCAGGAGATTCACAAAAGAACACCTTTCCGTGGCACTGATTCAAGAGCCATGGGTCAACAAAACTCGAATACAAGGTATTCAACTAAACTCGTATAGGTTGGTATATGATGACAGCCAGCTCTCTCCCAGAGCAGCTATTCTAATACGCAATGATACTAAATGTTTTCCAATTACAGAATTCATCAAAAGGGACATCGTGGCGGTCAGGATGGAGGTTTCTACTGCTAGGGGCAGTACTGAGATCATTATGGTTTCAGCGTATTTCCCTGGCGACGCAGAAGACATTCCTCCTCCAGAGATGGCTGCTCTTGTCTCTTACAGTCAAAAACACAACATCCCCTTCGTCATCGGTTGTGACGCCAATGCTCATCACCTTGTATGGGGAAGTACAAACTCAAATATCAGAGGTGAGCATCTTTTGCAGTTTCTTTCCTCCAAAAATATTGACATATGCAATGTCGGTGATAAGCCTACATTTGAAAACATTTTACGACAAGAAGTCCTTGATCTGACTTTATGCAGTCAATCCATCTCGGATAAAATAAAAAACTGGCATGTTTCTAATGAAATATCTATGTCAGACCATAAACATATAGTCTTCGAGTGGGAAGGGGGTCTAATGATTCAAAAGTCGTTTAAAGATCCCAAGAAAACTGATTGGGAAACCTACTCAGCTATTCTCCGTTCTGAAGACTATATAATAGAGCCGAATATTCAGACTATTATACAGTTAGAAGCAGCTTCGGATTCTATTAAAAACAAAATTCTAAATGCTTATCAAGAGAGCTGTCCGATCAAAACAGTAAGTTCGAACAGAGATGTTCCATGGTGGAATTTCAACCTTGATAAACTCAGAAAAACTGCTCGGAAGGAATTCAACCGAGCCAAACGCACTTCTGATTGGAGTCTATACCGAAAGGCTCTGACAGAGTATAACAAAGAAATGAGACGAGCAAAACGGAAATCATGGGTTCTCATGTGTGAAAGCATTGAGAAAACTCCCGTAGCTGCTCGACTTCATAAAACTCTTTCGAAGGATCACTCCAATGGTTTGGGAAGTCTTCAAAGGACTGACGGTTCACTCACTGTGGAACCTCGTGAAACACTGAGTGAAATGCTAAGAGTTCACTTTCCTGATTCAATCCCACAAACGAGTCTAAATGCTGAAGGTGCCAGACTTGACGTCTCAGTTCCACACGGGTTCCTATCAGGGGACTCAGGAGCAAAAAGGGACGCAATAAAGGTTGCCAAAGAAGCTTTTACTCGCGATAGGGTTGTTAGGGCAGTGAGATCTTTCGAGCCATTCAAATCTGCTGGCATGGATGGAATCTTCCCAGCGCTTATCCAAAAAGAGGAAGAGACACTGATTCCACACATGGTAGAGATTTTTAAGGCAAGTTTAGTTCTGGGACACATTCCAAATGATTGGCGTCAAGTTCGAGTTGTCTTTATTCCAAAATCAGGAAAAAAGGACAAAACCAACCCTAAAGCATTCCGACCGATAAGCCTATCCTCGGTAATGCTTAAAATCATGGAGAAGGTATTATGCGAGTATATAGATTCTAAATTTATGAAAACTATGCCTCTTTCTAAATCCCAATTTGCTTATCAAAGCGGAAAATCAACGGTCTCAGCACTGCACACGCTAGTGAACAAGATCGAGAAAACCTTTAATGCAAAAGAAATCGCTCTTATAGCATTTCTTGATATTGAGGGCGCGTTCGATAACGCTTCTTATTCGTCTATAGGTTCGGCAATGTTGAGGAGAAACTTCGACCCATGCATTGCAACCTGGGTACATGCTATGCTAGCAAATCGACAGATCTCATCTGAGCTGAGTGATTCGCGCATTACTGTAATGGCTACAAGGGGATGCCCTCAAGGGGGAGTACTCTCTCCCTTATTGTGGTCATTAGTAGTGGACGAACTGCTAGATAGCTTAGAAAGAAGGGGTTTTGAAGTTGTTGGATACGCAGATGACGTAGTCATTATTGTACGAGGCAAATTTGACAGCGTTATTTCATCAAGGATGCAAATTGCTCTCAATCACACACTCTCCTGGTGTCAAAAAGAGAAACTAGGAATAAACCCTTCAAAAACAACAATTGTACCGTTCACAAAAAGACGAAAGGTACAACTCCACCCTCTTTTCTTGAACCAAATACAATTAGTTTACTCAAATGAGGTCAAGTATCTTGGCATCACACTTGACGCAAAACTAAATTGGAACACCCATCTTCAAACAATCACAAATAAAGGTCTCAATTCACTCTGGGTTTGCTCAAAGACCTGTGGTAAAACATGGGGTCTAAAACCCAGTATGATCATGTGGATCTATAAAACAATCGTTCGGCCTAGAATATCCTATGCGTCCCTTGTTTGGTGGCCTAAGACAAAGGAAGCTACGGCTAGAGCTAAGCTGAACAAAATTCAACGTACTGCCTGTATTGCCATAACCGGTGCAGTTCGTAGTACCCCCTCGTTTGCCCTAGATGCTATACTCAATCTGCCCCGGCTGGATCAATTCATAAAGCTGGATGCTGAGAAAAGTGCTCTTCGGCTAAAACGATCAACAGTCTTACTGTCAGGGGACTTAACAGGTCACCTCAGTATATTAAACGAATTTTCGATAAATCCTATTGTTGAAAAATGTAGTGACTGGATGGAAAAAGTGGTAAACTATGACTCGCCATTCACGGTGGTCTTTCCTTCTCGTGAGGAATGGGAAGGAGGTGGACCCACCATTTCACCGGGATCTATTAAATTCTACACAGATGGTTCAAAAATGAATAATTTGACAGGGTCTGGAGTATACGGACCGAAAACCAAAATCTCTGTCTCTCTTGGACAGTGGCCTACAGTATTTCAAGCAGAAGTCTATGCAATCAAGGAATGTGCGCAGCTGTGTCTGAAAAGAAATTACAGACATGCCACCATCTGTATTTTCTCTGATAGTCAAGCAGCGCTTCAATCTTTGAAGGCTTTCACTTGTAACTCAAAACTTGTGTGGGAATGCATTCTTGCACTGAAATCCCTAGCTGAACGCAATCGAGTTAAACTATATTGGATCCCAGGACATACGGGTCTAGAGGGTAACGAAATTGCCGATCAGCTAGCAAGGAATGGATCAACCAATATGTTCATTGGTCCAGAGCCATTCCTTGGCATTTCAAACTCTGCACTAAACACGGAATTGAACAACTGGTTGTTCGGTCAAATTCAATCAAATTGGAATACAGTTTCCAATGCGAATCAGTCCAAAAGGTTCGTAACAATAAACACGACACAAACACAAAAACTTATAGGTCTCAACAAAAGGGATCTCAGAACATACATCGGTCTAATAACTGGTCACTGCCCAAGCAGATACCACTTATACAAGATCGGTGTCGTCCAAAACACAAATTGCCGTTTCTGTGACGAGACGGACGAAACCTCACAACACCTTCTCTGCTCTTGCAGTGCACACATCCATCGTAGGTTCAAAATATTTGGCAAGCACTACTTACAGCCAGCTGATATTTGGAACGCATCCCCCAGGGAGGTGGTTAGCTTTATTAGGCTGATCACGCCAGATTGGGGGAACTACAACACTGCAACCTAGGACTTCTGCCCATCAATGGCAGATGGTTCAAAGTTCAGTCAAATGCGCAAAGTATTCCGGAGGCACATTTGCTACTGGAAAACATTGTGTACATAGAGTAATAGGGTATATCACAATAGTCCTAAAAAATGGACGCAGTGATCCCACACCCGACAGAAGAAGAAGAAGAAAGAAGAGGGTAGGGACATAATGAACACACGGGGCGAAATGGACACCCCCTTACTCTCTGGGAATATGCATATTTCAGCAAAACTTTATGAACTGTACGAAATCTGTATTATATATGAACGTTTTGACGGTATAAAAGTTTACGCTTTGCTTCATTTGTCCTCTGAAATCCTACTATATTTTTTCCTCAGCTTCAAATTAGTTTATAAGCAAAGCAGAGGAAGCGGTGGATTTATTTTAAAGCAAAGAAACATATTTCCATTCTATGTAATATAAGCATTTACCTAATGTGTCCAATATGCCCCTAATCCCCCTATTCATGAGTATTTTGCATATTATTATAATACATCCTTTTTTTAATACATTCCCATAAAATATACAGACTATATGTTTATTTTTGCATATATAGTGATGCACCCTTCTTTCAGTATTATCCCATTAATGATATAGGCAAAATATATCGATGGAGAGCCCATATAGCAAAAGGTCACTTGGCATAAAATAATTTGGTATAAAGCCATTTGCCATCCAGCCATACTTATGCTCCTTCTTTTCAAAAAGGATGTTCTTCATGTCATGCCAAATGGTCATTGGCCAAATGACCATTATACCAAATGGTCCTTGATCATTTAATCAATCATGCCAAATGCCTTCTTGCCATTTGGTATCCTTACGGAAAATTTTGTCTATATCGTCAACAGTATAAGATTGAAAGAAGGGTGTATCACTATTTTGTGCAAAATTAAACAAGTCATTTGTAATTTAGACTTGACTCAAAGAAGGGCGTATCATTTTAATGTGCAGAATAGTAAGTTTTTATTCTGCCGAGTTTACGTAATAATTATATCGGAAACGTATAATATGATACTACGAACGTCTTTATTCTAATCGGTGTAGCCCTAAAAAGTAAGAGATGATGCACCTTCTTAAAACATTGATGAAAAGCTGCATACATCACTACATTTGATAAAAATTGGACATACATGTGAAATTATACATTTGGAATCTACTATATCGAAAGAAGGGTGTAGCTCTATTTTGTGCAGAGTAGTGATGAGTTGTATATTCTTTTAAATAAATATTGGATATTGTGTTTCCCCATAGACTGATCTATCAGTTTTTATAAGTGCCAATAAAAGTGAAACTACTGTGATAGTTCATTTGCAAATGAAATTTGAATCATGCGTAAAGTGTTCATAATTAGCAGCACCAATGCTAATCTTCTCATGTACTTGTAAACAACTTTGTATGGAGTTTAATTTTCAAGTTTTTTAAATAGATTATTTCAAAACTTTAAAGTAGGTATATAATTTTCTGGGGAATGGTCCATTCTGGGGATTGGTTTTCTGGGGAATGGTTCATTCTGGGGAGTGAAATTCTGGGGAATGGTACATTCTGGGGAATGAGATTCTGGGGAATGGAATTCTGGGGAATGGGTTTCGGGGGAATGGTTTTCTGGGGAATGTTATAGAATCCAGTGAGCCACATCTCAAGAAAAATGAGGCGAACCAAAAAAGGTCTCACAATGTACAGTGCGCCTGTGAGCTTGCAAGCAATGAGGCTCCTGCGCCTAGGGCTACAGCACGTAAACAGTAACTCTTAGTTGAAATACAATGTGATGGAAGCGAATAAGCAAAGGTCCAATAAATAAAAAAGCGCCACTAGTATCAAATTCTCAATCATAATAACAGAGTGCCTGCAGTACAAGGGTTAGCTGCTGACTACCAACTTACCGTTACTAACACTATCAAATCTAGTGTGTATAAAGAGCAACATAAATTTGCCTGTGTTGGTTATGCTTCATCCACCCCTCCCACGACTCTGCAGTCCAAAGCAAACAAACCACCCATTCGAGAGAGAGAGAGACGAGAGAAATCGAACACGCTTCAACTTTACTACACAAATCAAGTGAACTCAAATCCATAATTATGGTCGTTGGTCTTGGGAATTTACTGTTGAGTAATAATAATTTTAAGATCTAAGATCTTTTTGCGAAAAGTTTCTTGAAACTTTCATTCTTTGAATAAATCCATCATCCATTGTACAATAATTGCAACTTCTGAATTCTTTCGTCGCGCAACAACAACTCCTTTGTCCGGCAAAATTTCACCGTGTTTTTGTTCCGCTCACTCGATCAGTGTTGCCACATTTTTATCTGTACCGAAGCCTCAGAAATCTTTTTTATCTGTACCAGAGACTAAAAATCTGTACCCAAAATCTGTACCACATCCATCATAAATTGTTGAAAGAACTCATAAAATCACAAAAAACCTGTAAATTTAACATAGTTTTTATTGAAATATTTTCACTAGTAATTTAAATTTTATTCAATTCTTTGGAAATTATACCTTTCAATTATAGTTTTGTGAAAATGAGTTCCAAATTTCACGAATCTTTTGGATTTTGTATCACAAAATTGCCAATTCCAAAAAATCTGTACCAATCTGTACTTTTTCGTGAAAATCTGTAATCTGTACCGTACAGGATCTGTACCAAAAACTATCAAAAAATCTGTACCTTTCCAGATAAATCTGTACTTGTGGCAACACTGCACTCAATGATCACTCGCTGGCAGTGATGCCGCATACACAAGTTTATCTAGAGTAATGTAATTATTACACAATAACGTTTTGTTTTATTCTTGTTTCGCCTACAAAATTCTTTGATCACAGATTTTACATCAACGAGTAAATATTTTTTTTTTCTTTGAGTTTTATAACATGTTCCTTTATGAGTCTTAATTTGAAATGTACAAAACATTATGAATATTAATCATTTTTTTCACTAAATTTGTTAATAAATAAATGATATACAATATTCATAAATTATAATGAATCAAATACCAGTGGATTCTTATAATATTTGCTGGTTTTAAAAACCATGGTCTAAGAAAAATTATGAACAGATATTTTTTTATTAATGTGCTTCGTGCAGCTCTCCAAATCTCTAAGATATTGTGGCATTTAAACAAAAAATATATTGAGTTTTTCAAGTGAATTTCTAATGGGTTGAATCTGTTTTTTTTTTCGGGGCATGCGTGTCGCCTGTAATAAAAATGCTTTGGTGTAAGACTGATGAAGATGTAAGTTTCAGCCAAGGGGCGGGACAGCCTACTGATCTTGAGGTAGATCATGAGTTGCTTTTGAGCAACTCAGAGTAACTCGATTTGCTCAGCTTCATGTGGACATAGCAACAGATAGCAACCATAAGTTTGTTGTTTGTTTCAGAGAGAAAAAAATCATATCGTGTCATAGGTATGCGGAAGGCATTCCTTATCAGAGGTCTAGTTTTGAATTAAAAACTGGAATCAAACACTTTTTTTCAAAGTTTTGCATATTTGTAAGTTTAGCAACATCAAATAGGTACTGGGGCAAAAGTGATGAAGCTTATAATTGCCTATTGAGCTATTTAATTGCATTACATCTTTCTCAACCCGAAACGAACCTCGTGATGTTTATGTTGCAGTGTGGAGCGACTTCGCCAGTCATAAACTGCAAGTACCACCCTTGCACCATCGTGTTAAAGCAAAACTACAGTAAGAAATATATATGCAGATAATTTGTTCTAAAATGGATCAGAAATGCAGCAAAAATTGCCTTCGATTTTTGGGGAGTGCTCAATAAATTATTTGATTTAAAAGAGTATTGCTTCTGTAGTAGTATCACATTGTTTTATTCACTCTTAAAATGTTGTGTAGTGTACATAGTTAGTTATTTTTTACAAAGGCCACGGTTCTCAGGTCTAGTAAGAAGTTAGGGTGAAAAAATTACAGCCACACTCCAAATCTTCCAAAGCACATGGAAAACCAGAAAGGCAGCCCTCTCAAGCAGAAAATTTTATCGATTGATAATCACCAGCAAGTGATCACGATCAAAATTTCTGCTTCAACGGCTATCTGATTCCCTACATTTGTGGTCCTGAAATTTCGAGTTTACTTTGAATAAGGCAAAAATATCTTTAAGCCCTAATATTTTGAATCTCTCGAAATTTTTCACAATTGGTATGATGGCGTTTTCTTCCTAACATTCTGAACTTCTAACAATGCATAAAAAACTGTCCTATCCTACATTTGTTAAACCCGATCACAGGAAGACTGACATCTGACTGAATTTGCTGCTTTCTGAGCAAAAGTGAGTAACTCAAAGAGTTGCTCGATGCGCATAGCCTGCTCAGAGCAAAGCTGTCCTCCCCCTAGGTTTCAGCAACAGCAATTTCAGATGAAAGGTGAATCAGGATGAGGCATCGGTAGTGGTTTTTGCCGTGGGGGATTCTCTGATTTTTATAATCATAACGCAAAGTTTATCCAAAGTACATATCAACATGTTTTTGAAGTGTTGACCCCTCTTCATCATCTCATTTTGCCTTATGAAAGGTGGAACGAATATTGCAATACGAACGCTTTATGTGTCGTTTTAGCATCACTCCACATCAAGGCGTCGATAGGCGCGTGGTGTACGCTCGAGCATATCGACCGCAAGGTCCTTGGTTCGATTCCAGGTTTCCGCGAAAACGTTTTTTGTTTTCAAATTCTGGTTTCATAAGGCAAATTCTCGAAGACTTATTCAAACAGACTCAAGTCAGAAATGTTACCAAACTTACTTTACAATCCTACGTGTTTCGCAGACGAAATTCTACACGTTCCGCTCTAAACCAACTCGATTTTTCACTTTTAGAACGTTTAATTTACGAATTTACAGAACGACGAAAGTAAGATTCTCCACTTTCGCAACCTAACCGCTACTTTCGCCGCTCCGATGTATGGGAGACAAAGTGACTTAACCACGAATCAAAACAAAACACTACTTGAGTCGATGGTACACTGGTACAAAAACGTCGTAAGTAACTGATTGAAACGGCTTATCATTTTGTCATACAATTTTTGTGGGAAATGATTGGAACTATCTAGTGTTTTAACGCAAGCTGATTGCATGCAAAAAATAAGCGATGTACACGTTGAAAAAATGTTAAGAATAGGATTAATTCTGAAACAGATTTAGAAGAAAGGTTGTGATTCTTCTTAATTAACTTTCTCAAAACCGTTTGAAAGTTACTTAGGTCGATTTGAAAAAGTAATCGAGAATTCATGAATTTGAATCCGATTTCTTGTGGCGAATTTTCATAAGGGGTTCCTATGTTTATCGATAGTCCATTTGCCAGAGTGTAAGTAGGTACCTGAATTGCCTGTGCATCTCATTCTCCTACCTACACACATTTTACGTAATCTTAAATTGCAAAGTTAAATACTCTGAGTAAAAGATCGTAAACAATTAATCAACACAGTTTTATCAAGATATCGCAAGGTTTACTAAACACGCACAAGTTTTTTTTGGACCGATGAGAGTCGAAAAAATATGTGGCAACACTGCTCGCTGGGTGCGGGTTCGCGATCTCCGCCGCTCGGTTTGCTTGAGTTCAGTTTCAGTCAGTCTCCCGTTGGAACCAGCAAGAGCTGGATGTTCCCGCAGTGCGCTCTTTCTAGTGTGTAGTTTATCGGATTTTGTTCGGTCCCGCGGTGTGTGGGTTATTGGATTTTTACATTGAATCAATGGTGTGGAAAGCAGCTGGAAGAAGATTGTTTTGCTAGACTGAAGTCTCTAGGGAAAAGGTTAGGATAAGCATTTTTGTGGGGTGCAGTATTGTTTACGTGAATATGCTAACGGTTCCCGGTGGGGGAGGGACGGTAGTGGCACACAATCCTGGAGCGGAAGTCGATTCCCTGTGATTTTGGTTTCGGACAGTGGAGAACAACGGACAGTGAACGAAAAGTGTCACAGGAAATTTTTCGTCAGTCTAGTTGGCGTGTGAAATTCTCTTCTGTGAAGTTTGATTAGTGCCTCTCGCTGGGTGAAGAAGGGCTTCCAACGGGTGGTGGTCCATCCAGATTTTCCTCGCACTCTTCGATCACCCTCGATGTGTGTGTGTGTGCGTTTTGTGTGAATGTGATTGATGATGATGACGATGATGATCGCAAGGAAAAGGGGCAGATTCGTTGCGTTTTGATTCGGGAGCAATATTCTCTCGGAGTGACAGTGTATTGGTGCGTAGGGTTACCAGACGAATTGCGCGCGGGTTGCAGTTACGAGCATCGAGCATAGGAACGAACGACAACAACAAAAACATTGCGGTTCTTAGTGCTTGCGTGTGATGAACAACATTGAAACTGGATATGATTCGGTATTGGACATTCAACTCGTCCAAAAGTGCTGTCGCATAGTCAGCATTATGTTACGTAGCGATCGGGAAGAGTGAATGAAAAGTGGTCATTTCCAATCACAGGCTGTGTTTTTGTTGTGAACCGGAAGTGCTGTTGATCTTGGTATTTTCTATGGTTCTTTGGAATACCGGTTTTTATATTGTACTCGTAATACAGGATTTACTGGATTCTATTTTTTTCATCATTCATTTCATTCCGTTTGCATGGGGTTCTTACTGATTTTATCTCAGTTCAACTCTCGCGTAACAATTCAAAAGGGCCAATCCTCAGATCGTTGACTCTGAGAAAATTCGATTTGAATATTATTCACCACATTTTCAATTCCTATTTTTTAGTATTCAATTCAATCAATGTGATTTCTTGCTAGTTGAGTGACGATTTACTATTACTACACGCTAATAATTGATTTTATTCTGAAAACTGACAAAAATGTGGAAAAAATGATAAGTTTAAATGCTTGGCCCATTTTCGATTTTCATCTAGGCATGGGCCTTTTTTATTGGCCAAAATAGAATTTTATTAGCGTGCTTGGCCCAAGGCTAGGCCTTTTCGGTTTTCAATGAATAAGCAAGAGAGAGTCATTGGCCTCTCACCATGCTAAGGCCAATGACAGTTTGCGAAATTTTCCGATTGTAGGCCCTCTTGATGGAGCGAGAACTAATCATTGGCCTTTTCGAGTGGGGGCCAATGAATGATTTGGAAATAAGCGGTTATTGGCCGTTTTGGAAACCGAGTTTATAACGGTAAGTTTTATGATTATGTTGACAATGTTAGCATAGTTTGTGGGTGTTGGGAGATGCTATCGAATGGTATCAAAACCCGATTTGTTTACAATTTGATCATTGGCCCTTTAGAACTGTTACGCGAGAACTGATTGAGCATTATCGACACAAACTGCAGAAAAAAACCTTCAAGTTCAAACTGATTAAGGATTAACAGATATAGAATCGTAAGTATACATTACATGAATTATTCTTTCAAAGTTGTAGGGCTAGACTTCTTTCTTGCTTTAAGTTTCCTGACCATTTAAAAAGGTTATTTTTTGTGAAAGACAAACATATACTTCTAGAATTTCTCTAGAAAATTATTATCAAAAGTCCTTCAAGAGATTCCTCCAGAGGAACCAACTTAATTTTCTCTAGAGATTAAGAATTTTTGGTGGAATTCTTAAGAAATTCCTATATAATTTCCTCTTATTATTCCTCTAAAATTTTCTCAAGGTGTACGGGCAGCTATTCTTTAAAGAATCTAGTTCTTTTATAAAAAACTAATCCTGCTGAAAAATCTCTGGAATTAAATTAGGGCTTTTATTTTCAGAGTTTCCTCCATAGATTGATATACAGATTCAGAAGTTTGTCTCTAGATCCCTCAACAGATTCCTCAAGGAATAACATAAGAAGTTTCCGAGCAGGTAGCAATTGAGTGTATTGAAAATACGAACTTTAGGGACCACTTGCCTGAAAAAAAAACAAAGATGAACTAAAAAAAAACAGGATCCAAGACAACAAAAATAGGAGTTTGATTCTTGAATTTGACCAGACATGTTTGTAAGAGTATTTCTGAAACTTTTGTTCGGGAATTCCTCGTGACATAGATTTCCTCAGGAGTTTATTTAGTAATTTTGGTTACGAACTTCCTAAGAAATGCTTCCAATGGACCAATGCACGAGTTCACTATTTGACGTTTGAGCGGTGCAGTGTTATTTAAGTGGCCATGGTAACTAGTGAATTTGGCACCGCTCAAACTTTAAATTAGTGAACTCGTGCATCGGTCCATAGCTTTGTTTTAGATATCTTCATTGTTTCAGCCTGGAGTAAACACAGAAATTACCTCACAGATGCAATCGGGAGCTTCTCCAATGATTCTTTCATTAATTTTATTAAAAAATCAAGAGATTGAGAAATTTAATTATTTTAATTTAATAATAGTCCTGAGTCCGATAGAAGTTTATAATTTTTCCACCGATGTTTCGTGGACTTTCTTCAACGTTCCCGTTCAGAAAATCTTTAGGAATTCAAACAGTGACTATTCTGGGCAGCATTAATCCCATTACTGTGCCAAGTTTATGCCAAATTCTGATGGTGTACAAGTGGTCCGCAATGACCACAGCGGCCATCATTCCTCCCTGACTATCGGCTTTTGACGGACTTGCGCTTTTATTGCCCCACCAAAAGTTGCAAAATGAAAATGAAATACAGGATTGAACGGTTTATTTTTAAATCATGCTATTCTTTCGTTTGCATGGAGTTATTCACTCAGCGTTGCGGGTCTAACTAATTAACTAAGGATAGACTGAGTTTGAATCGTAAAGATTACATAACAATACTTCCAAAGTTGTATGTTAAAGTACTATTATATACAGGCTTTACTTTCCATCTTTATTAAAAACTGCAATTTTTGTGCTAATGGGCAAACTGTTTCTCCAAGAATTTCTACGGCAATCTTTCTATGGATTCCATCAAGAATCTATCGAAAGTTTCTTCCGAGAATACCTTTTGGAATGCCCCAGGGATCCCTCCAATAATTTCTCCTGGGATTCATTCTGGAAAACATACCATACCATACAAACCATACCAATTGAGAGATTACTTTCGCTCTTTATGAGCTGCTCCTGAAATTGTCTTTGATAAATTCGATCCAGAAATTTCTCTTACTCCTTCAGAAATAATTTCCGGTATTTCACAAGGTATTTTCCAAAGAATTCACTTTCAATTCTTGCATTTTTTATCCACAGACTCCTTCAAGAGTTTCTACAGAGAATTAGCCATTCCTTAACGGTTCTCCAAAGGATTCCTTGAAAAATATTTTTAGGGAATTTTCCCGAGGTTCCACCATTAAATTCTTTAAGCAATTGCTTTTAGGAATATCTACAGGGATTTACCCAAGTGTATACCAAGCAACTTGTTTCAATGAATTCACTTAAAGGATTTTTTTAGGATATCCTTAAATGATTTCTTTATAAATTACTTTAGAGTTAAAAACATCCTATGAGAATTATCCCAAAAGTTATAGAGCTCTAGGATTCTTACAACATTTTCTTCAGAAGCTGACCAGGAGATTCATCCAGAATTTACTCTGTTTAAAGAGTTCATCTCTTTATAATCGCTTAGTATTTACTAACATTCTTTTAGAAATTCGTACAGGATTCTATATAAGAAGTTATTTATAGATTATTTATTGTTTTTTTAAAAATATCTAGATATCCAATAAGGTTATAATTTTGCCAGAATTTCGGCTAAAACAGGGTGTCTTCTACCTGAAAAACCTGGAATTATCAGGCAATTTAATTGGACCTAGAAAAAAACAAGAATACTCAGGTAATTTCCACAGGCCACAAGGAGGGAAATTATTTTGAATCGCTAATCCATGATCAAATTTGTCCATTCTGCACAAAACTTAGACATATAAAAGAAACGGCTGCGCCGCAATTAAAACACTACCGTAAGGACGCCATTCACCGCTCATTTAACAGCATTTCAACATGTTAAATTCTGTCAAAAATCAATCGTTTGATATTGTTCATAACTTTTTGCGCTAGACGCAAGATAAAACATTTGTTTTTGTAGGAAAAAAGTTGAAATGTGAAAAATGTAAAATGGTACCGAATAACATGTATGCCAATGATACAGGTTTAGAGCGCCATTCACCGCTTATCCTAAGTATGAGGCCCTATACACAGCACTAGTTGAAATCAATTTACTTTCATTAGCTGGTTGTTATCTTTGTACTGTAGTACGACAACATATTTAACATCAGCAGCTGAGAAGCATTTTTTGATCTTCCATAGTAAATCATTGTTGAACTCATATTTATTGCCTTAAACAGCCTAAAATTATTTTTTTAGAAAAAATGTATAAGATAAAATCATATAAATATCATACTGATACAAACCTTCTTGGTATAACAATACATGCTAATAACTTTTATAGCGAAAATTTGTTCAGATTTTTCAAAATAACTCAATGAGCGGTGAATGGAGCATGAGCGGTGAATGGCGTCCTTACGGTACTTGGGTTGTTCAGTTTTGGTTTTTAATTGTTTAGTGACTCTTGTTTTTTGGATTCCTATTGTTTCAAAATACCTAGAATACCGAGCTGGTAAAGACAAGTTCAGTTTCAAGTTCTATTGTCTGTCGTCCATAAGCATATGATACACAGTTGAAAACACTTAAAATGCTTTTATCACCCGAATAAAATAATAAAATTTGTAGGTAAAGGGAAAAGTTAGAACAGGTTCGAAGAATAGTTCAGATATTCCCATAGATATCATTTGGTGAGAAATACAAAACGCCCTCCAGCGAAACCTTCAGGGCAAGGCACCAAGATCCATAAATCTCATTCCGATTTTAGGAAAAATGTATTTTTTTTTTATTTTTAACTCATTTTTATAATAAAAGGTACATTTGATAAAATTTACAGCGAATTCTGAAAAACTTTAAGCATTATGCATCAATTTAAAAACAAACAGTTATGTGCAGAAATACTGAAAATCTTGTAGATGCGGGAAAATGATTATGATAAATTAATGTGTCCAGGGCTGGTATCGACAAAGTGTCTCAAAAGTAGGAATTTTAGAGCCCTTTTGCTTGAAACAAACAAACCAAAAAGTCCAAATAGTGATCTTACAAGAATTGGATTTTTTTCAGAAAATATGAACTGACATTTCTCTATGGAATTGCGTCATTGCGGTAAATATTACTGTACGCATTTTTGTTCAAGATTTTTTTCCAGGAATTTTATTTCTTCAAAAAATTTATTTATTGATTGTTTAACGGCCTTCTTATAGAAAATTGGCATAGATTTCATTCAAGATACCTTTAAAAATTCAACGGGAAGTTTATGTCATGTAGGATTTTCTAAATAGATTGCAAATATGTTCAGTGATATAATTGTCAATCGAATCCGGATAATATTTTGCAGGACTTTCTGAAACAACATTTTAGAAAAACAGCTAACGCAATCCCGCAGGAAATTTCTGTATGGATGAATAGACTAATCTTCCGATCTGAAACCTTAAATAAAATTTGGAAAAATTGTACATTTGCAAAATTGCTCGAGCAATTTTTGGAAGAACTGCAAGAGTGATTCGTAGACGCAAGGTTATAGAAATTCGTAGAATATTCTTAAGGAATTCCTGGCAGAGGTCTTAATAGAGTTCCTGGAAAAACTAAAGTAGGATTTTAAACTGTTCCTGAAATAAACTGTTGATGAGTTCGTGAAGTAATCCGTATAAAAATGACTGGAAGAAAAACTGAAAAAAAATTAGCGTAGAAACTTCTAGAGGAATTTTTGTAGGGTTCCTAGAAAAAATCCCTTAGCAAAGTCCTCAAAAACACTTAAAATTGGACTCGGAACGAATTGGGTAATACTAGTTTAGAGTGTTATGTTTATGTTTGCAAAATTTTATCGCGATCTGTCAAGTTGTTTTCAAGATGCATTCGAAACAAGAATAACCTGAACCTTTTGACCCTAAAACGTGGCCAAAAAGGTCAATTCGTCGAAGTGGTTCGTCCAGCAGACCATGAAGCAGGCTGGGCTACATGCTTTTAAGGTCAGGAAGGCACCAAACCGGACTGACAAGCAAAGCACGGTGGCCAAATTGTGTTCGCGGAAGCTGTACCGTGAGTAGCTGGTCAAGCCAGGCTGTCTGGTCATGGACGACGAGACATACATCTAGGCGGACTTCAAACAAATCCCTCGAGCTTTTTGTCGGTACATCCCGCATGGAGGTGCCGGAAAACTTCCGGAAGAGAAAGATGTACAAATTCGCTAAAAAGTACCTGTTTAGGCAGGCAATCTGCGAGTGAGGACGGTACAGCAAGCCGTTCGTTACAACCGGCCCCATAAACAGGCAGATTTATCGAAAGGAATGCTTGCTCTTTCTCCGCTCTCACCGTGGTCCCACGCTGTTCTGGCCGGATCTTGATTCGTGCCATTACGCCAAATACACCAGAACTTCGTCCGATCGGAAAGTTTTGGGCGATAATGAAGAATAAGTTGAAGAAAAGAGGAAAAACATTCAAAGCCAATGAAGCTTTGAAGAAAAACTGGGAGAAATTGTATAAGAAAAATGGGTAAAGTCTCGCCCAAAATCTCATGAGCAGTCTCTTAACACTGCTCATGAGATTTTGGGCGAGACTTTACCCATTTTACATGTACGAGTATTCAGCTTGGGGGAGGAAATTCAATAAATAAATTATGTCAAAACATAGGTAGTTATTTAATCCCTGAAATTTTATGTCAGAAGTATCTGATATAAAATGAATGTTTGGCGATCAGTTTTTTTGACTCCAGTCTTCAGTATGAACCTTTGAGTATTTTCATGTACTAATTATAGAAACTTCGGAAGATCTGTTAGAGTAACTACTGGAGAAATCCGTGGAGGATTTAGTGGAAAAATCTCCGAAGGAAGCCTTGGAATAGCATCTGGGTGAATTTTCTGAGGAATTCCTGTGGAAATTGCTGGCGTTTAATTTCTTGAAAAATGTTCTGATCGAGTTCCTAACAAAAAATTGTAGGCAATCTCTAGCGGAATTACTGGAGAGATGGCTGGATGAGCTTCAGAAAGAATTCCAGAAGAAATGTCTGGAGAATTCATTAGAAAAGTTCCTGAAGATTCTCCTCCAAGAACCTGAAATAAAAAAGGTGGAGAATAAACGCGTAAGAGTCTTTGAGAATTTCTCTGCAGCATCCAGAATTATGCCCCAGGATTCACTACTAGGAGAAAGAGGAAAATAGTAACTTTAGAGACCATTATGGTCCAAAATGAGACTTTAAAAACCTTGCATTCAAATTAGACTTCTTAGATTAATTATTTCTAATGTCTACTACGTTTGCTGGCATGAAATTTCACTTAAACGGCTATTTATGATTCGATGTGATGCAATCTCAATCATTTTCTTCTGAGAGGTACATGTGAGGGTTTGAACGGCTTGCGCATAATTGGTATAAACACAAAGGGGAATAAGAAAAAAACTCAGCAATCACAGAAAAAGAAGACCGTCTTCGCGAGTCTCGTCTCAGGTTCACACCAGTGGTTTTCAATCGATGATGAATTCATGCTTAAGAGAAATTTAGGCGTGATTACCATTAAATTTGAAATTGAAATTTAGGTACAATGCTGGAAATTGTTTGGTATTATTCTTCAAAAAAAATATTAATTTTAAAGGGATTAGTTCCAAAACCAAATCCAAAAATTTAATAGAATTCCTGATTAGATCATCTACTTCGGGTTAGACTTTAATAATTATTGGCGCTTTCAGATCATTTGATAAGTGTTCCTAAGTTTTTTTTTGTATTTTAAGTAACAAAAATCAATAACTGTGATGTTTATGATAAATAAATGAAAACGCTTTGAAGTTCAACATAAGTTATGTTTGTATATGTGTGGCATCCAAACCTTTTAATTGTTTTTTTTTTTGTAATTTTAAATGAAGTATTCGTTAACTATTCATGTATTTTAGAGTATTTCTTGAACCTGGAATTGTTAGGTAAAACCTAAAAATATCAGGGAATTTCATTTCTGGAAACGTCTACTCGTCTAAACGTCTGTAAAAATTTAACTAGTCTGTTGCTTTTGAGGACCAGCAATTTATTTATTAAAATGAACCATTCAATCATAATTCTACGGATTCTACCAGGTTTTATTTTCGTAACCGTTTATGGTTAAACTGAAAGCTATCGCAATTGCCAAATTACTGATTTTGACAAAGCATTACTGAATTCCTGCGATCATAGTTTGAAATCCACGCTGATGACTGTTGACATGTCTCTCATTAGAGACTTGGTCACTATTTTAACACAAATATCTTCAATGCTGCTATTTTTATTGGAAAATCTGTGAAGTCTAGTTCCTATATAAAGTTTTAGAGAGATGCTAAGAGAATTTCTAAAGTAAACCCAGCAGATATTAGAACATGAATCAACATCTGTACGATTTTATTTGCGAAATTCATTAACAAATTCTAAAAAACTGCATTTTTTTTTATCACTAACGGAAATCCACGATAGAGTACTGGAAAATTAATAATTACACTTTAACAGAAATTTATCAAGAATGATTTGAAGAAATAGACTTAAGAAATTCTTCTAATATCATCGCAAAAACTCCTTTCGTAAATTCTGATATCCGAAATAAAAACCCTTCGGTAGTTTTTTGAAAATTTTCTCAAAATATCATAAGAGAAACTGCTGCGTAGAATCTAAGGAAAGTTTAAAAATAATTCAATCTCAACTTATCTATAAATCGCCCGAATTGACAAGCCGGTACTTTTGCGGGAGCTAGTAGAATAATGCTTGCAAAGAACCCTGATGTAAATTCTAGAGCTTCCAGATTCTTCAGAAATTTCATAACATGTTACTCGAGGAACCGCTTCATAAATTCTGCTAGTGATTTATCCAGAAATTTCTTCCAGGAATACATTCAGAGACACCTCCCACTAAAATGTAACGGGTTTTCCCATCGATTTTCTCCATTCAAACTTCAAACTCTTAGGCTAAGATGGATTTCGTTTGAGCTTTTACTGTAGCTTCTGTCCGTCTAAATCAACAACTTTGGGAGGTGTAAGTTAAGCTATTTATATAGCTGTGCTGTTACTTCAATAGGGCCTAACTGACATGAGTGATTTCTCTTCATCGATCCTCTCTTTAGCTAATAACTTCGCTAAATTGGATAAATCTGTAATATTTCTTGTTAATGAAGTAAGATATAGTGATTCTTCATCCTACAGCACAAAAATATATTACGAAAAGGGAACTACTTTTCTGCAATAACGCAAAGAGAGCAAAGATAAAGAGAAATCGATGAATGCAGATAGGCCCTTTTGTAAAAACAACAGATATTTCATGTTTTTCCATATAACAATGAAGTACCTCCGTACCTCAATCCACAAATAAATTCCCGTCTAAAATATTCATGTAATTTTGAACGAAAATTTATGAGGAAACCAGAGGGAAGTCAGTTGAAGATACAGTGGATGAATCCTAGAGGAATCTCTGTAGTTGTTTCTGGAGACATTATTGCAGAAATTACTGTTGGAAATCTTAAAAATTAAGCCCTGAAAGAAAAGTTTAAGAATTCATTGGTGACTTCCTTGAGAAATTTATCCAAGAATACCTTGCGAAACACCTAACGGAATCCAAAGAGGAACATATGATGGCGTAATACCGAAAGGTATCCTCAAGGGTACTGGATTCTCAAGGAAATTGTAATCAAAATCTATGAAAAAACCTGGAAAAATTAAAACATTGGGAGGTTCACAGGATAATTTTTTGAAATTACATTTGGAGTAATACCTTAAGAGAAACATGGAAATATTTCAATTATTTTTTGGTAATATCACTAGAAAAAAACCGCGAACAAGTGTAAGTGATGATACAGATACTTACCTAATGTTATGTCACTAGTAATCTCCGAAGAACTTCTTAGAAGTGCCTGCTCGGATTCTCTATCTTTTTTTTTAAACAATTTTGGAGTATTTCTTATTTATGTTCCTTCTTTTTGGTCCCTTTTTTCATGGACGGACGAGGTTTCTGAAGCTCCTATCTATCAGACAAATAGAGTGTAGAGCTATTTGGGCACTTTCATGTTTCACTTTGGCGTGCGGGGTTTTTCTCGACCGAATTGTTTAAAACTTTGCAATAACAAGCACTTCAATACGACGCATATTGTGACCGAATATGAGCTCAGTATCTTTCAAAAAACCACACTGCCGAAGTGAATCATATGTCAAGAATAGGATCCGGCTCCTAGTAGCTATCAGTCTTTATCTATAGGATGCTCTAGATTTGGTACTGCTCTTCTCATAGCTTCGGTAAAGTATCTCAATTCTTGAATTCTCGACAATGTGTTCACCTGACGTCGGCAACAAAATTCAAGTTAATTTTCCGTGCCAACATTGTTCACAACTGACCGATTTTGGTCCCGATTCACTCACCGCCTCAGTCTTTCCCCATCATCCGCAATTACGTTCGCCACTAAAATCGAGTCAAATGGGATAAATAATAATGCTCCCGCGAGGCCCAAGATCGCCATAGTCATCATCACCATCATCGTCACTCGAATCACATTTTTTTCTACTCAGTTATAAATCGAGTTGATTACCCATCATAGTCGAAGTGTGAGCGCGCAAGTGAGATATGGTAGTGATGCTAAACAGAGAGAAAATTGTATGTTCAGTGAGAGCGTACCAAATTCTGCCGATGAAAGATTGAACCCTCCCTGCCTGCCCAAGCACATACAAAAGTTGGAAGGGTTGTTGTTGTAGTTGTTGGAAATCGCTCAGTAAAACGCTTCGTACCCAAATTACACTCGTTATTATGGTTTATAATTTCCATACCACACTATCAGCTTCACCGGGTTAGTTAGTCAGAGAAAGAGAGCAGCTATGATGACGAGAAGTTGGAAATAGTTGGTACATTCTAAATTAGGCAGAATGTATGGGAAATTTTTGAAATTTTCGGTGTGGTTCCGAGAGTAGAGCGGATGGTTTATGGGTCGTATGTGTGCCTATGATGTTAGACTGATTCAGATTCTGGAATGTTTGATTGAGCATACGACATAGAATTTACTGAAGAAACAAAAAAAATATTAAAGCTAGCACCAGAAATCAATTTAGGGAGTCTGCTGAGGAAACTTTTTTTTCTAGGAATTCGCGTCACACATATACGTAGGCCAATGTCAAAAATGCGATCAAGCACTCTACCGAAACTTTTTGCCAGCATTTCCTTCAGATGTTTAAGAATGTTTTGTCAGAAAATTTTGTCCAAATATCTACACAGATTTCGCTCCAGAAATGCTCAAACAATACTATTAAATCCTTCGAAAATTGAAAAAAAAAATCAAAAGTATCTTATGAAATTTTAGCTTAGCTTATCTCAGTTTAGACTGACTACACATATAAATGGTAGCTATTGATTGACTAAGTAAGTGAAGATGCACAAATAATCAACTAGAAGTTCGGCTGGGATTGGCCATTATCTTCTTCAGTGTGCATAATTCAGTGCCTCTATTTAGGCCGAAACAAATTTGAAATTTTACTTTTGTCCCCCCCCCCCTTCAAAATTTTCAAAAAGTCGGAAGGGGAAAATAAATAAAATGTCTTATTTTCAGTGTAGATTTTCATTATTCTTCGTGTTTTTTTTAGCTAGCTTTGTAATTCGTCTTTATTGTATTATATGAGATAACAGGAGTTATTCGATTACAAGTCCTCAATATATTTGTTTCACTGTAACGGTGTGGCCTATGACTTACATGAATTCTTCTTCTTCTTGGCATTACGTCCCCACTGGTAATGCCTGCTTTACAGCTTAGTGTCCTTATGAACACTTTCACAGTTATTAACTGAGAGCTTTCTTTGCCAAAGTTGCCATTTTCGCATTCGTATAACATGTGGCAGGTACGATGACACTTAATGCCCAGGGAAGTCAAGGAAATTTCCATTACGAAAAGGCCCTGGACCGACCGGGAATGTTACATTAGGACTGTTCAAAATTTTGAAAAGTTCAAAAATTCAATCTCCCATATCTTTCTTACAATCCTTAGAGTTAGGTGAAATTTTCAGTTTTCTAGGTGGTGATTTGAAGGTGTCCCAATGTTGGTTTATATGGAAATAACTATGGAGAAATGTTGAAAAATGTTCCAAGCACGTTAGTACTGGAATGGAAGTACAAATTTATCATCCCATAGTAAAAACTCATTCTTCAAACCATAATGAAGAAGTTTGCTGAAGAGAGCAATTTAATCCGACCGATAGGAGAAAAGATATCCATGAGTTTGTTAGCTATTATTTAGCTTCACAGCCCTGCAAACATCTACAAAAACCCCAAAGATAATTTGCTCAAAACGGATTTTTTCTTCAGCAACGTCCTTCATTAAGACTTGAAGAATAAGTTTTCCCTATGGGATGATATGTTTGTACTTACAGTACTAAAGGCCTGTCCCAATTTTAATGCCAGGCGCTTAAGTTTAGGCCAAAACCACATATTTACTCAATTTTTTAATGTATTTCTTTTGTTTAAGTCCAAAAAACATTTTATTAGATTTTGTCACACTCCTTGGATTAAACTCAAATTTTGGGTGTATTTTGCTTTCCGTGTCCCTTCCGAAATGTCAGATAGGAACAACCCCAGTGTTAAAACTAAAAGCCTGTGGTGTTTTTGTCGATTAAGCTAACGTCAAACATGATCAAAAGTGTCAAAGTTCATTTATGGACCCAATTTTTAAATTAAAGTTTAAATATGATATAGCAGTTATTCGAGCGGGAAAAATTGCTAAAATAGTTGCAGTAACATGCTCTTTCGTGTTATTAAATAAAAACAAGATTTCATTAAACATTTTAGGACCCAATTGAAACATTTTTCAGAATTCCTGCATATTAATTTTCATATAAACCAATGGTGAAGATTATAAGGAAGATATAAGAGATTGGATTTTCGAACATTTTTAAAATTTGAATCGCCCTAATGTTACATACATGTTGGACCGAATTGATACAATCTAAATATGATTTCAAGCTGCATATAAGTGCAACATATTCGCAGTCTTCTTGAAATTGTTAATAGCTACAGTACAATTTGAAAGCCGTTTTATGAAAAATGTTATGCGATCGATGTTACGAACAATGATTTTTTTTTATAGGCACTTCGTGCTCGTGGCCACTACTGTGCCGGACTCAGTTGATCTGTCGCTTCTTTATCGATACAGATCTATTTTTAACTTATCTATATTTACATCTAGTTTCACTCTCTCCTACTCTTTTTACTCTAACACCGAGCAGGTAGGAGAGAGCTCTGCTATTAGTGAGGCTAGCTGCCTGCGAAGAGGGTCAGTTTGTCTCAGTCACCATCTGATACTGACGGAGGATGGATGTGCTCCCTAAAGCACGGTCCTCCGTGAGGCGTCTTCTGGTGGCTGGACGGGTTTTTTGTGGAGGGGCTGGGAATCGAACCCATGACCTTCCGCTTATGAAGCGAAAGCGTAACCTCAAGGCTACAGACCCCCCTTAACAATAAAAAAATGTCGTGTTTATTATTCAAACATTTTGATTTGACGGATATATGTGGCAAAAGATGGTTCTTCACCATATGAGAATAAAAAATGATGAATTTCCCTGAATTTCCATTTTATTATTTTTTGTCCCCCCCCCTCGACACATTTTGATGGAAGGTGACAAAAGAAGATTTTAACATTTGTTCCGGCCTTATATAGAGTCAATAACGGCGCCGGCCTTCGTTAGCCGTGTGGTTAGAGTCCACGGCTACAAAGCAAAGCCATACAGAAAGTGTCTGGGTTCGATTCCCGGTCGGTCCAGGATCTTTTCGTAATGGAAATTTTCTTGACTTCCCTGGGCATAGAGTATAATCGTACCTGCCACACGATATACCAATGCAAAAATGGCAACTTTGACAAAGAAAAGCTCTCAGTTAATAACTGTGGAAGTGCTCATAAGAACAGTAAGCTGAGAAGCAGGCTCTGTCCCAGTGAGGACGTTAATGTCAAGAAGAAGAAGAACGGCGCCGACCACGTTCTGCAGTCAGGTGGGATTGGGGAAGGAATAAGAGTGTTAGTGTGTAACCTTTGCTATTATAAGACCTGTATCTCCACAAAGGTTATTGGGATGGATGTTTGATAATGGGGAGGATCGTTGGGTCACAGGATTCACTTTGATAAGCGATTAGACCTTGATAAACAATTATTTGTGAGATATAAACATGCTTATAAATATAATATTTTCAAATTTCAAACGCAACATTCCTACAGCTGTCAGGACGAATGCATGTGTTATCATATTATATCCATATGAAATAAAAAAAAAACTCGCTTTATCGACGCACTTCCCTCTTACAGTGCAATGTTGAATTTGCAAGAAAGTCGCTTTATCGTAGACCTATGGATGTAAATTCACTGAAATGTACTCGAGAGTGACATCCAGGATTAAATTTTTGTTTCAGTTGCACAAAAAACGTGTCTTGTTTCTGGTATGGTCCAAGGTTTTTTTTTTTGCTATGGGCTCCTTGACTTCCACAACGCTGGAGAAGAATAATGTTTCACAAAGAGAATGTTATACCCACAAGAAAAACTTTCTGGCCGACTACCTATCGTCTTCGACGAAACCAGCTTAACAATTTTCAACAATCTTGTTTGGTGCATGTGATCAATGATTCTGGAATTTTATTTTGTTTGCAGCTTTCACTATACTATAAATCAGAAATTCTCATATTCCCGCACTCTTTTCAAGGATGCACATCAAAAAAGGTAAGAATGATGTGGAACAAAACACGTGTTTTAATATATTTCACAACTTTGCAGAAGACATAAAACTGGTTAAACAACTTAGTAAAAAGTTATGAACAGAATAAGTTTTAAACGAGTTTTTGCCATGCAATTCTAAGCACATTGAAATAATAACTTTTCTCCATTCGACATGAATGAAATCAACAACATAAGTCACTCTGCATCTCAATTAAAACTTTAATAATTTCCAATATCAGGAAACATTTACATAGTTTGACTTTGAGTCATGCTCACAAATCAACTTACTTCTAACTTACGAGGAATTGTGTAGGTGTTAAGAAAACAGGTAGTCATGCAGAAGACCACATACCAAATATAAGTTTGCCGACACGCACTTGGTTATGATTTCGCTTAATAGGGCAGGATCCGTCATTGATTTCGGAATTTTCAAAGCAGTTTTTTCTTTCAAAATCAAGACAATTTACAGGAAAATACGTTCACTGCATTCTATACTCCAACCGAAACACAGTAAACACATATTCATCGAATAAATTTCAGTTTTGAACAGAAAAAAAAGTTTCGATGATGACGATGAATACGATGATGAAGCGTTGAACGTTAAGTCGTTAAAGCAGCAACGAAGCTGCTGAGGTTGCAAAATATTCTATACTTAATTAAATTTACTTTGACTCAACTAATATATAGTTGTAGTTTGACGTTTGTAAATTAAATAAAAAGTTATTTTTAACATTATAATGTCAAATCAACAATATTTATAGTTATCTCTAAAATAACCTTTCAACTTAGTTAATTAGTCCGGAAAAAATATTACGTATACTATACTTTGTTCTCCGTGTATGTTTTTCTTGGAGTATATTCGGATGTTTTTTACAGAATCTACCAACCAGCTCAGGAATTTTCCTCAAAACATTGCTATACCCACACCTTTAGAAGCTTTTTTTGGGTTTACTTATAGAAAAAAGATATATAAAGATATATCTGCAGTAATTTTCTTTGTAATTCCATCCATATTTTTCTAAGCATTTCCACATGTGTTCCTGCTATAACGTCAGTTTGTTTGAAAAACGTGGGTTTTTCAGAAATTTATTCAATGTTCACTCAAATGGGTCCTATGACATTTGTTAGGATTTCCGGAATATTATGTAAACCTTCCTAATGTATTTCAAGAAAATATCGCCTACACAGCTAAAAATATGTTGTAAATTTCAGTTCATTTTTATGTACATATTTGGAGCATAAGAATAAACTGAAATGCCAACAATAAATCTCTTATTTTTCAATCGAACGCACTTTAAATTTACACGATCATGTAACATTCTAGCATCTTTAGTTGAAAATTAAACGTGGAGCTGCAACAATACATGAATTTGGTTTATTTTTACTATATACTGCTGTTTTCACTACATTGGAATTTAAATATTTTTATCTGTGTATGCTGCCTATGAAAAATTAGTCAAAATGACCCATATGCATAACATAGTTGGTTAGTTTCAAAAATACCGTTAAAAGGATAGACAAAATAATGACAGTTTCAATTCATAGGAATATAAGGAAATTTGGAGACTATTTCTGGATTCGTGGGCTGAGCTTGATTGGCCGCCCGTGGTTGCTACTCCAGTATCGCCAGATCAGCTGCACTTACACAAGGAACCAACCAGATGACTGCTTCGGCAAGAAGAAAAAGCATGACAAAGCTTGAATTATGAAAAATTAATCAGAACACTTCAAAATAATCTCAAAATCAGGACATGTTCTGCTAAATTGGGACGGATGGTAACCCTACAGGAAAGTTTTCGAATATTGTAATTTTTTAAACGTTTAAAATTTTAAGATGTTATGTCTTTCTAGTAGGGATTGCGACCGGCTAATAGATCATTTCAGTCCAACGATCTTTCATACTAACAACGCGTTTGACCCAAAAGCCCTACCTACCCTAGTAATACATTTCATACATTTTCGATTGCAAAAACTTAGTTTTGGCCAGATGTGGTCATACGTCAGCAGAAATGGCTCAATTATACCATGTGTGCAGCTCGAGTAACAACCTAACGATCTTCATGCTTTAAGGGGAAACAGTTTGGAATCAAACTTATAAGATTGCTCTAAAACTTTAAAAGGCACTAATCTCGCCAAGAATCCATCCAACAACAGTGCACTTTTTATTTAGGATTTGTGCACAAGCAGAAAGCTTAAAATAAGAAGATCAGAAGCGTTTGCCAACTATTTCTCCAGTTTAGTGCCTTTGAAAACGTGAGAAGGGGCACAAGTCGGCCATTGTGATGGCCATCTTTGGATTCCGAAATGTTTCACCTTAACAATCGGTGAAACTGCCTCACGGAGTCAAAATTTCAATTATCACAGAAGTTGTACACAGTGTGAAGTACCACTGAAAAATATGTATAAAATATGTATAAATGTGTATTTTGTCGATAAAAATTGGATTTATACAACTATAACAATTTTTCTGTACACAATTCAAGAAAAGCCCATTTTGCAGCTAAAACTTTCTCATAGAAAATGTATGAGAACCAGTGAATCAATTGTCAAACAAAGACATTGTCCTCTCCTATTTTTGTTGCAACAATTCTATTCCGCAACAATAGTTGATCACCACTTGAACAGAATAAGACAATGATCGCTCATCGCGTGCCTATCGATTTTCTACGTTTTGCATTGCTGTTTTCGGGAACTTTTTCCGTGTTGGTAAACATTGCCCGATTATCCAGCTTTTTACGATAGCCAGCTGTTCCCGTAACCGACAACAAGGAGTGGTGACTTTCCGCAAACTTAAACAACTCGCTTTAATTCGTTCGATGGCTTGTATTTGCAAATTGTTAAATTTTCCCTGTTAAGTGTACAATTGGATTTGCATATTTTAGTTATTTAACTCATGTTTACTACCCACGTCTGATCTATCTATTTCTGGAAAACGGTCTCGTACGGTACTCTTCACGACGTCTATGTTGCTCCTGTAGGTTTACTCCTTCTTAATATTGCAACGGGATAATGTTTCAGAACAGTTACCTCAAGTATTACAGCTACTCAACTACTTCAACCTTAACACTGAGCTTCACTCTTTAGCTGAAACTTTCCTGGCAATTAAATGAATCGACCCGCTTAATCTGCAGACTTACAACGTTCTGTTTTGTTTTGATTTATACTGCCTTTTGGATGCATTCTTCTGTACGGTTTTACTTTATTCCTTACCATAGTGTAGCAGTGACGGCGGGTTGTTGAGGGGGCTCATGGAGGACCATTGGTAACGGAGGCGCGTTTACTGATTGCGTAACACCAGCCATCAATTTTGAATCACCCCTTTTGACATTTCTTGCATACACTATAAATTTTATGGCTTGATCAAACAAAGCTTAATAATGAACGAAACTAGTCATGTGGACAGCGAAATGTCAAACCTGCATTCTTGTGTTTAGAATACAGATTTTTCGTTCAGCCCTTTTCAATCTAATTGTTTTTCTTTTTTAGGTTGATGGGCAGCAGGTAATCAACAGGAAGTTTATGGCATTGGCTATAATTTGTTTTGAAAAAGTTATATTCGTAGCTTTGTTAAGTGCTGCACTGTTTCTGCAAGGCTTTCATTTAAGACAGATTTTTAGTCACCCAAATGTCTGATTTGTAAAAAGTTTTGTCTTAGATTTTGTGATTATTTCAAATATTTTATTTTATTTCCATAAAATATTCCATAGGACGTAGTTGCGGTCTATGGCTGAGTCGGATTTCTCTAAATTATTGCTTTTATTTTGTGAAGGTGTTTTCTGGAAGACTTTTTGTGGACAGAAGCTGTCTGTACCTATATTCCCTCTTATGTTACTCAATCGAACATGTGGGCTGATTTTCGTCTTGCCATGGATAAACTTTTCTTTATTTTATTTTAAAATTTATCATCAACGGTAATTTTGGAGCTAACTAAAAGTAAATTCATGCTGTGCCCATTTTTTAGTATCCCACACCTTCTTCTCCTAAATATGTTTGAATTTAAACTGGTGTAGGGGAAGTGGTGGTAAAATGAACACCGTGCCCTTTACTGAGAAAAAACAAATTTCGATGATTTTTTATCACGCACGGACGATTAAGAGCATAAATCTGAGTGTTCGAGTTGATACGGAGGTCAATTGAAGTGAAAAATTCAACGAAATCTAAGATTTTAGAAAACCACGTTTGAAAATATGGACTGACCTAACTTTTAGCTCGGAAGACTTGCGGTTTTTCAGTGAGGTGAATATCGTTATGATATGATGTCAAATCTGATACCTTTAGAATTCTTTTTGAATGGGTTACAATTATTATTGGATGTATTTTCGGTAAGGCAATGGAAATTTTCAGAAATATTTGTTCTGCTCACGTTTTTTGCATGGTGTTCATTTTACCACCAACCGCTGTTCATTTTACCCACATAGTGCAGGTAAAATGAACATTTGCATCGCTTTTTGATAGCGATGAAAATATGTGAAAATTTTGCTATTTTAGTCTGAATCCATGTAGCCGCTATAGATTACATCCCTATTTTTGATGTTGTGCGATTGAACTATACAAATTCCTCGTTTTTCTATCAGAAATAAGATGATTTACTTAAGGTGTTCATTTTGCCACCCCTTCCCCTATTTTTACTGCTTCTTTTTTCCAATAATCTCCGCATAAGCAGCAATTTGAAAAACAGAAAAAAACGCTCTGGATTCACGACTTCTCACCGCAGTGAAATTATTATTATTAATTTTATGTAATGGTGAGGTCTACATGTGAAATTATTATTATTAATTTTATGTAATGGTGAGGTCTACAGGCGTCGGATTATTTCTTGGTCTTCGGATTCCTGAACGAAACTAAATAAAATAATCAACTGATGAATATTTTTAAGAAAATAGAATTCCAAACAAACCATATCATAGTGAAAATTATTGACAGCTCAATCAATAACTTAAAATTTCAGCCTACTAAGATCGAGCTATATCATCGGTAGGCAAGAATTGTCAAAATCAAATCACCCCTCATTGTTTTATAGCTAGCTTAAAAAGCTGGATAGAACAGCATCCATAAAACGAATTCGATTTTGGGTTTATAATAACTGACACATCACGAGTTGAAAAGGTTGTAACACTTGTTGCATCCTGTCCATGACAATTTTTCTTTTGATTGTATCAAAGACAAATTAAAGACCCCCATGTCCCTTGCAGTTGCTCAAAATTTTATGGCTCATAAGGTAATCTAGAATGCCGTTCAAAGTGTACTGCGATCTGTCAAACTTGGGTACCTTTTGCACTATCGAGGGACCAAATGCAGTACTAGAAGTGGTACCCAATCTGAGCACGAGTGTGACGGACCTGATTGTATCCCAACCCGCAAAAGTTGCGATAAACGAATGTGAGTGCGCTTGCTTTGTTGTTTGCTTTTGTCTGTTTTGATGACAATTTGATTCACTGATGGGAACATATGCACCGAACAGAATATTATTTGACCCTTTAATTACAAAACCTTAGCCCAAATGCTGAACATTTTCGTAAAAAATATCCGAGGTACATGAAAGTTTGATAATAATCGAGACTTTGACACCTTTGACCTGCTTTCTGTCCAGGCTTGATAATACTCTTCAACATCACCAGAGTTCGGTAGCATGTTCTAGAGTAGCGTGCTGTCTTTACCTCTTTGTAAGGGAGCGAAATAGTACTGAGCAGAGAGGCAACGAAAAATGAGACCTGTTCTGTTCGAACGGGTCATTCAAAAGTTAGAAACAACAGAGAAAGAGTACTAGAAAATATTACATTTCGATGCACTCGCATTCGAATCGTTTGAAGATTCGTGTTGTGAATTTTCAGTTCATTTTTCTCTTACATCCTTTTGGGCTAATGAGCCTTTCGGCTTAATGGCCTTCTGTCTAATGAACTAGAATTTCAAACTAATCGCGATCTATTTCCATGGTTCAAAGTTCTGCGTTAGTTATGTATTACTAATAACTTATTAGGAAGGTCCACAACACATCACTCATTGCAATTTCCGAACCGGTCTAGTTTCGAATCAATTCACGCTCTGTAGTTGCACACGTGTGAGTTACAGCCATGCCAAGGCTGCTTTCGGTCTCATCTGCTCTGCTATTAGTTAGGCCTCTTCCTATACACACGGACTAACTGTGACTGTGACTGACTGTTGGTGAGTATATCTAGACTGACATTTGAAAATGAGGTATCTGCTTTTGTGGAGCATCTAGCAGTTTTGTAGGGCTGTACTGAACTTGTTCACTTTAAACGTGACTTTGCCGATGAACGCGAGATTCCGGGTTCTTACATCCATTTAGGTTCACGTCCTATTTTGAATTGTTACGCTAGATTTGGGTGGTGAGCTACTGACTGACTTGCTCCGTATTGTCATCTTTTGGTGTGTCTCCTTCGAGTCGAGTGGTGCGTGATGCGTTGCTTATCCGTGGTACAATATTCCTGTGGTAGATTCTCGAATGGACCTTTGTGTTTCGGATCCCCGTACAATCCGGGACCACCGTTGGTCGAATCGGTAGATTTGTTGATTTCTGGGGTGGCCCAGTAACGAAAATTCCTTTCCCCGAAATCGAGAACTACGGCGACGACAGTGATTGTGTGACCCCCGCCCCATGGAGTGCCCTGTGTGTGCGTTCGTGAAAAATTTTCCTCCACAGATTTCAAACAGTGTGTATCATATTGCCTCTTTCGTCCCAGCAGGTATTCCAAAGGATTAAGTAGCCGAGCCGAGGAAGTGTTTGATCAAAACCAGTGACACGAAAAGTGAAAACGATAAGTTCCCGGGTGAAGAATGGAACCGCGAAGTTTCCAAACGAATCGACATACGGGTGGATTTTTCAAAGTTGGTGGAAAATCGAAAAGATTGTAGCAGTTTTCCCTATCGCCGCAGCTGACCCCCCTCACCGTTTCTCTCCTGAGTTTTCCTTGAGTCGTCGGTCGCGTGGACTCTCGGAGCAGATAGTGACAAGTGAGCCGGAGAGTTTTCCTCATTGGCGAGTCGTCGACACGGAAAATGACTCTTGAGTTCGAGATGTGTTGATGCTGAATTTTCGGCTGGTGAGTGAATGTGTGCGTGTGGGAAAACATTACAATCGCACGGGAAAAATAGAGGAAAATTCAGACGGAAAAGCGGTCCTCAGAAAGAAGGGAAGGTGTGTGCATCGTAGTGGCGGGACAGGCAACAAGCCCATGTGCGATATGATTTAAGAAGAGAGAAAGTGGAAGAACCCGTGTTGGACACGATTCCGCTTTGGACGGCGAACATCGTCTATACACAAGTGAAGTGAATATTGGCAAGTGGAATCGAATATGGTCTGGAGTTGAAAGGCCGCAGATTGCGCGAAGAAAGAGAAGATTGACGTCTGAAAGCAAGCGAGATTTGTTTCTTATTTTGGATACGCGCCGCGCGCTCTCTAATGGAAAGATGCTGGATTAATCTGCTCAATTGGACGGAGGTATGTATGGGTTTTATTTTTATCGTCCATGGACGAACCGCGAAAGTGGTGTGGGACTTCTTGGTTCTGAAAATTATCGCGGCCGAGAACGGTACCGTTTTGGTTTTGGTCTTGCGCGTGTAGCAAGCGTGCAACAAGTCGGTGAATTTCGACGGGGGAACATCTGCGCTACGGTTGGATATTTTTCTGTTTATTGAAGTTTGTTTTCACTGCTGGCGTTCGAGGAATGTACGCAATAATATTGTTTTCTGATTATTACAAAGGGCGTTGACAATCTCGAAAACTCTATCTAATCTTGTGTGTCCAGTGTCCAGTGAAGTCCGTTCCACTTGGCCCCATCTTTTTATTACTGAGTCGTATCGAGAAACTTTTGATCTTTCGATTCAGGAGAATTGCTTATTTAGTGGTAAAAAAATCATGAACATATTTTCAAAAGTTGTATCTTCGTGAGAGAATTCCTTAAAATCATGTTGAAAACCCAACATTTCTGGAGAAATGAATCTCAAATTTCCGAATTTCTTAAATTCTTATACATATATTTATGTTTCGAATCAATAATTTTCCCTCATAAAACGTAAGGTGGATGCACCGGGTAAGTTCAAATAGGGTTTCGCAGATAAAGTGTCTAGAATATTTTTTCCTTTCATTCAATTCCTGATTCGATTTAGCCAGCTGTCATACCAGTCGTTCATAGAACGACATTGTACTCTGCAAGAATTTATGGAATTCAGCTAAAAAAATAGCTCAAAAGCTTAGACATAGATTTTCCCTATTTTTTTAATAAAATTGATATGTTTGAGCGTTTCTTTCTCTTGGAGAAATCACTCAATTTGTGCGGCCATATTCCAAGTGGAACAAATTCTAATTATGAAACATTGATTCACAGAGTTTTACTGTATCTCCACGAAAAATATGCTGATATCTTATTTTATATACGTAACGGTCACTCAGCAATTCATGAACAGAAAAATTTGGATCTAACATATCATCAAGTGTCTGACTACAATGCTTTTTTCTATATGCTTTTTGTCCACATGATCTATGGAGAAAGTCCGAAAACCGTTGATCAGCAGTTGTGTAGCACATGGACTAATATAAAGTCTGAATCAATTCTTCTGCTCAAAAAGTATGTTAACCTTTTTATAATAGGGTAGAAGCTTCGATTTTGGCCATACGCCAGTTGTAGCCATAGGAGATTATACACCGTTTTACATAGCCAATCAGCATGAAACCTTTTGTATTCAGTAGATCACATTCCCATGATAGAGCTACAATCATTTACTCGTCCAAATTGCCTCAAAACATAAGAAAAACAACTCGTTTTCCTTATAATTTCAACTCCCATACACCTAATTTAGCCAGGGCACTCCTAATTTGGCCACTCTTATGAGAAATCAATGCGATTGGCCAATTCAGGAACCGAAGATAAATCTCTGGCCGAAACTGGTTCCGTTGGCCTATATTGACCAACGGGATTTTCAAAGCGAAAAAATGGTCGTAGCTCAGTTTTGATATTTTACACACATAATATGGATTGAAAGCTTGCATTTGACATATTTGTAGTATAAATACGGCTTTCCATTTATTTTTTATTGACATTTTCTCATAGGCTGGCCAAAACCTAGTAAAATAACGGAATGAATTTAAAATTTAAACTCTCAGGAACAACGAGCTGCATACTCGATTTACAATGGTATCAAGCCCTTATCAAGAATTATGCGAGTTGTCATTTATTTGATTTCCTAATGTGACTGACTGTTCATTAGACTGATGCAAATTTTGAAGTTTTTGCTCCCCTATGCTTAAACGATGTCAATTATGATGAAAATGATCCTCCCAAAATTTGAAGTGATTCGGAAGAAATTTGGTTGTGCACACGCTATTTGAAGTTTATATGGAAATTACTATGGAAAAGGCAAACCTTTTGTGTTCAGTCCCCTAACTGCTTGTCAAAATAATTTATGAAAAAGTGAACACATTCATCTCAAGTGAAAACTTCCCAGCTACAACTTTGTCGAAGACAACATTTCGATGGGACGTAAGGATAAATTGTTATTATTGATAACAAAGTCTAAATCATGCTGAGATGATCATTCAATTACTTTCAGAGCAACACTGCTTTTTTGCTGTAGAACATAGTAGCCTGGATTACTTTGATCTATTCTTCCCGCCAGGAGCACCACTGTTGCCTGCCGAACAGTTGGAGAAGCATGCTACATGCAAACCAACTTTATGATGATGAATAACAATTTATCCTGAGGTCCAATCAAAAAGTGGTCTTCGGCAAAGTTGTAGCTGGGAGGATTTCACATTAGAAGAATTTGTTCACTTTTCCATAAAATATTATGACGAACAGATAGAAGGCTCAGCACAAAAGATTGGCGTTTTCCATAGTAATCTCCATATAAACTTCAAATGGCGTGTGCACAGTCAAATTTCTTCCGAATCACTTCAAACTTTGGGAGGATGCTATTTACCATAATTAAAATAGTTTAAGCATAGGGGAGCAAACATTTCAAAATTTGCATCACTCTACTGTTCATGTCACTATTTTTCAAATAAGTAGGAATCCTGGAAACATTTTTGAAGGGTCCATAGGAGGAATTGCCTACAATAATTCATTATAAATCAAACCTCTGATGATTTTTTCGGAGGGTATCTACAATGTCTGAAAATCCACTACAAAATCCTGAAGCAACCTTTTAATTGGAATTCCAAGAGAAAGCTCTGGCAAAATTCCTGTGAGTACTTTGGAAAAAAAATTTTGTATGTTTTCTTTGAGGTATTCCTGATGAAATTTTTATAAGTATCACTGGAGGTATTGTTGCAAGAATTCAATAAACAAATTTTCAAAGAAATTCCCTGAGCAATCTCTGGAGAAAGCTTGTAGAATTTCAAGTGGAATTTGACCAAGTAACCAATGTGTATTTGAAGGGTTTTTTGCCACTCTAAATCAACATTCATTGTTGCTAGTAACGTTAGCTCTATAAACACCGCTTTTTTGCATTCACTTTGCACTGGTGTGGAAAACAGAAGAAATCTCTTGAAAAATTGCAAACCAAATATGTGGAAAATTCTCTGCACAATTGCTGTAGAAATTTCTTAAAGGCTCCTAGGACAAATACTTGCACAAATGATTCCTTGAATTCAATAATTTTCTGTAAGAATCTATAGGTAAGTTTTAAGCAATTCCTGAGATAATTTTTGAAGTGGTTTTGGAAAAATTCTGAAGACTATCTAGGAGAAATTCCCCACGAAATTTGTAATGGCGTCCTTTTAAATCCTAAAAATAATCCTTGAAGGAATTTCCAAAGAAACGGCCAGGAATATATCTATGAAGCAATACATGATGAAATCGCTGCAGCAATCCATAATAATTAATTCGTAACGGTTCATCTTTGCTCGCAACGTTTTTTTGAGGTGCTCAAATATCGGCAATTTCTCGTGTTATTTCGAACCAACTGATAAAACTAAACCGGTTAAATCTAAAGTATTGCTTGCTAAACGGAATACAACTGAAGATCAAGCAATTTCTGCCCATCCTGAAGTGCAAAAGTGTTTTCAATTTTCACTACTCGCTGGTGGATTCAGTTAGCAAACAAAGGATTATTCCGAAAACATCTCAGTCAATTGTGGTATCGGAGACGTTACATTATCAAATTCGCTACGTCAGTGATCCAGTCACTCAGTCGTTTAGTACTAAATTCTCTCGGTTTGTTTTGCTCAGTGCTTTTACACGATTGTTTTCGATCGGTGCTGTGTGTTGGATAGAGAAGCGTATCTGGGTGCGTTCGGTGGTCTCGAAAGCCGAAACACTTTAATCGAGTCGCACGCCCTGGTTCGACACCGGCTTCAGTGAAAGCACATTTAGAGTATATTTCTTCTACGTCTTCTGGCGGTGTCAGTAAGTTGGATAGTGTCGTGCGTCTGGGTGCGTTTGATGGTCTCGAAAATCAAAACACTTTAATTGATGCGCTTGACTCTGGTTCAACTTCTGCTTTGGTGAAAACGCAAACTATAGTTTTTAGAACGAAACGCACAAAATTGCCGAATCTTCCTCTGGTTCAAGTCGGAGAAGATAAAATAGTTTATTCGGAAGTGGTTAAAAACCTAGGCCTACTCATGGATTCAAACTTAAACTGGAATGCTCAAGTAACGTCTGTATGCAATAAAGTTTATAATGCTTTGCACTCCCTTGTCACTCTAAGAAATAGCACACCACAGCATACTCGAATTCAACTCATCAGATCACTTATAGTTCCCCTATTTGATTACGGTGACATTTTGTTTGGGACCATTTCTAAGAAAAACTTAAAGAAATTGAATTTAGTTTTTAATGCTGCCACCAGATACGCTTTTAATCTAAAAAAGTATGAACATATTTCTAGTTACAAAAATGCGATTCTTGGGTGTGATTTCTTTAGCCACCTTAAACTCAGAATGTGCCTTCAAACTTACAAGATTATAAATAATCCTCCGCAATATTTGCAACACTTCTTCAATTTTGCTAGATCGTCACGAACATCTTTGCTGAATGTGCCTCGATGCTCTACAAACTATCTGAAAGAATCGTTTCGACATCGAGCCATAAGATACTGGAATGAATTGCCAAGAAGTTGCAGAAATGAAAGGAACTTTTTTTCTTTTAAAAGTGAAGTTACTATTTTCTTTTCTAATGAACAGAATGTACATTGGTCTTAGGTATAACTTATTTTGAATCATCATGGTAGCATATGCTTTGAAAATCAGTATGTGATTATTTATGCTGTTATTGTATTGATAAATAAATAAATAAATAAATAATTAAAAAGAAACCCTGGAATAGAATTTCTTAAAAGAAGTTTCGAATTATAAATATGGCGGATTTTTTAAGAATGCCTGGACAAACACTTGAACAAAATCATTGAGGAATTCCTAAAGAAATTCTTAGAAGGGCTAACGTAGGCGTCTTTGACAAATGTCCTGATGCAATAACTTTAATTATGTTTAAGAAATTCTTAGAAGTATGTATAGAGGACAAATCATGTATCACTGGACAAATTTATAGAGAAATGTCTAGACGAATTCTTAATCACATTTGTAGAGAAATTCTTGTCGGTATTCTTTGAGAATATTTACCGATGGTAAATTGCCAGAATATCTCTAGAAAAATACCTAAACAAAGTCTTGTAGCAATTCTGTAGCAATACTTATAGCAATAGGAAGAATCTCTAAAAACATGATGACATTAAACTATGAATGTATTTATGAAGGATTCCCAGGTGATTTTCTAAGGGTATTCCAGGAAGCATCCTTGGAAGAATCACATCACTGTATTCTCTGTGGTATCCATAGAGGAATTCTTTTAAAGAAACCTCTTGAACAGTTTATGGAAACATCCCTGTAGCTACTCCAAAAGAACTCTGAAATATTTCCTACAAATCAAAATTTGAATTTTCTTCCAGCACAACGAACTGTTGGAACACCATCAGCAAATTCATTTAGCTGAAAGTTCAGTTATGTTCGGTTTATTAGTTGAATATTCAGTAATTGCAGATATGACCGAATGATCAGCAGATAATTTGTCAAATATTTTCAAAACAAATTCAAATGATGTCATTGAATGGCGTGAACTAAAAACAGCACAGATTTTCTATCGTTTGAAGATAATATGTAACATTATAGTACTACTTGTTTTACCTATCACACTGATATAGCAGTAATCCCGTTGAATTGATATTTGTATTACGAAATCAAGTTTGATTCAAATCGTCCAGTATACCAAGAAAATTTTCCCGGGCTGGTAGCGATTGAGTGTTTTAAAAATAGGAACTTTAGAGATCTCAAGTTTGGAAAAAGGGATCAATTAAAACCGAACAGGAACCAAGAGAAAACAAATGCAATACAAACAGGAATCTGGAGGTAAAACAGAATCCGGCCAGACTTTTCTCTATGGATATTTCCAATGTCTTATTTGAAATACGTGCTTTTTTTCGAGATTTTTTCCCAAGAATTGCATCAGTAACTAATTCAGGTATTTGCTACATTTCATATGAAAAGTTACTCGAAAAATATATGGAAGAACTGCTAGAATACTGCTTGTGGACGAAATTTTGCTTCAACTGCTTGTGGACGAAATTTTGAAGAAATTCATAGAAAAAAAAAACTGAAGAAATTCAATGGAGGAATTCCCGGAAGAACTCTCAATAGATTACCTGGAATGGTCAATGAAGGAATTTTGTAGCAACACATGAGAAAAACTGTTATTGAATTCGTGAAGGAATTCGTATGAGAAAATATTAAATCCTTGAGGATTCCTTGTAGGGTTTTCCCTGTAACATGCTCTAACAAATTTCTAAAAAAAGCTCTTGAATGAACTATTGGGATTTTTGTAAGGACTGTAGAAATCTTCGTAAGGACTGCTAGACTACCTACTAGAGAAATTAGTGGAAAAATCTCTGAAGGAAATCCTGGAATAGAATTTGGGAAAAATTTTGGAGTAATTCCTATGGAAAATACTCGAGATAGTTTTGTTCGATTTCCTGGATAAAATTCTGGATAAATTCCATTGACTAATCCTTAAAGAATCTTTGGAGGAATTTTTGGACGAATCCCCCCCGAAGAGTTTGTGGGATAACTTTAGAGGAGAAAGAAGGATACCTGGTGGAGCTCCTGAATTGAATCTTTAAAGATATCACTAGAAATATTGCTGGAACTTTCCTTGACAAATCTGAAAAAGAATTCCTGGAGAATAGTTGCGTAAAAATCTTTGATGGTTTTTAGGATTGTTACAACTATGTGGATATCGCGAATCTCGTGATTTTTAGTGAATTTGGCTTGATTTTAGTTGTTTCGCGCGGTTGTTTTGAGCTTTCGCGCGGATTTAGAAAGTATACCGTTTTGATTCATATTACGGACACTTAAGGTCTCTGTGAAGAATAACTCATCAAAAAGCATATAAAATAAATCATTTTGTATGATTCCTTCGTGTTATCTAGCCTCCAAAAGAATTAACTTTCGAATGGTGGATGAAGATCATAATTCCGTTACTATGAAAATTTTAAATGAATAGAATTCATGATTCTTATTCCTTACGCTTCCTCATTTTTGCATCGTATTCCGGACACTTTGATTCGAATCCAGACAGCTCATGAAAATCATAAATAGAAACATCAAATCATCAATTGAAATCATTCAGATCATTAAAGAGGTCTAAGGCAGATGAGCATTAATAATTTGAATAGATATCTATGGAAAATGCTTTTTAACACTTCAGTCGTCGCGCTGTTGTATTTTGTACAACACTGCTGAAAAAAAATCTCGCTATTCGTTCACAAAAGCAGCGCGGTGGTTCTAATGGTAACAAACCGCGCGACGACTGAAAGGTTAAAACGAGCCTCAAAAGTGAGAACTTTTGAACGGCAAAATATGAAACATTTCATGTGAAATGTTTCCCATACAAAGTAGGGTGTCCGGAATTAGAAGCTGTCCGTAATATGAATCGAAACGGTACATTCTTTAGATAGAGTATCGGAGTGTTAAAGAAGTTGTTTTTCGTCGAACATTTTTTGATTCTATACAAATGAAAGTGCCTACAGTTCCAGTTTCTCCTTCTTTACGGTGAAGAAAGTATTGAATGAAATATTTGTTGAATACCGAAGATACTATTCATACTGTTATCATTTTATGAGAAATCCTCGAGAAATCCTTAAAGAAATTATTTGTAGATCCTTAAAAAAGAAAACCTTGGGAGGAATCCCTTTTGAAACATCGGTTGGTAAGAGTAAATGGAATGAAGTCTACAGAACACTTTTGACTAATTTCTCAAAATAGCAGATGAGAAACTTTTGCGTGAAATTTTGAAGTTATTTTCATAATCATAATCACCTCGAATACGAGCAATTTGAATTTTCGCCATTGAAATTCTCGACTATAAATTGCGCCAGAAATTCTTGCAAGTATACTTCCAAACAAATTATTTAGGAATTTCACTAGGTATGCTTGGAGGGATTCCAAAAAAAATCTTCAGCAAAACTATGATAATACCTTCAGTAATTTCCACGGAGATTGTTCTGCACACTCCTCTTGGATGTCCTCCTGAGTTTTCAAGATATTCTGAGAGGGATTTTTCCAGTTGTTACTTCAGAAAATCTTTCAAAGATTCCTAAAGGAATTCTCCCAGCAGAACCAACAAATGTTTATTTCGGCGATTTTAGAAAAAAAAAAGTTTAAGGTTTTTTTTCTGAAAATTCTACAAACATTGTTCAAGAAGTACCAACGCTGTTTTTTCATCAAGTCTTCCATCTATTTTTAACAAAATCCTTCAATAATTTGTTTCACGGATCCTGTTTGGAACTGTTCGAGAAATTCCTCATAGAAATCCATTGCAATTTGTCAAGGAAGCCTTTAGCCTCATCCAGATACATCTTGTGAAGTTCCTCCGCAGAATTGTCTAGAATTTCATCAAGAAATTACTCGTAAAGTCTCTTTCGAAGATGTTGAGTAATTTCTCAAATGAGCTCTTCGTAGATTCTTCAAAAAATTTCTATCAGAAAATGTTACAGAAATAGTGGCAGTAACACTTTCTATTATTTCTTTACGTATTTCTCCAGAGGAGGTTTCTCAGGGACGCTACCAGGAAATCCTGTGAACTCCAAGGTATGGTTTAATAGATTTTATAGCAATACAGTATGGCCCATAAAAAATGCGAAAATTGTTTGAACGTGAATTTAGCATCCACAAGCGTTATGTTCATTGTTTTTGCTAGTGAATGTAATTTCCGAATATTGTAGTATATTCTTACATAACTTCGCTATTCAGGACAATTTTTGTCATATTTTTCTTACTGCAAAGCAAAGAAGCTCAAAGGTTTTGTCCGCCCAAAGCAAGAAACAGAGTCTGATTGTCGTACACTCTGATGATAAACTTTCCACCTTCAAAAACCACACTTTATTGTTGAAAATTTTAGTTTGTTTGGTATCAGAGGATGAAGGAGTTCTTAGAAAACGTGTTTTCATGACCACAATAAAATATTTTGCCAGTTTTATAGTTTTTAGGGCGTTTGCGTCTTATAGGTTTGATATGCCTTTATTTTTTGTTAAAGTTGAATAAAAAATATATACGGAGGCCTATACCAGATTTTTGAGGATGAAATTTGTTCCTTCGGTTAGGGACAACTTATATCAATACTAGCTCATAGATTTTGAGCAAAGCAGAGCCGCTTATCACAATTATATGAAGGTTTAATCAAAGCTCTCCAAAATGTGCCGTTTTTTCGAAAATATGTTTAAGTCTCCAGTGACCCAGGTATGATCCAATTCTATCATTTGATATGGGCGTATGCTGGAGACAAGGCCTGTGAAGAATCTCACGCCATCGTTGATGTTTTAGAAGCTTTCATCACACAGATATTGAACTCGACGTTCGTATGATAAAATTTAAAGCGATGTTTCCAATTCCTCTCTGGTAAGGTGAAAGTAACTGATAAAAATCATGTCTAAAGCGTAGAACTGAGTCTAAATAGATTAAACAATACAAATAATTAATAATATTTATGTACCATTCACATTTTCCATGTTAAAACTACCATAAAACATGATATGACGATTTTCGCATTTTTTTATGGGCCATACTGTATATCTGGAACTGGCCGTTTCGATTTTCCGGACTTCAGGACTGTTTATGCAAAAGTTAGCAAATTAAGCACTTTCTGTTTTAAATCGAGCAGATACTTTCTAGGATGGTCCAATTAGAGTATATATCAACAGTTTCTTGGCCATTATAGAAATTTTCGGGCTGCTTTTGGCTTTCCCGCTAATTTAGTATTGTTCTGGAGCTATAAGAGCTCAACAGCGGCCACACAGGACACCCATTAGTATTTCATAGCTAGCAATTAACAGTTATAATAGACGGGGTTGGTGGTCTGATGGCTACCGCTTCTGCTTCATATGCAGAAGGTCATGGGTTCAATCCCAGGCCCGTCCCTTTCCTCGTACTTTGTAGTTGTATATCTCTCACTTGCTTCTATCTTCCATTCTAAATATATCACACTCAAACTATTCGTTCATAGCAAACGCTAGAACCAGAGACGGACAAGAAACCGTTTCCCTAACGCTTCCTACTTCCACGCGCACGCCTTTCTTACGCCTGATACATAGGCAGTCTGCTTAACCACAAAAAGCAAACCTCTCTGCTATGCCTTTCCCCCAATCCATACACTCCCGCATGAACTGGCGTGGATGCAGTGGAATATACGGTCTACGTGGGAGCCAGTTCAATGCATCATCAATTCCTCCCCCTTCCCCTCATTGGTCTGCATTCTGACGTGGCAGGTGCCATTGTTGCCTAAAATAGAAGATCACCAGCACTTATACACTGAGGATGCCTGTTAGTCCCAAGCAGTCATTATTCGGTTGGTTCCTTGTGTAAGTGCAGCTGATCTGGCGATACTGGAGTGCATCCACGGGCGGCCAATCAAGCTCAAGCTCAAGCTCAAGCTAGCAATTAACAGTTATAATAATAGTAAACATACCAGAAGATAAGTGTTTTATGTACTGTGTTTTACCTACAATAAATTCCGTGGTCAACGATTAATTGCTGTGTGTTTTTCGCCTGTGCTTCTTTGGAGTTTGTAGTTGCAGTGATCGTCGATACCTAGACAATTCACGGCATCAACCCGTGCGTCAACAAGGACAATTTCCCAGCATTTCCGATTAAATATAGGTAAAATTTTTACACGAGACCGTATTTTCAAATGAGTTTGAAAAAAGTAACAGTATAAAATAGCAATTAACAACATTATTATGGAACTGTCAGGACTTCCTAGGAATTACTGACGGCAATCCGTGGAATGAAATCTACCTGTTCTACGTATGGATTTTTTACAAATGCGTGACTACTTAGTAGGGAATGGTCTAAATAGGATGTTTCAGTCATTGATATTTTGAATTAGATAGTAAATTCCACAAAATATCAATTTCTAGTTACGTGGAACACATAAAAAGTGAGGTTACGAGTCGAACCTGCGTGAAAGATACACTGGACGAATTATAAACAAATCCCAAGAAGAATTACTGAAAAATGACCTTAAAATAACCCGATAAATATCTGGAAAATTCTCTAGTGTAATTTTTGGAGATATCAATAATCACTGTGCCAATTGATAGAGCAAGTTTTTGAAAAATTTCTGGTGAAATGACTGAAGTCATTTCTGGAGATAATGGAGGTTGAATGCTTGAAGGATTCGATTTTGGTTGGTGCGGACTTGGCGCGAAAAATATTCTGGACTTCCCATAGCAACCTTGGGTTTCTCTATAGCCTCTGGAATTATGCATCAGGTTTCAATTTAAACAGAAAGAGGACACTAGTGACTTTAGAAACCATTTATGTTAACAAGAGACTTTAGAGACCATCCATTAAAAATCGAGACTTTTTAGAGCCCTGCATTACACTGAAAATATCTCTTCGTATTTTATCCAAGATCTATTTCGTAAAACAATATTTCGTACATATTACGCTATTTTCATTCACCGTACGAATTGTTTGTACTTGACAGAAATTCTCGATCCAGTAAGTATATGAAATATTCGTAAAATGCACGAATCTCAATTAGTAGATATGCATTTTCGATATTTTTGCTTTTGTTTTTCATTCACGCTTTTCGCACTGGATGAAAATTCTCGAATACATATTCAAACAGACGTAAATCGAAAGAGTAAAAAAAACTTAGATTCCACTCTGAACCAACTTGATTATCACTTTTATTACGTTTAAGTGTTAGAATTACGACGTAACCACAAATCAAAACAAAACAATACTTGAGTCAATCTTTCATTGTACAGTAGGGTGCGGCTTATTTTTCAAAAGTTCGCAAAACCAAAAATTCGTGTGCGTCATTGAAACCAAATCACATTCAAAGAGGAACCTCAAAATCTGAGCGTGTAGAAGGTGAATTTTCATGACCTTCAGAGAAGTAAAAATAACTTTGTTATATTTACTCCGATTTTAAAACTTTTAACATCAATACCTTCAATATTAAATTTGTGGAAACTTTGTAAAACACCAATTTTGTGTAAAATCAAAACAAGTTTTAGTTAAAAGTAATTTATTCCAAATTTTGCCTCATTATACTAAAAATTTCAACTTTGTTTGAACATAACTTCATGATTACTCAACCGATTCCAAATCTTTTTACATGCTTTTGAAGATAATTCGTTTTCAAATCTTTCATACATCATGTTTTACTAAAAATATGTCTTGACCAAGTTATTTAGCAAAAACTGCACAAACACATGATTTTTCAACGAAAAATGATAGTTTTTTTTTTTTTCAAATTTTTGTCAGTTAAATATTATCTCTAAAGCTGAAACTGGGTTTTCTCATTTGTTAAACCTTTGGGAAGCACTTTACAACAATTTTTAAATAGTTTTGAAACAACACTATGTTTGCATATGTTAAAAATATGTGCACTATTCAACTCATAATTAAGGCAAGATGCTTTATAAATTTAAGTTTGTTAGAAAAAAGATAAATTTCCGAAAAAAAAACTTAAATAATTCAAAGGAATTTGTTTTTTTTTTTGTTTAAAAATCATTTTTTGGGTAGTTTTTGTGGAATAACTAAGTCGGAACCATTTTTTAGAAAAATGTGTTGTATGAACAGTTTGAAAACGACTTAAATTGATTCAAAAACATGTTAAAAGATTTGGAATCGATTGAGAATATATGAAATTATGGTCAAACAAAATTTTGTTTAAGTGAAATGAGGAAAAAATTTAATAGAAGTGTTTTTAACTAAGACTTATTTTGATTTTAGACAAATTTGATGTTCTACATAGTTTTCATGAATTTAATTTTGAATTAAATTAATGGTGCTAAAAGTTTCAAAATTGGTTGAAAAATACCAAAGTTATGATTACTTCACTGAAGGTCATTTTTTATAACTTAAATATTCTCCTTCAAGACGCTTGCGCCACCTCTGAATGTCAATATTTTTGGCTCAGATTTTGTGGTTTCTCTTTAGATGTCCCTGGGCTTGGAATTATATTTTCCAGGGAGCGATGAATTTTGATAATTGATCGCTGTTGTTAGTAGTTTTGATTAGATGTTGGGTGAATTTCAAAGTAATGCCAACGTTTTTATTACAAAATTTAGATTTTATCTTCTAACCTAAAAATTCTGGTTAAACTACTGTACTGTGCAGTTGAGCTGCACTACGCTATCACTCATCAAAATTACTTTCACTTCGGGAAAATATAATTTCAATATGGCGAGAAGATTACAAACTGATGGTGGGTTAGGAGCACAGTCAGACCCTTGAATGTGCAATGTGGGGTAGTAATTGGGAATGCCATTGACGGTTTGTAATCTTCTACGACATTTTCGAAAACCAACAGGGCGCGTGCACCGGGTTGCGGATAGGAGCAAAGGAAGATCAGTAGCATCTACCTAAAATAATAGAGCAAAAAGCCGTTCCATGATTAGGTAATGTTTAGCGATCTTCTATGGTGTTCCAGTACTATAAAATTCTTCACTCACTGGGAATTCTGGCCTTGATAATATCAATAGTGATAAAAACATAATATAATACCTAATACTTAATAAGTACAATGTAGCTTCAATGTAGTAATAAATGAAATAAAATCAATTTTCTATACTTGACAAGGTTTTGAAGACAATCAATGAGTGAAAGAACTACCTATTAGAAAAGCCACATCAGCTAAGGCTATACATATACAAATGTTGGTCATAGGGTCATGGCGAGCATTCGGTATGTACAGGGGATAGGCAAAATGATTGAGATAGGCAAAATTTTGCCCAAATTCAAATGCTTATAACTTTATGAAAAAAGGATGAAATTGGATGCATCTGGAAGCAGTCGACGGCAAATTCGGTCCAGTTTTAGGAACTTTCTGGGTCATGCATATTGGCCACTGGACACCGGAGATGTTCCGGATTTTCTGAGGTCATGTCCAAATGTCATTTTTTCTGTCGCTTCTATTTTTGTGCGGTGTAAAGCTCGATAGATGTTTGCAATTTTCCTAGAAACTACAACTAATAGGAAGTTGAATGCCACCGGACGCATTAAGATTGGTTGGAAATCTTCAGAAATATGACCATTTCCGTAAAACTGGTTCTTGAAAGCATGGTCAGTCATGTTTGTATTTCCAATCATGTTAATATTATACGGAGCTATGTCCAAGCGGACACTAACCTTAAAAATGATGATTCCTGCAGCATATTCAGAACCATTAGATGCACAGACTACACTATAGAAGGTTCCAAGTACCCTGGGGGAAGTGGTCAATTAGGAACATATCCGGAACCATATCAATGGGCATCAAACTTCATGATTTTTAAAGGTTATGCTTTCCGAAGCATTTCCAGCATCACCGGTCATGGCCCACTTTATAGTAGGTTCCAGGTGCCCCGGGGAATGTGGCCGATTCGGAACATGTCCGTTCATCTGTTTAGAATCACATTCTATCATAAACAGTAAGATCCATGGGACTTGGAAAATGGCGATCATTTTCAGAACCACATGATGTAATAACCACTCTATAGTAAATTCCAGGGGCTCCTAGAGATGTGGCCAATTCGAAACATGACCTCATCCCTCAGGGCCCATGGAACCACCTATACAGTGGTCGTATAAATAAGTTGCGCTGTAAATACTTCTATTAGCATCACCTTCAAAAATCTTGATGTTTATACCCATATTGATGTGTTTTCGGGCATGTTTTGAATTGGCCACATCCCCCGGGGCACCTGGAACCTACTATAAAGTGGTCATGGCAGCCGGTGATGCTGGAAATGCTTCGGAAAGCATAACCTTTGAAAATCATGAAGTTTGATGCCCATATTGATATGGTTCCGGATATGTTCCTAATTGACCACTTCCCCCGGGGTACCTGGAACCTTCTATAGAGTGGTCTGTGCATCTAATGGTTCTGAATATGCTGCAGGAAACATCATTTTTAAGGTTGCTGTCCGCTTGGATATAGCTCCGGATAATATTTACATGATTGGAAATACAAACATGACTGACCTTGCTTTCCGGAACCAGTTTTACGGAAATGGTCATATTTCTGAAGACTTCCAACCAATCTTAATGCGTCCAGTGGCATTCAACTTCCTATTAGTTCTAGTTTCTAGGAAAATTGCAAACATCTATCTAACTTTACACCGCACAAAAATACAAGCGACAGAAAAAATGACATTTGGACATTACCCCAGAAAATCCGGAACATCTCCGGTGTCCAGTGGCAAATATGCATGACCCAGAAAGTTCCTAAAACTGGACCAAATTTGCCGTCGACTGCTTCCAGATGCATCCAATTTCATCCATTTTTCATAAAGTTATAAGCATTTGAATTTGGGCAAAATTTTGCCTATCTCAATCATTTTGCCTATCCCCTGTATGTATGTCTATGACTGATTCTTATCTAATAGGGGCACTAGAAGACCACGCGGACAATTTCGAAACAAATTATTTTTATACATCGGTCTTACGATCCGAAAGGCTCAGCTATGCTGTAATGTCATTTTTTAAGCTATTCATTAGTGCCGTTTAATTGTTTATTATTCTAACAAAACTACATAATTACTCATTACTAATCACTGTTCCTATATTCTCTCTTTCTCACCTTCTTATCTGTTGCATGATTATGATCATTACTAATAATGCATGAGCATGCACAATAACAATAATTTCAGAATTGTAAGCAGTCAATGGATAACTGGATAGAATGGCTTCGAAAAGGATGCTCAAAACAGAATAATTCTGGTCAGGGAAGTATTAACATCATGAATAAGTAACACATTTCATTTTAATAATATCAAATATTATTATATAAATCAGCACCGCCAATCAGTGAACTGAATTATAATTTTATATCTGTACATGATAAAAACAGATAATGTTTGTAAAGTTGTCACCATCAATTGAATTGCGTTCTTTATAGTAATGTTCAATCATTATCAAAAGCTCCTAAAGCTGCCATCAGCAGTTCTTAGCATCACTCTCATATTGTTATTACTTTATTGTTTATTAAATTTCTATAAAGCGATCAGCTCATTCTTTCTTACTTGTACAATTGTTTGGAATTTTAGTAAATCAAACCAAACTTCAAAACTCCAATTAAATTGCTCTCAGCACATTTACATTTTGCAGCATTAATCGCATTACTGTGTCAAGTCTTCTCCAACTTCCTATACCCTACCCCAACCCTTCCTATCATTTCCGATGGTGTTCAAGTGGTCCGCATAGACTATTACGGCCATTACCTATCCCTGCCCCCGGCTTTGGACTGACTTGCGCTCTCATTGCCCCACCAAACGCTGCAAAATGAAAATGAAAATGAAAATGAAAAGATTTTGAGGTTTCTCTTTAGATGTGATTTGAATTCAGATGAGCACACGCATTTTTGGTTTTGAGAACTTTTGAAAAATAAACCGCACCCTATTGTATAGCGGTCTAGAACAGATTTACGCGGAAAAATGCATTTAGAGCTTTGAAATGCAAACAGTTTTCTACAAAGTTATTTTAAACTTGAGTAGATACCAACATTTTTTTGCATTGAAATTCGATTACATCGATGAGAAATGTGTAATAAATCCGATGTGAAAAAATATCTATTGTAAACATTTTTATTTTTTAATTTAAAACATAAATGGTCTTCGACAAAATTGTTTCTAAAAATAAAGCATTTTAAAATGTGTTATATTGAACAAGAGTGATCCACAATATCAGATAAATAATTTGATCAACTTTCTTATTTGTTAAAAAACTGGTATTTAGTCTTTGGCAAAGTTTTTTGCCTCTAAAAGTTTCCCTGACCCTCACCGATTTAGAGCATTTTCCCCAGTCAACATAGGGTCAGGTCCGTTCCACTCTTGCTCAGATTGGGTACCACTTTTAGTACTGCATTTGGTCCCTCGGTAGTGCAAAAGGTACCCAAGTTTTACAGATTGCAGTACACTTTTCACGACATTCTAGATTACCTTATGAGCCATAAAATTGTTGGCAACTGCAAGGGACATGGAGGTCTTTAATTTGTCTTTGATAGGGTGGTTTAAGGAAACTACGTTTTTTAATTATAGTTTCCGTAGCACCACTACGGAGATCGAAGTGTGCGGCGGCTAAAACGGAAGCAAATATTTTATGCTCCGTCAGTTTTGTGAAAATTTTGAGATTTTATTTATGAAAAACAGTTGGTGTGGATGTGCACTTATTTGGATATTCTGAAGAAGTTCGTGTTGATTCAAGTTTGTTCAAATAATAATAACTTTTCTTCATTTTTCTATATAAGAATACTGTTGATATCTATTTTAGTTCATTATTGAAGTTTTTATGAAAAAAAATGTTGTTTTTCAAGGAATTTTACTAGATTTGAGTACATAGAAAATAATTTTCCCTCGAATGCCGTCAAAAATTATTTTGTTTGATCAGAAACATTCACAATCAAACTGGGCGAAAAAATAGGACCATTTTTTAATAGAATGGTCATTCTGCACACATTTTCACTCTTCATAGATATCCTCCTTATCTCGATATCTCCCCATCTCGATGTGATTTTCAATCCAGATTTTCTCTCCGTATGTTGATATGCCCATTATCAAAGGTTACTAGACAAGATTTTAGGGATTCAAAACAATTTGCGAAGATGAAATAAAGTCTGTAAGTATTTTCCTGGTAACAGAGTGATTTTAAATCTAGTATTAAACATTTGTTGTATGTCTCTATCTCTCCCTACCTCAATTGTCCCGTCGATATCGATAGTCAACTGTAATTTAAAAAAAAAAATAATAAAATTTAATTTCCTCTCAATCATTTCTCGATTACTTTTTCAAATCGACGTAAGTAACTTTCATATGGTTTTGAGAAAATTAATTCAGAAGAATCACAACCTGTCTTTTAAAACTGTTTTAAAATTAATCAATTTTTTATTTTTTTTTCGCTGTGTACATCGCTTAAATTTTGCATACATTAAGCTCGCGTTCAAAAACTAGGGAGTTCCTGTTATTTCCCACAAAAAAAATATTACAAAATGATAAGCCGATTTATTCGGTTACTTTCGACGTTTTTCTACCAGTGTAAAATCGGCTCAAGTAGTGTTTTGTTTTGATTCGTGGTTAAGTCACTTTGTCTCTCCATACAGCGGGGCGGCGAAAGTAGTGGTTAGGTTGCGAAAGTTGAGAATCTTACTTTCGTCGTTTTGTAAATTCGGAAATTAAACGTTTTAAAAGTGAAAAATCGAGTTGGTTCAGAGCGCAACGTGTAGAATTTCATCTGCGAAACACGTAGAATCGATAAAGTAAGTTTGTATTCTTTTTTGACTTGAGTCTGTTAGAATAAGTTTTCGAGATTTCTGTTTTTCTCCAAACCGTGGGAATGTAACCTACGTCGATTCGAAAAAGTAATCGAGAATTGTTTAGTATTACGAAACTGATCGTTTGCTCTACGAAATCATTCGTTGTTTTCTGCAACAAAATGGTTTCGTAGACACATTTCGTAGAATGAATCAACTTACGATGACGTCACACTGCGACTTCCAGCGGGAAGAAAACCTGTACTGCAGGCCGTGTTTACAAATCTCAAGATGGGAATGATCGACCGCTACCGGAAGGAGAACACGCAAGGCCCAGACAAGCTCGGAAGGACCGGTATCGGTGGCAGCCACAGATCCCGTTTTATTCCTCTGAAGTAGAGTGGGTTGGTATTTAAGATTATTCTTATGTTTCAGGTACCTAAGTGAAAAAAAAAACACAAAAAGCATTGTACAGTGCCTCAAATTCATATGCATACAGGGAACTGTTTTCACATCAAGTTGGTAGAAAGCTATCAAAAGATATATTGACTCCGAAATACGTCATCAATAATCAACCTTCATTATTGAGAAAGTATTTTAAATTTGATATATCATTTGATCAGTATTTACCAACTTGATGTGAAAACAGTGCCCTGTACGCATACTAATTTGAATCACTGTATTTGTACGAGCAAATCGTAGGTTTTGTCAGATGCACGAAACCATTTCGTCAAATGCACTAAAGCTCTAGCTCCTTTTACGAATGATTCGTACATTGCGTATGAATATTCGTTCTCAATACAAAATAAACGAATATCGATTACGAAATGTTTAGTACAATATAATAATCTTTGTTTGTTTTGATTTGGAGCTTGAATTTTATTACGAAGCTGGTTACGTACATTTTACGAAACTGTTTCGTTGCAGAAAACAACGAATAATTTCGTAGTTTAAACGAACGATTTCGTTATATAAAACAATATATATTTTCAGTGTAATATAGAGACTTGCTACCAGCCCTGATATACCAATTTGATGATGATATTCAAAAAGATTTCTGACGGAACCTTGAATTGAACTCAAAAATTTTGTACTTAAATGACACTGATTCCATTCGTTCTGGATGAGGAAGTTGTTAACCTTTACCCAGAGGAAAAACCGTTAGCAGTCCATAGCGTACCACACCGCATCCAAACAGCGACCGTATTATTGATAACGATCGGCTAACAAATATTTCCATTTCCTCTATTTACAGGCAAAACATCACGCGTCGATGCAGTGTAGTAAATGTCCGGAGCAGCAGAAGCAGAAGAAGACAACGAAATAACAATTCCCCCAATGTGTACGAACGCAACCGGGCGTAGCTGGAACAGAAAATTGTAGTGAAAGTTTACACCCTTTTTCTGTCTTTCTCCCGCCCCCGCCCTCGCGATTTATCTGTCCATCTTCTTCCAAGTAAAGCAACGTGATCGTCTCTCGGTACTTATCGCGCCTTGTACCACGCGTCTTCCTTTGTTTTGTTTTCGGTTTGTAGTTGTGGTTATTTTTTTTTTGTTTCGCGCTAGTTCCATTCGTCGGTGTGTAACTCGAAACCTGTAACCGTAGAAGAAGCACAATGTCCAGCTGGGCGCAACGAATGCATCGGCGGGCAGCGACCCTGGGCAGTGTGGTCACTTCGTGTGGCCACCCAGGATCGCCCTATCCGCACCGGCTGGAGAAGGTCAAATTTGGCGTCCCGTTGGATGAGGTGTGCAAAAACGACATTCCTGGACCCCTGCTAGTGCTGATACTGAAGCTGAACAAGGAAGCCCCGGTGCTGAAGGATGTGTTCCGAGCTCCCGGCCATCAGGGTGCGATGAAAAAGTTGATTCACTTCCTGCAGCAGGGCCGGCTCGTCAACGTGGACAACTATTCGGTGTACACGATCGCTTCGGTACTGAAGAAGTTCCTGCGGAAGATTCCCGGCGGGGTGTTCGGCCGGGACGGCGAAGCAGAACTGTTCCAGATCGTGGACATCGAAGACGAACAAGTCCAGCAGGAGCGAATTCACAAGTAAGTACCGACTACCGGCTACCTTTATTGTTGTTTGAATGAAGCTTATCAGTTTTTGTTGTTGCGCTGTCGTCGTTTTGCGAAGAGCGTGGGGCGTTTGGAGTGATTCAATATAATCACCTACGTCGTCGTTTAGTCAATGGGGACGGGAGATAAGCTAAGCCAAAACAAGATGAAGATTAATGAATGGGTGTGTAGCGACAGAAACGTGACCTACGGGGTTGAGTTATTCGGAATTTAGATTGATGGGTTGCGTTAACGTAGTTATTAGCATTGGAGTAGGAAGAGGGGGGCAGCCCTTCTCACCAGATACCTTTAGAATCCCTAAAATTAGTCTTTATTTATTTTTTTATTAGTATCATTTTAAACATTACATTCATTTCTTATATCTAGGTGTTCTGTGTTAGAAAACACTATCATCCTATTTTGGTAAAACCAGGCTTGATAGAAACTACTCTGCGATGCAAAGAGGAGGCGTTTTTGTCGTTTTTCTGAGGAGAAAAAAAAATAACTTAAAATTTTCCACACAGATCCTCAAGCGATTCGAGTGAGAGTGCAAAAAATGCGAGGGTTTTTTTTTCTGGTACTCTCTCTCTTGTTGCGATGCTTACCTTTACTCACGCTTCAAAAGAACTCTTGAGCGTCCCGCCCGAACAAGAAATTCCTCGGGGAGTTGTGATGGCAATCTTTTTTTATGGAATTTCACTCTGGTGTGTTTTGTAACGAAAATTTTTCGTAATTTTCGTTGCCTCTCTGCTAGCATTTTTTTGGCTCTCTGGCAAGGTGGCAAAGGCAGCACGCTGCTCTTTTTTATTTCTTTATTAGTATCATTCCATTAGTTTCTTATATCTAGGTTTTCTGTGTTAGATAACACTATCATCCTAATTTGGTCAAACAAATTTAAGATTTTATTAGCATTTTGTTAACAACATATTACATTTCATTTGCCGTAGCAGTTGAGATTTTTTACAGGTGAGTTGATTTCACCTGCTTAAAAGAGAAAAAACGCTTTGAATATGCTTAACCTAACTTAACCTAAACATATAACGCATTAATCGTGGCAATATAAGATTGTAACGATTTTTGCCTGAAATTAATAATTATTTTATTTGACATTTGTTCCAATGTTGCAACATTGGATATTCTATGTAACTCATTGGCACTATACCAGGGAGGAAGCTTCAGAATCATTTTCAAAATTTTATTTTGAATCCTCTGCAGAGCTTTCTTTCTTGTATTACCACAGCTAGTCCATATTGGTACAGCATACAACATGGCTGGCCTGAAAATTTGTTTGAATATCAAAAGCTTGTTCTTAACACAAAGTTTTGATTTTCTATTAATAAGGGGATAGAGACATTTACATATTTATGACATTTGGCTTGAATGCTCTCAATGTGATTTTTGAAAGTTAAATTCTTATCTAGCATGAGCCCTAGATACTTAACTTCATCTGACCAATTTATTGGAACCCCTCTCATCGTGACAATATGTCTACTTGAAGGTTTCAAATAAAGAGCTTTTGGTTTATGTGGGAATATTATTAGTTGAGTTTTGGAAGCATTTGGAGAAATCTTCCACTTTTGCAAGTATGAAGAAAAAATATCAAACTTTTTTGCCATCGACTACAGATGACATGCAGACTTCGTCCTTTGGCGGAGAAGCCTGTGTCATCCGCAAACAAGGATTTTTTCCATCCCTGAGGTAACTCAGGTGAGTCAGTTGTGAAAATATTGTATAATATTGGTCCCAAAATGCTGCCTTGGGGAACACCAGCTCTTACAGGAAGTCTTTCAGATCTGGAGTTCTGATAATTAACCTGAAGTGTACGATTTGACAGATAACTGTGAATTATTCTAACAATGTATGTTGAAAAAATAAAGTTTTTTAATTTTACGATCAAACCTTCATGCCAAACACTGTTGAATGCTTTTTCTTTGTTTAGAAAAGCAAGGCCAGTAGAATAGCTTTCAGTTTTGTTGGAACGGATCGAATTTGTTACACGTAAAAGTTGATGAGTGGTCGAATGTCCATGGCGGAATCCGAACTATTCATTGGCAAAAATTGAATTTTCGTTGATGTGTACCATCATTCTGTTCAAATTGACCCTTTCAAAAAGTTTATTGATAGAGGAAAGCAAACTGATTGGACGATAGCTAGAAGCTTCTGCAGCATTTTTGTCTAGTTTTAAAATTGGAAAAACCTTAGCATTTTTCCATTTGTCAGGAAAATATGCTAATTGAAAACATTTGTTAAATATATCAACTAAGAATGGTAAGCTACTTTCTGGAAGTTTCTTGATGAGGATGCAGAAAATTCCATCATCACCCGGAGCTTTCAAATTTTTGAATTCTTTAATAATAGCTCTCACTTCTTCCAAATCAGTCTCCCAGGCATTTTCGAAAACGTTCTCTTGATTGAGAATATTTTCGAAGTCCAGAGTAACTTGATTTTCAATTGGACTAGTAAGTCCTAAATTGAAATTGTGCGCGCTTTCAGACTGTATAGCAAGTTTTTGAGCTTTTCGCAATTAGTTAGTAATAATTTGTTTTCCTCTTTCAATGCCGATATTGGCTTCTGAGGTTTTTTCAAAATTTTAGACAATTTCCAAAAGGCCTTAGAGCCAGGGTCCAATTGAGAAATTTTAATTTCAAAATTGTTGTTTCTTAATGAGCTTGAGCTTGAGCTTGAGCTTGATTGGCCGCCCGTGGATGCACTCCAGTATCGCCAGATCAGCTGCACTTACACAAGGAACCAACCGAATGACTGCTTGGGACTAACAGGCATCCTCAGTGTATAAGTGCTGGTGATCTTCTATTTTTAGGCAACAATGGCACCTGCCACGTCAGAATGCAGACCAATGAGGGGAAGGGGGAGGAATTGATGATGCATTGAACTGGCTCCCACGTAGACCGTATATTCCACTGCATCCACGCCAGTTCATGCGGGAGTGTATGGATGGGGGAAAGGCATGGCAGAGAGGTTTGCTTTTGTGGTTAGCAGACTGCCTATGTATCAGGCGTAAGAAAGGCGTGCGCGTGGAAGTAGGAAACGTTAGGGAAACGGTTTCTTGTCCGTCTCATGTTCTAGCGTTTGCTATAAACGAATAGTTTGAGTGTGATATATTTAGAATGGAAGATAGAAGCAAGTGAGAGATATACAACTACAAAGTACGAGGAAAGGGACGGGTTTGGGATTGAACCCATGACCTTCTGCATATGAAGCAGAAGCGGTAGCCATCAGACCACCAACCCCGTCACCTTCAAAATTGTTGTTTCTTAATTGTGAAAAACTTTTTTTGATTTCTTTCTGCAAATCCTGCATTATAATTTTCATAGCAGCATCGCGAGTGCGTTGAAATTGCCTTCTCCTCACGTTTTTAAGACGGATCAAGAGTTTAAGATCATCGTCTATAATCACGGATTCAAATTTTGGTATTGAAATGCTCCTGGCTTCAACAATGGAATTTGTTAAAGTTTCAATGGCATTATCAATATCAAGTTTTGATTGTAAAGAAATGTTAACATCAAGATTAGAGTCAATATATGTTTCATATATTTTCGAGTCGGCTCGAAAATAATTAATAGTTGAGTTGATTGGATTGGGAATCGCTTCATGGAATATTTGAAATGTAACAGGGACATGGAGTGCTTCGTGAAGCCCAAGCAGGACAGTTCGGTTTTGCGTCGTCCGATAGATTTTGCTAACGGTTTCGCGCGTGTTTTCGTTGCCGGAGATTTTTTTTCCTGTTTTGGAGCATCTTGCTAGGTTAGTGCTTCGTGAAACTCAAGCAGGACGTTTCGATTTTGCGTTGTCAGATAGGTTTTGGTCACGGTTTCGCGCGTGGTTTCGTCGCCGAAGAATTTTTTTTATTTTTTTTTCTGTTTTGGAGCGTCTTACTGGGTAGGTATTTGGGAAGGCAAGCAAGACGGTTTGATTTCGGGACGCCAAGAAGTTTTGCTGTCAGTGTCAGTTTTGTGTTCAGTCGAGGATGGATTACCAACTGGTGAGTTCGTTTCATGCTTGTGATAACACATTTTTTCTTGAAAGTTAATTTAAAAGTTAATTTAAGTAATATTAAAACAAACTTTGTATGGTTCGTCACTATAAGTGTCGGCATTATGCTTTTTTCTTATACAATTTCAATATACATATATTTTTCTCTTTTTGACATTATTAAAAATTATCTTTTGAATTGTTCGACATTGTGAATGTTGACGTATTTTTTAAAACTTCTACCATATCGAGACAAAATGCACAGTAATACTCATATGTAATTTTCTAACAAACTATGTATAGTTCGTCACTACAAGTGTCGGCATTATTCCTGTTTCATATAATTTAAAATATATTATACCAAAATAATAAGAAATATCACAAAAATAATAATTAGAACTAATATTAATTATAAATAAACAAGTAGCTAAAAAAATTAAATTTTGAACCATTCAATAAATATTTTTCTTAAAAAATAAAAAAAAAATAAATATAATTATAAAAATAAATTTTAACATTGTAAAATAGAAAAACTCTGAAAATAATCATTACCATGAGTTCGAATTATAGAAACTAAAATAGATAGCCCTAAGACTCCTTCACAAACACAAAAAGTTAAAAAAAATATACTAAAATAACTTTCATAATTCATAATTCATTTCACAAGTTAGACTGTGAGAACTTTCGAGCGATCACCATTCTAAATGCGGCCTACAAAGTATTATCCCAGATCATCTTCCGTCGTTTGTCACCCGTAGTAAACGAGTTCGTGGGAAGTTATCAAGCCGGCTTCGTTGACGGCCGATCGACAACGGACCAGATCTTTACTGTACGGCAAATCCTCTAAAAATGTTGTGAATACCAGGTCCCAACGCATCACCTTTTCATCGATTTCAAGGCGGCATACGACAGTATCGACCGCGTAGAGCTATGGAAAATCATGGACGAGAACAGCTTTCCCGGGAAGCTCACTAGACTGATAAGAGCGACGATGGAAGGTGTGCAAAATTGTGTGAAGGTTTCAGGCGAACACTCCAGTTCGTTTGGATCCCACCGGGGACTACGACAAGGTGATGGACTTTCGTGCCTGTTGTTCAATATTGCGCTAGAAGGTGTTATGCGGAGAGCCGGGCTTAACAGCCGGGGTACGATTTTTACGAGATCCAGTCAATTTGTTTGCTTCGCGGATGATATGGACATCGTCGGCCGAACATTTGAAAAGGTGGCAGACCTGTACACCCGCCTGAAACGCGAGGCAGCAAAAGTTGGACTGGTGGTGAATGCGGCCAAGACAAAGTACATGCTAGCTGGTGGGGCCGAGCGCGACAGGGCTCGCCTAGGTAGCAGTGTTACGATAGACGGGGATACGTTCGAGGTGGTCGACGAGTTCGTCTACCTTGGATCCTTGCTGACGGCTGACAATAACGTTAGCCGTGAAATACGGAGGCGCATCATCAGTGAAAGTCGGGCCTACTATGGCCTCCAGAAGAAGCTGCGGTCAAAAAAGATTCACGCCCGCACCAAATGTACCATGTACAAAACGCTCATAAGGCCGGTAGTCCTCTACGGGCATGAAACGTGGACGATGCTCGAGGAGGACCTGCAAGCACTTGGAGTCTTCGAACGTCGGGTGCTTAGGACGATCTTCGGCGGTGTGCAGGAGAACGGTGTGTGGCGGCGAAGGATGAACCACGAGCTCGCCCAACTCTACGGCGAACCCAGTATCCAGAAGGTGGCCAAAGCTGGAAGGATACGATGGGCAGGGCATGTTGCAAGAATGCCGGACAGCAACCCTGCAAAGATGGTGTTCGCTTCGGATCCGGTTGGTACAAGAAGGCGTGGAGCACAGCGAGCTAGGTGGGCGGATCAAGTGCGTATCGATTTGGCGAGTGTGGGGCAGAACCGAGGTTGGAGAGATGCGGCCACGAACCGAGTATTGTGGCGTGAAATTGTTGATTCAGTGTTATCTGTGTAGATGTTAACTAAATAAATGAAATGATGACATGTAATTTTCAGTTTTCGTCATTAATAAAAACATCTTTTGAATTGTTCGACATTATATATTTTGACGTATTTTTTAAAGCTTCTAACTAAAACTTCTCGAGACAAAAATACAAAACTAGCTTTAAATATAAGTCGTATATTTCCCCCTTGTCCATGGATCGCATCATCGACCAGAGGTGAATCCCAGATCTTTTCCTCCCTCACTAATAAACACCCTTCCCGTGGTGATTGTGGAGATGCAGAGGTATTTTCGGTCTCTAGAAGCAACAATCATTACACCCTAACATTCCTTCCCCATCCCAACTGACTGTAAGGACTTGGCCGGCGCCGTTATTGATCAATAATATTAGATCTGCTACAATTGCACTTCGAGAGTAAGCGGAAACTATCATCCCTTATCATTTGGATCGTAGTGCAATTCTTACCAGTTCCGATCAATCACGGAGTAGCAACCATTGACATGTACAGTCAGTCTATGCTATGCTATGCTATTTGAAATGTAACAGGGACATGATCAGAATCAAAATCAGCATGAGTAACTAATTGGCTACAAAGATGACTAGAGTCGGTCGAGACCAAATCAATCGTTGATGGATTTCTAGAAGAGGAAAAACAAGTGGGGCTATCAGGGTATTGAATTAAGAAATACATGAAGAGCACTCATTAAATAAAATTCTGCCGTTGGAATTACTTTGAAAATTATTCCATGACCGATGTTTGGCTTTAAAGTCATCAATGACAATAAATTCCAGAGCATTGAAAAGGCCAATAGGCAGCTAAGAAAGTGTATTTATCAAGCTGTGTTTCAACAGAAACACCTAAAGTTTCAAAAACTTTAGTTTCAAATGATGAAAACAGTTGATGTTTTATACTCCTATGAATGATGATTGCAACTCTCCTACATGCTCCATCAAGTCGATCATTACGATGAACTAAAAAGTTGGGATCTCCTTTGAGTTTAGATCCAGGTTTCAAATACGTTTCATTAATAACTTAACACTATGCACGTTAATGACTGTAAGGAAATAAAACAGCTCGTCCTCTTTACCATTCAAAGAACAAGCATTCCAATTTAAAATATTTAAATTATTATTTGGATCCATTAGAAAAGCGTAATCCAATAACAATTTGATTAGTAAATTTTACACCAACTTGGACTGCTTCAATCATAGTGGTGGCTTTGAACATTGCATCAATCATTAGATTCAATTTTCCAGTTAGAAAATTAAAATCAAAGGCAGACATATCACTTGAAGTGGGTACATTTGATAATTTTCCGTTGGAATTTTCGGTAGACGAAGAGGCGGAGTAGATGTTCCCTGTGGCGGCAGGGTTTTTTTTCATTTGATTTGAAACTAAATAATATTCTTGAGATAGCCCTTTCCATTTTTGATATCTTCAGATGACTTTTAGTCACTTGAGAAACCTTTCAAGACAACTTTGAACAAACGTTCAGTTTTGTCTTCATTTGTAAAAAAAAATTGTGCTTCTTCTCTTCAAGATGTTTGAGAAGAAGTTCGCGATCTTTAAGAGTTTCCGGCAAAACGCGACAGTCTCATTTCTTTGCGATTTGGAAGGAAACCTTGATTCCCCTAATGGAGTTCAAGATCTCCTGCCCCCCCAAATTCGGAACAACTGACCACGATAGGCGGCACTCTTGGTTTCCTCACTTGAATCTAGAAGCTACTTCGATTTGATGTTCGTAAAATTTGTCCAAAGCATCGAAATGATTGCTCACTTGGATGCAAATTTCAACATTGTTCATTTCACTCTTGGAATGAAAACTAGTATTCCGGAAAATGTCCTTTTTCTTTTTTACCATGTTTAGCGACAGTTATGATACCCACTTTTTTTAAAACATGTTATGAATTCTGAGATTCATCGATACTTTAGTTCAATCATTTTTGTAATTTGAATATAGGTACCTCTATTAGGTTAGGGAAGCCTATACTTATCCAACTATTCTAATTATTCTCTTTGACTATCGATTCACTTCTGTCTGGAGATGTTCTTCCGATGAAGCTTCTCTACCGTGACCCACCAGCTGGAGGACGCATCCAACCGCGAACAAACAGCTGTTATTCGAAACGAACATCCAAGTTCCTAACACTGCTTCCAGCCATGCTGGCCGCCTCTACGTAGGCATTGAATGGTGGCAAAAATCTAACGGTCGACCAATAAGTCCATCCGACACAACAGCAGCCGTCTAAGGAAGCTCACTTTCCAGTTCGCTGCACAGTAGCTCACGTAAATTCCTTCGTTCTACCTATAAATGCAAATAAGTAGGTACATTGCCGTATTGCCTCACCAGAGACAAAGGGGCAAGGCTTCTGCATCTACCGTCTTGACCCCTTCCCCGGAGCTCCTCCAACAAGTCGAACAATACCGTCTCGGTTGCGGGGGCCTAGTTTCGTCCATGGACCTACATGGGAAACCTTCAACTTCAGTGGGCAAACGATGCGAAAGCCACCGTCAGAAAAGGGGTCGACGTTCGACGGCCAGCCAATCGAGTTGCTCCTACATGTACACTCAGGCAAATGAACTTAAGGAATTCATAAAACGGCTTTATGATAATTAGCCATAAGTTTAAAATGATATATTGAATCTCTCTGATATCAACATACCGTCGTTCTGACACGACTTTTGACTAAGTCCTTATTTTCGAAAACTGAAATAATTCATAAAGCCCATTATTTCACTCTTAGGCATAATGAAGAGCATAAGTGCAATATGAAAGCTTAATTTTCTAGCTTCGTGTTATTTTATGAGACTTATCTTTCGGAATTATTATGTTCAGTTCCCTAAGTGTACGGCCCGCCCGAAAAGGGTCTCTGCATGGCACCAGCAGTGGGTCAGATGACGGCGGCGGAGTATTTCAATTTAGCGATTGCCGATTATGGTATGTGTGCGTGTCAAGACGAACCATCGCCGTCGTCGTCATCGTCGATGGTGTTCCTCGGTCCAAGAACACGAAACCCGGCCTGGCTTCATGCTGACTGCGCAATCAGCTGTGCAACTTAGTTCACCGTTCAGTTCAGCAGGGGCATCTACACAGGGTGAAAGGAACGAATGAGCCGAGAAGTGTAAGCGAAAATGAGGTTAAACTGGTGCAATGGGACGAACGAACGAATGTGTAGGTTCAGCGGTTCCCAAAGTGGTAAATTATAATATCTTCTTCTTCTTCTTGGTATTACGTCTTCACTGGGACAGAGGCAGCTTCTCAGCTTAGTGTTCTTATGAGCACTTCCACAGTTATAAACTGAGAGCTTTCTTTGCCAAAGTTGCCATTATCCCATTCGTATATCGTGTGACAGATATGATGATACTCTATGGCCATGGAAGTCTAGAAAATTTCCATTACGAAAAGATCCTGGACCGACCAGGAATCGAACCCAGACACCTTCAGCATGGCTTTGCTTTGTAGCCGTGGATTCCAACCACTTGGCTAAGAAAGGCCCCACATACAATTTAAATTTTTATCACATATAACTACTACACTACAAAACTTGGAAATTTGATTAAAAATAAAAATATTTGACTCAAGAATGGCGATAGTCAAAAACAGTTCGGGAAACACTGGTGCAGACCTACCGCCCGCCCAGCTCTTGCAAACAAGCGTGTAACAAGACACGAACCGAGAAGAGTAAACAAAACAATCAAAGTTCCAAAAAACGCAAAACCCCACTTCGAAATTGACTGGCGGTAATTGCAGCTCCGACCCGACTCCGATTTAAATAGACAGCACTATGCACTTTTCGTCTGTCTAATAGGTGAGATGTTTCGAAATCGGTCCAAATTAAGGTGCGATGCGATGAAGGGAAGATCCACACCACACGTTTGTCTCGTGTGAGTACCCGGGGCAGGCCTAATTGCGGTTCGATCTTTTCCCCGCTCTGCGCCTATTTAGTGCCAAATATGACTGCGGGCCTTCCCATGACGGAGTTGCGATATTTACGCTGGACTTTTCTCTTTGTATTTCTAACTAGTGCTGCAGCAGAACGAACGCCACCAGGCCCCGAAAATAATCACTGACTTTTATTACAAACATGTCTTGTTTGTGGAGTGCAGCCACTTTATGGCGGTGTAGTTTTACTGGTTTAGTGCAATTTGCTTGCGTTTTGTTTGCTCATCGAAATGCTGGTTTGTTACGATAACTATGGGGGTAATTGGGGCATCGACTGGTTGTTTCCCTGATTAAAGCACGTCGTAGGGTAGTGTGTAACTTAATAAGTCGGTAAATACGTAATTAGACATTATAATTCAGCGAAATTAACCTATATTCCAATGACAAAATGACTCCATGTGATATAAGATTATTGAACGATACTTTCCTTCATAAAGACTTATAATACTTAGCTGAGAATCACTATAAAAATTACAAAAAAAAAATATACATGAACTGTTATAACATGAACTATTTTCACTTTAGATTGTTGAGGCCTTGCTGTACCTGTAGGAGGAAAATTTGAAGTGGCTCTGTCCCGTGAGAAGTGCTAGACACTTCTTATAATAGTACGCTTGGATATAATTCAAGTCATTAGCCTCTTCCAATGACTTCTTCCTTCTTCTTTCCAATCCCTTTTCAAAGTTCCCCAAACATCTTCTATTTGCCCTTCCTTTTGATCCTTCCATCCATTATTCGATACCATATATTCTGAAAAACTTAGGATGGGGGTACAGAACCTCATAAAATTGTTATATAAATAATTAAAAAAGTGGTGAAATTCTATATTCAGTGAGAGATAGTTGTGGGTCTAAGAAAGCCTCAGTGAAGTTAACTAACAGAAGCAAAAAGTCAGTAGAAACTTTTGGCCAACAACTAGTTTGTCAAATCGAATCTTAATCAGTTTTTGAACATCGTTCAGAGATTTCACTTTTAAAGAAAACAAGGAAAAAACCACCGAGATCATTGCCACCACTTCGCGGTCACTTTCGATCTCGATCTTCGGCACCCGTACACGCCCATGGAACCGCTACCCAAATTGGACCTTGCTCTTTGGTGGTAATAGGTGCAGTATGACGATGGCACAACATGTTACCTCTCACTGTTTTCACTATCGTTCGCTTTTGACGCAACCCCTTTCGTCCAAAAACCTTGTCGAAAAGAACATTTGGAGGAATCGTTCGCGCGCCCCCGGAGAGCAAATTAAGCATTTCCTCCAACCGACGTCCATCATTACCATCGTCATCATCCGCGAGTCGCGTCGATGATCATCGGATGATCCATCGCAGCGGCCGAGCAGTTGAAAGCCCCCTGACTTTCCACTCATTACTCCGGAGGCCAAACCCGCGGGTGCGTTAGATTAGGCAGACAGACCGACCGGCAGGGGCATATGAGCGCTGGAACAGCGTTTGAAACAATGCATGGAGGAGTAACTAGAACAAGTTTGTGGCCATAATTTCAAATAAAAAAACAGATTTTTTATATTGTTACAGTCGACTCTTCATATCTCGATATCGAAGGGACCATCGAGATAGGGAGAAATCGAGACAAAGAACATTAATTTAATGAACACTAGATTGAAAATCACTCCGTTACTAGGAAAATAATAAACAAACAAACTTCATTTTGAAATTGTTCTGAATCATTTAAATCTGGTCTAGTAACCTTTGATAATGTTTATATCGACATATGGAGAGGACATTGCGTTGGGAACAAAAACTCAACAGGAATGCATCGAAATATGGAGTGCGAAATCGTATGCAGAATTAAGGGACCGAAGCAATCATCGACATAGTGAGAGATATCGAGATGTGGAGAGTCGACTGTATATATTTTAGGCATAGCAAAAATACGTCGCAAGGTCCCCCGGTATCGGACACATAAGCCTCTAAATTCATAATTTAAAAAAAAAATGCTTTTACGTGATTTAGTAATCAATTTATGATACATAGAAGCCGCATCCTATTCTTGACACTTTTGATTCACTTCGGCAGAGGGGTTTTTTGAAGGCTACAGGGCTCATATTTGGCCACAATATGCGCCGTACAAAAGTGCTTCATATTGCAAAGATTCTGAAAATTCGACCTAGTAAAACCCCCCATGCCAAAGTGTATCATGAAAGTGCCCAAGTAGCTCTGCACCCTATTTTCATTTTTGTAGCGTACAAATATAAATATGAATTTTGACTTTACAGTTTGATGATGTACTCTAGTACCAAATTGGCCAATCATAAAATATGGCTCCCATTACCGGACACAATCTGTTAATGACACCATTTTTGTAAATTTGTTCATCATCGAATATTTTTACTTTAGGATGCCAGCTTGTTACGCTAGCGGGGGTGAATTGGTTTTGACATATCTTGCCAACAGTTTTTATGGTTTGATCTTAGTAGGCAATGAATTATGTTTGTTGATTCATTTGTCAAAAATTTTCACCTGATTTGTTATGAATTTCGTCGTAACCAAATTCTTTTACGTGTACCGTCAAGGTACCATTCACCGTGCATTTAAGAAGAATTTGCACTTCAAAAAATTATATAACTTTTCCAAATAATTTGAAGCGTACTAGAATACCACTACGTAACGTGCAATTATATAATAAATCAGGGAAAAATCTAAAACTAATGATGCATAACAAAAAAATACTCAAAAATTATGTTTGAAAATGTCGTGTTAAGGTCGCCTCTTACCGTTCTATGTCGCCATTCACCGTGCATAGTTTTTGTCATGATTAAATTTTGTATCTTGAAGAAACGTTGTTGATGGAGCAAGTATGTTGCTAGTAGTGTGCGCACTCATTTTTAAGAGTATTCAAGTCTTAGTTTACAATAAAAACCATAAAAAGCTTAAAAATTGGCTAAACAATTATTTTTTCATTAAAATCGTTATAGGAGGTTTGACTGTATTGTCCAAACTATTCCATGTGCACTGAAAAACTAAATATGAAGTAGTTTAATGACCACATAACAATAAATCTAATATTACCGAATAATGTCATGCTTTTTACACTAACGCACGGTAATAGGAACCATATATATTGAAAAGTATCCATTCACCGTGCATTTGGGTTTCGACTGAAACACAATAAAAAATTCTAATTTGCATAAAATCTCATTGCTCATACGATTAAATACATCTTACTAGTACTCTTTCGTTAAAATGAAAAATGTGTATTTTTGGCATTTCTACTAAGAGTGTTGAAAAATCTCATCATCAAACGGAATCAACGTGATTTTGACTGCATAAACTGGGTTTTTCAAAATGCTTTGTGACAAGAACTACCTCGTTTCATCAGTTTTATCTTATTTTGCTGACAAAAGAATAATTTGTGAAAATTGTATGAATATTCTGTAGGAATTTGTATATGTGCACGGTGAATGGAGGCCGCACGGTGACTGGTGACTTAACGGTATCTGAATTATTTCACTAATTGCATTTTATTATATTATTTTAAGTATTCTTTTAAAGGAATCATGCTGATCATTAACCGATGTCGATTTAAAAGAAACTTATGGTGCTGCTTTTAAATCTCTGGATTGGAACAACAAATCAATCGTTTCAGGGTTCCTAATACAGAAAATGGATTATCTGTGCAGCAATTCACTGTGTCATTATTTCTCATATATCTCAGATACAATGCATAGCATAGCATAGCATAGCATAGCATAGACTGACTGTACATGTCAATGGTTGCTACTCCGTGATTGATCGAAACTGGTAAGAATTGCACTACGATCCAAATGAATAAGGGATGGGAGTTTCCGCTTACTCTCGAAGTGCAATTTTAGAAGATCTAATATTATTGATCAATAACGGCGCCGACCAAGTCCTTACAGTCAGTTGGGATGGAGAAGGAATGTTAGGGTGTAATGATTGTTGCTTCTAGAGACCGAGAATACCTCTGCATCTCCACAATCACCACGGGAAGGGTGTTTATTAGTGAGGAAGGAAAAGATCTGGGAGTCATCTCTGGTCGATGATGCGATCCATGGACAAGGGGGAAATATACGACTTATATTTAAAGCTAGTTTTGTACTTTTGTCTCGAGAAGTTTTTGGTAGAAGCTTTAAAAAATACTTCAACATATATAATGTCGAACAATTCAAAAGATGTTTTTATTAATGACGAAAACTGAAAATTACATGTATATATTTTAAATTATATGAAACAGGAATAATGCCGACACTTGTAGTGACGAACTATACATAGTTTGTTTGAAAATTACATATGAGTATTACTGTGCATTTTGTCTCGATATGGTAGAAGTTTTAAAAAATACGTCAACATACACAATGTTGAACAATTCAAAAGATAATTTTTAATAATGTCAAAAAGAGAAAAATATATGTATATTGAAATTGTATAAGAAAAAAGCATAATGCCGACACTTAAAGTGACGAACCATACAAAGTTTGTTTTAATATTACTTAAAAGTTACGCTTTCAATAAAAAATATGTTATCATAAGCATGAAATGAACTCACCAGTTGGTAATCCATCCTCCACTGAACACAAAACTGACACTGACAGCAAAACTGCTTGGCGTCCCGAAAACAAACCGTCTTGCTTGTGCCTTCCCAAATACCCACCCAGCAAGACGCTCCAAAACAGAAAAAAAAAAATCTTCGGCGACGAAACCACGCGCGAAACCGTGAGCAAAACCTATCTGACGACGCAAAATCGAACCGTCCTGCTTGGGCTTCACGAAGCGCTACCCAGCAAGACGCTCCAAAACAGGAAAAAAAAAAATCCGGCGACAAAAACACGCGCGAAACCGTGAGCAAAATCTATCGGACGACGCAAAACCGAACTGTCCTGCTTGGGGTTCACGAAGCACTCTATTTCTCATATATCTCAGATACAATGAAGAAAAACTAGCAAAAAAGCGTTAACATTTTTTTTTATTATATGGGAAGTTGCTGTTTTACATACTTTTACAATTTTGAATCTATGTTCAAAATTTGCAGCCATAGTTAGTCGAAGTTGTAATTCTTGTCTAGGATTATAACAGTTTCAACACAGGTCAAGAAGAAGTACTACATTCATTAACTTCGTGTGGAGTATTTTCTTGTTAAGTTATCCACCGAACTTGTAGGTCAGTGGTCACCAAACTGCCCCCGCGGGCCGCATACGGCCCTCGTAAAGGTTTTGTGCGGCCCGCGAATCCATTTTGAATGTTAATGTGAAGTGGCCCGCGTGTTACATAAAAGAAATAACGAGGCTTATATTTGTGAGATATAGAATCCACTGGGTTGGAAAGTTGCACAAGGTTTGATCACAGCAATCGGTTTTAGACTGTCATAGTGTCAATGTTGGCACGCTGCTGTCACTTGCACACTAGATGCATTCGTACTCTGCCTCACTTGCGAACCGATACTTGGCAGGGTAAGTTGTGTGAGCATCGCGTGGAGGGTGATTCCTTTCCCGTTGATAATCGGAACTCCACATTGGCGATTCTGCCAGTTTTCTGCGGAAATACACCTGGCAATGGGAGGAATCACCCTGCAGCGTTGCTAAATTGAAATAGAAAAAGTAAAAAAGTGCAGAGTGAGAGAATTCCAGTTCCCCGTCCAAGATTTGTTTGTTATTCTGGTACGAAAAAAAATGTTGATATAAAAGTGTTTTGCAGAAAAGACTAACCGAAAGGCTTTGGTGCCGTGTTAAAAAATGAACAGGAAAACAGCAGATTGAGTGATCTTGTTGTTTTGCTATGAGCAAACGTCAGATCGGAACCTTGCAGCGTGTTGTTTGCCGTGGGGGAAGAGTATCCCCGGCAATGTCCGCTACCGCAAAGATAGAGCTAATTGATCTTGTTGTTTTGCAATGTGCAAATGTCAGATCAGAAGCTTTCAGCGTGTTGTTTGCCGTCGAGGAAGAGAATCCCTGGCAATGTCCGCTGCCGGAAAGCTAGAAATTGCAGATCTTGTTGTTTTGCAATGTGCAAATGTCAGATCAGAAGATTACAGCGTGTTGTTTGCTGTGGGGTGGAAGAGGCCCAGCAATGTCCGCTGCCAAAAGATAGTTTTTGTTGATCTTGTTGTTTTGCTATGCGCAAATGTCAGATCAAAAGCCTAACGTGTTGTTTGTCGTGGGAGAAGAGAAGTCCCGGCAATGTCCACTACTAAAAAGCTAGAATTCGTTGATCTCGTTGTTTTGCTAAGTGCAAATGTCAGATCAGCAGATTAAAGCGTGTTCTTTGCCATGATAAAATAATGGATCCAGCAATACGCACTGATGAAAGCGAGAACTCGTCAATATCGTTGTTTGTTATGCGCAAATCTGATATTGAAAGCTTATGTTGTGTTTTTTGTCGTGAGAAATATGAGCCTCGACAAAGTCTGATGCCAGAAATTCAAGAATTAGTTGATCTTATTGTTGGCTTTGTGTAAGTGTCAGATCAAATTCTTCAAGAGTATAGTTTTCGTGGGAAAAGAAACACGACAATGCGAGAATTATGATTCTGTTGTTTTGTAATGGGCAGATGTACTTGCAAAATTACACAAAGCGAGCTTTTGCGATTGTACTGTTTTTGATCTATGTAAATGTCTGAATGGAAGCTTGCGGTTTATTGACTGATCCGCAAATGCGCCAGTATTGTTTTGTGTGGCAAGTGAACTCACAATATCCTTTAGCGAAGAAGAGAAAGTTCGAGAATTGTTTTTGTGTTTTTGTGAAAAATGCCAAAACTTTGAGTGTGTTGTTTGCCATGAGATACAAGACTTGCTTAAAAAAATAAGTTTTCATTCCTCAATTTTGTTCTTTGGAAGCGTAAAAAAAATCAGCGGCCAAAGAGCTCATAAAGTCTACTGACAAAAAAAGCATGTATGAATAGATTATTTTGTTTGAAACTTGAGTAATTAATTAGGCTATTCGATGAGCAGCGCCTACTGGTGGAAAGTTTCCAATCATGTGCTCGTGTCAAATTTCCTAAAAATGGATATCAATGGAGTCGAACACACGAAAAACTTTGAACTAAAGATGAAATGCGATGAATTTTTCTTCTAGTCCAAAATTGACGTGGCGTGGTGGGTTGATTATCGAAGGAATATTTCGCACTATATAGTGTGTTTTGATGTTTGCCAAATATACAGAAATAGACGACAAACGTATGACTGCGCAGAATATCAGAACAGATCATATGATTTGTACTGAGTCTGTTTTGTATGGGCGAATTTTACGCAATGGAAGATTATGAGGTAAAATACAGGGTAAATGTTTAAGAAAGATTAACAATTCTGAAATGGTAGTTGATACCAAATAAAGTGATAGACTCCCGACTAACTTTCTGGAAGAATTCAGGTGAATATTCCCTAGACATTTCCAACGAAAAATGTAAAAATTTCCTGGGAAAAGTTTTGGAGAAGATATTGGCAAAACTTAGGAAGCGACTTCGGGAAGAAATTTTTGTCCGAAATATTTGGATAAATTTTGACACAACGCAGGACTAATATCTAACAGACGTGCTGAATAAATTACCAGTGCACTTTCTGCAGCAATCTACGGCTATAGAAGGAATCCTAAACCTGCCTCCTGAAAGAACATCATCAAAACTCCACTATACGCCTATATACTATAGTATACTATAATAAGCTAAAGTCGATTACAAATAACAACAAAAATTCAAAAAGTTTGTCATAAACTCGTCCAGGATTTCAATAGCAAGTACTAGTTTTGCTAGGAACCATTGCAGATATTACATTAGATATTCCAACATATAAACTATACATGTTTTCATTGATTACCTTTTGGCAGTTTTATACATGACTAGGGTCAACTCTTTCTATACAAAAAACACGTTACTCTAATGAATGCTTGAACATTATGAGACGATAGTAATTAATCAAAGATGATATCAGTGACTATTCCCTAACATCAAATCCACCTGTTTATGGAGTAACTCATATGAGCAAAATATATGCGATTTCTATCGTTTGCTTTATGATCTAAGTACCATCAGTGCACCCGATTCCGCTCATTTAAGGGAAGTTATGTGTTCAAATGTTTATTATAAAATAACTATTGTGTCGATCAATACTATTTTTATGTCACAGTGTAGCTCCAAGTATAGGTAATCAGCGGCAAAATAACAAGAAATTGAAATACTTTTATGAAAAATATTTAATTGCATTTGTTACTGCAACTAAGTGTTCCTATTTCCACTCACGGTAAACAGGTTTCGTGACGAACTTACTAAAAAATGCATAATTTCAACATTTTGTTATTTATCCTGATATTTTCTGTGGTCAAACCATATCTACTACTGTAATAAAGAAGGCTGTATACTAAAATCGACATTTCTTCAAAACATCAACAGACAAACACACACAAATTCCTAGTGGCCCAATAACCGCTCACGAGGTCTTATGTTTCCAATATAAAGAATTATTTTATCAAATGAAAATAATGTCAGACGACTTCATTTCAAAGTTGTTTATATTGCTAGAATTTATCCGTGCGAAAAATGTTGATTTTTGACACGAAAAATCAATTTTTACAATAGTGAGCGGAAATAGGGGCATGAGCGGATACTGGTGCACTGATGGTATTTAAAATTAGTCATTTTAAGGGTTGTAGATCAGATAAAACGTGTGGTTACGAGTCGCCACTGAGTGATATGATTGTTTTCAAAACCTAATTTAGTTATTGAAACGATCAATTGAAATATAAACATTTTAAGTATGCATGGAATTATTTTCTAAATCTTTATGCAAGACATTCATCGAATTTGGTTTGTCTCGAGTTCGCCAATAATCAGTTGTGTTCTAGAGTTACCTTTGGTTATTTGGAAGAAATTGTTTAACTCTACAGAAATTCTGTCGAAAATTTAGCTTGAGTGTTAATATTTCGTTCGTTTCTGAACTTGTAATTCTGTAAGGATTTTTTTCAGAATACTTGGAAATAAATTCACGATTTTCACCACAGTTTTGTCTTCAACCAACATTTTTCCACCGATTTATTCCACAGATTTAAGATTTGAAATTACTGCAGTTCTTTACATTCTAAATTCACCCAATATGTAGATTGGCTACACATACAACGTATTTTCATTTCTAGTCATTTTAATGACTAATACTTGTAATTATGAAGTCACCAAATAAAATGATAAAAGGCTGCTTAGATAATTGATACCTGTACCAAATAAAGGATAAAAGCTGCTTAGATAATTGATACCTGATAGATGTATGCCAGAATTACACGATGAATGTCAAGGTGTCCCTGACACCGCAGTGGAAAGCATGGTTGAAACTAGAGATGGACGTTATTCAAAATGCTAAGATTTTTAGAATATACAACGAGTATGACCATCCAAATTTTGATACTAAGGTACTTCACAAGAACATGGAATATGGATGATTTTGAATGCCATTACATAATCTTCAAAATAACTGTATGATTCATGCAATACACAATGATCAACTTATATGCAGAAAATAAAAAAAGACCTTTAAATTAATAAACTGATCAAAATTTAAATGTAAAAAGATTTTTTTTTATAAAGGGTAATTTAATTTATCGTTTTTGAAAATTTGACTTTATTTAGTTTGAAGAAATTCAATTTCTTCGGAGCAGAGGGAGAATGTGAGATATAGAATCCACTGGGTTGGAAAGTTGCACAAGGTTTGATCACAGCAATCGGTTTTAGACTGTCATAGTGTCAATGTTGGCACGCTGCTGTCACTTGCACACTAGATGCATTCGTACTCTGCCTCACTTGCGAACCGATACTTGGCAGGGTAAGTTGTGTGAGCATCGCGTGGAGGGTGATTCCTTTCCCGTTGATAATCGGAACTCCACAATATTCTTTTAACTTCTCAGTGAACCACGTATCGTATAAGAATGTGCGCCAAAAATCTCATATTCATACGTCAAAAATTAGAATCCCACAATATGTCATATCAAAACGAATAAATGTTAACACAAATTGTATATAATTCTCCACTACGATTCATTGTCGACAAACTTTGTTGACAACAAACCATGCCGTAAATAGAATCGCATCAAGTTGTATAAACTGACAGATCATATATCAATGCAGACTAGCATCAAATGAAATCAGAATAGCTTAGCAAAATTTGCCACCCGAGGCTGGTATCTTCTGGCGGTGGGCTTCAAAGAACAACAAAGCGTGTGTGCTGTATAGAAAGCTTCCTTTCATGTTGGCAAATAATCACATTTTAATCACAAAGCGGTCTGTAGTGTAGTGGTATGGTACCGGGTTAGGGATCCAACGGTCCGGTGTTCGAGACTCAATGGAAACTTTTTTTTTTAATTTTTATCGGAATTTTGTGACATCGTATTGCTGACCATGGAAAGTCTGAAAAAGTCGTGGGAAGTGCGTATATGGCCTCCACTTTGGTGTGTATATAGCGTTTTCATGCATTTTATACGAGTAATTTGATTCATATATAATGATGTATAGAAAAAAATATACCAACCAAAATTTGACTGGGTTTGCAACTATGTTTTCGAAAGTTGATCATTATTATATGAAAAATTTTCCTGTATCGGCTGTATTTATCAGCTCAGGAATAACCAGTTAAGTGACAGAAGCTCCTATTCGATGCAGCAAAAATGAGGCTTCTATGCTCATCCTAACTAACACTTTAAGATAACTGTTAACTAACTCGTCCAAACAAAACAGGCCTCGCGGAGTTCACTCTTTTTTATGGAATTTTCCTCCGTTGTGTTTTGTGTCGCGTCTTTCTCGCTCATTTTTTATTGCCTCTCTGCTCAGTATATTTTCTATATCTTACAAAGAGGCAAAGACAGCACGCTAGTTTAGAGCATGCTTACAAACTCTGGTCATGCTGCGAAGTATTATCAAACCTAGGGATAACAGACAGATTTCTATGTCTGAGACCGTATCTCTTGAATATATCTTGAATCAAAAAATCTTAGATAAGCCATTGGTTTAAAATTAACTTCAAGTGCCTATAAATTTCCTCGCTTCGCGAAAAATCTGCCCATCGGTTTATTGATAAAATTTTAGTTCCTTTAAAGCAGTGTAATCTTCAAGATTCATAAGTATTCAAATTTAAGGAAGGATTTCAGGGGGCCTAGATATATCTCCAACCCGTATTAATTAGAAGTCTGATTTTGTTTTTATGGGACAATACCGTCTGTATTGTTTTGGTCAAGACCTTCTTTTACAAGAGATAACCAAAGGACCACAAAACTCATGTTAATAGAAAAAAATTCATATTTTTGCATTCTCATTGAAAATAAAAAAAAAAATTCTCAAATACGTTGTGGCCCGCGCTATGTTTTAAAAACACCTAAGTGGCCCGCATATGCATATAAGCTGAGGACCACTGTTGTAGGTCGATTGCTTTTAAATCTTCATACTAAATCATCCATCACATATATGTTATAACGAACTATTTAATGCAGTTGTAAAAATGCAAATAGGAGCGATTCGACACTGCACATTTTGAGGAAAAAAATGAGTCTCTTTCGGATTGGTGAGCGGTGCTCGATGATCTAATGGCTCTAACATCTTTAAACGATAATCGAAATTAATTCACTTTAGTTCATTTTCACTATTGGGCTTGATTAGCTACTGTCCATATCTGTTTCTCATTTACCAAAAAGGATTAGCAATTCATTAGAAAAATGAGTAACAAGGACTTGAAAACAAAGGCGAAAAATTCTGACATCAACAATTATTTTCTTTACTTCCACGAATCTTGCTTCGATTGAAGTATAAAAATGTATGGTGGTGGCAAGACAAGTCAGAAGGGGGGTGATTCAAAGTTTATGGCATGCTAGCATAAAAAGCTGGATAGCCACATTTACAAGTATAAGAACAATTTGAGTTGTACTTAGTCTGCAAGATGTCCAAAACATTTAAAAAAAAAGACACGGACACCGTCTTCAGCCATTTAGCTGCACAGACTGTAACTTAACACTAGACAACGGACAAGCATACTCCAATGGTACAGCCGAGAAACATTCCTGACGAAAAGCTTCAATGGCTGCAGCGGGAATCGAACCCACACCTCATGACAAGATGCGCTCATTGCCTGACGACACTAACCGCACGGTCACGAAGCCCACAGCAACCATATATGATGAAAAATAACACTTTTTACGGTGTTGTTCTGAATGTTCATTCTTCTTAGTTTTGCATGTTTGATACCATGATGAACGGATTCCATGAAAAATGAATGCCAGTTAGGCCAGGAGCAACGCTTAGCATATTTGATTAGTTTGGGATACTGTCACTAGGAGGCGCTAATGAGCATCTAATATTTCAAGCTAGTTAGAAGACTAGTGTCACAGTTGTACAACAGTTCGACACTATGGAGATAAATCGAGTTCATATGCTGTGTCTCCAAACAGTGTTTGCCAAACTGTTTTGACTTCCCCTCAAGGGGGACCAATATTTTTTTGGTATCGATCTCCTAAAAAAGCCTTAAGCAAATTGTTCTCTAACTTTGTCTAAAGCTCATAAAACCCTCGTGATGTTAGTTTCGCATCTTTTTATAAGCACTGTACCATTTGAAAAGCAAATAATTTTAAAAAGCTTCTCAAATATCAACTAATATATCCAAATCAAAGAAGCTTCTCAAATATCATCTAATATATCCAATTTTCAACACTATATGGGGCAAAACGGCCACCGAATGAAAATCGTATGTAATTCTATTTGTAATGATATTTTCTTTATTTCCCATTTATATTACATACCAATCAGCTAATTGATATTTAAAAAAATATTTTTAAGTTTGCCATCATAAGGGGAGGCTTTATAACAAGGTTTATCACCTGTCTACTAGTCAATTTGAATGACTAAAATTATTATTTTTGCCTCCATTCAATACGGCATTATGCTGAATATGTATAATATTACACACCGTCAAACGGGGTATCTTGCAACAGGGGTGAAACTTGCAACACTTCGACATGTAACCGAATTGACGTTTGTTTTAGCATTGAGTTAAATTTTCATAATTTATTCCGCCGTTTATTGACCTTAGATATACAACAGAAGATTTTGGCGAGGGTTTGGGTAGTGTTGATTTTTTGGTTGGTTGGCTTAGGATGAAAATCACATTACACATTAGATTGTAAAAAAATAATGCTGAAAAACGTTCCTCGTACCACACAAACGGTAAAAATATGTCATTAGAGGCATTAGCTATCAGTTACAGTACTTAGTAGTGTACAAATTGACAGTATAAAAGTTTTGATAATTTGATGCTTAAACACTAAAAAAATTCAAAAACGATTTTGACTACCCTAGTGGGGTAACTTGCAACAGCATTTATGATTCAAATTGTTTGATATTGCTTGTCGCTTGTCTTCGAAAATACATGAAGAGGCAAAATTAAACATATATTTGTTCAGTAACATTCAAATTTTTGGATCTCAATCAATTCAATACAATTTTTGTACTAAATATTAGAAAATTTACAAGAACCACATTATTATTAGATTAAGTTTTATTTTCTTCATGAAAATAATGAAAAATTTTGAAAACTTTTAACTTGCAGATCTACTATTAAAAACTTTCTGCATGAAATGTGATGAAAGTTAGGTCAAAACACCAACAGCGACCATTTTAAGACATATATTTCAATATGTAATACGTCGCTCTAATATAAATATGTATAAAAAAATAATTTATGTGAAGTAAAACCTAAAATACCATTGTATTTGTAGAAAAGTTGCATTAAAACGGCTCAATGGCTTTCCAATAACTGTCAAGACTTATTATATGCTAGAATTTCCTCGTAAGGACACCCTATGCAATGCCAATGGAGCTTTCAATTAAATTGGGTTTATACTCATTATTCAATCAATAATAATTAGTTTTCTAAGAGTAGAGTAGCCTGTTTCTGATTATTGTCATGCTTTTACTGCAGAAAATTTTTATATGACCATAATAACACAATATAGGATATATTTTTAATAGTGTACTTTAGGTAGAACTGTGTGTTGCATGTAACCCCACATCAGGGGTAGCATTGAAAATGCACATTTTTCGTCTCTCCTGATCCCAGGAAACAAAATATTGGTAAAATTAATTCCGCGTGGTATTATTTACATGGCGATTAGGATACCAGATGGTTTTTGTCTCACCTGAATCTTTAAATTTTCCATCCATATAGCTTTGAAGTTGAAAATTGTTGCAAGTTACCCCGTTTGACGGTACTTAACAACCCGAAAAAACATGTTATTATTATTAAATATTTGGAGAAAATCACTTAAGGAGCGAAAATGTCAGCTATTCCCCTACTATACATCAGAAGCCACTGCTAGTACCTCATTTTGGTATTATTATGATTTTGTTGATGATGTTTACATTTTCATGAATTTCACTCCAACAATCTTCGTTTACCAAATAGGATGCACCCTTGCTCCAATAGGTATATGCGTCATCCAAACTGGATTTCGTATGTAAAACTAAATACTTTTTTCGTTCAAATGTCATAATAACTTACACATTTGAATAGTTTGTACAGTACCTTAGAAAAATCTATTAATAATTTGCCTTTTACTATGCTATTTTTTTCTATCTTTATTAACGAGATTTTTAGCCCTGGGCTAGTTCATCCCGGGACCAACGGCTTTATTTCCTTCCAAATGAAGTCGTCACCATAACCTGTTTTTTGTCATAAGTGACTATCTCGGGATGGGATTCGATCCCAGGTCCTCGGCGTGAGAGGCATGTGTTCTAACCACTACACCAGGCCCGCTCCCCTACTATGCTATTAAGAAACAACGAAATCTTATAAAATTCCACTAACATTTTATTGTTTTACAAAAGTCGATGTAAATACGTGAAAAATAGAACAATTGTCATCAAATTTTCAGGTGGCAAAAACGGATCCGTGTCAAAATTGGAACCCATTTTTTAAATTTTATTTTGCAATTGTTGGTTTTTGAAACATTATTAGAATGTTATTATACATGTATACATCATCCATATGGAATTATATGGTATCGAGAATTCGGAACGGTTCACTTCGAATCAGATTTCCGTAGGGTTGAAATATGGTATGAGTCTATAGCCCCGTAATGTTAATTATGATAAAAGTTCTACAAACTTTTCATCGCCTCAATGTCTTCAATAATTTTTTGAAGATTTATGTACACCAGTTGTATGTGTGTGCCTAGTGAAATCAATAATCGCATAAGTGACATTTATTCTAGAACTGGACATTTTCTTAAAACTGTGAACAAAAAATTATTATTATTATTTTTATCTGTATTAGGGAGATTTTCAGCCCACGGCTGGTTCATCTCCATATGAAATTTAACAAAAAATGTATTGCTGTGTTCTTACAAAGACATACTTCTAAAACAAAGACGCTGGGTGTTACAAAACTGCATGAGTTCTTTAATTCAATGCACATGAACAATCAGTTTAACTTTTAAGCACTAGCGTAGAATTCGGCAAAACCTACCTTGCGATATAAAAGCTTGAAAAGTCTATAGAGTCCGTATAAAATATTCAAAAGTTTATTATTCTTAGGCTACCAAATTCCTCTGGATTCTTAGGCTTAAAATTCTTCTGGAAACCTTTTCAAAATCCCCAAAATTTCTCCAGATATACTGAAAACACCACTAGAAATACACATTAACCCACAAGGAATTCACAAAAGAGAAATCCTAAGAGAAAACTTAATAGTTTATTAGGAATCACCAGATATTGGACATAATCCCCAATAACCAATTATACATTCTCAGGATCCCGCAAGAAACCCTCAGTGTCCACTAGGATTCTGCAAAAAATTTCAAGAATCCGTTGAAATTTCTGAGAGGACGACTTTTTGATTATTTTATGAGCCCCGTATCCTCGATTAAAAATCTTTTAAGAATGTTGGCTAGTCTCTTAACAATCCTAACATCCTACCTCCTTACAAAATCTCTAACAAAGAGGGAATGTTGCTCTAAATAGCAGACACAGAAAGTTCAATATTAGTGTGTATATTGAACTTGAACAAACAGTTTAAACACTCTCAATTGTATTTATCGCACGTTTCATTTATATTATTGAGAATAAAGTGTAGTACTGCGTTTGCATTTTTTTTTGTCATGTGACGGTATTTAACGGCACAACGTAATTCTAAAAAAACTATATAGTATAATATGCACGCTTTTTATGGATAGTATATTTTCGAACATCAGCGGAAGTTTAATTGGATCTTCAGGAATGTCATCGATATTATGGCAAAGTTCCGATGAGCTTGGTCTTCAAATTAACCTTTTCCACAAACAAAACTTATTTATAATTTTACTGGAATACACGGCAACGGATTTTTTTCCGTGTGGGAATCACTGCTCTAGCACTACGAAAATGTGATGAACTAAACAAATGCCAGAGATTTCAAAAACGGAAACGGACCATGCAGATCATGTGAAATTTTATTTTGTGATTAGTTAAAAAATAGTGCTGGTTGGCTTCAGTGATTGTGAAAGCATAAGCTGTTTTGGAGCATTGGAACGCAGTTTAATGTTTTCCAATTGAGTTGTCACAGGCCAATGTTCCAATATTCGTCACTCGCATACTTTTCCTGTATGTTTTAAATTATTTATGCAACGTGTGCCCTGGCTCATCCGCCGTTTATCGATCAGCAAATTACCTCCTCGATCATTGCACATGGCGGGCACTGATACGGTATTGTACCGCGTGCAATTGACCGTTGCATAAAATCTCCGCATATCGTTCCGGTTCATGCTAAATATCTTGAGCTTCAGCTACCACACTTTCATCGTGCTGTCTTTTCTTTCTGAGGTAGATTCCGTTCTCTGTCGGCTAACGGCCACAAGCGGCTTCTGGCGACGTTCTTCATATCTGTCACTTCCTGGCACTCTTCATCGAACCAGTTGTTTCATCTTCGTCGTTGACCAGTGCCAATCACTTCCCGCCCCATTGTTGTCACAGCTTCGGTTCCCACAGGCTGTTCACATCTCCAGAAACTTTGATTCTTCTCTACTGCGCGATAAGATAATGATCTGGTCGATATTAGGGCCTCGAAAGGTCTGAGAAATGTCCATCAACCAACATGTGGTCTATATGGGAACAAGCATCGTCACTCGGGTGTCGCCAGGTGTGTTTGCGGATATTCTTACGGGCGTAGTAGGTACTGCTGATTGCCATCCCTCTAACAGCAGCGAAGGTTACAAGCCGCAGGCCATTTCCATTAGTATCGGAATGGAGGCTTTCCGTTACAATGACGGGTCGGAGGAATTCTACTTTCCCGATCTTCGCATTTGCGTCGCTGATGACGCATTTTGACATCTTGTTTTGGACACTCTCCGTAGGCCTTATCTAGGCTCTCATAGAGCTCATCCTTCATGTAGTTGAAGAACTTGCCCTTCATTCTCAACACACAGATTCGGTCGCTAACCAGTTTTCATGGAATAACTCGCTTCATCTGCTTCCCAATCACTATAAATCCAACTCCACGTTCTACTCTGTCGTCGCCGCTGTAGTAGATGTGCTACTTGAATGAAGTATTGGCGATGGGATCCACCGCACGGAATTCATGTTCTCTGTTTTTCGGCCAACTTATTCACGAGCCACGAGCCCAAAACGCGTGGGTTCATTCCATGTTCTCACGTTCCAAGATCCGACATTTCAATCGTTGTCCTTTGCTCTATTTTTGTCTTTCTTGATTGGTGAAGAGTTTTCGATAGGCCACTTAATCAGGGGTGCACTACCTACATCGTACTAGAGGGGCTACCTCCCCGATACTGACACGAGAAAGGTCTAGAAATCCTGAAAACGATGGACGTCATAATTTAATCTTCCCTAATCCCTCTCCGCAGTACACCACCTCGTTTTAAACTTCCTAATATTTTTTTTAGTAAAACTGAATAAAAAAAACTAATCAAATTTCGCGAAGTTCGCACGATTTGAAGTCGGGGTCAATATGAGCCCAAGGCACAGACAACTTAATATTTTTGGCACAGACAGAAAGTTAGGGACAGAAAATAATTTTAGCCATGATTGATTCTAGTTACTCCTGTTCGCAGTGCTGGAAAAAGTGAAACTTCTTCATCCATCAAATGAGCTGATGCCGTTCTTGATCGTTTCGATTGCTCTGTCCAATACCTATCAGTGTATGGCCTGCTGACGTTGTTCGAGGAGCTCGAGTGCAACAAGCTGTTACCATATCGAACGGTTCCGCACGATTTGTGTAAAATCCTATATTCGTATGTAGATATCTGCGCTTCGTCGAGACTTGACTTAGAAGAAGCTCCAACCGCCACCAGCCAGTGTGCCGGGGAGCAGGGTGTGAATTTTAAATTTCTTAAATTAATTAGTCTCGACTAACTTCGAGGGAACTTTGCCCATGGAGCAGCAATTGGGTAGACGACGAAGGTGACGACGACACGCGTGCAGATCGTGCGAATCTGTTTATGACTATTACGGCTAAAGGCAACATTGTAAAACATGTTCCCGATACCGTCTTCGAAGGCGTCTTCGTCGTCGTCGTAATCCAGTTGGCAGAGTGTGGTGCACTGCTATTTTCATACACCGGGTGCCATGAAGAAAGATGAGCTGTCGACAAATTGCCCGTCTCTGTCAAGATGATGACGGGTGTCCGGGCGAGAGAATTCCGGGGTTACCTAACGATTAATCGATTAGCTGTGCGAAGTGGGAAGTGTTGCCAAACTTTTTTTTGTGGTCTTGGTTGTGAATTCCTGAAGTGGATCCATTTGCAATTGAGCAGAGCGTTATATCTAATGCTTCTTCTCTAGAATATATTATGAAGGTTTGGCGATTGTCTATGTAATCCAAGATTTGTACTACTTAAGTATTCCATCAAACTGGAGCTTTTCAAACTAACACCTGAGCTGTTCCAGATGATGTGATGGGCATAAGTATCAATGCCCACAATAAGCAGAAGGCCTTTTGCTATGCTTCAGGAGCACTTTCAGGAATTTATCAACTGATTACGTACGCAATCATTTTAACAGTCCCTTCTAGGGCTATTCCAGATATTCCAAAAGAATGTCTCTCAGGGCTTCTCAATAAGTTCATCCTGGAATATCCTACACAGATTTCGCCATGGATTTTATCCAGAGTTTTTTTTTCTGTTTCTGTTCGGGAAGAACCACTGCGACCAGTTTTCTTTGATCTTTTGTGGTATACCCGTGTCCTTTGTTTAGTACATGTCGTTCTACTCCATTACTATTGAGAAACAATGAAGTAGTCGTTTTATGTACAATTATCATTCTTTACCATTTTGCATAGAGCCTCTTTAGAAAAGGATACCGCTATTTATACCTTTCGGAGAAAACAGTTTGTCACCATTGAACTCTTAAAAGCGCGCTCCTTAATCAGGTTTGGCCACTATGCTGGTTGAATGATACAGATTTTGACCATGCATCGGTACTCTAGCGTATCAAATTATAGCTTCTACTTATACGGTTCAAAGTCGTTTTTTGAAACTGAACAGGTTTCATCGCATGAGACATTTAGATTCCTTGCAACAAGAAGTTTATTTTAGAAGTTAGGAGGTCTGTTACTCCACCGATTCGGAATCGTTTCCCTCCTAGATATCGAAAGATAAACTCTTGAACTCGGAAAGAGCTTGTCTCATGAGTTGAAATCAACCTCAGATGCTGATTGAGCCATTTTTCCACTTAGAACTCCTCATCATCTAGGACAAATAGGTGGGTCTTAGTGGCTTGTTACTCTCTTATACTCTTCCGACCTTACCTTATAAGTATTGACAAGAACAGATACAACAAGAGTACAATATGGTAGATCTTACCCCGTAACGCATCTTGAAAAAGTGAACTACCCGCGTTACGGGTAATCCAGAGGTTACTCCAAAAGACTCCGCCAAAAAATATCGAATAACTTCTCATGTCATTTTCTATAGATTCTTCAAAAAGATTATATTGGGTTTCAAATGCAATTATTCCTATACAAATTTCTTTAAGGATTCTTTCAGAAAATCATACTAGATGTTATAGAGGGTGTCGTTTGGTATTTTACCCAATTAGTGTTTATGTAATCCTACAAGACTTTTTCAAGTGTCAATGGGTTCTTCAGGGATCCTTGTACAAGAGTTCTACATGGATTTCAGTAATTAACTGAGAGCTTTCTATGACAATTGACCATTTTTCAATTCGTAGATTTTATGACGAGGACAGAGATATTCTATGCCCTGGGAAGTCCAGAAACATTCCATCCCGAAAAGATCCTCGACCGGTAAGGTTCGAACCCACAACCCTCAGCTTGGTCTTGCTGAATAGTCGTATGACCAATCAAAAAATTTCACCATCATAGATCGCGAAAGCCATCAGAGCAAGGATCACCCCATACGATTGCGTACATCCGCCGCAACGCCAACCCACAAATAATGAAATTATGAAGAAAGAACCAACCTCCATATTAATCAATCTCCGACAAGACAATAGCGCGATGCTATCGTCTTCATAGCACTCGATCAGCAGCACCAGAAGGTGGCAGGCATGAATGATGTGATCAAGATTCCGAAATGGTCAACGAAGCGCGAAAGCCACAAAGCGCGTTACTTCGAGTGTAGATGGGTCTACATTGTTGGCGCCCGGTCAGGAGATTTCCCAATTCGTCAATGCGAACGTGACGGACGATCCGATACTCTTCTTTTAAGGCAGAGATTCATTCCGATGATTCAGTTTGGTTGATTCGATTGCAGGGCTGGTAGGTGTTCTCTCTTTGATCAATTTCCAAAACATAACATTCATTCCTTATATCCAGGTGTTCTGTGTTAGACAACACTATCATCTGAATTTGGTAAGACAAAATTAAGCTTTTGTAAACATTTTGTGAACAACATATTAAATTTCATTTGCTGTGGAAGTTCAGATTTTTTACAGGTGAGTTGATTTCACTTGCTTGTAAGAGAAAAAAAAAATGCTTTAAATTTACTCTAACTTAATCTAAATATTTAACGCATTAATCGTGGCAATAAAAGATTGTAACGGGTTTTGCCTGAAATTATTAATTATTTTATTTGACATTTGTTCCAATGTTTCAACATTGGATATTCTATGTAACTCATTGGTACTATACCAGGGAAGAAGCTTCAGAATCATTTTCAAAATTTTATTTTGAATCCTCCGCAGAACTTTCTTCCTGGTATTACAACAGCTAGTGCATATTGCTACAGCATACAACATGGCTGGCTCGAACATTTGTTTGAATATCAAAAGCTTGATCTTAAGACAAAGTTTTGATTTTCTATTAATAAGGGGATAGAGACATTTTACATATTTGTTACATTTGGCCTGAATGCCCTCAATGTGATTTTTGAAAGTTAAATTTTTATCTAGCATGAGCCCTAGATACTTAACTTAATCTGACCAATTTATTTAAACCCCTCTCAACGTGACAATATGTTTACTTGAAGGTTTCAAATAGAGAGCTTTTGGTTTATGTGGGAATATTATTAGTTAAGCTTTGGAAGCATTAGGAGAAATCTTCCATTTTTGTAAGTGTGCAGAAAAAATATCTAAACTTTTTTGCAATCGACTATAGATGACACGCAGGTTTCGTTCTTTGTCGGAGAGGCCTGAGATAACTCAGGTAAGTCAGATGTGATTGTATAATATTGGTCCCAGAATGCTGCCTTGAGGAACACCAGTCTTTCTGACCTGGAGTTCTGATAATTAACCTAAAGTGTACGATTTGACAGATAAGTTTGGATTATTCTAACAATGTATGTTGGAAAATGAAAGTTTTTTTTTTAATTTTACAATCAAGCCTCCATGCCAAACACTGTCGAATGCTTTTTTTTTTTGAATCAATTTTTCAATGCAAGTCTCTAAAATGTCTTAAAAATGGTCTTCAAAGTATCTTTTTTAACCAAAACTCTAGAAAATTATTGTAGTTATTTATCCAGATTTTGTTTTCTGGGATTCTTTCAAGGACTTTTCCAGGGATTACTTCAGAAATTCCGTTAAAGATTCTTTCATCTTCCTTTGTCTCAGGAATCCATGCAGAAAATCATCCAGCGATTTTTTTTCAAAAGAATTCTTAAAGGAAGTCCTCTAGAATTTTCTCCAGGAAATCCTTGAGTTACTACCTCCAGTGGTTACCCTGAGGACTACTCTGAAAACTTTTCCAGGCACCATTCCAGGGTTTTCTTTTTTATACTGAACTCTCGCATAATCTGAGATAACGCCCTAAAAGCCATTGGTAACCACGTGTGTAGCTCGCTGTTTCTGAGCAAATGAATGAATAAACATCCAAACCAACACCACTGGCAGGTAGATAATGATCCTTTCTTCACCATAGCGTTATTAAATAACGTGTAACTTCATACAAATGCTTAGAAACAACGAGCTACACACATGGTTACCAATGGCTTTTAGGGCGAGATCATGTGTTATGCGAGAACTCTTCCATAGACACAATAAGAATGATGTTCTTATTTTCAAAACACTTGGTCACTACCAGCCCTGCGATTGAATTCTTGCACGCTGCCTCGGCGATCAGTGTCAGCAGTTGGCCAATGTCGTTCGTCTAGCCAAGTGAGACCGAAGAACCGATCCAAAAGTTAGGTCTGACTGAGGTGGTCGCCCCGTAAGGCAATTCATATCTACGGCTACGTAGATATCCGACGACGACGACGGCCACCATAATCGATTGTCAAATGATCGAGCTTCCAAGAACCGCTTGATGACACCGTCGAACCTTTTGCGTTTGGAATGATACCGCGACAAATTTTTATACGTTTGGAATTCCACTGTTAACTGTTTGTGACCGCAAATGGACGGATAGGCGGCTGGAACAAATTGGTTTTGATTAGAGAGCTAAAGAAATGCCTCTTGGATTACTAAGGCATCCGGTACATTCATGAAATGGTACTTGAAGATCAACCTCTATCAATTACGGACTAATGTGACCCTACGGTTAATAGTTTACGGCTATGATAAATGATAAAATGTTAGTTTTTCAATTTCTGAGGTTGATTCCTCCAGAGCTCTCTGAAACTAGATCAAAGCCATAATACAGCAAGTTGTGATGACAGTTTAAGTTCAGATCCAGTATCCATTAACAAGTAACCCCATTGTTAGCCTCCGGTTCGAATCGGCTCTCAATCCTTCATTCAATTAGCCATGTCCCCCCCATAAACACTCTAATGGAGCATAATTCAATTTCAAAACCTATCCATCTGGTGCACAGTAAATTCCATTCGATCCACAGTGTGACATGGAGGCAGTTGGACCCCTTTTTCGAGAGTGATAGTTCTACAACAACGGTTCCATTACGCCTCGCCTGCCTGTCTGTCTGCCAGCAGCGTTTAGTTCACTGTGTTGACGACACATAAATTAGTGCCATAACTCAGCATTCCTGGCATCATATAGGGCAAAGTGGTTCAAAATGCACTTATTGGGTAAAATGGTTCAGTTTACATTTTAGTGAAATTGGCAATATTTACAGTACCAAGTTGAAATTACTTCATTGGTGTATGAGCATGAGCATGATTGACCGCCCGCAGTTGCTACTCCGGATCAGTAGCATGTTCAAGTGAGAACTATTATAAAAATGACGATGATGGAATTTTTCACATTCTCATCAAGAAACTTTCAGAAAGTAGCCTATTTTTCTTAGTTGATATATTTAACAAATGTTTTCAGTTGGTATATTTTCCTGGCATATGGAAAATTACCAAAATTGTACCAATTTTAAAACCAGACAAAAATCCTGCAGAAGCTTCTAGCTATCGTCCAATCAGTTTGCTTTTCTCAATCAGTAAACTTTTTGAAAGGGTCATTTTGAACAGAATGATGGTCTACTTCAATGAAAATTCATTTTTTGCCAATGAACAGTTCGGATTCCGACATAGACATGCGGCTCACCAACTTTTACATGTAACATATTTGATACGTTCCAACAATTCTTAAGCTATACTACGCGTTTGCTCTTCTACACATAGAAAAAGCATTCGACAGTGTTTGGCATAAAGACTTGATAATAAATTTAAAAAACTTTAATTTTCCAACATACATTCGTAGAATAATCCAAAGTTATCTGTCAAATTGTACACCTCAGGTTTATTATCAGAACTCCAAGTCTGAAAGACTTCCTGTAAGAGCTGGTGTTCCCCAAGACAGCATTTTTGGACCAATATTATACAATATTTTCACATCTGACTTACCTGAGTCACCTCAGGGAAGTCAAAAATCTTTGTTTGTGGATGATACAGGCCTCTCCACCGAAGGACGAAGCCTGCGTGTCATCTGTAGTCGTTTGCTAAAAAGTTTGGATATTTTTTCTTCATACTTACAAAAATAGAAGATTCCTCCAAATGATTCCAACACTCAACTAATAATATTCCCACATAAACCAAAAGCTCTTTATTTGAACCTTCAAGAGTCACGATGAGAGGGGTTCCAATAAATTGGTCAGATGAAGTTAAGTATCTTGGGCTCTTTTAAAAATCCCATTGAGGGCATTCAAGCCAAATGTAACAAATATGTAAAATGTGTTTATCTACTTATTAAAAGAAAATCGAAACTTTGTCTTAAGAACAAGCTTTTGCTCTTCAAACAAATTTTCAGACCAGCCATGTTATATGCTGTTACAATATGCACTAGCTGTTGTAATACCAGGAAGAAAAGCTCTGCAGAGTATTGAAAATAAAATTTTGAAAATGATTCTGAAGCTCCCTCCCTGATATAGTACTAATGAGTTACATAGAATATCCAATGTTGAAACATTGGAACAAATGTCAAATAAAATAATTATAGAATTTAGACCAAAATCGTTGCAGCCTTCTATTTCCACGATTAATGCGTTATATACTTAGGTTAAGTTAAGTTGTGTGAATTGAAAGCGTTTTTTTTTCTATTTTATAAGCAGGTAAAATCAACTCATCTGTAAAAATTCTGAACTGCTAAGGCAAATGGAAATATTACAATATTAGCAAAATATTAGCTTAAGTTAGCATTTTGAACCATCCTCCCCTTACTAGCAAACCACCAGTCACATATGTGTATCTCTCAAATCCTAAATACTGTTCGCATCCAAACAACATTCATATCGCATTTGGATCCTAGCGAGAATGCACAGCTTTGGCGAATAAACTCCGCTAAACCGCTCCGCGGTGTCAGAGCCACACAGTCATCATTTGCAATCGTATACGCATAGCGAGTCAGCGAGGTCAGTGCACTCGCTGGCCGTTTGCGGCGAATGGCTTGAATTCGTGTGTTTTGTTGTGTGGATGGATGGATTATTGCCGTCTAAGTTGTGGGGGCATTACCGCTTGGCCGTGTGACATTTGCGCCCCCTGGTTTGGCCTAGTTCGCGGCACACCACACGGGCGTGTTTTGTTTTATCGTTTGTTTGTGTTTTTTGCTCTACCTACATATAACTGCTTTTGTAGTAAAGACCCAAGTAACCACAAGCATTATAACATTGCACGTATTCTACTGCATATCAACAACATTAATGTAACATTGCTTTTATTCCACATATTTCAAGAGTTGTCAAGCAATAAAGCATTAACTCTACATTACAAATGTATCAATGCAATAATATCACTTTATAAATTGTACTGCTGCACTAATGTTACTTTATGAATTGCTTCATTGCTTTATCGTCGTTTTTGCATTAGTGCAACTGTAAAAGGGCCCTTTTCCACTTTTAAACTACTTTAATGGTAGGCATACGGCAATGCAGCTGCATTATATATGCAATGATATAATGCTCCATGGTTACTTGGGGAGTGAGAGTCGCTCGAAGTATCTAGCGATCATTTTTGATTGTAATATAATGTTATTAGAACATGATTCGTAAATGATTGATTGATTTAAGAATTTTGACATCGATTTCGTGTGTTTCGTAACTCCTTAGAATGCCATTGTTTATATGCATTACTGATAATATGGTTCTGGGTCGTTGTGATACAATAGACGAAACGTGTATCACACATTCTGTTTTCGAAAACTATTCATTCGAATATTGAATTCAAGTACTTATCTAAAAATCTTTAAGTAGGCTAATATCATAAAAGGAAATACTTTACTACTTTTTTATGATATAAATAATATATCTCGCGTTCAGTATCATAAAGCCGTAACTGCAGTGATTGGTTACTCTTCATCGATTTTCTCTTTAGCTAATTACTTGGTCAAGGGGCTGTTTTTGACTCCTATTTTTGATTCAGTATAAAGTACACCGTCCTTCGTCATGCAGCATCGTAATATGATACGAAGACCGATTGAAATTCGTCTATTCGATTCAAAAAGAAAATCGACGAAGAAAAATTGATCACTGCAGATACGCTCGTATGGAGACGCTAGATATGGAATAAACCCTTTAAGAGTTTCTAGGGCAATCTTTCAAAATACATGTATCATGGAAGAAATTGCTGCGTGGAATCTTAGATGAAATCTTCAAGTAGTGTGAAAAAAAAAGTGAAGTCCTCGACAAGAATCATGGGGAAAATCTTAGAGCATCTTGAGATTCCTACGCACTTATTTGCAGGTTTCGCAGCAAATTCTTTGCAGATTTCTCTAGGAAGAGTTCAAGGTTCTCTTCTAATAATTCATTTGAGGATTTTTTTTTAAAAACACATTCAGAGACCCTTCAGAGATTTTTTCAGATATTCCTCAGGCGATTTGTCGAAAGATGCTTAAGGTAATCCCGCTAGAATTTCCTTCGAGAAATTCTTCAGCTGTCATACGCTGCCTACAAATGTAGTTTCAACAGGTTTTAGTCCAATTTCCCAAGTAAATTTTAGAAAAATTCTACCAAAAGTAGTTCTTTCACAGATTTTTCTAACTATAACTATTACTCCAGAAGATATTACGCATATTCACGTAACTGCTCATGAGAGCGTCCGAGAAATTCTTCATGAACTTTTCCAGAAAATTTTCACCGAACACTTAATTCAATTTCCTAAAGATCTTCAAAAGATTTATTCTTAAAATCGTTTAGAATTTCCTAATAAATTCGTCCAAGAATTCCTAATGCGGTTCATCAAGAGAATTAGTTATTGATTTACCCAGAATTCAATCCGGAGATTACTTGACAGAGCTCTTATAGGAAATCCATGAAGAAATTATGAAAGAAATCCTTAGGCGATTAAAACGTGAATTCATAGACCCACGCGTAAAAAATTTCTTGGAAAAATTTAGATATTAATTTTAGGAGAAAGCATTGAATATCTCTTGGATTTCTTGGAGAAATCCGTAGTAGATTGCTTGGAATGGCGAACCTTATTGAATCTAGAGAAAAATCCATGAAGAATTCTCACAGACCTCTTAGATAAATTCCTGGAGAGATCGCTGAAGGAAGTTATAGAAGAAATGTAGCAGGATTTTCTGGATGAATCCCTAAAATAAATTCTGAAGAAATTCCATGTTGTAATCTTGCCAAACATTCTCTTGTAGACATTTTGGGGCAACTTTTTGGAGAAATCCCCTTGTAATTCATGGAGCAATTTGTGGAACATATTTCTGGAGAAATATATGTACTACAAATCAATTATTTATTAATGAATGCCTGGAAAAAGTAACAGAAGTATTATATTACGAATCCCTTTAAAAAGTCCTTATACTATCTCGATTTCAATGAACCTGTAGTGGATGAAAGTTCATCCTTGTTTTACTTCTGTTTACTTCAGGATAAAAAAATCATGTGCTCCCATCTGTCGACTAATATCCATAGCTTACATTATTAACTCAAGAGCGGTCCCGCAATTGGCTATCGCCAGCACTACCTTGGTACCTCGAATTGTATTGTCTTGCTTTGGCAAGAATCCTTTCTAAGTAATCAGATATAACCTTTTTCATGTTTAATCTTCTCTGAGAAATCTCTGGTGGAATTGCTTTTGGAATCCCTAATGAAATCTCTGGAGGAATATCTCGTCCCCTTAATGCTACAACTAGATAACTCGAAAATCAAAATTTTGAGATGTGCAACTTTGAAATATGACCGTTTTACAAGGTGAAGGCAAATCGCAGAGAATATGATTGAAAAATAAACTTCAACTTATGTATTTTAATCACACGCTTATGAGCTGTGGATATTTTGCAGATCTAAATGAGAGTAATATTTTGACGTATTGAAATCAAAAATGTCTAATTTCGAGTTATGTAGTTGTAGCATCACCTGAAGAAATCCCTGGTAATCCCTGGTTTTGTTCATTTTTCACATTCTTCATTTTGTAATAAAAAAAAACCTTGTAATGTTTTGACACTTTAAGTGTCGATTTACTATAGGTTAACGTTTTCCGACAGAGACAGATAGGTAAATAATCGACTGAGGTTGCATGAGTTGCATCACTTACCATGCTGAATCCTGATTAAGTTCCTTAGAATTTTAAATGTTGAAGATATTCCTGGATACAGCCTTAAATACAGGGTGTCCATCCATGACCGTAGCCTTTTTTTCTGTTAGGGAGGGGCAAACGATCATAAAAGTTAATTCAGCAATTTTATGCAAATATGATCTGTATACATACTCTCTGTACCCTTTTGGCATGAATCTTTGAACTATGAAGGACATCCATCTTTCTTTTTCATTCACAGTTAGCAAAGTGGTATTGAAAAACTTTCTTGGCTTATTTTTTCTTCAAGTGCATGTCCTTCAACGGTTTGGAAAATTCCATATTGTAAAAAGCTGAAAAATTTGATTGGTAGATTTCTTCAGGATTTGATAGTTTAGTATATAGATTTAAGTGTTAACATGCACTCATTAACATTACTCTACTTTAGGGATTGTTTTAGGAATACTGTCAATGTCCATTTAACCAATCAATTCAAAATGATTTCGGATTTCTTCTGAATTTAATTTATGTTTGTTTTTCACGCTACCGTCAAGTTGATTCTTCTGACATTGCTCCTAGTATTTTTGTTCTGCTCCAGAATTCTACCAAGGAAAGTTTCATCGAACTCTTTGGAGGAATTTCATTACATGTAGGGGGAGATCACCAGTATCGGACACTTAAGCCATTAAATTCATAATTCGAAAAATATTGGTTTAATGTGTTCCTGTTACTCATTTATGATAAATATTACAAAAATAAAATTGTACGAAAATAAATTTGAAAATATAAATATGAATTTTGACATTTTTGACAATTTTGACAAGGACGGGGTTGGTGGTCTGATGGGTACCGTTTCTGCTTCATAAGTAGAAGGTCATGGGTTCAATCCCAGGCCCGTCCCTTTCCTCGTACTTTGTAGTTGTGTATCTCTCACTTGCTTCTATCTTCCATTCTAAATCTATCACACTCAAACTATTTGTTCATAGCAAACGCTAGAACCAGAGACGGACAAGAAACCGTTTCCCTAACGCTTCCATTCTTCCAAGCGCATGACTTTCCTTACGCCTGATACAAAGGCAGTCTGCTAACCACAAAAGCAAACCTCTCTGCCATGCCTTTCCCCCAATCCATACACTCCCGCATGTACTGGCTTAGATGCAGTGGTATATACGGTCTACGTGGGAGCCAGTATAATGCATCATCAATTCCTCCCCCTTCCCCACATTGGTCTGCATTCTAACGTGGCAGGCACCATTGTTGCCTAAAAATATGGTTATCTTATATTTTTAGGCAACTTATACACTTATACACTGCGGATGCCTGTTAGTTCCAAGCAGTCATTCGGTTGGTTCCTTGTGTAAGTGCAGCTGATCTGGCGATATTGGAGTAGCATCCACGGGCGGCCAATCAAGCTCAAGCTCAAGCTCATATGAATTTTGACATTGCATTTTGATGATGTATTTCAGTACCAAATTGATCGATCTTGAAAGGTGGCACCCAATACCGGACACAATCTGGAAATGCTTCGAATTCTGTAAATTTGAACACCATTGAATGTTTTTACTATAGGAATAGTAAATAATTGCCAATTCAATGCACTTGCAACATTTACAAGAACAAATTGAGTTTTTCTTATTTTGCAAGATGTCCATCAAAAACCTCTTTCATATATGATGAAATATAGCACGTTTTACGATGTTGTTCTGAATGTTCATTTTTCTTAATTTTATTGCATGTTTGATACCATGATCGACGGAATCCATGAAAAATGAATGTATTTTGAGACACTGGTGCAATAATTACAAAGATATCATATAATAAATTAAGTTGTCCGAATCTGGGGAACAGGTGGTGCTTAACCAAAATTATAATTTGTCCACATTTAGTTCAATTATGGTTCAAAATACATTCATACTATCAAATTAGGATTAGGTTCGATCATGCTATCACGCACACGCTCAAAAAAGAATTCTGGAAAACTTGAACTGTCAAAAATACACCATGAACTATCACCAATGGTCACATAAACATGATCTAGTTCACGGTGTATTTTTGCTCGTTGACGAGTTCACGTCTGCTGTTCACGGATACGAGAACGGATTTTTTTCTGTGCAAGCAAAGTATTTTGTCATTTTCAAAATAGTTACAGCCGAAGCTCGTTATAACGACAACTTTTATGACGACAAAAGCTCTCCATAGCGACATTTTGTTATATGTAGTACCTGGAGGAAATCAAAACAAAGAGCTTCCCGCACTTCTGGTGAAGTTCTTGAAAGTCTTGGGAATTCCCAAATTTTAAAAATCTCTATATATGTGTTTTTCTTGATTTAAAAAAAAAAATACTCGAAGTAACTTCAAGAAAAACTTCTATATTTGAATGTTGAAAAATCGCTAATGGAATCCTAGAGAAATTCCTGGGGAAAATTTTGCCGGATCTATTATAACATTGTATGCGATACCTTGGGTGATCCTTAGAACAACCCGAGAAGGAATTCTTGGAAAAATATATAGAGGAAATTCCTATCCTTTCCTTCATAAATCTGAAGAATTTAAAAAATCCTTCAATAAGCCCAGTTAGCATTTCTATTCGAATTGCTCTGATAATACCTTGAAACTAATTAACGCAAATTACTGAAACATTCCCCGGAGTATTTTACAATGCTTGAAACTTCTGGTTTGGTTCAAACTGTGTATTATTATCAGAAGGAAAATAGTTACAAGTGCATTTCGACAAGAATTTTTAGGAAAAAAAAATGGAAACTGAAAAAGGTACTAGCATAGTCATTGAAGATATAAACCCGAATAAGTTATCAAGATCAATTTATTGAAAATATCTTGACATCTAAAGATGTGAAAAAAGATCTTAAAGTGATTCTTAAAAAATATGATTCATAAGGCGCAATGTATAGTATAGTGTATAATGAAATATTTGTACACATGTAATAGAAATGCTCTTATGAAATCAAGGATAGACTTCTGCAAAGTCATAAAAATATCTTGAGATATTGCTGAGGACTCGATGGAGAAATTCGAGCTACTCTCAAGAACAATCGCTAGAAAAAATTAAGGGAAACAACATTTTCTAAATTCCTTGAACAATCTAAAGAAAAATAAACTGTAGAAAATTGAGAAGGATCCCAGAAGAAATTCCTGGCGCATATGTGGAGTTTAGTCCTTTCAGATTTTATTTCAAATTCTTCGAAGAATTCCTGCATGAATTCAGTTCAAGATAATTAACAGATGCATGACAAAAATTCAGATTTTTCACTTTTCGTTTTAAATGACGTCGGGTAAGATCTTTGGCAGAAGTCTGCTTTTTACATACACATGAGTTTTAAAAACTATAATATTCACCTTTGTAGCAAACCAGTTAATTTTGATTTTTTTTTTCGTCGGCCTGGGGTGGGGTCAACGGCTTTTTCATGTCCCCCTCTGGCTACGCCCATGTGTCCATCCATCCGGGAAATCAGGGAAAAGCCAGGAATCACAACGGACCGGGAAAAATACGGTTAATACCCAGGCACTCGGAGAATGCACTGGGAAAATATATATTTAAAACATTAGAATCCCTCTCCAATTTGGAGCACTATGAATGAAACTAGAAAATTTTGCCTGGAGGTATGCGACTGTCAACTCGCACTATGCAGCATGACTAACTTTTAATGAGTTGCTATAGAGATATTTGAAGTTTCCTATTTTTTTTAGCAAAATCCTGCAATAAATATCGTTGGTTTTCTCGATTAGATTTTCCTTGCCATTTTCTACTAATTTCTTGTGCTCTGAAGATTTCTGGCGGCATGGTATTGAGCAGATTCTAAGAAGGTTATATGAAACATCATTGAGTTCCTTGGAAAAAAAAATCTAGAAAGGCATTTAAGAATTTCTGGCAGGATTCTTGGTTCGATGTTTGATAGATTTCTAAGGCGCATTATTGGTGATATCATTTCAGATATCCTAACGAGAATCCTGGGTTTTCAGTAGATTCTATGAAAGATCCTTGACTGATTTTTTTAATTCCTACAGATTTACAGTGAATTCTTCCACCCTTTTTCAATGAATTTCTTGTTTGATCCTTTAATTTCTTTAATTTCTCGGGAATATCTTTGATGGATGAAAAATAGCAAGGTTCTTTATAATTAATCTTTGAGGTTCTTCAGTTATTATTGGGATGATTTGGCAAAATTTTTAATGGAATCCTGAGAAGATTTTTTTGGATTTATGTAAAAAAATAGCCAGTTTTATAGAAGAACAATCAAATGTTGTTCGGTGCTATATAGTTTCAATAAAAACAATCGCTTTTGATTCAGAATGAGTTTCATCAGATCAAAAATTTCACTTGTAACCAATGGGTAATGCATAATTTCAAAGGCATTCTTAAAAAAATCTTAAACTTTACCCTTTGGTGGAACTATGGTCTTAGCTTAGATACCATTAATACTAGAATTAATACATAAATTTAGATTTAGTGAACTCCATCCCCTGTAGTTTTGCCTACTTGATTGAAAATAATTACTGGGATTTGTCAATCAAACACAAACTGTGCCTCCTGATTATTAGTGATCCAGTAGGTTATTTCCTTCATGCCAAATATAGGATCCGAATTATATAAGTGATGTTATTGACAAAAAGTTGATTGATGCATATGTCTAAAAAATAAAAAAGCAGATTTTAAGCAAACTCTCAATTCTCATAATTCATAAAAAAAATTGGAAGTAATATCTTCGGTGTTGGTCTTTTTGATATTTCAAATAACTATTGTGTATGAAAGAACAAAAAAATTGTAGCCCAACCAGTATCGTTCATTTTTAGGTTTAAGGATCCGGGAAAAATCTTGGACTTGGAAAACTGATTTTGGTAAAAAACATCCTGTAAATATTTTATTGTATTAGATTTGGCTATACATGAGTCGGTGTAACATACATATACCAAGTGTGCTGCTCTGAACTAGAAGATTTGCTTACTTGGCAACAATGCATGAATTACTGATACTTGGCATTTGTTTGATGAGATTTAATGATATTTGTTGCTCACCACTCGGCTTTGCAAATCTCCGCACTCTTAATTGAGAATTCCTGGAGGTAATGTGAACCCTGTCGGAATAGATTCCAAGAATTCAGTAACGGTTGTAATTTCTTATCATTTTTTTTAATCCCATAATTATTCCTTGACATTTCGCTCGCAGTACCGAGCATTTGTGGAATGTGTTGAGCTTCTCGTAGAACTTCTTCGTTTCTAGTGAGAAATATAGCTGCTCTATTTCATCCAGAGATGCACTTGCAGAATAGCTGCGGGTTTACCGCTACGGCTATCTGCCCCCCTCCCCAGGTAAACACACTTAGTTTCATTTCCCAAGCTTGGCCGTATCAACTACGGTTCATTAATTATGAGCCAGGTTCAGTTAACAAAATGTCAGGTTGCTTAGCCGCAATTCATGAATTACTGATACTGGGCATTTATTTTCTTATATCTCATGAAATTCGTTTGAAGACCACTCGGCTGTATTGATCTCGCCATTTTTAGTTAAGTCTGTAGAATATTTCAAGGATTCCTTAAGAAAATCCTTATAATAAATTCTGATTTAAAGCTGATCCAGCATAAGAATGTTACACTGAGTGATAAATCAATTATCAGCTATATAAACACAGAAATGAATAGAAAAAAAAACTACTTGAAGCATGCTGTAACTTGTAGGTTGATACCCAACTGCTGTATCTGCCTGAAAAACATGTTCTTTATCCGTGGTACAGCGTGCTACACGTTCGGCTCCAACAACTTTATATCTAGCTCTGAAAGATGAAAACCAATCGTTGATGACAACGAATTCACTGCTTGATTTGCTTTCCCACATTCTACCTCAAAAATCCTTCTCACTTCCCCGACCATCATCATTTTCCCCAAATTCTACGATCATTCCAATGTGTAGCAATTTGCACGGCAAGCTCATCAAGAATACAGCCAGCGCCGGCATCGGATTGAATCCACTTGGCGAACGGGAGAGTTTCAGGATTCTGTTACATGTCATCGGCATATCATCGGCAATGTGTACTTTGTCCAAGTCGTGCTGCCACACTCGCTAGCGCTGTGAGTAAGCCGCAACGTCCGGGACATAATTCGGGTATCGCCTCGGCGAAGATCAACAGGTTCAACCAAGTGCCGCTCTGGTATACCATATTGTAGCACAGGAGAGGTGCAAGGCAGACGAATTTGTTGATTGACAGATGCTGACATCTCATCCCAGATCAGGTTGTTGTAGCTCATCTGCTACACTTTTGAGACTGAGCCAGGATGGCGCTCGTCTAGCGTTAGCAGCATGAAAAATGTATTTCACCATTTGATGATTGAGTTGACGAGGTGTCAGCTGCGCTGGCATCGTGCAAATTTTATCCTGATCCGGACGATGCTGAACCGGTTTCAATTTTTTTTCTTTTTCTAATTTCGTTATTAGTAGGTATCTATTCAAACATTCTTCTTCTTCTTGGCATTAACGTCCTCACTGGGACAGAGCCTGCTTTGCAGCTTAGTGTTTTTATGAGCAGCTCTACAGTTATTAGCTGAGAGCTTTCTTTGCCAAATTTGCCATTTTTGCATTCGTATATCGTGTGGCAGGTATGATGATACTCTATGCCCAGGGAAGTCAAGGAAATTTCCATTACGAAAAGATCCTGGACCGACCGGGAATTGAACCCAGACACCATGGCTTTGGTTTGTAGCCACGGACTCTAACCACTCGGCTAAAAAAGGCTCCTAACATTACATTCCATTCCATTCCATTCCATTACATTCATCATTATATCTAGATGTTCTGTGTTAGGCAACACTATCATTATAATTAGGTAAAAGTAAATTAAGCTATTATTACATTTTGTTATAACATAACATAATTAAATTTGCCGTAGCAGTTCAGAATTTTTACAGATGAATTGAATATGACATAAAAATAAAAACTTTGTATTAATCTTTATTCATTTAACCTATTATATGGGCAAAAGGAAATTACGATTTCTGTCTTAAATTATCAACGTTCGATGTTCTGAATAATTCATCAGTACTATACCAGGCAGCTTCAGAACTATCTCCAGAATGCTCTGCAGAGCTTTATTCCTAGTACTACAATAGTTCATATTGGTATCCGCCACTCTTCTAAATCACACCCGGTTAAACCTCGATTAGCCGGTTATTGAACTCTCCTCGACTTTTTCATAAATCAAACAAATTATCATTGTGTTTCAAAATTCCTCAATTTTCGACCGATCAACTAGGTCACCCCCAGCAAGTCGTTAATCGAATTAACACCAATTGACACACACAGGCTCGTATAAACAAAGTATAATGATCCATTCTACAAGCATCGGCGTCGGCATCAAAGCGAAACAGGGAGCCACCATAAATTCCGAAAGCGCTGGCAAACGAAATCGAAATCGATTTTCCAACAGAGCGCGCGCATTACAGTGCGAACTGTGCGCTATAGCCGCCAACAACAATCTTGCAATCGAAAGTGGACTACATGTGCGCATAATCTTGCGTACACATATCCGAGTTGCTTCAGTCAGAGCGCAGACAATAATCGTTCACTGCTACCGTGTGGATACCGCGTCTGACTGATTCCTTACAGCCGAACAGTGTCTTAAATGTTCGATTTCACGATCAAAATTAACTAACTTCAAAACTATAGGTTTTAGATTTTCAAAGTCTTCGAAGAAGTTTCTTGCAAAGTGGTCTGCAAAGATTGATCGTTGCTGTTCTTGTATGCTGAAGATTGATCTGAGCTATCCTAACCGTAGCCATTACCCAAACTAGGCAGGATCAAGTTTTTACAATTTCAGCACGATAAAGATCAGTAGCAAAAAAAAACAGATCGGGATCTATTGAAAGTCGTCAAAGGCGTAAAAGCACAGAATACACTGTGTAAAATGCATAATACGCACCCATTTAAAATAAATAACAACACATTCATAATCCCACCCTTATTTAGCCTTAGGCTTTAGAATAGAGAAGGGCAGTCATTTATCTCGAATAAACACAAGGTCCCTGCACCATTGCTCCGGGTTGCACAGGAAGGACACAGTACTAACAAAAGATCTCTGATTTATATTTCTGTAGAAATTAATTTTTGATTTGACCTGTTAGCCCGAAGAAGCATCTTTTTTATATCGAGAAACTTCTTTCCAGTGAATCAAATTATCATCAACATAGACGAAAAACAAAGAACAAAGCAAGCTCGCTCACAACCGTTTGTCACAACTGTTCCGGATAAGGACATAATCAAAAGCAGAATTGTCATGACAATCACAGAGCGCAACATTGTTGCAACTTTTTCAACTCGCGATTAACCAGTAATTTTAAACACAAAACCAAATTTGTTTTATGTATGCTGTTTGATAATGTGTCAATGTTTACCAACACAGAGAAAGTTCTCGAAAATTGCAATGCGACGCCCAGAAAATCACCGCGCACGTGGTGATCGATCTTTGTCATATTCTGTTCAAGTGATGATAAACTCATGTTGCGGAATAAAATTGTTGCAACAAGAATAGGAGGTGACAATGTCTTTGTTGCTGCGTGTTGGGTGACAATTTATTCACTGTTCAAGACACCAAAGATCTAAAAGCAATAAACTTGAACAGTCTATTCTATTTTGATTGCAAAATCTACGATTTAAAACACTGTGCACCCCGGTTAAGGGGGCAGAGCATTGTTATGATTATGGCCGACTGATGCAATTATTAAATTTCTTATCTCCATTTAGAGTCGCGTTTGTTTCACTTTTGCTTTCATGCATTGTTGTTGCCTTGTTCCCACTGATGACGACGACGATGACTACTGGACAGACTTGGGGCGCGTTCGCCCATATCGGCGTCGCTTGACTGGATCTCGGATGGCTCCACGGCTGACTAATAGGCATTTCGGAATTTGGCCCCGTCGGAATTGCGTTGAATCATGATGCGAACAAAGCCCAGTGCATTCGAAATACCAACACGAGCTGCCCGGGGGTGAATGTGCAATTCAAGAGTGCTGCCCGCCCCCTACTTGGAGAGACAGAAGGGCAATCATTCACAATAAATCAATTTTATTAGCGCTACTGGGTGTAAAAGTGATAAATTGAAGTGGACGTAAGGCTTGGATTATGATTTTAGAAAGGTGCAATTGCACAAATTAGCAGCATTTGAAAAGTATAATTTGTTAAAAATGTGTAATAATTAATTTGTACAACGAAAAATAAATTGAAATCTGTTGTAACCGTAATTTTACCTGAGATAAACGATAGATGTTAAGCAAGCGTTTCAGCCTAATAATGATTGTTGATAATAGTTCGTAATTTAACTCGTATGAATTTCAAAAACATTTGATATACATTATTTTTATTGAAATTTAGAGTGAGATTTTCAATTTTAATTTTCATCCATGTAGACTGGCATAGAGCAGGGAAGTAAAGCATTTTTTCAAGTATAATGGTGAACTTGAAACTTCTACGGCATGGATTGTTTTTAAATTTTCGCCAAATCAGCTAAACTAATGCAAGAAAATAACTATAGCTTGAGATTAGCAACCATCCCTACGTTATAAGTGTTGATGAACTCGTTCGCTCTGGGTTCAGCACTGATTCGCTTTGATTGGGCAAATTGAAGGTCTGCTACCATGATGAAATATAGAATAGCAATTGCCTGGAATGTGCATAAGTATTAAGGATTGAAAGTAATCTAATCAAGAATTGAACTCATACGACAAATTCCATGTCAAAACGTTCAGTCATCGAATTCGATATGAATTTTGAACATATTGCATCTCTTTTTTTGTTTGGATGATAATCAAGGCTAACAATTGTAACATTAATTGATTAATTATTTCAAGGAAATTTTACGTAAGGTATGATCCGAGCATCCCTCTCTACCTTTTAAGAAAAAGTATTGTATAATCTATAAAGGAATATTTGATGGAATACTTTGAGGAATCGCTAGAAATAATTCAATTTTGGAAGTTGGCCAGTAAACTCATTCGAAATTCCTAAACGTATGTCCTTAGCAATGCAGCAAAATACTTACATCACAAAACCTGACACAGCTCAGTTAAATATACCCTTCCTTTCCCATAAAAAAAAATCTGGTAGTTTTATTATAAAATTGTATCAGAAAACTTCAAAAAATCTTTTTTTTTTGTTTTTGAAAAATCTTTTGATTTTTTATAGAATAATTTAATTGGGTTTGGTTAAAAACTCTGCAAATAATAGATCTTCGAGCTGTATAGCTGAGTATAATGGAAAAAGTTTAGCATTGGCATAAATTTCCTTAAGATGTGTCACCATAAATGCTTTCGAAAATTTCGTGAAAATACTTCGATCATTACATCAGGAGATTTTCCACCTGAAATTCAACTTTAATTGATGGAATTTGGAATTTTTTAAGAGTTTTCATTGGAAACTTAAGAATAGCTTAGATAATACCTATTAAGCTCTCTAGAAGCTCCGTTCAAGATTCTTCCAGATACCTACAAACAATCCATGTACCGTTTTGACTCAAATTCTGAACACTTAAGGCCACCAGTCACTTCAAATGCATTCTGATAGTACAAAATAGCTGATATTTGTGTAAATTTTAATTTATTCGTTAAGGCTTACTGTTAGCTATTGGATATGCCGATAAAAATGATTATTTAAACTTGTTTAGAATTATTTTACGTAAAAGTTTGGAACAACAGTTTGATTCAAATGCTGAACACTGCATCCATTCTGTCTCATATTCCGAACACCTTGATTCAAATTCCGAAAAGCATGAATAAATCGTTTTCAAATGAATAATTTCGCAACTAAATCCATCTAAGCTAGTCCTACTGTCCTCGAACTAGAGATCATCACTACCCCCGAGGTATAATATAGATTGGAAGACGTTTAAATTGAATTTCAAATGACTGCCATTTCCTTCCAATTTGGTGACACATTTCAGTGAAACATTTCAACCGAAACGCCATACAAAAACCGAGTGTTCGGAATATGAGTCTATTCGGAATTTGAGACTAAACGATATGTAATTCTAGTATTAAATCGCAACACTTGTTCAACCCTTTTTCCAGTATTCCATTTGTAATGGTACACCAAGATAACTATGTAGTAAGGAAATTACTAGAATATTTAAATAATGTATTTTTATGTTCAAAACACCGTTTTATTTGCTTGAATATAGGTGGCTCATTTTGCCCCGTCCGTCACTGTTTAAATGATATTCTAACTTCTAACAATTTTTCTTACGAACAAATCTGATTTCGCGCCAGAATTGATCAGTATTATCAATAGATTTCAGTTTCAATAGATTGGCAAAATTTACCAGAATAACAAATATAATTGTCTTATAGCCTTAAAACACATCTCATAAAACGGACAAAATTTTGAAAATTTATCAACATTTTGGAGAAAGATTGCAAAAAACTACAAATAACAACTTAATGTGTTAAAATTTATCTTATTATAGCCGAATCTAAGGCTTCAGACTACGCCTTCACATGAAGCCTATTGAGCTTAAAACGGCTATGATTTCATTGAGTTACAGCTGGTTGAAGTTTGCTAGGTGAACCATAGTGAATGAATTTTAAGCAGTCCAATTTTGCTGACTTTCCCGTACTTACGATGCTGCCAAAAATCGAAAACAAAACAGATTATTGAGCTGAAATCGAATTCAGGTTAACTTTTGCGTCCATGAGTCCTCTCGTGGCGTAAGGGTAATGCGCCGTAACTAGAAATCAGGGAATCGTGAGTTCGATTCTCACCGAGAAGACGTGCAACTTTTTCGCAAAACCGCACATCAATTTGTCCATTTAATCCAATTGCAAAGTATATGTAATGTTTAGTTTTTTGGTAGTTGTCAAAACAGAAATTTTGAGAAATCGTCACCCAATGGTATAGAAATCTAAAAAAATATTAACAAGTGATTTTGAGAACATGAATTCTTGAGCTTTTGTCCGGCTATGCGCCACTATGCACTGTCTTCGAGGTCAAATCCGGGGTGGCTTATATTGCTCCGTATGTTCAAATTGCCCCCATTGCCCCTATCCCAAATTGGCCAGCCACTCCGGGCCCATCTTTATGAGTTTAACACCGATACCTCTTCTAACCAACAGCTTTATTGTTCTTGAGCTGGTGAATGGTATCCTTGAGCTCCCTCAAAATCGGTGCTGGTTGGTTTCCATTATCCGCAGTGCTGACGTTGACATTTCATCCGTTGTTTGTGTTCCCATTGCCTGCGTTCCCATGAATATTCAGGTGTTCATTAAAATGCTGCTTCCACCTTTTGGTAGAACTTCCGCGTTTCTTTTTTGACCTTTCAGTCGTCGCGCGGTTTTGCTCCGTCAGAACCACCACGCTGCTGTTGTGATCGAAAAGCGAGGTTTTTTCAACAGTGTTGAGCAAAATACAACAGCGCGACGACTGAAGTGTTAATGCTCTAAAGAGCTATATAATGAAACAGTTGCCAATTCGTAAACTGTGCTGAAATTTACTCAGATGAACTCAGATATTGCTGTTATTGTATTTTGCGTTGTATTGAAAGGAACTCAAAACACTGATGTAGATATCGTCTGGACCTACACAGTTAAAACATCAATGTAATTATAAGTTTTTCTCCTGCGTTGCTTGCTCACTTTTCGTTTATTTCCCTAATTTATGAAAGCACCCCCCTTCAGATGCGCCAAATAAAAATATGCTGTTTTCCGATTATACATGGATAATTTATTCGACGAAAAGCTCCATAATATTTCACACATAATAATTAAATTGTTCCTCACAAAGCTCGTCCTGAAGATAGTCATGTTGGCTGGTAATCGATATCAATTAGCACCATTTGTTGGATTGTGGGGTGCAGCTGCCTGGAAAAATGTACAAAGTTCTTGCTTTTCAAAGAGGTTCACTTTCACAAACGGCATCTTCCAATCAAACGGAACTTACCTGCATATGTAAATGTTTATTCCGCCGTGGGACAAGCGCATATCCATGCGTAAATTTCCATTTGAAGTACTGAACACGATCGCCGCAAGTAAATCAAAACAATCAGTCGGCCATATTAGTTTTGTTCTCGAAGAACGATTGGCATGTAAATTTAAATGATGATTGAGATTTATGGTTTTATTCATTTACGATTGAAGCGATAATACTATAATTTTGTGATATGCTTGAAAAATACACTTTGCAGCAAAATCATGTTGATAAAGATGTAAAATCGTATGTTTTTCAATGCTCTAAACATGTGCATTGATTTAAACTCAATTTTAAATCAAAATTTGGATTCAAGCAATGTAAAAACACGACTATCATGCTTTACATGTCATTTAAATTTAAATATTTTTTTCAGTGTAGTTGATCCTGTTGACTTCTGTAAGCTATGGACAGAGTTGGGTTTGTAGTACTTATATTGATGATAGTTTGGATGGCGTTTGCCATACAGACGATTGTCATATTGGACAATAGCGATAATATATGATTGCCATAACAGACGTTAACCATAACAACATTACTGAAATAAATTTTGTCGAGGCGAGAAAAAACAATTATGGCAGACGTCCATATCTGTTTTCATGGACGTCTACCACATTTTATAAAATATCGTTAGTTTAATGTTGTTTGACCAAACACCATTGTTGATTGCTATCTTACAAAACGTGGTAGTTATCGATATATTAAGATATTTTCCCTTCTTTTTAACATAGACTGTCTTTCAAGTTATTAAGTTCTGATAATTATTCACGTTGAAGTAGCCAATATTTTTCTTCAGATATCTGAATTAGGATTGCAGCTAACCTTTTATAAGATATTTTGACTTCTTTTGTTTAAAGTTTGTTGTTTTTTTAACCAACTAGTTGCAACTTAACATCTTACAGTCAGGTCTCCAATTAGACGTTGCCGCCCACTTTCCGCCCACGGGAATTTCGAAACCGTCGTTCAATAGACTGATGCGAAATTCGATAGGCTTATTGCCTATTATGTGGCATCCACAAATAAAAAAAATCAGCTCAACTCATTAGAAACAACTGAAACATTTCCGTGGGAGGAAAGTGGGTGCCAGTGTCTAATAGAAGACCTGTCTGTATACAAAAATGGATTAACCGATTTGCATCGGGTCTGTTTCATACGGCTAGTTTTTAAGCTAGGAAGGTTTAATTCTTAACTATTCATTCAAAATTCCTGGTCAATTTCTGACAACCTACTGTTCAATTTTTGCTTTTCTTCAATACCTTATAGATGCTTACTTGACTGGAATATTTTTAAACTTATGAATCGAGGTAGCTGAACTTTGAAAGGGAAAATCTGAAGCTGAACTTTGAAAGTTAAATTCATAAAACATCAGTTTAAAGTCATTGATCGTCTTTTGTTTGTCAACTTTGCTAAAAGTAAGAAGAGTCAAATATGATTTGTTTTATATGTTTCTTTTATTCGGGTCATAATAGTTGACAAGACCCAACGGTGTAAATATAGAAGGGGGCCAGGCCAAGATATGCACGAAACAAAAAAAAATCGTTTCAAATTACATGCGGTTAGATTGTTTGTGTAAAACAATCTTATGTACTGCATTTAGAGCTTAAACTATATCGATTTTTTTATTTTCCGGCTATTACAATACGAGCTACCTCCAGAAGTACCTCGTTGATGCTATTCACGGTGAGCGAGTTCTTTCAAGATTTGTTGTACAATATGTAAAAGCACGACAATTAATGGGACACTTTGTTTCAAATATTTGAAACTTCTAAATTACCGAAAATCCGGGAAAATCAAATGAAATTGTTTTTGAGTGTCCATTTCCCAGCCAATTTGCACGGAATGCGGGACAAAAATCTAAGCTTGTCCCAGGATTTCTCGAATTTTCAATAAAACTAATATTTTAGTAGAAATGAAAGTACAAATTCAACAATACAATGCTTTCCAATGAAATTAAAAGTTAATTTAACTTTCGAAGACAAGATCATAATTATTTTATGTATGACTTTCTTATTCTAATGACTTTTTTATTCTAATAACAAAAAATAAAACTAAGCTTGACTAATTACGGGTTTGCTAGGGATTTTTTCAAATTCTCTATAACACTTATGAATAAAAGTATGGTAAAAGTTCAAGTCATAATAATAAAGCAATTTCAAATATCATCAAAATATATGAACAAAGAAAATTATTGAAAACCTTGACATTTAGCCTTAAGAGTGACTTTGGGTCAATATTTTTATAGCAAGCTAATGCTAGAATAAAGAAAACAATTTGTCAAGGTTCAAGAATACGTTATAACTAGCCAATAGATGACCATAAATTAGTTTTTTATGGTCTTATTAGCCATGAGATGCATTAAATGAGGCGGTTAAAGTCACCCCCTAGGCCCAATGTCACCCCACGGCGGTATTGTAAAATATAATGCTGACAGTTAATTACTGAAAATTATTGACTGAAGTTTAGTTGTACTTTCAAATTTGCTTTCTCAGCCAAGGCTTATAAAAATGCTTATGTTGAACAGAAAAGCATTAAAACTAGGCAACTATTTAGACAAATGTATGTGTTTCTTACTTGGTAAATTGGTATTTTCATTATACTTTTCTATTTTATCAAATAAGGCTGTCATTGTTTTTCATTGTTTGTACTTACACATAGGGAGCCGGATTCTTGGAATTTTTTATTCACTTCGGCAGTGGGGTTTTTCGTAAGCTACTGAGATCATATTTGGCCACAATACGCGTCGTGTTTAAGTGTTTCTTCTGCTTAAGTATAAGAAAATTTGCCCGAGAAAACCCCCCATGCCAAAGTGAATTATGGAAGTGCTCAAGTAGCTCTGCATCCTATCCAATCTTATTAGTTTAATGCTTTTCGATGTAAATAAAGTAAATAGTCATGAAAATTTTAGAAAAGAAACCGTATTGGGTATCTTGAAGAAAACGTCACCCTGTAGTACGCCGACATTCATAATGTCGAACTTTTCAATGGTTATGGAAGGTATATGTTATTTAACATTATTTAAAACAGATTAAGGCTTTATACCGACACTTGTTGTGACGCACCATCCATAGTTAGTTTGAAAAATACAAAAACGTAACTACGTTTCTTTATAAAGCCTATCCACGTTAAATTTCGGACACCCAAATAATGGCAGCAAAAAAAAGTTACTCATAATTCAACAAAAACAATTGTTTATTTCAGAATAAAAGAGTTATATCTACAAAATAAACAGTTGACAAGGATGTTAATCCTTCTTTCTGTAAAATTCTCGAACTTTCTGTGGTACACCCGCCATCCGTGTCCGAAATTTATCGTGGACAGGCTTTAAATATGTAAATGTGTAATTATAAGTATGAAACGAGCTCACCAGTTGGTAATCCATCCTCGACTGAACACGAATATCTTTAGGCACTCGCACTACGTGAACCGGACACGATTGTTCTTGATTCCGCACCACTGACAACACAAGAAAAAGAACGAACACGATTGTTTGGGCTTCTGCCAAAGAACTGCCATTTTCAAATAAAATAGAAAAAATTAGTAAAAATAACATTCCTAAAGGATTATCAGATATTTTTAGAGGATTTCTTGAATAAAATGCAAATACACCTAGAAATACACTTATGAAAGTTTTAAAATTCAGTCAGAAGCCCGTATTGATCAATGGCGCTTTCACATCAATTGTTAATCTTAATCTTGATCTTATAAAAGATGTCGTCCTCTAAAAGTAATTATATGTCAATTAGACGTTATTACAATCATTTGTATGACAAACATCCGTATATTTATTCCCATTGGGGTGTTATCAAGCTGTACGGATATGCTGTCATACAATGTTCTGATTGAGAATCACTTTTGTCGTAATGATTAAAAGAGATGGCTTCTACATCGTGGACGTGAAATCGAACACCAAGAAAGAATCCAAGTTTTAGGTTTATCTACATCGGGAAGAAAGTAATGTTATTGATCCTGAGATTAACTAATCTAGAGCTGTTATTAAAGTTAGTAGCTTTGATAACGATAAATATCGCTTATAATCTGCGTTGGATGGGTCAGTTCACAATCAAAATTACAATCTTAGTATAAGCTATGGTGTCGTCAATTAGCTTTAAATTCGCCAATCTACGACGCAGCTCGACAGCTGCTGATAACATCACCGTAAGAGATTTCGAATCGTTCGTGTGCCAACTTATCCAGGACATCATGTTCCCGTCAACGGTCAACCTGTCGTTCCCAGAAGTCAGGCGGCATTGGGTCCATTGTACGATTGAAGAAAAAACGTGACCAATCAGTGTTTTGGATTGTCTTCTTTCCCAATAAAGCGCTTCGCGATCTGCGATTGTTTGTAGGTGTATTCACCACACAACATCAACGACACCATCAATGACAGATAATAAAACAAGTCGCTGATAAGATATGACTCGCGGCAAACAACCGCGCGGCGAAATTGACAGACGAAGTGCTGAAATCAAGGCCAAAAGCTCGATAAAAATGGGATAATTAAACGCGGTTGGTGTAGGCTCTTCAAAAAGCACGTTTTTTCCTATTTCCGGTACCCTGGGAAAAAATGTCATAATCTGGATTTCTTGGATATTGCATAACTTTGGCCAGCTGTGTCTGATCAGGATAAACACAGGTCATTTAGCAGATGTTGTATTTGCTTGAGTTATTCACACACTTCCAAGCGCATATTCGTTCGAATTACCGCTTGCCAGACAACAATCAGTGAATCATTAAATTTCAACGAAATACCACATAATTGCCACCCGGCTGGGATGGATTAATTATTGTTCAGCCGAATGGATAGAGAATTTGTTCGTAGAGCAGCAAACTCCCTTATGCATCTTGTAGGGAACCGAACGACGACGTCTCGGCATCGACGTGATTGCTAACCTTTAAAAGTCAACGCGATCGATGGTACCTCGATGGTACCAGTGACTGTCAATTTTAATGCTACAGGGTTGGTAGCAGGTTCTTTTTTTTAGAGACTTGGTCATTATTTAATACAATTCTCCAGAAAGTCTCTATTTTAACCAAAGGCACTTATTTTCCTCATTTTGCTTGCACAAAATCTGGTGCAAAATTCTATAGGCTCCACGGAAACCTTAGAAACGCTCAATACTCTTACGAAATTTCTTTTGAAATTCCTCTATAAAAAGCTATAAAAAAAATCTTGTAGCGATTTCTCGAGAAATACCTTCAAGAATTTCTTCAAAAGTACTTCTCATAAATTTGTTCTAGAAAATTCTTGAGTAGTTCAACGTTACTATCTTTAGTAATTTCCACAGGGCCAAGGGTAATGTGCACTCTGGACACCACTTGAGCAATTCAGCGAGAATTGTTTGTAAAAGTTGTAGAGAAATAACCTGCCTTTTCTAAGGTCTCTAAAATTTCTATATAAAAAAATAAATCAGCCGCTACCAACCCTGTAATTCACTAATCGAGCAGAAGCCTCTGCCAACTAGTGATTGTCTGTACAAATTTTATAATCGATCTTGATTAGCACTTGTGTCGAAAACGCTCTTTCAAGCGAAAGTAGCTACCATCAGTCATCAGACACAAAATGGAAAGGTCAAAGCTCATTTTCTGGTACGAAAAAGACAAAAAAGGCTGAACGCCTAGCAGTTGAACATCCGAACCGAAGAAGCGATCACCTACCGCAGCAGTTCAAAGGAATCAGGTCACGAACTGCACAACGATGACTGACGACGTTCGACCGGCAGCTCCCTCTAAGAAGCACCGCGCCTTTCTCGGAACCACGCCGCCGCCGTGTCGTGAACCATGAAAGTGACTAATTTTCCGGTTTCACTTTTCATGCCAAACAACCACGACGAACGATCACTGCACTGTGGTGACGTCCAAGACCACGACGATACGACCGATTATGTAGATATGGCGATGGACAAAACTCATGGGCAAACGAAACGACTCTAGGGACTTTCACTGCTCTGCGCCGCACAGTGGTTGCATTTGTTCTACTAAGCGGTCATAAATCATCTTACAAAACATCCGATGAAAATTACCATCAGAAATTGTTAATTCAATTATGTTTTACCAATCAAAAACTCTCGTAATAGTTGTCATTGATATCAATTTTAAAATTCTGATTTAGGATGTTTTAATGTGAAGTAGAAAAGGTGTAATTTAAAAAAATATATATTTAGGATCGTTAAATCTATAGATTCCATACAAGACATACATAACATACATGACTCCTTTACGTATTCGAACCCTTTGAGCAGAATCTTAATAAAGAGAATCAAAAAAGGAGATTTGAGTATTGTAACTTTTAATTTCGCCTGAATTGCATTTTCTCAAATTCCAAAGCAACAACAGGAACATCTACTAAAAAATTCACTGATTCAAAAATAAATAGTAAGGGGAAAACAAATTATTTTTCGGTTTTTGGCCTATGGGCGGCATCACTGTGCGATGTGCTTCTTCTCGCTACGCTAGGTGACTAGCCTTTTATAGATTCATGTTTATAAAGTTTTATGCTTGTTTGCATGTGCAACTTGTGGTTCGACCCACTTTGTCCCATATATGGCGCTCTTCTCCGTGCGCTCATGAGCAGTAGTACGAAACGAGCGGGTCAATATGCAGAAGAGTGGCTTCGACGTCGCCGGTACCGATTAACGAAAGAGATCGGTTTATTGTTTCAAGGGAAAGGCCTTCGACCAAGAAATGGTTCCTGCCGGTTCCATCGCGTTGAAGGGAGAGGGAGAGAGAAAGACTGCACGTTTAAAGAACGATTATCGTTCGATTCGATTGGTTTGTTGATTTTACCTTTTCCATCGTTGATATTCAACCGGGTGTCATTGAACTGGGTCGTGCTGTGGACTTTGATATATACGTATGATAGCTATAGGAAGTCATTCTGTTGGTATCTTTATGTAATAGTATGGTATAAGAAAGGTTCAACATGTGAAGCAATAATTTTGAAAAAAATATTTCATGTGATCGGATTTAGGTAGCAATTTATATAGATGTGAACAGGATTACATTTATTTAAATTTGTAATTCAATTGGATTTGGATTGGATCAGGAGATTGGATTGAATTAGATTTCAATAAGATTTGGATTTGATAACATTAGATTTTGGTTGCATTGGATTGGATTAGACAGAATTAAGCAATGATTTACATGATGAGCTAGACAGTGGTGTTACCTTCGTTGCTCATCAGATCGAGGGCTATCCGGCAGAGGAAAACTCAGATTGGGAAAGCATCTGCTAGGCGGCACTAGTATATGAATTTCCTTTAATCTACTGTGTTTATAAATTCTGATAAGCTAGAAGGTCATGGGCGTAGCCAGGGTTTCAGAGGGCCAAACTTTCCTTAGCCGAGTGGTTAGAGTCAGCGTCGTTGTTTCAATTCCTGGTAGGTTCAGGATCTTTTCGCAATGAAAATTTCCTTGAATTTCCTGGGCATCGTACTTGGGCATCGTAGTTTCCCACTGAAATATCTCCAGAGATTTGTACCGGGCCTCCGAAAATTCCTTCGGTGATCCCTCCAACAGTTCCTTTAGAGATTTCACCATGAAAGCACCTAAGGATTTCATGAGAAATTTCCTCCAGAGTTTCCTTCGTTATTTTTTTTCTCCACAAATTCTTCCAAAAACTCTTCTCCTGAAGACATTTTTGGAAATATATGGGTAAATTTCTGAGCAATTCATGAAGGAACCTCTTGAAAAATTTCTCGAGTAACCCCTACAGGAATTTTTAAAGGAATCTCCGATTAAATCCATGGAACAATTCCTGGATAAATTCTTGACTCCTAAATGTAAGCAATTATTCACTTCCCAGCAGAGGTCACATCGCGTTTTTAGTTTGCTTTTAATAGTAACTAAAATGGCTTAACGTTCAACGATCCATCATCGTAATCATCGTCATCATCGAAACTTCAAATGCAGTTTTTTTGCTCAAAACTTAAAATTATTCGAAGAAAATGTGTTCACTGTGTTTCGGTTGGAGAGTAGAATACAGTGAACACATTTTCGTGTAAATTTTCTTAGTTTTGAACAAAAAACTGCTTTTGAAAATTCCAAAATCAATGGCGGATCCTGCCCCCTTAAGACTTATTTGTCCTTCTGCTGGATCGGATTGCTTCGATCCCCACTATCGTACTAAGTAATGTATTTCATAGTTCTAGCAACCACAAGTGTTGACTTCTTCTTTTCACAACGGAGAAACAGTAAGCTTCTTCGACGTAAGTATTCACCGTGTCGTTAGCAACAGTGCAGAGTTCAGTTCACACGTTACAATCTTAATCTTGGAGGAGAATGACATCTCACCTAATTTTACCATTGTGCTAAAAAAAATATGTTTCGAATAAGACTCTATGAGCGTATTATAAGCTTTAATTTCAATAAGAACAGTCTATGATCAAAAGAAGGAAAAATCTCTTATGAAGATTTAAGCAAGTGTAAAGCATAAGTATAATAGTTTTATCAGTACAGCTACCAAGAACTGTCTATGTTTTGAAGAAAGTAAAGTTCCCAATTAAAATATAAGAGGTGGCTGTGCCACCATAGAAGCTTGTGGTCAAAAGCAGTATATGTGCGATACGACACTACTGAAGGAGTTTGAGAAGAAGTTGCCGCCACAAATCAGGCTTGACTGGGCGCGATACAAAAGGAAGTTGTCTAAAGTGAAGTTGTCTACCTTTAGTCGGTGGATATACAATCTAGCAGAGGATGTGAACGTGGTTTTCGAGCCGCAAAACCGTGGAAGTAAGGTCCAGGAATTTCGAGGACTTCGGAAGGAGAAATATGTGAATACCCACGCAGAAGTTGCCGTCAAGGATAGAAGTCAGCAAGTTTATCCAGTTCAGAATAGTCTGTCGGTGACTGTAACGAGTGGAGAGAGCAAGCCATGCCCGGCCTGCAAAGGTGATTGCAAATTTCTGGGAAAATGCAAGCGATTTCTAGATTTGTCGTATGAAGCGAGATGGGCGACAGTTTGTGGCTTCAATTTCTGCCGTAAGTGCCTTCGGCAGCACAGAGGTGGCTGTAATTCAGGAGAATGCGGAAAGAACGGGTGCACATTCAAGCATCATGTGCTGCTCCACAAAGATATGGCTGCACCAACTGCTTCCAGCAGTGGCGTGTCCAACAAAGGAGGTTTTCTGAAGCAGAATGAGGAACGCACCGTTAATACTCACAAATCTGCAACGGGTCCGGGATCGTTTCGCTATCTGCCTGTAACGTTGTTCGGCGATGGAATACAAGTAAATTGTCACGCCTTTTTAGACGACGGATCAGAGCTAACACTCATCGATCAGCAGCTTGCGGAAGACCTGAAGCTTTCTGGAACAGTTCTCCCGCTTTGTTTAAAGTGGACGGGAGGGACCCATCGCTACGAATCTGACTCACAGAGCATCAATGTTGAAATATCCGGACAGGATGGGAAACGGACTTTGCTTCAGGATGTAAGAACAGTTGAAGAGCTACAATTACCCTTCCAGTCACTGGATATGGATCATCTGGTAGAAAAGCATAAATATCTGCATGGACTGCCCGTGGAATCGTACCATAACGTTCGTCCACGAATACTGATTGGTTTGAAGCATGCGAACCTCATGCTGGTGCGCAAAAGTCGCGAAGGAAAGATGGGCGAGCCGATCGCCGTTAAAACCAATCTCGGCTGGACTGTATACGGTGGCTGGACATCACATACCTTTTCGAGTACAGCCAGTCACACGTATCACATTTGTTCGTGCAATGAAAAGGATTCTGTTCATCTGAACCAGATGGTAAAAGACTACTTTTCCATCGATAGTTTAGTGATTCAGTCAAACCAGATCGAAAAGCTTTCTAAGGATGATGAACGAGCAATGTCTCTACTTGAATCTCAAACATACTTCGACGGAGAGCGGTATGCAACAGGACTATTGTGGCGGTCTGATAAAATCCGTCCACCGGACAACAAAGCAGTTGCAGTTCGTCGTTGGAGATGCTTGGAGAAGCGCATGGGAAAGATCCTGAGTTGTCAAGGACTTTGAACGATAAGATCGCGGAATACAGGTCCAAAAATTACATCCGTAAGCTGACGTTAGAGGAGTTGTCACAAAGACGTGAACGAATATGGTATCTGCCTATTTTTCCGGTGTACAACCCGAATAAACCAGGGAAGGTCAGGATTGTGTGGGATGCTGCTGCCGAAGCGTATGGTGTATCCTTGAACTCCGCACTACTGACCGGTCCTGATCAGTTGGCGTCACTAGTAGGTATACTGTACCAGTTTCGTGAGCATCGAATAGGCCTGTGTGCCGACATCCGAGAGATGTTTCTTCAGGTCAGGATTGTTCCTGAAGACCAGCATTGTCAGCGATTTCTATGGCGCGATCGCCATGAGCATGGTGAGCCGAACACTTAGATTATGCAGGTAATGACGTTCGGAGCAAGCTGTTCTCCTGCAACTGCTCAATTTGTGAAGAGCAGGAACGCCGATAGATTCGAAGAAGAATCTCCAGCTGCGGTGGCGATCATCAAGAAGCGACACTATGTCGATGACATGGTATTTAGCGTTGAAACGGAAGCAGAAGCAGTCGAACTGGCTGAGTCAGTGCGTTTTATCCACATGCAGGGAGGATTTGAAATCCGCAATTGGGTGTCTAACTCTCCAATGGTGCTTTCAAAAATGAGCGGAGAAGTTACGTCAGAAAAGGACCTGAACATTACAGCCGTGCTAGCGAATCAAAAAATCCTCGGAATGTGGTGGGATACACATGGCGATGTTTTCAAATTCAAGATCGGATGGACAAGATTCGACTCAGATCTGCTCCATGGAAATCGTTGCCCTACCAAACGGGAGATTCTTCGGACGCTTATGACCATTTATGATCCTCTAGGCCTCATCGATCACTTCTTGGTTCTGCTGAAAATTTTACTGCAAGAGGTGTGGCGCGCAAACGTTGGTTGGGACGAACAAATTCCTGAAAACCTGTTCAACAAGTGGCGTGACTGGTTGCGAATGCTGACAGCGTTGGAGAAGCTGCGTATACCTAGATGTTATCGTCAAGTTGTTTCTTCGTTAAACACTGCTGCCGTTGAAATGCACATTTTTGTGGATGCAAGCGAAAGTGCCATGGCAGCGGTTGTATTCCTGCGATTCGTAGAAGATAACCAGGTGGAATGTTCTCTAGTTGCAGCTAAGACGCGCGTAGCACCGCTCAAATACACCTCCATTCCACGTCTGGAGCTGCAAGCTGCAGTTCTTGGCACTAGACTGGCGAAAAGCGTCTACGGCAACCTTACAATGACTATCACAAAGCGGACATTTTGGACAGACTCACGAAATGTTCTCTGTTGGTTACGAGCTGATCACAAACGATATAGTGCCATCGTTGGATCCAGAATAAGTGAAATCCTAGATTCTACGGAGGCCCGCGAGTGGAGATGGGTCCCAACACGTTCAAACGTTGCGGACGACGGGACTAGATGGCAGAATGAACCGAACTTATCAGCGGAAAGCAGGTGGTTTAGGGGACCAGAATTCCTGATGCAAGCAGAAGAGAATTGGCCATCGCTTCAACAGAACCCGTTCATCACGGAGGAAGAGATGAGACCTAGTGTTCTACTTCACTTCAAAGTTCCTGAATCACCAATAGACGTGGGAAGATTTTCCTCTTGGCGACGATTATTAGCGGTAACCGGCTACGTCCTGCGTTTTTGTTCAAACCTTCAGCGCCGTCTCAGGAAGCATCCAGTGATGATTGGACCGTTGACAAGTGAAGAACTTCGTAAAGCAGAACATCATCATTATCGGCAAGCGCAACTAGATGTTTATCAGGACGAAGTATCAACATTGGAGGCAAAAGACGTCGCTGCCAAGCAAATTCCAAAGTCTAGTTCTCTCTACAAGTTGAGCTCATTCGTCGACGATTCCGGTGTAATGAGAATGAAGGGCAGACTACAGTATGTGCATACTTGCACAGTGACGCAAAGAATCCTGTGATTCTACCGCCAAAGCATCCAGTAACATCGCTCATCTTAACCCATTACCACCAGAAGTATTTACACCGTAATTACGAAATCGTAGTTAACGAAGTCCGTCAGAAATATAGCATCTTCCGCCTGAGGCAAGCTCTCGCCTTGACCCGAAGAAACTGCCAATGGTGTAAAAACCGAGACGCTGCTCCTCAACCGCCGGAAATGGCAGATCTACCGGCTGCCAGATTAGCCGCGTACACTAGGCCATTCGCACATGTAGGGGTGGATTTCTTTGGTCCAATTGAGGTATCTGTGGGTCGAAGGGTTGAGAAAAGATGGGGGGTTCTACTAACTTGTCTGACGGTAAGGGCCGTGCATATTGAGGTGGCTCACTCTTTGACAACCAGTTCCTGCATAATGGCTTTGAGGAACTTCACTGCACGTAGAGGTACGCCTATTAGCTTCTACAGTGACAGAGGCACTAATTTTGTTGGAGCCAACCGAGAGATTTTGGAAACCGTTAAGAAGATCGACCAGAATCGGCTTATGCGTGAGTTTGTCACTCCCTCTACCGCCTGGCAATTCAACCCACCAGCGGCGCCCCACATGGGTGGGAGTTGGGAACGGCTCATTCAATCGGTGAAGCGGAACTTTTCAGAAGTTCTCCATGCACGACGACCAACCGATGAAGAATTGCGAAATGCGTTGACGGAAATAGAAGGTGTACTCAATGCACGCCCGTTGACTCATGTACCTATAGAGGTCCCCAAGCAAACTGCCACGAACACCAACGCACAATCAATCTTACACAAGTCGATTTCCTCAGCATGAAAACGTATCGATGTTTGTTTGACGTCATTGAGCTTTCGGTCAACAGCAGGCCAACAAGGAAGTGGTTGTTTTGCAGCAATTCTGTTTATATTTGGATTCTCACAGCAAACAAAAGCAATGTTGTGACAGTTCTCACAGCAAACAAAGAAAATTTTGTCAACATTGCACTACTACGCAGGCAACTGGATTGGTCTATTGACGATGAAGCCGCACCTGCGTTAACTCCCAACCACTTTCTTTTGGGATCATCAGATGGGTCGAAACCGTTGTCCTTGATTGATGCGGATTCTGCGGTTTTACGGCGAGGACATCCGACTTCCCAGTGGTTGGCAAATCTGTTTTGGAAGCGCTGGATCAGAGATTATCTTCCCGACATTACACGACGTACAAAATGGCATGAGAAGGCAAAACCTCTTCAAGTAGGCGACGTAGTAGTCATTGTGGACCATGAGCACCCCAGAAACTGTTGGCCTAAGGGACGGGTCATTGGAGTAACTACCAGTGGAGGACAAACTCGCAAGGCTACGGTGCAAACAGTTGGTGGTATATATGAACGACCAACGGTGAAGCTAGCGGTGTTGGATGTACGGCGCGAAACGGAGTAAGTGGAACCGGAAGGACCGGTCCACATACCGGGGGGGGGAGTGTGACGTCCCTCGAACGATGCGCACCTACCATTACACAACCCTGCTTCGTAGATCGTCGGTATAATGAGTAGATCGTCGGCACAATAGAGCGACTGACGTACGAACCAAACTGTCAGGACGGATAAAAATATGCAAACTCATCAAAGTGAATAATTCCTCGAAGTTTAATATTGAATTCGTTCAAAAGTTTATAAGAATTAAGTAAATAGTTGGCAAAGCAAATGCCTATTTAGTACTTAATTACGTAGATAGAACTGCTTGCACATTCGGCACAATTCATATAAACATCAGCAAATCCTATAACTAATTGTTCATGTTTTAATAAAACAAGTAGTGCATTAAAACCTAAAGAGAGTTCATTCAAGAAATATTGTATGGTAAACGAGCAGGAGACACTAAACGAAATATTAATATGTTGGCCACGCCAACTGGAGGGAACGGCTTCCAACCAAAAATCCCTGTGGTGGTTGAATTTTTTCGGAAGCCGTTCCCTCCAGTTGGCGTGGCCAACACTAATTGTTGCTGATTGTAATGAAACCAGTATAACTCTAAAGAATAGCCTAATTTCAAAAGAAGGAAAAATTTCTGATGCTATCATTAAAAACACTCTAAGGGTTTCAAGTTTTGACGCGATGTGTGGAGTTCACAAATTCGTCCTGAATTTACGGCTCGATCTTATCATTCTCTTGGTGCTCTTATATAGTGACAAACATGACGTCCCGTCACATAATAAAAATTAATAAATAATTTAGCTGATCAGTTATTGGGCCACACTTATGAATCCTACATATTATTGTTATAGCAATTTGATTTTTCTGTTCGTAATTCGGCCAAACGACACGTTCGGCTAAATGGCATTCGGCCAAATGGCTGGACAACATAGAGGGGGGGCTGAGAAGATCTCTGGAGGAATTCCTGGAGTAATCCCTAGAACAATTTTCAAAGGAAACCATGCATAGGGTTCCGGGTCATTTGGCTGAACGGCATTTGGCCGAATGCCGTTTGGCCGAAAGGGTAATTTGGCCAAATGCCATTTGGCCGAATGCGGTTTGGCAGAAATTTAAAACCAAAAGCAAACTACAGCTAGCATGCATTTGTAATGAATTTTAAAGAACATATTCAGCTTATTCTGAAAGAAGGATAAATCATCATTGATATACAAACATTTAGCTTTTTGAAGTTTGTTCAAGAAACAGTCAGTGCTGAAAGAAGAACATCCGAAATGTATGCGATCATTCACTTCTCTGCTAGCGGTAATAGCTGCCATCAGAGGGTTTTGCATTATATTTGTAATCAGCTTTTGCGTTAGCGTTAGCGTAGTTACGGTATACTTCGTAGATTGTATACTACCAACATTTATGTTTCTTTCTGATAATCTCTTTCAGACTGCTTTCAAGAACAAGGATGGGGAGTATTCCTTGATTCAATCTTAAACAAGAAGACCAAAACCATAAAGATTGCTATTCCTGGCCACGCCCATCTTTACCGTAACTTGAGATAGGGGAAGGAAATGTTGATGTAGCACTTACTTAATGAGAGGCTACCGACTCAGCGACACCCTCATAAGTCCTACGGAGGTGGGGGTTGGGAAAGGTGACTGGTCAGGATTCGCTTCAAAAGCTAGCGATAGACCCTCAGGGCATTTATTGTTTAAGTTTTCTTATTCTAATCTTTTGAATGCCGGCAATCAAAGAGAAAATGTTTGTTGTATTTAAAATATATGGTTAATTAGATTCCGCATAGTACTTTCCGTTTGAACTGATTATATTAGCAACGAATCAAGTGTGGGTATCTGCTTATTAATGATTTAAAAGCAGAACTGATCCCTCAAAGATCATCGGGAAACAAAAAAAAAACGTTACGCGTAAAATCACCATGTATTCATTAAACTATTCGGAAACTAAACATTAGAAACCAAAAAAAAACCTATTTAACTTATTCTGAAAAAAAAAATGGCGGCACTTTTGAAAATGAACACGCATCTTTGTGTTTTAGGTCCAAAAAAGAAAAAATGTGGAAACAGTGGCTCCCAATTTTGTATAGTTGCTGAAGATGACCGATCCATTTCCAACAGTCGTTCGAATAGGCGCATGTAACATAATTTCACTGGAAAGAAACTTGAGACGTTCAACACGCCACAACACATTGCTACTCCGCGCACACGGCAATGACGAGCACGAGAAAAACAGCAGCCCATTATATTTGTAGGGGAAGTGGTGGTAAAATGAACAGAGGTGGTAAAATGAACACCTTGCCATTTATCGGGAAAACACAAATTTCGGTGAATTTTTATCACGCACAGACGATTAATAGCATGAATCAGAGTGTTCGAGTTGATACGTAGGTCAATTGAAGTGAAAATATCAACGAAAACTAAGATTTTAGAAAACCACGTTTGAAAATCAGAACTGACGTAACTTTTAGTTCGGAAGACGTGAGGTTTTTCGGTGAGGTGAAAATCGTTATGATATGAGGTCAAATCTGGTACCTTTAGAATTCTTTTTGAATGGGTTACAATCATTATTGGATATATTTTCGGTAGGGCAATAAATATTTTCAGAAATATTTGTTTTGCTCACGTTTTTTGCATGATGTTCATTTTACCACCAAAAGCTGTTCATTTTACCCACATAGTGCAGGTAAAATGAACATTTACATCGTTTTTTGCTAGCGACAAAAATATGTGAAAACTCAGCAATTTTAGTCTGAATTCGTGTCGCTGCTATAGATAACATTCCTGTTTTTGATGTCGTGGGATAGAAATATACAAATTCCTCGTTTTTCTATCAGAATCAAGATGATTTCCTTAAGGTGTTCATTTTACCACCCCTTCCCCTAATCAGCTTCTGACAGTAACTAAAACAGCTTACGACTTTTCTTAGAGGAACATCCTATGATCAAAAGAAGGAAAATTCTGTTATGAAAATCTAAGCAAGCGTAACGCAAAAAAATATCTGTTTAACTAAAAAGAACTGTCGATGATTTAAAGAAGGTAAAATTTCCAATTAAAATATAAGTCTATTTTTTGCCAACAGTTATGAAACCAATATAACTCAAAAGAATAGCCTATGTTTAAAACAAGAAAAAAAAAGATGAAATCTTAAAAAAAACACTTGAAACCCTTGCACACCGTGGGTAATTTAGAGACGAGTCAACCAGCTTAGAGTATCTGAAGAAACTCCTATAGGAATCTCTCGAGGACTGGGTAAACTGCTTAATGAATCAATTAAGGGCTTCCTGGGTAAATTGATGACATTCCGAAGGATTACCTGAAAGAATTGCAGAAGGACTTCCTGGAGACATCTTTGGAGGAATCCTTGAAGGTATCTCAGGAAGTTTCATTATAGTGATTTTGATGAAAAAATCCCTGTAGAGATTTTTTCGGAGAATTTCCAGAAATTATCTTTGGAGGAATCCATGGATAAATTCCAGGATGAATCTATACATGAAGAGATTTATGTAGAGATTTGTTATAAGATTATTCTTAACATAATTACTGATTTAATTTTTGGAAAGAATCTCTGGAGGCATTTCTGGATAAATTCTTGGAGGATTCCTCGGAGGATTTCTTGGAGGCCCAGAATGAATATCTGAAAAAATCCTTAGAGTAATCCATGTATCGATTTTTCTGAAGGTATCTCAGGGAGAACTTCTGGAGGATAATCTTGCAAAATCATTCGAAGAATTAGTGAAGTAATTTCTTTTAGAACACCTGGAGGATTTTATGGTAGAATCCCTGAAAAAATCTCCGAAATATTTCCTGGAACAATCTCGAGATGACTACGTGGAGAAATCCACGGATGAATTTTTGGAGAAATTACTAGAGAAATATCTTGAGTAATCCTTGAAAAGATTGTTCTACTGTAACCCTTGGAAGAATTCCTGAAGAAAGTCTTGAAGACATCTCTGCAAGAATTGTTGTAGAGATTTTCCTGGAGAAATCTTTGGAAGAATCTCTGGAAGATTTTCTAGAAACTAGAATCTCTGAAGGTTGACCAGAAAAAAATCGCTCGAAAAATCCCCAGAGAATATCTCCGGAGCATTCCTGGAAAAGATCATGGAGGAAACCTGGGAGATATTCCTTAATAAAAAAAATCCACGAAGAATCGCTGGAGGCATTTCTGCAGAAACTCCTAGAGAAATCTCTAATGGAATTTCTACAGTTTTTCCTGCAGGATTCCTTTGTCGTATCCTTGATGGAATTGCTGAAGGTATTTCTGGCTGGAGCGCGATAGGAACCGATCGTAAAAATGTGATAGCGAATTAATGTTCTTTCTGGGGAATATCTGGCAAAACTCCTAGTAGAATCTTTAAAGAGATTATCTTGGAGGAATTTCTGGTGAAATCCCTGGAGGAATCTTCTAAGGAATTTCTGGCGAAATCTCTGGAACAGTCTCTTAATATATTTCGATAGGAATTCTCGATGGAACCTCTGGAGGTTTTCCTGAAAAAACTCCTGGATGATTCACTGTCTGTCCAAATGATACATCGTCAGCGATAAATGTATTTTTACTTATAGATAAAACAAACATGAGAAATGATGCTGATTCGTTAAATTCACATTTTTTTTCTAATTTAACCGTGATGGAAATGTTATTCCGATACAATATTTTTATGTTTGGAGGGATGCTTATAGCTGCAGCGGTAGACGCACAGCTCTACAGAAGTTCGCTTGTAAGCATTTTGATATAAATTTGATTTTTTATACAAGTATTAATCAGATATCAGATAGAGTAGTGTTTGATCCTTCGACCTTGTTGCTTGCTCCTGCGAAGACGGGCGATGAGGGTAGGATCAAACATGTCGCGCGTCATCGCGTGCTAAAATGAAAAAGCGTCGCAGAACATTAGTAGTGTTTGATCTATTGATTGCGTCGTTTGCTCTTACGGGGGCGAGTGATGAACGCTTGTTAGGCGTACAATGCGGGTATCGAATACTATCGCGAATCCGGTTAGGCTACCTTACCTAACTAACCCAATATCCTATCCATGCCAACTGTGGATATGCAGAGGTATACTCGGTCTCTAGTAACAACGGTTGCCTAACCAACATTCCTTCCCTTCCCCGATGACCGTAAGGACGTGGCCGGCGCCGTTCTGGACTTTCACAAATTTTGAGCTCTTGATTTGTGCACATTGAGAATGGTAGGCTAATCCCAAGCCCCATTCATTGAATCTCTGTGCAACTTCGATTGTTCTGGTCAATCACTGAGTAGCAACTACGATTTGTATGGTCATGTATGCTCACGCTCATGCTCATGTATTAATCAGATATCAAGCTTTTATTTGAGGTATATTTTTTTTAGACTAACCACTTATGTCGAAAAAAAGCCAAGAAGGTTAGGTAGGCCTGCTCTAGATACATTAGATTTGAGGTGTGGCTTCAATGCATCTTCATTTTAATTGCATTTCAAAAAGTGGCTGCTTCTACATGCACAACAAAATATTCGAAGAAAATGAATGACTTCGTTATCAAATCCTGGAAAAAGTCAGCTGATGGTTGGCATGTTTACGCCTTCATCAGTCCCTGGCCTGCCGCAACAAAACTATCTACGCAGCAAATTTCCAATTGAGTCAGGGCCACTCGTGCTGCGTTATCTTTTCGCACCATCGTGCCGGTATTCGGGAATCATCCAAACAAGAGTCATCTGTTACGTTCACTGAGTAAAGGCATGAGGTGTCTCATCGGGGAGGGTGTCGGGTTCGATTTTAGTAATGCTAGATGACTCTATACACATAAAAAAACATTCAAACTGAAGGCAGACAAAGTTCCAACAGTTACGAAAAGTAACATGACCAAACTACACCAAATCGCATAACCCTCTGTCTCTCTCTACCGATAGCTCTTCTCGATAATCGGTTTCGATGTGGATGTTTATTTATCGATTGCTTACGCCCTACGCAAAATTTGTGTTTATCTCTCCAAAGCAGTTTTGTGTAGGCAGCTAAATTACCAAGCATTTAAATCCCCTTCTTTAAATACTTTGTTGGTTTATCGAAAAGTAGTCAATAAAATAATTGAACTTTAGTTATAGTTTGAACATTTTAAGCAATTTAAAAATAAAAAAACAAAAGGTTAAAAAAATATTTGATTTGCTTCAAAATTCAAAAAATGACAATAGAAAAAAAAGCCCTAAAAAATAAACGCCTATAAACATTGAATGGTTTTAAAAGCCATTGGTAATCGAATGTGTAGTTTGTTGTTACCGAGCAAACGAATAGATTTACGCGTTATTCAACAACGCTACGATGAAGAGAAGATCCTCCTCTATCGCCCAGTGGTGACAGTTTCAATCCTGGGCCATTCATTTGCTTAGGGATAAGGAGTTACACACTCGATTACCAATGGCTTTTAGGGCGAGATCACAGGTTATGCGAGAATTGGTGATTTCTATTTTTGAGATATAAAGTGCTTTTTTTTTCGTTGGAAAATTTATAATGTTGTAGTGCTTATTTTAAGTTCGTTCTTGGAAAGTATTACTCGGTTACCAATGGCTTTTAAGGCAAGATGGAAAGATCATAAATTACGCGAGATTTTTTGTTTTTTGATTATTTTGGAAAAAAAATATTCCTAAATTATATTTTGGAATTTTCAATTGCTTATTTATACCAAATTATTGTTTGTTTCGTATTATTTTCGATGGTTATCCGTTTTGTAAAGTATGATAATATTTCCCTCCGTTGTGTGTACCCTTTTATTCACTCTTCCGCTGTTTTTGTTTCGACTCTCATTGCAGACTACTTATGTCACTGCCAGGCCACACGCAGCGGCTGCTGGTGCTGCTGTTCGGCACCTTTCGGGTGATAGCCAGCAATTCGGAACGGGCCGGTACCGGGATGACCAGCGAGGCGCTCGGAGTTTCGGTGGCGCCCAGCTTTTTCCAGTCGTGCGTCAGCGACGGCAAAACTGCCCGGATGGAGGACGTGCTGCGGTTTAAGGTAAGTGTGTGTGCACGCCTTTTTGGTTGCCTTGATGTGCCATGCATCTCTTCTATATCTATATAGGTACAGTCACCGTCAAAATTAAGTGTCCACTTTTTTGTTATCACGAATTGGCGAAAATCGTATGGTAAAACAAGATATTTTTGCGTCAAAATTTCTGTAGGGGAGCTGGGGGCAAGAAGGACACCTTAAGATATGTAGGTTCAAATCATGGTTGATAAGCACAATTTTTGAAGATTATTCCAGTGTAGGGGCAAGCTCAGCTCTTGTTCTAAATGATGTTATCGATAGATTTCAAAAATATAAGAAACACATGATGATTTGAGATTTTTGAAAATGTCCCTTCTTATGAGGTTTTTAAACGAGGCACGGGGCAAAAGTGCCACTCGTATGGGGCAAGAAGACCACCAGAGCAAAATGCCACATATTTTGTATATTATTATTTCCTCGCCTAAAGGATAAATTGTAGAGTAAGTAAAGAGAAAAATGAGGGATAAAAGTTGACTTATAGTTAAAAAGTAATTTTACGAAATTAAGTTAGTTTTCATCTTATTTGACTGTAGAGGGATTCCACGGAGGCATGCAAGTCGATTCTGATCGACCATTTCAAAAATATCTGAAACTTTGCACAGTTTTTCAGTTTCATCTAAATCGTCATTTTCCGATATCAAATCTTCAAGTTGAGTCACGACTAACTTTTCAATAGGGTGTATGTGAAAATGGTTCAAAAATATTCAAAAAGCTGCACAGCAAAAACGGTTCGTTCGATTGTTAGACAACTAAAGAAACAAAGTTAGACAACTAAATAAAGATTCCAAAAAAAAAAATACACACAGTAAAAAAAAATATTTTTTTTGCATTAAAAAACATCATTTTTGTCACAAAAACTCAAATATCTCGGAATCGGCACAGTAAGCTCTCAGTTAATAACTGTGGAAGTGCTCATAAGAACACTAAGCTGAGAAGCAGGCTCTGTCCCAGTGGGGACGTAATGCCAGAAAGAAGAAGAATAATAGCGTCTATTAGAAAGTTAGACGCGATCCAGTGTTGTGATCTAAAGTCTTGATAGTGTCATATTTTTTACTGTACGTAACTGAAGAAAAATTCTCTCAATAGTGTTGAAACCTTTTGATAAAAGAAACCTATAAGAAATCTAATATTGAAGACAAAAGCTACAAAAAAAAGTTTTCTATACAGGTATACGACTTGTTTACCTGCAAAAAGTTTACCTCGTAGAGAACAAGGCGGGTCTATACCCAGGTGATCTAGTATACGTAAAGCAGGTCGGTTTTCTCGGCGCTGGTTTTCTCCACAAAGTTAAAATCTGATTACACCTGGGTATAGACCCGCCTTGGTAGAGAATAGACTTTGTTAATCGTATTTGGGAGAAAACGAGTAACTTCAACAACATCAAAAACATGATAGGTACATACCATGAACATACTCACGAAAAAGCTAAAAATATACTACCACTATGGTTATAAAAGATTTAATTGTAAAATTTTTCTTCAGTCAAGCAAACGACACCAAACTAGTCAGTAAAAACTTAAAAGTGATTTTGTTTATTAAAATCCAACGAGCAACATGAGTAGTCGCTTTCTCAACTGTTGCAGGCCGTTTGCAGAAAAAAAGTGTTCGAACGAGCTACGAAATCTCACCGAAAGCACCATAGATAAACTGAAAGCGGCTGGTTATGCTCCAATGTCTACATTGAATACAAATTTACGCATTTGTACGTCCTGCCGTTTAAACGTTGACAAACGGGCAATCTGTACATCATCGGTGGATCAGGTTGCAGGAAGTTCGAAAACAACAACAACTGAGGAATTACTAGATGCACCGTCAACAACTGAGGAGTTACCAGAAGTATCAAGTGCAGATAGTCTTGCCACGGTACCATCAGCGACATCTGTTTCAACAAATCAATCAAAAGATGAGTGGAATAAAAGTGACTCCGATTAAATGGACGTAGATGAGTTACGTCAATTATCCCGAGAAATAATACCGTGAAATCAACGAAGCTGTACGAAGAAACCTATTCAAATTAGGATCTGAGGATGTGGAAAATACAGACTACGATGAGGTAATTATGAATATGAAGGAAAGGTTCTCGAATCTAGCCACGACAAGGAAAGAAAAATTATTGATTTTGTCGATGCTGCCAAGCTCGTGGTCTATTCAAGACGCCATTGATGAGTTCAAAACCAATAGAAATACAGCAAAAGAGGCAAAACAATTCAAAAATAACTGTCTTGCAACCAAAAATGCTAGGTCGAATACTTCATTAACAGATGAGACAAAAGAAAAAAAAATCAATATTTTGAAGACGATGAAGTAAGTAGAGCTATGCCTGGTCAAAAAGATTATGTATCTGTAAAAAAAGATGGAAAGCGTCAAGCAATCCAAAAACGATTAATGATGACTACTTTGAAAGAAGCGTATACACGCTTCAAGGAAATTAACGAAAATATTAAGGTAGGTTTTTCCTCATTTGCAAGCCTTCGTCCAAGGCAATGCAAGCTTCTATCCAATTCAGGAACACATAATGTTTGTGTGTGCACAACACACGAAAATATTAACCTAATCTTACATAGTTTGAAAAGAATCAATTTATCAAAGGATATTAAAATGTTAACTGGTAGTCTTTTGTGTGAAAATACAACATCAAATTGCTATCTACGATCTTGTTCGGATTGTCCAGATTCTTCATCATTGGAAAATACTTTATTCGCTGAGTTTGAAGAAAATTATATTGATCAGTTATCATTTGAGCAATGGGTGACCACGGATAGGTGTGACCTAGAAACTATTGTAAAACCTGTAGATGAGTTTGTGTCATTTTTTTGCTTGAAATTAGAAAGTTTAATTCCTCACGACTTTATTAAAACAGAGCAATCCCGCTTTTTAAAAAATACGGAAAATACATTACAAGATGGTGAATTTTTAGTCATTTGTGATTTTTCTGAAAACTATAGCTTTGTATTGCAAGATGAAGTGCAGTCCCATCACTGGAACGTACAACAAGCTACAATTCATCCATTCGTTATTTATTTCAATGGAAGTACGCAAATTGAACATTTTAGTTTTATTGTAATTTCCGAAGATTTAAGACACGACTCAGTATCTGTAAATTTGTTCATTGCCAAAATGATTAACTTTTTACACGTTGATAAGGATAAAGAAATCAGAAAGATATATTTCATGTCTGATGGAGCAGCATCGCAGTACAAAAACCGTAAGAATTTTTCGAGCCTATGTCAATTTAAATCAAAGTACGGAATTGATGCAGAATGGCATTTCTTTGCTACGTCACATGGCAAAGGTCCTTGTGATGCTATTGGAGGAACCATAAAGCGCATGGCCACAAGAGCAAGTTTAGCCAAAGAACGTGAGCATCCAATTAAAACTGCAAAAGAACTATTTGATTGGGCGAATCGCAGAAAAGAAGAAGATTTAACAAAATTATCATTTTGTTTTACTACTACTGAAGAGTACGAATTAACGGCATCAGAGCTCAGCGAGCAATATAATAACGCGAAAACGATCCAAGGAACCCAAAAATTTCACTGTTTCATTCCATTGTCAGAAAATAAAATTAAAGCAAAACTATACTCGAACTGTACTGATAATGATGCAAAAGTGTTCGATATTGTAAAAAAATTGAATAACAATAAATAAATAAATAAGTATTAATAAAATGTTTTCATGATCTCATAACGCATACCCAAATCCAAAACTTTTAAAGTTTATATATAACATTTAGAAGGTCATCGATCATACTCTAAAAAAAAATATCCTGGTAAAAAAAAAATTATTTTCGTGTAATCTGTTAATTTATTTTAATTTATACATATATACATATACATATAATATTTATACATATAATATACATAATACTAATGAATACATGAAAACGACTTGTTTAATTCACGCAAGGCCCTTAACAATAAAATCAGCAACAAACTGCGGTTCGCGTAATAATTTACACCGAAAAAAAAATTTTTTTTTTCTACTAAATGTGAAAATTGTGACATGTTTGAAATGTCATAACTTTTTGGTTTATTGGTTTACCATCACCAAATTTTTATGGTAGATAGCTAATATAATGGACCGTTTTCCCTCAAAAAATTACGTTGGTATTCCGATAGGGTTTTGAGATATTTGAGTTTTTATGTCAAAAATTATGTTTTTTAATGCAAAAAAAAAATTTTTTTACTGTGTGTATTTTTTTGGAATCTTTATTTAGTTGTCTAACTTTGTTTCTTTAGTTGTCTAACAATCGAACGAACCGTTTTTGCTGTGCAGCTTTTTGAATATTTTTGAACCATTTTCACATACACCTTTTTGAAAAGTTAGTCGTGACTCAACTTGAAGATTTGATATCGGAAAATGACGATTCAGATGGAACTGGAAAACTGTGCAAAGTTTCAGCTCAATAGAAAAAAATGAATTAAAAAATTTACCAAATTTTGGTGCTGTTGCTTGGAATCACTCTGTAACAATAATAGTAAACATTTTCAGAAACCATTTTTAATGTCCAAGATGGTTTATTTTTATTTTATTTAGTAGGAAACATTGATTGAATGCAATATTAAACATGAAAAATAAAAGTTCATTTGATTTTATATAAGAAAATTGCGGTGTCCCTCTTGCCCCATAAGACACACTGTTATTATATATGTAAAATTTAATGTCAAAAGTATTTTTTCGAAAAAAATTCCTCACAGCTATATTAAACAATTGAAAATCATCATTACTGTGCGGAAAAATCAATATGTTTTGTATTTATTGGGAGTTAAACCTTGTTTTCCAGTCTTGCATTCTTATAATATTTCGCATATTTTGCGTTGGTGAGTTAAAGACATTTTTCTAATTTTTTGTACTAAACATTTTTAACTGTAATATTTACACAACCCTCAATTAGTACTCAATTTATACTTATCCTGCGTTAAACATCAAAAAATTGATTTGAACTACTTGAAATTAAAGGTGGCACTCTTGCCCCGGGTGTCCTTCTTGCCCCATGTCCCCCTACTTCATAATTAACATATCATCGTTATGATTTCATCGTTTAAGGATAACCAGCTGAGTGTAAGTGTTCAAATTACCGGTTAAAACATTTTACTTACTTTTTATTTTTGTGGAAAACAAAATTTTATCCAAAACCAGAACTTTTTCGCCGTATATCACAAAGATATTTTAACAAAAAAAATCTTGTTTTTGCATACGAATTTCGAAAATTTGCTTAATAACAATGAAAAATGCACCTAATTTCGGCGTTGTCCGTAATACACTCTTCCGTTTCTGGTTCGGTGTTGATCATATCAAGCTATAAAAGGTTATGCTGCCGATATGCGTAATGATCGATGTTCCAATCGTGTCACTCAATGTCGTCAATGGCCATGCACAACAAGATTGATGGACAAGCGTCTTTTCGAAGCTATCTCCGTGATTGTTGTTGCATCGAGTGGCCATCACACTTGGAATGGGTTGCATCCATTCAAGTCGAAAAACCGAGAGATCTTTTACATTCAATAACAGAACTGAAGGGGACTTGCTTAGCCTAGTGGTAAAACAATGCTGAAGGTGTCTGGGTTCGATTACCGGACGGTTCAGGGTCTTTTCGCAAAGGACATTTCATTGATTTGAATATGTGTCATTGATATACGAATGCGGAAATGGCAACTTCGGCCAAGGAAGCTCTCACTTAATAACTGTAGAACTGCTCATAGAACATTGAAACTGAGAAGCAGGCTCTGTCCCAGTGGAGTCGTAAAGCCAAAAAGACGAATAACAGAACTGCAAGACGACGAGGTGTCACGTTGGTCACACCTCCAGTTATTCTTAGTTGCGGCGGGCAACCTTTATGTAATTAGAGGTAGGTACGTGTACGTAGGTTGGAACCGTGCGGAATTCCTACACTCGACTTAAGTAGGAGTTACCTAGATGTTTGTTGAGATCGAGTTGCACGCATCCATCGAAGCGCGTTAGGCAGTGTGGTTGGGAATGTGCTCTTTGGTTTTGCAGTATAAAGTAATGCTTCTTGCTGTGGTGCTAATTAGTTCAATGCTGGTCGATAATTGAATCGAAAAAATAAAAAGATATAAGCTCAATTCAATTAATTCGAGTCGAATTGAAAATGAAAAAACGTGCGCATGAGTAGCGGCTTTAACATCTGGTGTAACGAGTAGCATAACAGACTCGTTTACACTCCTCTCAACGATGATGTGTGTTATTTCTTAGCTTTTTAGTTTTTGTTTATTGTATTTGAAAAATATTATACGGTTGCATTGGGGTGTTTATTACAGTTGAACACTTGAATTAGTGTATCATAACTTATGATATGTTATATAATAACGAATGCATTCAAGCATTACAAACTTCGCGTAACAGTTTTGGAAACTGTACTTCATACGCAAACAGTTTTTTTTTACTTTACTTCCCGCCATTAAAGAGTTTTGTAACATTTTCATATAAAAAGTCTTTACCATCATCTTACCTGATGTAAAAGGGAAGATAAAGGAAATAGCATTCAGGAAATAGTGCACTGTGAAACGCATGAGTGTAAGGAGAACAGGCTACAGCTTCTGATCACAATTGGATAAAAACAAAATAATGTCACGATGAATGAAAATGGACAAAATTCTAAATGAAACCGGGGCACAATGCTCACTCAATCTTGGGCAGGATTTTTACATAATACTTGGCAAGAATCTGATAGAGTACCATGTTAATTTCTGAGAGAATTTCGAGAGTCTATTGCCGAATTCTGAGTAAGTTTCTGATGTCATCCTTAGCATACACAGATAGAAAAATCCTTGTAAATTTCAGCGTAAAATCATGCAAAGCCGGGGAATGCCAGATTCGTCGAAAATTGACATGACACATCGTGTAAAATTACATCAACGTCATGTAAATTTATGTTCGATTCCCAGCCCCTCCACAAAAAAACCCGTCCAGCCACCAGAAGACGCCTCACGGAGCACATCCATCCTCCGTCAGTATCAGATGGTGACTGAGACAAACTGACCCTCTTCGCAGGCAGCTAGCCTCACTAATAGCAGAGCTCTCTCCTACCTGCTCGGTGTGTGAGTAAAAGAGTAGGAGAGAGGGAAACTAGATGTAAATATAGATAAGTTGAAAATAGATCTGTATCGATAAAGAAGCTACAGATCAACTGAGTCCGGCACAGTAGTGGCCACGAGCACGGAGTGCCTACCCGACTAAAGGTACATAACAAAATTATATCAGCACATGTTATTATGTTAGAAGGTTTTTTCGAACATAGGTTGTTATAAACTTGATGCAGGATGTTGTTAAAATTACTAAAATTATAACAAAAAGTGTATGAATAGTAACATAAACATAATAAAATGTGTTTTAATTATATCAACAACATATCAAACCAAGTTATAATGTTTGATACAAAGTATCTAAATTATAATACTGTTCGATATACGATAATATTGTATATTATTGAAATGCATAAGTATCTATTTAATTTTATTACAAAGTTGTTAAAATTGAACAAAAAAATATCTTAAAAGAAAATAAAACACAATATGTTATATTTTTGTTTTAATATGTTCTGTGGATAACGGAGCCTAACAAAATGATATCATAATATGATATGCATATCATATTCAGATAAAATTTTATTATATTTTTGTTACAAGCCTCTAGTCGGGTATATATATAAAAAAAATGTAAATTTATGTGAATTTTTCGCGTAATCGGTTGGAGCCCATGCTGGATTACATGATGTGTAGCGGAAACTTACATGATATTAATATAATTTTACACGATGTGGCGTGTAAATTTGCAACAAATCTGGCATTCCCCTCATGTGCATGATTTAATGCTGAAATGTACATGGATTTTTATTTCTGTGTAATTCTCACAGAATGCTGGGCAAGATTATCACAGAATCAAAAACAGGATGCTCAGTAATAAATACAGGGCTGATAAGTTGCTTTTTAAAGAATTGTTCTCTATTTTATTGCAAGTCTCTAAAAATAATCTTATTTTGATTAAAGGTCTATAAAATCTTTATTTCAACCAAAATGATCTTTAAAGTCTCTTTTTTCCTTATTTTGCTTGCAGTTAATTTTGGTGCCAAATTCTACAGATTACAGAGAACCTTTCAGGGGCTCCTGGAATGATCTTTCCATAAATTCTTCTAGGGAATCCTTTACGAATTCTCTCAAATATTCTTCCAGCTATTTTTCGAATTTGCTACAGGATTTCCTTAAGCACTTCAACGTTACTTCTTCTTCTTTCTGGCGTTACGTCCCCACTGGGACAGAGCCTGCTTCTCAGCTTAGTGTTCTTATGAGCACTTCCACAGTTATTAACTGAGAGCTTACTATGTCAATGACCATTTTTGCATGCGTATATCGTGTGGCAGGTACGATGATACTTTATGCCCTGGGAAGTCGAGAAAATTTCCAACCCGAAAAGATCCTCGACCGGTGGGATTCGAACCCACGACCCTCAGCTTGGTCTTGCTGAATAGCTGCGCGTTTACCGCTACGGCTATCTGGGCCCCAACGTTACTACCTCCAGTAAATTACTCAGGGATTTGGACTTTGAATATTTTTTTTTTCTAAAGGCTATGCTAGAACTTCCTTTAGATATTTTTTCACTAAGCCTTCAACCGAATTCTCCTGTTGTTACCGATGGGCGGGGTGCCATTGGGCCTAGGGGGTGACTTTGCAAGTATCTTAAAAGTCTATTTTTAAGGCTAAGTAGCCCGTCATTCGTTTTGGCAGCCATGTAGTCATAGCAGCACACAATTTCAAAGTAATAAATCTCAGTCCTCATAAATCATATTGATCCGAAATAGTATCACTATATAGGCTGACATGCAGAAAGTATGCTGATACTTTTTCAGATGCATCAGTACAATTGCAACTGTTTTTATTCGATTCTACCCCATTACCCCGAATCCCATTACCCCGAATGCCATTAACCCGAACGCCATTACCCCGAATTCCAAAACCCCGAACGACCCATCACCCCGAATGACATTACCCCCAATTCCAAAATCATGGGGAAATGTCATCAATATCATCATGTCAAGATAATTGTAAATTCGGGGAAATAGCATTCGGGGTGATGGAATTCGGGGTAATGGTACATTCGGGGTAATGGAATTCGGGGTGATGGGATTCGGGGAAATGGCATTCGGGGTAATGGGGTAGAATCTTTTATTCAATTCGGAATTGTGAAATGATTTATTAACAATCATCAACGACACGTACACATTTCAATGACGGCCTACTTCGACTTCATGTAAGGTCTCTAATGTCTCTATTTTAACAAAAATGCTCTCTAAAGTACCTTTTTTTTCTTATACTGCTTGCAGTGAATCCTGATACAAAATTCTACAGTCTCAATAGAAAAATTCAGAGAGTGTAACGCAGGTTCTTGACCTTAAAGACTTTCATCTCAGTGTTCTCAAAGTAAATTTTGAAACAGGAACTTCTAAGGGAATATATTATAGGACTCCTACAGTGATCTCACCAGAAATTTTTCTAGAGATTCCTCTACCAATTCTTCCAGAGTTTCTTTCAGTGTTTTTTTTTCTCAGAGGATGCTCAGATAAACTTCTCTAAAACTTGCTCCGGGAAATCCTTGAGCACTTCAAAGGTACTACCTCCAGTAATGTTCTCAGGTATTTCTTTGATTTTCTTCCAGATACTATCTTAGGAAATCCTCCAGTTATTTGTTCACGAATTCTTCAACCGATTTATCCATTCTTTACTTCTGTAGTTTTTCCAAAAATTCCTACAGTGATTCTTCCCAAAAAATCCACAAAGGTTCATTCCAGAGTTTTTGAAAAAAAGATTACGGATTCTTTCCAAAAATCCTGCCAGAATTCCTTCGTCTATTCATGTAGATTCCTTCTTTCATCCAAGTTTACCCCCAGAGATGTAAAATTTCTTGAGGGTTTGTTTGAGAAAATCTATTGAGAACTCTTCCAGGAATTCCTCAATAAATTCAACCTGAGATTCATCATAAAGCTCCTGAAAAAAAAATTCTAGAAATTTTTCCTACTCAAAATCGTTTAGGGATTCCCTCCGATATACAGTGGATCCACAATTAAGAATCGTCCACAATTTATGAATCAGCTGACTTTAAATGACAAAATAACAACAAAAATCAACACAAAACATCACGTAAACAATTTTACTCAAAATAAATTATAACCGAAAATGTTTCCGTGATGTTTTGTGCTATTTTTTACTGTTATTTTGTCCTTTAAAGGCAGCTGATTCATAAATTGTGGGTGATTCTTAATTGTGGATTCACTGTATTATGAGGAATTCTTATTTCAATTATCTTAACAATTTATTCAGGAGTATATTTAGGAAATCTTCTAAAGTTTCCTCGAGAGTCTAGAAGTTCTTTCAGAGATCCTTGTTCATTAAGGATGACTTGAGAACTCACACAAGTTTCATCAGAGGTTACTTTAGATTGTTTTTACATACCAGAATAAAAAAAACATAGGCGTTTCCCTGCTGACCGTATTTATGGAAGAATACCTGGAAGAAATCTTTGAAGCTTTACTCGACAAAAAAAATCAAAGAATTACTGGAGGAATTCTTGAAGAAATCTTTGTAATAATTCCTGGAAGTATCCTTGGAGCAGTACAAAACTTAAGAAATCAGTTAAAGTAAGTACCTAGTTAAAAAGAAATCCAGAAAGAAAATTGTATGGGAAATCTTCAAATGCATATTTGTAGAAGTTATTGGTTGAATTTGAAAAGATGTCCTGGAGGATGTCCTGGGGAAATCTATGGGAGAATCACTGAATAAAATTATGGAGGACTTAGGCCTTTTTAGAAAAAAGTCTGAAAGAATTTTGAAGGAATTTCCAATAGGGATCATTCAAAAATAACGTCCACCATTTGGGGGAGGGGGGGGTCTACGAAAGTGTGACAGTGCGTGTATAAGGTATTGGAAAAAGCGTGACAGAGGAGGTCTAGAAATCTCGAAAAACGATGGACGTCATATTTGAATCATCCCATAGTCTCCTGTTGATTTCAAATGAATATTTTCAAATGAATTCTTCATTATCTTCAAGGAGATTTCTGGGAAAATCCAGGTGGAATTCTCAAGGTATCAAAAAACAAAATTCTTGGAGGAATCGCTTAGGAAAATTTTTAGAGGAATTCCACTAAATGAGCTTCTGAAGAAAAAATGGGTGTAACATACGAATCTTCGGATAAATGTCTGAATTGATTTCTGGTGAAATTCCTAGATAACTTTACGAAAACAAAAACACAATAATGTGCAGTAATACTTCTCATAATGTCACAATAAAAAAGTCAAGTCAGATCTTAGATAAATGGTTGGTCTGATTCTATACAAAATCAACCTTTTATTTCTTGCTTTCATTAGGTTTCGTTTTGTTTTGTTGGTTCCTGTTTTAGTCTCTTTTAACACACTGGTTATAGTATTTCTTTCCAAGAATATCTCCTATACACTATTTCAGGAATTCCTTCAGAGATTGTTTCATTTTCCTTGAGGGAATGTTGCCGGCATTTATCCCGTGACTCTTCAATGGACCCTGTGGGATTCAAACGTTTTCGTTTGGAACTTCTTGAATTCAATCAGTGATTTCTTTAAGTATATTGCTTGAGAATCCTCCGGGGATACTCTCTGTATTCATGACAGAATTTCTGGATGAACTCCCTAAGAAATCCGAGGGAACTTCATGCAATACATAAATAACGTTTTGATGTTGTTGTAGGAGAAATTAATAAACAAAAAATACAAAAAGAAATGCTTTGTGTAATGCAGGGCTTGTAGCAAATCACTTCTTAGTGACTTTATCGCTTTTTCAGACCTGTTCACTAAGAAAGCACTAATTCCAACAAAAAATCGTATAAGATTTTTTTTCCGTAAAATGGTCACTAATTTCACTATTTTCGTGATCTGCTGATAATGAAGTTCAAGGGTGAATTAGTTTTTCAAACACAAACAGCAAGAAATACATATTTGTTATTATAAAAACAAATCTAGTACGATTTTTAAATCACAGTGTCAAGAATGATAGAGATTTTTGACTACATTTTTGGAAGAATTCAAAATAATCCAACCGAAAATGTAATAAAAATCTACACAGAAAGAAAAATCCATGTAAACTTCAGCGTAAAATCATGCACATGAAGGGAATTCCAGATATTTCGCAAATTTACACGTCACATGGTGTAAAATTATAATGACTCGTGTATTTTTCCGCTATACATAGTGTAATCTAGCATGGACTCTAACCGATTACGCGACAAATCGCATACATTTACACGATGTGTCATGTAAATTTGCGACGAATTTGGCATTCCCATATGTGCATGATTTTACGCTGAAATTTACATGGATTTTTCTTTCTGTGTAGAAAATGTTTTGGAGAAGAATTTGGCAAACTTAGAAAGCAAAACTGAAAGCAAATCGTATTGAATTTGAATTCTATCACAAGTTTGTTTTCCGGAGTTTATGTATTTGATAATCTTCGATTTTTCTTCCGACTGAAATCAGATATATAAAATAGTATTCAAATCCGAGCCAATGTTCACCTGGTAAACAAAAGTGAAGTTAAATCTTCAATGGGTCATCTTTTTGACCAGTTGTGTCAATCAAGTCTTGCCGTGGTGCATCAATATCCGGACGCTTAAGAGGCACCAAATGTTCCAGATCAGGTTTTACGAACTTATTATCTCACATGATTAATGTGTGATATTTATACAATCAGTTTAGGATCACCTCTTCACAAAAACGAAGAAAATAGCTTGTAAATCTTTAAAATAATGAAGCAATAAACCTGGACACGGGAATCAATATGCCGAACACTCATGAATCTAAATCTGGACAACGTTATTTTAATTGACTATATCTGTAACTTTTCTATAACTGAATGCGACTGCAAACTGTAATAAGTATAAATTTAAAGATACAAGGAAATATAACAAGTTTATTGTTAAATTTATTCGGTAAAACAATTAATATTAATTGAGTGTCCGGATATTGGTCCCGTCCGGATTTTGATTCATCACGGTATCCCGGACAGTAAGATACAGAAATATTTCAAATTACTACAGTTCTCTACAAAGGTCACTTTTAGGTCATTCTTTGGTCATTATTTTGATCATTTTGGGCACTAAAGTCACTGTTATTTTGTTATCTGTCCGCTACCAGTCCTGGTAATATCATGAGTAATCTGCTAAAAAAATCGTAAAAATACATATCTAGAGAATGTCTGGGCGGATTATCTGAGAAATCATCATCAAAACTAAGCTATTTTCTGGTTCTGGTTTGGTCCCTTTTTTCAAACGTGAGTTCTCTGAAGTTCCTATTTTCAGACACACTATCGCTACCAGCCATGATTGTACGAAACAGTTGAAGTTGCTTATAAATAATGTGTTTCTAAAATTAGTCCCATAGTTCAAAAAGATTTTGTAGGCCTACAATAGATGTGGTTTTGATTCACTTTTGCCTGTGATGCAACGATTCCGAAAATTAAAATTTCATATGAACAGTTTAAACTTATTAACGGTTGCCGTCATCGTTTAAACATCAATTTCTCAAACTACCGTCACAATCAACAAAAATCCGCAACCCGTCAATTGTAAATTGAATCCAATTAAAACCCGCAGCAAATCACCCCTTTTCCTGCTCCCGTTGAAAACAGTCCATTTCTAAATTATGAAATTAGGCGCCGTCGGCCGATGCCTATCAATTATTATTGCCTTTTTTTTTAGCGAAAGGTGTTGTATCGAGATTTGGCGGAGGAAAATTGTATGCATCACAGGGAATTACTGCTGCCACCTTTCCAAGTGCCAATCGGAGATGATGTTGCTGCTACTGCTGCTGTTGGCAAATTGTAACGCTTTCGTTTTGAGGTGGTTATTGGGATTGATCGATGAGTTACTACGTACCAGCGGAGCTTATCGATAGTGATTAAAATCGAAAATAGCAATCAAAAGTAGCATGTTTTCGCTTTTCTGCCGATGCCGTGCATTGCGGATAAGGCTTTGGGCAAGTTTTCGGCGATAGTGAGATTTAATTGATGTCCGATTAAAATATTGAATCGGTCTAAATTCTAAAAACCTCTATTCGAATTAATTTTATTTTTGAGGTCAACTTTCTGCGCATATCTGCTCATAAGAGCGTTTGTCAATAGATTTGTATGGAAATTTCATAGCTCAACAATCGTGGCAATTCTTTAACCATGATCTAGACCCAACCAGTGGTTGAAAGATTTTAATTGTGCATGAAAACCCTACAAATGTTCCATAATATATGTAACTGAAAATGTGAAGTATCATACTGTAGGGTAAATGCACCGGTATTCGCCATGGTGCAAATAGACATAAGTCGTTTAGTTTCCATTAGATCATTTCAAAATGATAACATTCTTGAAAACCTTGAAGGAAAAGTCATTTTTCTTGAATGTTGCACCATATTTCGCAATGTTTTCCCGGAATACGCCACCTCCCATAAGAAATCGATATAGGTGGCAACATCAAAAACTGTAATTAAAACCTTATAAATGTTGTATAATACCGTTGTATGTACAGAAAATTCACATTTTCTGTTTATGCAAAGCTATCATACAATTTTTGTTTAAGGTCTTGTTATGGGTGTAAATACAGATAAATGCAGACCCTGCCAAATTGCATTGTATGTCTTCCCATGGCTGTTCACACTTCAGTGCAATGTAAATTTGCTTACGATTTGCAAGAAAAAAAAAGTCATTCACCGAACTCAACTAGCCATAACCGTACGGTACCGAACTTGTTTTTCGCTCACATAATTTGAGCATTTTCTTTTCCCCCCATCATTACCGAACCTTCCTTTCGCTCCCCCCTTCGCATAAACACACAACATTTCCACATGGCTGTGTGTCAGTAATGCCGCCTATAAGTGTCGGTGCCCCCCCCCCGTTGTCCAAACGAGAGTGAAACAATGCCCATTTTTTTATAACTATCCAACGTAATTCGCGGGACCGTTCGCGCTTGCATTATCTGCTCCAGCAGCAACAGGCCACTATGGGCGATCAGGTGGTCAATAATCGAGAAAAAATATTTGTTCTGATTGATTCTGATTAGTTTTGTGCAGCATTCTATAGTAAACGCTTATATGTATTTAGATATTACTAGAATATCACAGCAAAATCATTACTTCCATTGATACAGTTTGTCAAATTTAGATTTGTAGAGATAAATAAATAATTCAACGCCTTCCTTAGCCGAATGGTTGGAGTCCGCGGCTACAAAGCAAAGCCATGCTGAAGGTGTCTGGGTTCGATTCCCTGGGCATAGAGTATCATCGTACCTGCCACACGATATACGAATGAAAAAATGGCAATTTTGATAAAGAAAAGCTCTCAGTTAATAACTGTTGAAGTGCTCATAAGATCACGGAGCTGAGAAGCAGGCTCTGTCACATTGAGGACGTTATGCCAAAAAGAAGAAGAAAATAAAGAATTCAACGCAACCATAACGTATACGTTGAATAAAATCTCGATTAGCACAAGTTTCCTATATGCATCGTAAGTAACAAAAATCATTGTTTAATCATAGGCCCTATTCAAAAGTTTGTCTCGAAAACTTGTTTTTGTTTTGAAAACAAAACAACAAATTTGTATAGCAAAAGTCATAAATATGGTTTGAAATGGCAACACATTTTTGGCCACCTGTTTATATGGAAACTGCTCATAGTCAATTGGTCGACCGGTTACGATTTGCAGTTTCCGGAATCAATTACGTCCCGACTAAACGCGCGCGCGACTGAATGGCGAGGGTTTTGTTGGGTTCCACTTTTGAGCGCTGCGCTGGTTTGGTTTTTATTACGAAAATTTGGCCGGCTAGGTCAGCTGGTTGCTGGTTAGCTAATATTCGTCAAAATAAAATACTGTTATAAATCTAGATGCTCGCTCGGATTGAAGCGCGTACGGTGGTAGCTGTTACGCGATATTTCCAATCATCGACTATTATTAATTGCCCTTTTTCGAATGGATGCTCATTTAAGGCGCGTTTTTAATTTGGCTATAGACAGCTAAAGCTGTGAAGATCTTTCGATTCCGATAGGGATGGTGCTATAATAATCAGATAAATTTTCTTTAATTTAGGTATGTTGTTTTTTTCTTGATTTATGCAGGTAGTATTGTGCAATAAGTGGGTTTAGTTTTCTTTAACTATTAGTGTAGAGCAATGCTTTCCAAAATTCAGAACGTATTATCCAAGAATTCGTTTGAATGAGGCGCCTCTGATTTGTATGTGTTACTTTTTAGGGTATATGAAAATGCGAGTAGCTAGCTCAATGGTAAATGAGGCAATTAATTTGTTTCTGTAAGGTACAAGGCTAATATGATTTTACAAGTCTAATTCAATTTCACCATCCAAATCTGCGCTATGGTGTCAGATCATTAGGACGAAAAACGTTAGACCGAAGTTTGTTAAGCCAAATGGGTCATTTGATTGAAACTTTTCAGGAGCCAGAAATGTTTCCTCTTTATATTATTACTTCATTTTTAACTCATTCGGCCCAATGTTCGGCATAGTGATCCATTCGCCCTAACGTAATTCGGCCTAATGACCCAGAACCAGGTCTGCTACGATGACCAAATTCAACACTCCTCCAAGCACTCTTCAAGCATAGTTTCTTGATTGCTTGATCGACCTGGAAAACTCTTTTTTTCTTCGTATCTTTCGTGAATGCGTACTTTTTATCGTTACGCTTCGTCACTTTCTTAAACATTTTACCATAGAGTTGTCGTATAGAGGTTTAATCATCTTAGTTACAATACTTTGATGTACTCTTGCTTCTAAAATCCGTCTGTAACTTGCGCAGTTTCAGCACTTCTTGCTTGGCAAGATTCCGCCAGAGCTACAAATTTGGTTTTGAAGGATGATATGGTCACACATTCCATCTCCGAAGAAAATAAGGTATCTTGAATTGGGCTTTCTATTGTTGACGTCACCGGCCCAATTAGCGTCTATCTAGGTATCGTCGCTAGCATTTAGATGACCTGTTTTCCCAGGATTGAAGCAACAATAATGACGTATGGTCTTGTCATCATGGATACACACAGTAACGCTCTTTGTTCTCGAAAATACTTTTTAATCTACCTTCTTTCGTTGGAATTGCTGGATTTTTTAAAATGATTTACGGCTTGGCGCACTTACGGTCCGAAATGTAGTCTATGTTCGGTTTACAGCTGTAACATATTTTATGAGGGATGACTTCAACGGTTTTCGATGGAAGCACGTTTTGAACGAAAGCTATAGTATTGGTCGTCTCTATCCAGGATTATTTGTTAAATGAATGTGATCAAAGATTTTTATTTTTACTTTGACTAGAAATGTTGTGATGACCAAAAATGATTCAGAACTATGATTAAACATTCATGCAAATTCAAAAATATTTACGATAAATTAAAATATTAATTTTGGGTTCCTTGTGAAAGTTCGTGACTGTACATTTTAATTAGCATTGCAGATTTAGGTAATACAATGCACTATGGACCAGGGACGCAATCTGGCGGGACAAAATTAATAACTCGGTAACGAAGCGTTTCCAGTATTCGGTGTCTTCGGCAAAGTTTTTTGTAACAACGAGGACCATCTACTGCCATAAACGGATAGTTCGTAAATCGTCCGCATAATCTAACTTTTTACTGTGACGTTCTAGAGACTTGGCGTGTTCGGCAAAGTTGTTCATTTTGATAAAATAAACAACTCTCTCGAAGACGTCAAAATTCCACAGCCCACTGTTTTCGAGTTATTGGTTAAATTAGAAAAAAAAAGTAAAAAAAAAAAACATTTTTTTCACCGAATTTGACTTTTTTTTTCTAAAAACCATGTCATATAATATTTTTCTGATAAATATATAACAAACGCAAGCTCTGGTGAACAAAAAATTAATAATACAACGCATAAAACTTAAGAAATTATGAAAAAACTTGAAAAATAGAGCAATTTTTAAACCTTAATATTTCCAAAAGCGCAAAAAATCGCAAGATCAAATTTTCAGGCAACATAGAGCAACACTTAATAAAACGGATCTCAAAATTTCAGAGAGGTATATTTTGGTGTTTTTGAGATTTTTTAATTTTTTTACGGTTTTGTTTTCATTACGCGATTAATATTTTCGTGGCAAATATTTAAGTGTATTTTAAAATTAGCGGAAAGTTATATTTTATTATTTCATGAAATTATTATATCTGCTCACAGTACAAGCTGGCTCTGGATTTCATCTCGAATTCGTTGGTACAGTTTTCGGGAAGCTCAAAATTTAAGTAAATCCGGTGATTAAACACATATTCGAGGTTAAACAACCTAACAGTTCTCAAAATCGAAGGTATCTCCAAATTGATACCTTTGATCTGTATCCTCTGTTTCGAAACATCCAAGGATCAACGCTCTTTCCGCTTTAAAACAAATCTACAAGCTCCGAACAAGAGTTCGTGCGCTCTGAAATTTTAGTATTTAGAGATATCGACATGAATATGCTTGAAAATTTGATTTTCCGTGTTGAAAGTAACACATTCACAGAACAAATTGCTCACCTCAAACCATGATGACAACAATTAACTGACACATGATAAAGTTTTTCATGGCATACTATATCGTTTGAATTATTGAAGAAACACAAATATGTACCCAGTTTTAATCAACACTTTCACCTACATTACTCGATATCAACTCAAGGAACTGCTCTGAAACTGAATTTCATGGCTACTATGATGGCTTTTTTAAACAGTTTTCTGAAAGTTTTTGTTCTACGACTCGTTATTTCTTAAAGTCGATCGTCCGTTCCGATTCCTCATAGAAATTAACTGTATTGGAGTAATATAATCATTGTAAAAAAATTAAATATCTCAAAAACATCAAAATATACCTCTCTGGAATTTTGACATCCGTTTTATCAAGTGTTGCTCTTTGTTGCCTGAAAATTTGAGCTTGCGATTTTTTGCGCTTTTGGAGATATTAAGGTTCAACAATTGCTCTATTTTTCAAGTTGTTTCATAATTTCTTAAGTTTTATGCGTCGTATTATTATTTTTTTCCACCAGAGCTTGCGTTTGTTATATATTTATCAGCAAAAAATATTATATGACATGGTTTTTAGGAAAAAAGTCAAATTCGGTGAAAAAAATGTTCGAGAGAGTTGTTTATTTTATCAAAATGAACAACTTTGCCGAACACGCCAAGTCTCTAGAACGTCACAGTAAAAAGTTAAATTGTGGCGCCGCCTATGCGGACGATTTACGAACTATCCGTTTATGGCAGCAGATGGTCCTCGTTGTTACAAAAAACATTGCCGAAGACACCGAATACCGGAAACGCTTCGTTACCGAGTTATTAATTTTGTCCCGCCAGATTGCGTCCCTGGCCCATAGTGCAATGGTTACACTATCATAGGTCATGATGATTAAATTTAATAACTGTTAGTTAGCTATATGTACATGGTTAATTTTAACGATTTATTATTAACTACTAGTTGCTCCGGTATATGTTGTATTGCCCAGTAGGCTTTGTTCTATAGAAAAAAACCCTATACAAAATGTCGATTAGGGATTGAGCTAATGGGGGGGCGCTTTATGCATAGTTTTAGCATCTCCCCACGTCAAGGCGTTGATAGGCTCGTGGTTTATGCACGGTCCTAACGATCGCAATGTTCTTGGTTCAATTTCAGGTTGCGGCTAAAACATTTTTTATTTAAAATTTTAGGTTTCATAAGGCAAAATCTATGAGTTTTAACCAGATTTCTTGTGGCGAATTTTCATTAGGGGTTCTTATGTGTTTCGATAGTCCATTTTCCTCAGTATACAACAACATCGCAACATTCGGCAAATCGAACCAAGGCAAAACGAACAATGGACATGAATGTGGATACCTAACTGACGGCCCACACGATGAATAGACAATCCGTGATACGGCGAATTCCATGTCAAATCGGTCAGTCACAGAATTCGACCATCTTCGATTTGGATTAAATTTTGCACATGTTTTTGGTATGATAGAATATGCGTTTTCGATAGAAAATTTGATCATTTTGACTCAAGTGTAACATTTGAAAATGGCCTATAAATTTTTGCATGCAACTTATTTTAAAAATTCTAGCTCTGAAACTTATGATTTTAGAGAAAAATGTTCTATGAAGAAGTTGTAGTGAACCGTTTGGACTTTAGGAAAAAAATAGACACAACATTTAATTTATTTTCATAAAAAATTCAAAAATAAAACTTAAATTTTGAATTACACAAAAACCCCATATTTAATATGTTTAAAATTTTCACCATAGAATCTTGGTAGTATACAGATGTTTGGGACAAAGTTTCATGATGGAGAAATTTTTAATAAAAAAGTTTTTCTAAGAACAACTTTTGGTCGATTTTCAAAATTTTGATTTTTTGTCAAAATAAATACTTTCTGATGATACAGTAAGCATATTGAAATGATTTTGAGCCATAATGATTATATGAATAATTTCTCTAGAAGTAGCCATTTTCTAACTATATCGAGTTTAATGCACCAAATATTTTTTAAATAGTGAAATAGGCCATTTTCATTAGTTATTCGTGATTCTCCATCAAGGAAAACAAGTAAATGGAAAGAAATAAGGTCTTTACTCTCGAAACCGTATTATTATTAATGGAGAATTGCGAATAACTTATGAAAATGGCCTATTTTAATATTTAAACAATATTTTTTGCATTAAACTCGATATAATTCGAAAATGACTACTTCTAAAGAAATTATTCATATAATCATTATGGCTTAGAATCATTTCAAGATGCTTTCTGTATCATCAGAACGTATTTATTTTGACAAAAAATCAAAACTTTGAAAATCGACCAAAAGTTGTTCTTAGAAAAACTTTTTTATTAAAAATTTCTCCATCATGAAACTTTGTCCTAAACATCTTTTTATTATCAAGATTCTATGGCGGAAATTTAAAAAATATTAAAAATGGGGTTTTTGTGTAATTTAAAATTTAAGGTTTATTTTTGATTTTTATATGAAAGAAATAAAATATTTTTAAGTGTATATTTTTTTCTTATAGTCCAAACGGTTCACTACAACTTCTTCATAGAAAATTTTTCTCTAAAATCAACAGTTTCGGAGTTAAAATTTTTCAAATAAGTTGCCTGCAAAAAATTATAGGCCATTTTCAAAAGTTACACTTGAGTCAAAATGATAAATTTTTCTATGGAAAACACTTATTGTACCATACCAAACACATGTGCAAAATTTAATCCAAATCGAAGATGGTCGGGTTCGGTGACTGACCGATTTGACATGGAATCTGTCATCAGCAGCAAGCAGTACTTGAACGCTCTTCGAAAGTGAGAAAACAGTGTAAACAACCATACAACTATAAACAGAACTAGACTAGGATAACAATAAAAAAATGTTGCTAGTTATACGCAAATTGGCCCAGTGGTGCTCAAAGCGGACAAATTGGCCGGCCAAATAAAGTTAAGGAAAAAAAAAGGTTGTAGCACAGGTCGTTTCCCCTAATAGCCCAGTTCCCCGAAATGTTCTTGGCTTTCATAATTGTTATTAATACACATACATTTCAGGGTGATGAATAAACCGGTCATACGATATGCACTCTTCTTTATTTGATTGACAGGTTTTGTAGAGGCAATATATCTTTGGTCGAAAATGATCAAAAATCTCCTTCTTTTGATTGCTTACCGTTCTTCATTGTTCACCATGCTGTCACCGAAAACAAATCTTGCACCTTTTTTAGTTGCATCACTTTTCGCGGAAACGAGCCATTCCAGGAAAAGGGTCATTCGGAGAAATGGCGTTCGGAGAAACGATATTCGGGGAAAAGTAGCACAATCGTTTTCGAGAATGGGATCGGGATTGGCCATAACGGCGCCGGCCACGTCCTTGCAGTCAGGTGGGATCGTGGGAAGGAATGTTAGTGTGTAACCTTTGCTGTTTGGAGACCGTGTTTTCCTCTGCATCTCAGCAATGTTTACTGGGAGGGATGTTTGTTAATGGAAAGGATCGTTGAATCACAGGATTCATTTTGATAAGCGATTAGACCATGATAAACGAATATTTGTGAGATATAAACATGCTTAGGAATATAATATTTTCAATTGATATTAAAAAAAATCCAAATAGGAGAAAATAATGTCGTTACTTGAAGTGACGAACCAGTCAAAGTTAGTTGAGCAAATAATTAAACGCAGCCTTCCTACAGTTGTTTGGATGAAAGCATGTGTTACAATATTTTACTCATATAAAAAGAAAAAAAAACTATTGGCTGGACCGTCAAATCATACTCTTATGCCAAAACTTACAGTGACGAACCATTCAAAGTTTTTTGAATAAAATGAACGTTTTGCAAGTCTACACTTATAGTGTCGAACTATTTTTTTTTATTCAATTATGAAAATAAAGGAAAAAAGAAAAAGGCTTTTTTTAAAGAAAAAAATAATAAAACGCATCTTCTTCTTTCTGGCATTACGTCCCCACTGGGACAGAGCCTGCTTCTCAGCTTAGTGTTCTTATGAGCACTTCCACAGTTATTAACTGAGAGCTTACTGTGCCAATGATCATTTTTGCATTCGTATATCGTGTGGCTGGTACGAAGATACTCTATGCCCTGGGAAGTCGAGAAAATTTCCAACCCGAAAAGATCCTCGACCGGTGGGATTCGAACCCACGACCCTCAGCTTGGTTTTGCTGAATAGCTGTGCGTTTACCGCTACGGCTCACAGTGACGAACCATTCATAGTTTAAATATGCGTTAACACATATTTTACAAATTTGAAAACAAAAAAGAAAAAGCATGAAACAAGCTCACCAATTGATCCTTCATCCTTGATTGAGCAGTCACAACACACTTTCAGCTTGAGGCATACATACTAACTGAGAAACGCGATTCTTTTACACACTCGTGCCACGTGGACCGAAAACAATTGGTCTTAATTCCGTCGTTCACCCTGCAGGAGCATGCCATGGAATCGAAAGACCAACCTTGGGCTAAAACAAATTCAGAATGTGGTCTAAAAACACCGTGATAAAGGTCAGTTTCCTGCTTTTAAAACGTCCGGCAATTCGATGCCGCACAGTATCCCTGACAGAATACCTGGGAATATCTTTGAAGACTTTTGGTGGCATTCCTATAGAAATCTTAGGAGGAATATCTGGAGTAATTTCTAAAGGTTTACTTAGAGAAATTCCTGATAGAAATTTTGAAGAAATCTCAAAGGACATTTTGTAGGAAATCCTAAGATATCTCTGGTTGAATTTTGGATAATGTTCAGAACTGGAGGATGTTCGAGGGAATCGACGAAAGAATTACCGGATAAAATCAAGGATGACATAGGATTTCTTGAAACATATATAAAAGAATCTAACTAGGAATTCCTGATAGAATGTTTGAAATATTTTGTGTGATTATCCATGGAAAAATCCAGGTTGTATTGTTGAGGCATCCAAAACAAAATTCTTGGAGAAATTCCTTAGGAAAAATATTGTAGGAAATCTGCGCAGTAGATTTCGATATCTTTGGGCAAAAATTTGGATGAATATCTGTTAAAATACCCAAAGAAAATCTTATAAAAATGCATACTATGGCACGAGCAGTATCATTTATAGTAATTTCACGAGAAATTCCTTGAAAACTTAAAAATATTATTGTTGTTTTATTGATTATGTTAGCCTATTATTCATACTATATATCAGGCCAAGGAAACACCATTAGAAAAATGTCCGTTCTGATTCTATGAGAAATCAAAATCTTGTTATGTTTTGTTTTGTATACTGTTGTATACTGTTTTATGCTTTTATCGGAAATTTGTAAAATATGAATGACATGCACATTTAATCGTTTCAACGGTGGACATAAATATGATTTTTCAACAAATTATGAATGGCTCGCCACTGTGAGTGTCGGCATAAACTCTAATTCATATATTATTTATATTTTACATTTTGTTTTTCACCCCTTTCTTTTTAGTTTTGTTTTTGTAAATAAAAAAAACTTCAGCTAGGTATTTGTTCAACAAACTTTGAATAGTTCGTCACTTCAAGTGTCGAAATTATTTTCCTCTACTTCACATCATTTGAAAATATTATATTTGTAAGCATGTTCATATCTCACAAATAATTGTTTATCATGGTTTAATTGCTTATTGAAGTGAATCCTGTATCCCAACGATACTACCCATTAAAAAAACATCCCTCTCAGTAACCTTTGTGAAGATGCAAAGGTAAATACGGTCGGAGGCGAAGGTTACACACTAACATTCCTTCCCCCAATCGCACCTGACTGCAAGGACGTGGTCGGCGCTGTGATTGACCCTGTATAGAGGAACTGAATTATGCACACTGATGAAGATTATAGCCAATCCCAGCCGAACTTCTAGTTGATTCTTTGTTCCAGTTTTTTTACATAATGACTACAGATCATCCTACTGTAAATTAGTATTAGAAGTGAAAGTACGATACCTTTATTCTCCTACTTATGATGTATGTCAGATTAGTAAATCTGATTTTCAAACAGGTAATCTATGAAAAGCTAACTGTTACGTGATCCATCACTTTCTGCAACATGATCAAGAAACGCAAAATTTCCATCTGTTTTCACCCACTGCACAACTGCTTGACGGATTTATGACGGCATGTCGCCTTTCGTTACATTCGATTTATTAGTTAATGCGTGACCGAGCAAATTGCGCTACTAATAGACATCGGAAACACGAATCGCTACGAAAAAAAAAAACTGAAGCCAAACAAAGCCGGAAAATTGATCGGATGAAAGTGTGTACACTGAATGGAAACTATACTTACCGTACAATAAAGCTCACCAAGTCATGCAACGGTATAGTTAGTGGTAGGTAGCGCACCAATTACCGAACGATTATCGGATTCGTCGCCGTCGATTGTGACCGTTTTGACTTTAAGGGAAATGCAATTTTCGGTTGGCGGTTTTATGAGCTTGTTTTAGCTCGCTTCGCTTCGTTACACTCCGTTTTTTATATTGTATCTAAGCTCCGTCACCGGACAGATTGTCTTGCGAAAAAAAAATCATACTCAACAAAAATCGTACGTTCAATGGATGGAAAACAAGATGCAGTTTGGCTTATTTCACACCTGATTTGAGTTCGCATTCTGTGGAATGGGTTATTTTTTTTATTATAGGGCTTTGGAAGACGGAAGTCGCTTTGGTCCAACAAGCCGGCCACAGTTTTGGTGTTTTAATTTGCTCTAATCGTGTTATGATTGATTACATTCATGCAAATATCAGTGTTAATCGATTTTTTCAATTTTCCTTTCGTTTTTTCTTCTCTTACTAATTGCACCTTAATTTGCATTTGCAACCAATTAAACGAATACACATACCGTCGTGCGACGGAACGAAACCGCCTAAATCGATGCGAAACTGATAACCAAACGCCTAAACTCAACAATCATGCTAATCAAAACACCAAACTCTGCTCCAACACTGATCACCCAGGCGGAAGTGAATGTAAGTTGCTGCTTGCATCGATCGCTTTGTTATGATGTTCCCCGGTAGCTGAACTGATATTCGAATCTGAATGCGTAGTTCAAACGTTAATGCTAGTTTGTTTTTTGAATCCTTAGTTATATCTTAGGTATGCTAGGTATACAACAATATCACTCCAGTTTCTGTTTTATCTCGTCTTTTTTTAACCCCTCTACCGGCAGCTTTATTTTTCACCGCTAAAAAAATATTCAAATCGCGATAACTTTCTTGTTTCTTGATATTTTTGCACGATTCTTTCACAAGGTCTCAAAAATCTCTTTTAATTTTGGATATGTGTCGGTATTGATAATTGGTCATCTGGATCCGGAGATATTCCAAAATTCCTTGGGGGACCGATGCGTAGCCATAACCCACGTAAATATCTTAGGCTACAGAATTTTTTATCGTATTCAGATGTCCACTCCTTGGAATGATACATTAATGCGAGTATGTTGTGAAAAAATGAAGCAATTTGGTGCAGCCGTCTTTGAGTAATGAGCATTTATGTGTCTGGTACCACCCTGGACAAATAAAGATCTTGGAAACTCTAAAAAGCCTCATGTCGTAATTTTCAGATTTCTCAAAGAATACTGAACCGATTTGTATGGCTTTTTCAGAGTAGCCTCTTATTACCTGGTATTGTATAGTGCACATTTTATTTTTTTGATAAATTGATCAAAAACAAAATGGCCACCAAAGACATTTTATATGGAAAATGTCGGTCCCCCAAGGAACATCGGAATATTTTCTAAACCAGATCATCAATAATTAATATTGACACGGCTTGTTAAAATAGAAGAGTTTTTTGAAATCTGGTGAAAAAATGGTGTAAAAATATCGAGAAACAGAAAAGTTATCGTGATTTCAATATATTTTTGGTGGTAAAAAATGAAGCTGCCGGTAGAGGGGTTGAACACATTTTCAATGCTTTAGAATATCCTTGATCATAATTTTGCGACTTAAAAATGTCATCATAAATCATGTTCTACATACCAACTGTACCAGTGATAAAGGTAGTAGCATTTATATTCGTTAAAATAATAATGTATAATGTTCTATCAACATACCACTATCACAAAGAAGTTTAAAATTACAAAGATTTTTGAAATTAAAGCGTTATAAAACCGACAATACACTTCAATACTTCTGTTGAAAAATGATGTTGATAAAAAAGTTGTTTAAGTGGCTATAGTTTTGAGTTTGATATGCAAAACAATATGTTTATGGATGTAATCATTATATCCGTTTTATAGCATAACAGAATAAAAACTGTAATCACAAATCATATAATCACGTGAATGGTTGTCGTGACATCAATTGTCTGTTCGAATATTCTTTTTGATTTAATTAAATGCATGAACTACTTATTTGTAAATCTTGTTTGTCGTGTAGAATTGAATTCCTGACTGGAATTGTTTTCAAATGAGCTCAAAATCATAATTGTATAGATTTGTGGATTACGTATAAAAAAATTAACAGTCGAAAATTCGAATGAGCACTGCAAGTTATAAATATTATCGAAGATAATGTAATGTATTTTGTGATGACAGTTTTCTCTTAATGTCGCATGTCTATCTGTAATTATGTTATGTTGTATGGTAAAAATGATATCTCAAGGAGTTTTATTGTTTTGTATTTTATGCGCTCTAATGAAGAAGGACTACTGATAAAATCGGTGATCTAATGGCTATGCTTGACATTACATTATATTAAGAGCCTCAATCATATTCACAGAAGCTTATGTTTCGGCAATCTAGGTTCCCAATGTTTTGGTTTTCCAAATATCAAGACCAATATCGAACCCAAACTCCTTGACACGATGCGGTTAATTGTCTGACGGCACTTAACGCATGGTCACGAAGCCCACAAATTCGATGGTATTTTGCACATATTGCATAAATTACAGGACAACACAGCAATCACAGACCAGGACGGAATAAAAAGTAAAGAAGAAATTAAAATTGTACAACTTTTAAGCTTTCCAACGGTATTTTTAGGTGATTTTTCCGTCAAAAGGGAAAAATATAATAATTAGTAGAAGATTAGCTTGTTTTTTTTTGGCTCACATACAATTTGTATGGAATGCAAAATTAGTGCAAACACTTCAACCTCGTCTCTCACCCCCTCTTTTTTTCTTACCTCTTAATTGTTTTTTATTATATTTCAAAAACTATTGCTCTTACAGGCTTAAATTTTTAGGAGGCTTCTTTCTGATGATTCTACTGCAGGACAAACACACTTTGATACAAGTAAATGCCAAATTCTTAAACCATTATCTAATAATCATTTATTTTTATAATCTTCGGAAATTAACCATCATGACCATTGTTTATAATTGCCTTAAATATAAATAATTTTGATAGCTCTTTTATTCACGCAACATCGATCAATATTAGTCAAACGATGTACAGTAAAACTGATTGCAATTTTATTGTTGGATTGAAAAGACTTAGCGAGCGAAAGGTTTTCACTGTATAAAATGAATAGACCTTACACCGCTAGAGTTTTTTTTTATTAAATACATCCAGGGTACTTGTCATCCATATTTAACGGATTATTTCGACGTTCCTTCTAGTGCTACCAGATGGTGACATGGCGACCGTGACAGGACTTATACTACCTCGCTCCAAAACTACACGTGATTCATAAACATTAGGAATTCTAGAAACGTGCTAATTGGTTTATAAAAACCCTTAGCATCTAGCCGAAGCTTGCGGTTTGTATCAGCTTTAGGCAGTATCCATTTCTTACATAACGCTAAAATTCAATTTTGACCGATTGTGCTACTTTTCCAAGGATATCATTTCCCCAAATACCCGGTTCCCCGAATGATCCTTTTCCCCGAATTCCATTTCCCGAATGACGTAGTAGACAAATGTACTAAAATTGTCTTCAGTGACAGGGTTGTGGAGTAGCAAGACCGATAAGTAATCAAAAGAAAAAAGAAGAAACCCATTTCTTCGTACACCAGAAGCTAAATCTGGGGTACGATGATGTCGATTCAATTCATCTCAGTAATTCGAATTTTGCTATAATTGTAGAGTGTGCCAGCATGGAGTTGGCTATCAATACGGTCAATATGACAAGAAACAGTTAATCGAAGTTGATAAGAAACGGTACCAAATCTCGCTCTGCATGATGGTGGAACTGATGTCAAAATCCATGATCTGCCACCAAAGATGGATAACAAGTTGATTGTTGAGTGGATGTGGTAATACGGTGAAATTATTTCAATTAGTGATTTCAAGTGGAATGAGAAGATTTTTTTTAAACAAAAATAATGGTGTCTGCGTTGTAAGAATCAAGTTGTAGAAGGCTATTCCATCATACATAACAGTTCATGGTGAAGAAACGTACATAACCTATAAAAAAACAAATGCCGACGTGCCGACAGTGTGGCTAAAGGCACACCGGGGTACAGAATGCACGGATAATAAGCTAGTTTTAGGGAAAAAAAGGACTATCCGTTAACAACAGAATGGAAAGGGCAAGAACGTCGTATGCCGAGATCGTATCAACTAGCACAAAAAACGTAGCATATATTAGGAGAGGATGGAAGAAGAAGAAGAAGCGTGAGGTGTTGAAGCTCCAAACGAAAAATCTGGAAGTAGTGTACAGGTGACTGGTAGTAGTATGACGTACAATATAGGTAGTTTCAATTTGAACGTATTTTCCAGTTAGACAAAAATTGATGCTATGAAATCTTTTTTAACCCGTATAGGCCTGAGTGAAAGCAAAAATACTAGAACTCTCACTGTTAAGCGAATACTTAACGGATTCAAATTATTTTTTGTCAGTATACTGACCCATATATCTAGTTTCTGGACGTAGCCAGAGGAACTCTGAAGTACTCCTGTAACCGGAGTTGTTGCGGCGGGTCACTGGGTCAAATCGGGTAGAAAAAGGCGATTTTTTGGGACAGTTATCTTTATTGATTTCGAATGGCAATCATTTTAATTTGCACAAATCATTAAGATCTGATATTCATCATTATAAATGAATAGTTTCGTAACGTGTAGAGTGTACTAGATGTGACCGTTCGGACTTAATGCCCTGAAGAACCGGCTCTAGATTTGTTGCATACTAAACCGTTTCAATTCTCTTAGAGTAGAGATCGAATATCCAAATCGGTCACTAAAATGCGTCCCCAGAAGCTTGGCACAGATGTTAAGATACAAATTGTCCACTTAATCATAAATTTGAGCCGTTTCGGGTACCTGAAAACGATCATTTGTAGGAACAATCATATGCAGGAGACATGGTTATCCAATTAAATCGTTTATCAAATGGTTTACGCTGATGTGTTTTTCTTTAAACTTCTTGATATAGTGGCCACATTATAGCTGATTCTGGAAATTATCTGTGACTTGAAATTTGCCTACCTCCAGGGGCAAGAATCACAGAACCATTTTCACCCGACCTGACCCAGTGACCCACCGGAATAACTCCGGCCACAGCAACATTCTGGAGATCCTTTGACCACTTTTAGAAACTACATATCTATACCAGTGTACTGACAAAAAATAATTAAATTCCGTTAAGTATTCGATGAGCGGTGAGGATCTTAGTTTTTTTTCTTTCACTCAGGCCTATACGGGTTAAAATTGATGGAGCTGGATATAGTTTTACTCCAGGAGTTCATGGACAACATTTCGATTTAGCAGGATACAAAGTAATATATAATATTGATCATTTGCGACGTGGTACTGCCATAATGTTAAAAGAGAATATTAAATGTAAAAATTCTGATAGAAGTCTCGATACAAGAATAACGACTGTTTTGTTTGATAACGATGTTTTAATTTGTTCGGTCTATGCTCTTACCTGAAGCCAAAATCGAAAAGCAAGGGAAGATTTTTTTAGACTGACACTACCGTTATATTTGAACAGGCCTTGTGATCAAAAGAAGGCGATATTTGGTCATTCTCGATGAAGTCTATATTCCCAAAGATGGCGAGGACGGTGAAACTTGAAAGAACCTCTACGAAAATTAAGAAAGATACATATCAGGTAACCAGTTTATTCGGCACCATGAAATATATAAAGTTATGAAAATTATGAGTGCCAAAAACTTTTTGGTGCAATGGGCTATTCAGGGAAACGGGATATTCGAGGAACTGGCATTGGGGGTAATGGCGTTCGAGGAAACGGCATTCGGAGAAAAAGTAGCATAACCTTTTTGACCCCCTCCTCCTCTTCCGTAACGCTTATTGTATGTACATTTTCAATTTTTTGTATAAAAAATGAGCTTGATCTCCCCCCCCTTTCGAGCGTTACGTAATTTGTGAACGGTGCCTTATCACCGCCGATTTGATTTTTCAATAGGACTTGACGTCTATGTTATGTTGCTGCCTCTGAAGCTATTTCACGTTCAACTCTTTCTCCTTTTTCTTTTCAATTCTCGTTGTAGCAATCTTCCTTCTCTATCCTATCCACTTTTTGTCATTTTTGTAATGACATTCATATCATAATGATCGATAATTATCAGTTCTGTCAATCGCAAAAACTACAACAAATGTGTTACTGTGTGCGAATATGTAATTAAATCAAAGTATGACATTGAAATGATTTTTTGAGAAATTTGTAAGCATTTCCGGTGAAATCAAGGAACAATTTGTTTTGGGTGCAGGTCGTTAAGTCGAACGCCGTTTGGCCGAATGCCGTTAGACTGAAGGCCATTAGGCCGAAAGGGTCGTTCGGCCGAAATAACATTTGATCAATCACTACTTTTTAAGATGGCTAACACATTCAAAGCTCAAGCGTCTGTCAACACCCAGGTCGTATCTCGGATACCTTTTCCAGTGGCACTCCATCAACAAAATATTGTGTTGTGAATAACTTCTTATCTTGGTATTTTTTTTTTTAAGACACTGACACGTTAATGCTTCTAGTGGGCATTTATGCCCAGAGGCGTCGCGTGCCCAAACCAACCACCTGTGCAACAACAGTAACTAGTGGAAGACACTAATTTTCGACCCACTCATCCAATTTTGGGCTAATTTGTATAAAAATCCGAAAATTTCTTGTGGGTCGAAAATTAGTACTATCCGCCTAATTTTTTTTTTTATAACGCCTATTCAAACGGTGAATAGATGATTAACTGAATTTTGCACGTTTCAGTTACAAAACATATCAAAAATAACAAAATGTACAGTGGTCACACTATCATGGGTCACCCACTATTATGGGACATTTCCATTTGAAATGCGTGTGGAACAGAGTGCCTCATAATCGTGACAAGGTGACCCATAATAGTGTGGGCAATGTATCAATGTGCAAATATGCATCCTTGCATTTAGTAAGATAACTGCAGGGATTGATTTTTTACTATTACCAGGTACGGTTTACTTGACTTGAGAATATTTTCAACTGCATATTAATCTCGTGTATCCGGCAGAAATTTAGAAAAAAAAGTAATACCTATGCTCGGCAAGAAAAATCCACGGAATGCGAATAACTGAAAATGTTGTGTTCGCAGTGATAATAAAAATAATCAAATGTTTCAGATTTAGCTAATTTGAAGCATTCGCGTCCTTGAAGAACGAGAAAAAAAATTAAACCTACTTGAATTTTGACGTTGCTTTTGAATTGCGCGCAGATTACCGCCGTCGCTGGATGTGGATTTAAAAAATGAGCGTTGCAATACTTGAATTGTATGAATGCAGTGTAAGAACACATCACGAATGACTTGTACGCTGTCCGTTTAGGTGTCGGGTCAATTCTGTTAAAAAAGTTAATCTTTCTAATAAAACAACATAATTGCCACAATAAACTATAGAGTAAACAGATGAGGAATCATCTATTATTAAAATATGGAAATAAGAGCAGTCTACGAAAAAAAATGCGCTAATTTCATTGATAATACATTTTTCCTGAGCTTTTATCATCTTCCTCAGCTTGTTCAAATCGGCTGGTTGAACGTGTCGAGGGCAACCGATTTCGTATTGCATGAAAGTTAGCATCAAAATTGCACGAATCTTTCGGAAAAAGTTAAACCTTTTCAAGTTCTTTCGTTGAGCGGGTTGTTTCCACACATGTATGCGTTTGAGCGTGTACAGATTATTAAGCTGTGAATGTATGTGGGACCTTAGTTACATGGGATTTGGTTCAACAGTAGCAGTTGAACAGGTTGAACGCACAGTGTTGTGTTTTTCGATGGCATGTCTCTTTAACTTTTGCGCTGCTGTCTTTAGTGAAGCACCACGCTCGTGCTGTGGATATCAAGCGAGCTTTTTACATGGTGCGAGAATGCAGCACACTACGCGATCGTTCTTGGCGCCTTGGGGCAATTGCTATGCAACTTTCTATGTAGTGCATATGAACCCACACTCATGCTATTTTAATATTTGTTGAATTAGATTTTCTTTTTTAAATTAGTCGTACGATTTTGATTCAAATGGTCTACCTGTTCAATGAACAGGTTGAACAGCCTGACCAGACGCCTCTGTTTATGCCCTTTGAAGGAAGCACACTAGACAACGGAATAGCTTGCAACGCCCAGTGGCACAGTCGGAAAACATTCCTCACGAAAAGTTTACCGGCCTGAGGCGGGAATCGAACCCACACTCCCTAGCACGATGCGGCTAAATGCCTGGTGACACTAACCGCACGGCTACGAAGCCCACAAATTTGATTTTTTTTTCTCTTTAAATTTAATTTTTAAAACATTGTATTGATGATATTTTTCTTTCTTTACAACAAAAATACTGGTTTGATAGAAAAACTGAAAACTCATGGGATCCTTGGGATTTCCCGGGAAAAGCATCATTTTTTGTCTCGCATCCCAGGACAAGCAAAATGGCCAGGACATGGACACTCTTACCACGAGTTTGTTGTTCAGAGTTCATGTATTTGATAAACTAAGAGTTTTCTTCCGACTGAAATCATAAATTTGGTACATTAATATTACAGTCTTGTAAAAAAATCAGATATTGAAGCTCCAATGCGCCATGTTTTTGTCCATATATGACAACCAAGTCTAATCCCGGACTGAAAACTGTTTCAATTTATGTCACTATTGCAAATTACTGCAGTTCTATACATTGTAAATTCGCCCAATAGGGTGCATACCCTTCCATGATGCACTTTAGGATGCGGGGTTCTTCACGGCCGAATCGTATGAAATTTTGCAATAAAAAGCGCTTTATTACAACGCAAGTTGTGGCCAAATATGAGCTCCCCACTGCTGAAGTGAAGTGAAGTCTTTAGCATGCTACCAACTATAACATGGCGACCGTGACAAGACTTATACTAACTCTATCAAAAAGTATTGTGGAACCTTAAAAACGTTCTCGTGGGTAATTCCTGGGCGAATTTGAAATTGAATGATTACGTCGTATATCTGTTTTAGAAGCCGTGGAGGTGAAGGGCCTTACTAAAGGTTCGTCGCCGAGGATTTTTCATTTTTCCTGAGAATATGCTAAAAAAAAAAAAAATGTAACTGCTAAACCATTTTCCTGACACTTTGATTCGAATTCCGGACAGCTCATGATAAGCATTAATAGAGCAGTCAAATCATCAATCGAAATCGTCCAACCACTAAAGAGACATCTAAGGTAGTTGGGCATTATTAATTTTCAAAGATATTTATGGAAAAAGCTTACTAAAACGAGCCTTGAAATTGAGAACTTTTGAATGGCAAAAATTGAAACATTTCGTGTGAAATGTTTCCCATACAAAGTAGGGTGTCCGGAATTTGAAGCTGTCCGTAATATGAATCAAAACGGTACGTTTATAATATGTATTTTCCGCTGAACATCTTCTCCTACAACAGTAGGCTATTATTTATTTTTCATCACGATTTTTAAAAATAAAGCGCTGTCCAGATTCTAAGTCAACCAGACTCAAATGTGCCCTAATGTCAAAAGTTATTGCTATGCGGCCCCAATTAAAGCTTTAATAAACATTCATTCTTATTTTGTGATTGGGAATGTAAGTGGTCCAGTAGATAAAAAAGTCACAAATAGCGGAATCCAATTTATGAGCATTACTTCCCCATCTATCACAGTTCTAGTAGTTTTTGAAATATTCTAATCTTTGTTGCTGTTCCAAGTTGTCGTATGTTTTCTCATTTGTAGGAATTTCGTATCATCGTAGATTTGCTATGCAGTTTTATATGGTTCATTTACTATACTATCCTGTCCTACTACAGGCTACTTTACTCGTAGTAGGTACTATCTTTCAACCACCCCTTATTATGGAAGCTGTATCCGCCTACCTATTTTTGTCTACGTTTTGCCCTCCCTGTATCGGTCAATTATCATACTTATTTGACGACGCTATCCAGTCAGCTTGTTATTCTATCTGTGAAAGCAACACTGTCTACAATCTCTTCCCAGTTGCTTACCTTCTAAATGGCAACTCGTAACTCATAACTGCCCAACAACTGCATACACCTTCACTCCATTCCGTCATCATCTATCGCTCGGTACGCCCCGTAAATCAACATCGTCATCGTCCCCCATATCACAGGCAAACAGACGTAACACTTCGAACAAATTTCTTTAAAACTTATCGCCCTGTTCACACTATCATCATCAGGTGAGCATGTTGCACGAAATAATGCTTCGTGCAACAAGACTTGCAGATAGCGGTAGTGTAAAACGTCAAACACAAAGAAAAACGATGCGCGCGTCACTGGTGGTGAGGTTTGAAACATAGCTCATTTAAAATGATCGTTAAATGGGTGGTCGACGAAAAAATCGTCAGTGCTACGTCTGTTTGTCTGTGCCTATATGAATGATCCCCGTTGAATATTAGTATAATTGATTAAATTCCATATCCCCATCACGGTCGTGCCTAATTTCCATTCCACGTTTTTTCGCACACAGGTGGCAACCCGGATCATGAAGCAGATGATCGAACAGTTTGCGGCGTGCGATCTGTTCGGGCGGGACAACTACGAGTACTATGCCCGGGTGACCGGACGGGTCCTGCGGGTTCAGGACGAGTGGATCTTCTCATTCCGGTATCCACCGCCGCCGCGAGGGAAAACCGCCCAGCAAAACTATGCATGTAAGTTGTTGACGCGTTCTGTTTGTTTCTATTTATTTACGGATTCTTTTCTATGTTCATATTTAGCTATGTTTCGTTGATTTTAACACTTATTTTTTGTAAATTTATTTCGTGAATTCTTTTATTTCCATTTAAAATATTATATCTTCAGGTTAGTGCATCAGTTATTATTGATTATACATTTTTGCATACATCGATAAAATCAGATTAAAATAAACGGAAATTTATTTCTTTGATCACCCTGCCGGTAGCATCATATTTTTTTTTCGTTTTTAACTATTTTGGATCTATTTTTTACAAGCTCTTAAAAAAAAACTCTTCTAGTTTTAGGATTTCTGTCAATTTTGAGTCGAATGACTCATAGCTCATGCACTAAACCTGTCTATTGTTTATACATACGTTCAGTTTGACGATCCTTTGTAGTAGTTAAAATTACTTATTCCGATTTCGAACCGTTTATAGTGAAACGATAATCAAATGAACAGCGTTATAAGACTGCAACAATCAAATTTACTAATGGTGATTTATTCGTTTTTTCTTTCTTTTTCGTATTTCTCTCTGTTTCTCCGTTTCCTGTTCCTGCTTTCCTCCCACTTTCATCTCTTCACTGCGCCCGTTCGACCTTTTCTCTGTTACTCTGTGTGTGCATATATCACTCCTCTGTATTTGTGTGGATTGCTTCTCCTACTCGCCGGGACCCGCTGCTCACCCCCGTTCGAACCTTTATAGTAAAACTAGCTTTAGAAACCGAGAAAACCTGGCTGCAGTGTGAATGCGAGCGGTGGGGACTAAGTACGTCTGATTGCCTCTATCCTAAGCGTTGAACCCGTCGATGATAACACGTAACACTTTAGTCGTACAAAAGTCGTATAGACCATACTAGGCAACACCACTCCAATTGTGCTCCCGCTGCTCTAACACTTACCGGTGTCAAATTGCTGTGTTGCTCTGTGTGTGTGTGTGTTTCATCGCACTTCATTGCGGAAACAGGGACTCCTTCAAACTCACTAACCGAAGATTTCACCGACTGAGCATAATTTCCATACAAGAGAATGTTCAATGATGTACTGCCAAAGTATGAATGCAATTAATGACAATTCAGCTGTCCGTCAAGCAAGTCATCAGTTGAGCTTATTCTGCGCAGCGCTTGAGGTAAGACGAGTCAAATGAGATGACAATTGTCGACTCGCTCTCATTTTATTAACATTAGTCTACTCACGTCACTCGAGGTGAGAGCAATTCGTCTCTACTCACACGCAGAATAAGCACAATTATTTCGTAAAAAAGAGTTATTCACTTTGAATCCGAATATCTTAAAAATCTGCAATTTCCTAACATTTGCAATTGATGAAGTTTTCAGCGTTGAAGGCGATGCTTTAAAAATGACATTTTTTTTTTCATTTTTTAAATGGCTATAATCGTAAATCTTAAGTTACGCTCTCTATATTTGTTCATTTGAACCCCAAATGAATGGTTAGAATTATACTCTTTCATCTTCAAGTGAAAACCAGAAAATTTTCGTTTGAGTAAAATCGATTAACTTTGCCCCTTTGAACAACGATTTCAAGTTAATGGGTAGGAATCTAACAAAGCATCATAATTGACAATTGTTAACTTTTCGAGAAGTTGTCCAGTCGGATTTTTGGGATAAAAACCATAGTCTCGTTTCTTCTCCAACGTTTCGATCCGTATTGGATCTTTTTCAGGGATTCGAAACTATTGTAATTTTATCGTCAAATTTTTGTTGTTCCAAACTATCAATCGTCATTTTCCGTTTTTAATCCCAGTTTTTATCCAGCAAAGCAGGTAGCAAAGCTCAAAGATTTGAACCAACAAAAAATAATTGCTAAAATTTTTCACCACCTTATAAAATTTCAATCTTGTCGCTCCCTTGCGACGTCTATCCACCTATTCATTTCAATCATTTGTAAAGAAATCTTCTATAGACTCCCTTTACCTTTGAGTCGCATGACATAACAAAAATAATTTAAAAACAATCACGGTCGTTACCTTCTCCTATGTACATTGTATTACTGCATTAATTGACTTTTGCATTTTTTGGGACAAACCATCGTTTTGTCTCAAATTCTTAATATGGCTCATATTCCGACAAAAATTTCTCAAGGAATCCCTCGATAAATACCTGAAGGTACCTGTGAAAATATCCTGGAGAAATTTTTCGATGAATTACCGAAAGAAATTTTAGAGAAATCCCTGGAAACACTCCTGAAAAATCCCTGGAGATATTCTTGAAAGAATCTATGCTGGAGTCCCAGGAGGTATTACTGGATAATTCCCTGGAGAAATTTAGATTAGCAATCCCAGGAGCAACTCCTGAACGGAATACCTGAAGCAATTCGTGAAATGATTCCCAAGAGTAATTCATGAATGAAATTTTGCTTAAATGTGCATTCAGTCGTTAACAGGAATAAGAGCGATGATTCTTATTCCCGTAAAGATATTTTTGAAAACAGAAGATTTCTAGATAGTTTTGTACTTTGCTGGATTCTTTATCAAATAATCCTGGGCTGCTACAGGAGAAAATCGTAGGAAAATTCTTAGAGGATTTCCAGAATATTTTCGTAAGAATATACGCAAATATTCATGAATTTATATCAGAAACAATGTCTGCAGAAGTGTCCGAAGTAAATTCTGTAGGATTATTTGGATAAAACTGGATGAATCCTCGAATAATCCCAAGTAAAATTCTCAAATGAAACCCCTGACAGATTTCGTGGTGGAGTCCCAGGAGGTATTACTGATTCTCTGGAGAAATTTAAGTTAGCAATCCCAGGAGCAATTCCTGAACGGAATCCCTGAAGCAATTCGTAAAATGATTCCCAAGAGTAATTCGTGAAAGAAATTTTACTCGAATGTGCATTCAATCGTTAACAGGAATAGGGGCGATGATACTTATTTCCGTAGATACCTATATTTTTGAGAACAGAAGATTTGTTGTTAATTTTGTACTCAACAGGATTCTCTATCAAAATAATCCTGGGCTACTTCTGGAAAAAATCGTGGGGTAATTCTCATAGGAATTTCATGATATTTTCGCAAGAAAATGCGTAAACATTCCTAAATTTATCTAAGAAAACATGCCTGCAGAAGTGTTCAAAGTAAATTCTGTAGGATTCTTTAGATGAATTTTCCTCGAAGAATCCCTAGACAAATTACCAGATGAAACCCCTGACAGATTTCCTGATTTCCAAAGAAATTCCTGCGAAAATTATGAAGGTTTCCGAAAGACATTCTGGAGGAATTCTTAGAGATCCTGAAGAGTTTGTCTGAGGATTCTCTGGAAAAATTCATAGAGAAACTACTATAGTAATTCCAACAGTAATTTCTCGCTTGATATTTTCTGAAGATACCATGAAGAATTTTAACGTGCATCCTTCCAGAAATTTCTTAAGGAATCCCTGGAAGAATTCCGGAAGGTGTCTGAAAAAGATCTCTGGAGATATTCCTGAAAGAATTAATGGTGGACTCGCTGGATGTATTGCTGTATTAATCTCTGGAGAAAATTATGTTAGCAGACCCAGGAGAAACTCTTGAACGGAATCCCTGGAGCAATTCTTGAAATGAATCCCAAGAGCAATTTATGGATAAAAAAGTAGCAACTCCTGCAAGAATCCCATGAGGAATTACTAGAGAAAGTTCTGAAGGAATCCCTTGAGACAGTCCTGGAAGACTCTCTGAAGGAATTTCTGAAGAAATCCCTGTATAAATTTCTTAAAAAAATCCCTGTATGAATTTCTAAAGAAATCCCTGGAGAAATTCCTGAAAAACAATCTAAGGGAATTCCGGAGTAATTCCTGAAATTACCCCCGGATAAATTCCTGAAGCAATACGTAGAGGAATCATCAAAGGACATTTCTAGAAGAGTACTCTAAAATATTCTTGGAGGAATGCCTGACGGATTCTGCGGAGGAATTTCTGGAGAATCCCCTGAGAAGCTCTCAAAAAAAAAAATCCCGATGGCATTTCGAAAGCGATTCCTGGAAGAATGTCTGAAAAACTCTCAAGAGGAATTTTTGAAGGAATCCTAAGAGGAACTTATGAAGAATCGGAGGAATTATTCAAGGAATAAAGTAAATCTTGGAGGAACTTCAGAAAGAACCACAAAATGTATTCTAAAAGGAATCTCTGGAGGTATTCTTGAAGACATCCCCGTTCTTTGAATTCTTGAATTACTTGAATTCTTGAAGAAATCTCCGGAGGAATTTCTGAAGCAATCCTCGGAGAATGTCCTGAAGGAACCACCGAAGAAACTCCTGTACGAATCAACGGAGGAATTTCTGAAGGAATTGCTGAAGGAATCACCGGAGTTAATCCAGGGTGTCTACTACCTGGAAAAACCTGGAAAACCTGGAATTATCAGGGAATTTTATTCAACCTGGAAAAACCTGGAATTCTCAGGGAATTTCGGTCATAATCAGGGAAATTGTTTTGAATCAGTAACACAAGGTAGAATTTGTCCTTTTTGTGACAGAACTTTTCTATTATAAAAATTTTCGGCTGCGCTGCTGTCAAAAAGTTACTAGAGATGTTCAGTCCTTATTATTTTTTTTTTAAGATTTTCATTTATCCAACATAAAACATGTTCAGATAATTGCATCCTTATCTTAACTTTTTAACTAACTCTAATCCTAACTTAAGATTAGAAAGTTGATAAAGGCAAGTACAGTTCCTATTTAAAGCTGGGTGTCGTTCATGAGCACATGAAACTTGGTGTAAAGCATTCTAAATTTATTTACAAAAATGTGACTATTCCACAAGTTCTGGAGAAAATTACAAGGAATGCTTCAGGTATTCTAGTGATTCTTTCTGGAATACCTTTATGAACTTCTCGAGAGATGCTACCAGCATTTTTTCAAGGGGTGTTCAAATAAATGCCTTCACAAAATGTGTCAAGAAAATCGTAGAGCACTGCAAAATTATTACCTCCAGTAATTTTCACATAGATAACTCTGACAAAAATATGGCGGTAATTTTCCCAAGATTTCCTTCAAGTGTTTTTCCACTGATTAATTCACCGTTTTTTCCAGTTATTACTTCTATGAGATTTACCACATACATTAGGATATGCGAATCTTCCACAAATGTATATTCCATAGTTTCGATAACGCCGATTTTTTCATAAATTGTTCAAAATTGCTTCCTTTAGGCGTTATTCGATGAAATCATTGATGAACTTTTCTAGAAAATTTGACCTGGAATTCCTCATTAAGTGAAGTCCCTCCAGAAATTCCTCTCAGAAATTCTCCAGCATTTCATCAAAATATCTCCTACCTAGCTAGGTAATGTAATGTAACCTATCAAATAATATTTCCAAACTCCATGGATAATTCAAACCTTCATTTCAAGGTCCAACATCAATTACAATGCGGAACACGTTTTTGTCTCCAGCACCAAAATACCGCTATTCACTTAATTAAGGGTTGCTGAATCCATTGCCGTTTTCAGAAATATCATAGCACGTCTAGTTTTTGAGATATTGACTGTTGAAAATGCAAAAAATGACTATTTCAGCCAACTTGCATGCAAGTTTGCCAGCGTGTAAGGTAATATATTGGCTTAATTTGCCACAGAATTTAAACTTTATGTGTATAACAATACTTAACATCAAAGTTTGTATTACTTTCGATACGGAAAAGTTATTTTTTGATGGTTTAGAGAATTGTTTTATTTTGCCTGCAAGCATGTTGAAAAAATCGGTTTAATCGAAATTTAATCGCGCAATTTCAATCAAATTATGTCTGAAATTAAAGTTCAAGTTCTATTTTGCATGTTTGGTGGATTCTATTACAAAAAGTATGATAAATTGTACTTTAAATTTCATGTAAACATTAATAAAACCAGTGTTTTATACAACTTTGGCGACCTGTAGCTAAAAATTGTGACGTGCTGGAACATTTCTGAGAACGGCATCAGATTTAGCAATCCCAAATCTACTAGAGACACATTATTTGATTCTTGAGACACGCAAAAGTGTCATTTTTGTTACGCTGTGTTATTACTCCAGTCATTCTTACAGGTGTTTTTCTAATTATTCATACTTGAATTTCTCCAGCAAGTCTCTCCGATTTTTTTCAAAGTCTTGTAGGACATTACACAAAGATTCGATTTTTTTTCAGTTATATTAGCATTTATCAGGGTGGTCTGTAGCCTTGAGGTTACGCTTTCGCTTCATAAGCGGAAGGTCATGGGTTCGATTCCCAGCCCCTCCACAAAAAAACCCGTCCAGCCACCAGAAGACGCCTCACGGAGGACCTCGCTTTGGGGAGCACATCCATCCTCCGTCAATATCAGATGGTGACTGAGACAAACTGACCCTCTTCGCAGGCAGCTAGCCTCACTAACAGCAGAGCTCTCTCCTACCTGGCTCGGTGTGAGAGTAAAAGAGTAGGAGAGAGTGAAAGTTGATGTAAATATAGATAAGTTGAAAATAGATCTGTATCGGTAAAGAAGCTACAGATCAACTGATTCCGGCACAGTAGTGGCCACGAGCACAGAGTGCCTTAAAAACAAAAAAAAAAAAATAGCATTCATCAAGGAATTTCTAAGAAAAAATTTATCAAGAATACTGGAGTTTTTTCAGAGATCCTTGTAAAAATTCATCAAGGCATACCTAGGCACACTCACACAAAAAAAATCTCTAGAAATTCCATGCGGAGTTTTACTAAAAATTTCCACCAAAAAAAAATCTGAATAAAATTCTCTGGAGAAATTTCTGGAATAATGACTAGAATACATTTTTGATTTATTTGAGAAATAAAAAAATTACAGAAATTTCTGAATGATTTGAATTTTGGAGATGCTCTGTTGAAGAAAGTCCTAGGGAAATCAATGAATAAGTTAAAGGATTGTTTCCGTGAGAACACGAGACTTCCATTGAAAATGTCTCCAACGGTCTTTGGAAAACTCCAGATTGAAAAACTCCAGAAAAACTCCAGATTGAATTCTTGAAAGTATCCAAAACTAAATTCTTGGAATAATTTCGTAGAAAGTTCTTAAATCACAAAACAAACTCCTGTAGAGATCGTTGGAGTAAGATGTGAAAGAAATCCACAGTAAAACAAGCAGTAATACTTGTCGTAATGTCATGGGACTCCAAAAAGTCTTAAATACTTAAATCATTCTTAGAGGAATGTCTGTTCAAATAAGGAACCAAAATCTTATGACGTTTCAAGGAAAAGGTTTTTTTTCTCTTAAGTTCGAATAGACTATTTTCTTCATATCTGATTTTGATGATTGAAGGCACTTTCAGATCAATTGATAAGATTTTTTTTCTAATTTTTTTTTTCTGATGTTGTTTAGAACAAACTGATAATACATTTTTTGTTTATTTAAATAAAAAATACTTTAAAATTTATCGTTTTTTTTTTTGTTCAAGTGCTTTGAAGCACTTTTTTATACAATAAATTTTTAGTCGTGTAAAATGAAAAATTCGTCAATCATTTATGTATTTTGGAAAATTTCTACAATCTGTTATTTTTTTAACCTGGAGAAACCTGGAAATCTCAGGGAATTTCATTTCTGTAAATGAGTAGACACCCTGTAATCCTTGATAAATCCTCTGAGGAGTTCTTCAAGAAATCTCTGAAGAAATTCCACAAGGAGTCTTCGTATTAATTACTCAAGTAATCTCCGAAAAAAAATTCTTTAGAAATCCGCGAAGGAGTCCCTGAAATAATTACCGGAAGCATTTTAATAGTTTTTTTGTGGAAGATCTATAAAAATATTCCTGAAGGAATTTCTAAAGCGTTTTTTCCGAGCAGTTCATGCAGCATTTTGCGAAAGAAACTTGGAGGAGTTCCGGGAGATACACCTGTAACAAATCCCTGGAGATATTCATGAAAAAAGCTCTGGGGGAGTCTCAGGAAGAAATTCTGGATGGAACTCTGGAAAAATTTCTGTTAACAATCCCAGGAGCAACTCCTGTACAGAGCCCCTGAAGTAATTCTTGAAATGATTCCCAAGAGCAATCTCTGAAAGAAATTTTGCTCGAATGTGCATTCAGTCATTAACAGGAATAGGGGCGATGATTCTTATTTCCGTAAAGATATGTTTGAAAACAAAAGATTTCTTGTTAGTTTTGTACTCTGCTGGATTCTCATCAAAATAATCGTGGGCTGCCTCATGAGAAATTCGTGGAAAAATTCTAATTTTCGTATGGATATGCGTAGATATTACTAAATTGATCTGGGGAATATACCTGCAGAAGTGTCTAAAGTAAATCCTGTATATGAATCTTTGGATAAACTCCTAGATGAATTTGTGGACGAATCCTCGAAGAATCCATAGGAAATTTCTCAGATGAAATCCCTGAAAGATTTTGTGGAATTCTCTGGAAACATTCATAGATGAACCGCTATAGTAATTAGGGGCCTAGATAGCCGTAGCGGTAAACGCGCAGCTATTCAGCAAGACCAAGCTGAGGGTGTGGGTTCGAATCCCACCGGTCGAGGATCTTTTCGGGTTGGAAATTTTCTCGACTTCCCAGGGCATCAAGTATCTTCGTACCTGCTACACGATATACGCATGCAAAAATGGTCATTGGCATAGTAAGCTCTCAGTTAATAACTGTGGAAGTGCTCATTAGAACACTAAGCTGAGAAGCAGGCTCTGTCCCAGTGGGGACGTAACGCCAGAAAGAAGAAGAAAAGAGAAGAAGAAGTAATTCCAAGAATAGTTTCTCGGTTTACATTTATGGAAGATTCCTGGTAAAATCCCTGGAATAATTTTTGGAGAATTTTTACATGCATCCATCTAGAAATTAAGCATTTCTGGAGTGTTTCCAGAGATTTTTCTAAGATTTCTTACGAGAATACATCGAAAAATTCCTCCAGGATTTTTTACAGACGTCTTCAGGTATTCTTCCTGGATCCTTAATCCTTTCTTAAGGAATCCCTGAAAAAAATCCCTGCAGATATTCCTAAAAAAAATCTGGATGAATCTCTGTAGAAATTTCTGTTAGCAATCCCAGGAGCAACTCCTAAACGGAATCCCTGGAGCAGTTCTTGAAATGAATCCCAAGAGCAATTCTTGAAAGAAATTTCAAAAATAACTCTTGAAAAAATCACAAGAGGAATTACTAGAGAAGCCCCTGAAAGAATTCGGGGAGAAATTACTGAAGGAACCCTCGAAAAATTCTTAAAAGAATTCTTGAAGAATTCCCTGCATGAATTTTTCAAGGCCCTGATTGAATTCCAAAAAAAATCTTTGGAGGAAATCCTAAAAAAATCTTGAGTAAATTCCGGAGGAATTACTGAAAACTTGCCTAGAGGAATCATCGGAGGACATTCCTATGAAAATTTTCTGAAGAATCCTCGTAAGAATTCCTGACAAAAAACTAAAAATTGAAAAACTCTAGAAAAAAAATCCTGACGGAATTTCTGAAGTGATATCCCAAGAGGAATTTCTGATGTAATCTTAAGAGGAATTCCTGAAGGAATCCTCGTAGAAATTCTTAAGGAGTCCCTAAATGAAATCTTGGAGGAATTCCTGAAAGAACCCCCGAAGATATTCCTGGAGGATTCTCCGAAGAAAATCATGGAGAAATTCCTTATGGAATCCCAAGCGGATCTCCCAAGTGATCTCCGGAGTAACTCCTGGAAGAATCCCCTGAGAAACTATTGGTAACAAATCTCGATAAAATATCTGAAGCGATCTCTGGAAGAAACTCTGAAAAAAAACAAAAGGGAATGTCTGAAGGCATCTTAAGAGGAATTTCTGAAGAAAATTCCGGAGAAAGTCCTGGAGAAATCCCTGTGAAATTCTTCAAGTAATCCACGATGGAATCCCTGAAGAAATTCTGATGCGAATCCCTAGACAAATTTCTGGAGGAATCCTTCGAGGAATTTCTGAAGGAATCCATGTAGGAATTCTTCATAGAATCCCTAAAGGCAATCTAAGAAGAATTCCTAAAAGAATCACCGAATGTTAAACCTATCTTTAGAAAAAAAATGGAGAATGTCCTGAAAGAATCCCCTGAGGAATTCTTCAAGGAATTTCCGGAGAAATTCCTCATGGAATTCGCCTGAAGGAATAACCGGAAGATTTTTTTATAGCATTTCCAGGAAAAATCCTAAGAGCCTTGAAGGTATCCTGCAGAAATTCCCGGAGAAAATCCTGGATTTATTTGAAGACTTTTTTTTAATGAGATATTGAAATTACCCCCGGATGAATTCCTGAAGGAATCTCTATAGAAATCATTGAAGGATATCCCTTGAAGAATTTTCTAAAGAATCCTCGGAAGAATTTTTGATGGAATCTCCGGAGAAATTAATAAAGAATCTCTGGAATTTCAGAAAGAAGTCCCTGAGAAACTCTTGAAAAAAATCCCGAATTTCTCAAGCGATCCCTGAAAAAATCTCTGAAAAAAATCCATGAGGAATTTCCGAAGCAGTCCTCGGAGGAATTATTCAAGGAATCCATGGAGGAATTATTCAAGGAATCCATGGAGGAATTATTCAAGGAATCCCTATTGGAAATCTGGGAGGATTTCCTGAAAGAATTCCGGAAGTATTTTTGAAAACTTTCCGGAGGTATTCTTGAAGAAGTCTCCAGATGAATTGATCCCCTGAAGCAATCCCCTTCGAAAGTTCTGAAGGAATCCCTTTAGAAAATCTTGAAGGAATTCCTGAAAAAAATCCCCGAAGGTATTGTTGGAGAAATCAGTTGAGGAATTTCTGAGGGAATCCCCGGAGAAATTCCTGTGCAAATCCCTTTCAGAATCACCAGATTCCTAGGAATTTCGATCTCGCACGTATTCTTGAAAAAAATCTTCGGAGAAATTTCAGAAAGAATCTCCAGAGTAAGTCCTTCATGATTTCGCGGTGGAATCCCTGAAAGAATTACCGTAAGAATTTTCATGGCATTCGCTGGAAGATCCCAAGAACCTTGCAGATATTCTTGCGGAAATTCCCGAAAAAATCCTGTGAACATCGCCTATAGGATTATTGGAAGACATTTTTAGACGAACTTCTGCAAGAATTTTCGGAGATATTTCGGAAATACCTTTGAAGGTATTCCCTGAGGAATTTTAATAGCATTTCCTGGAAGATTCCAAGAACCTTGGAGGTATTCCTGCAGAAATTCCCGAAGAAAACCCTGTGAACATCCCTATAGGATTATTGGAAGACATTTTTAGACGAACTTCTGCAACAATTTTTAGAAATTTACCGGAAATAAGGAATTCTCTTAGACATTTTTATAACATTTCCTTTAAGATCCCAAGAACCTTGGAGGTATTTCTGCAGCATTCGTTGGAAGATCTCAAGAAGGAGATTTTCCGGAAATACCGTTGAAGGTATTCCTTTAGAAATATCTGGGAAAATCTGGAGCAAGAACACCTGAATTTCCATTGATTTTTCGAGGATTTTCTTATCTTATTAGGAATTATTGGGGGAATTACTGAAAATATTATATAAAACTTTTTTTTGTTGGTGCCGTTGTTACAAAAGAGAATCTCTCGTGAAGCTTTATGAGCAATCTCTGGAGAGATCCTACTGAAGTCCCTGGAGAAATGCCTGAAGGAATGAAAAAATACTTGAACACGTTAATATTTTCTGCAAACTAACTGGTTTAGGAAAAGGTATTGTATTGATCAAGGAAGTGACACATTAGAAAAGAAATCAGCATTGATCGTTCAGGCAATTTAGCAACAAGAAATTTTGTCTCTGTTGTCGTTTATTTGGATGTTTGGCGTCTTCTGAGAAGTTGCGTGAACATCTGGGAAAATACTACATCACTCGCGTTGACAATTCAAAAGCACATTTTCAATGCCTATTTCTCAGTATTCAAATCAACCAATGTGATATCTTGCTCGTTGAGTGACGATTTACTATTAGTGCACTTCAATAACCGATTTATTCTGAAAACTGCCAAAAAGTTGGTAAAAATATGAGTTTAATTTTTTGATTTTCAACCAGCCATTGGCCGTTTTATAGGCCAACTTGAGTTTTGTTAGCGTGTCTTGGCCAAAGGCTAGGCCCTTTTGGGTTTCAACGAATGAGCAATTGGCCTCTCATCTTGCTATGTCCAATGACAGTATGTAAAATTTTCCGGTTGTAGCCTCTCTTTATAAAGAGATATTTGATCAATGACCGTTTTGAAAATCGGGTTTATAACGGTAAGTTATATGATTATATTGACAATGTTAGCATAGTTTGTGGGTGTTAGGATATGCTATCGAATGGTAAAAAAAAACCCGATTTGTTTACAATTTGATCATTGGCCCTTTCGAATTGTTGCGCGAGAATACATTTGAAACCAAGACAATTATAACGACTCATAATGGATCGTTATCAAAACGTTTGATTTTGTATCTTACATGCATTGCGTATGCATGAAAAAGTTCCCAAGTGGGTGTTGTGACCAAGAATGAACGCACGTGGCTGTCACTCAGTTGATCAGTGTTCAAATCCCGTCCGAAATTTTACTTTTTAAATTGTCATAGTGTTTTAAGCCATATCGAAAATCTGTTGACAATGGCTGTAATTAAGATTCGAAAATATTGATAAAAGATCAAATTTGTGACGTCATGTCAAGGAGGTGCAGCTGAAGTGATGTGAATTAGATTTTTTATAGTGTACTATCAGACTTAAATACAACTGCCCATTTTTTTTTCAAATGCTTCAGAGCGCATCTGTCCCCAAATTTTTTGTGTTATAATCGGTTTCGGTAAGTTTGAAGGAATCCCTGACGCCGCAACATATCTCGTCAAAATGTGTCCCATCCGCGTGGGTGATTTGTATGTCTCTGTCTAATCGATTTGTTTTTGTTCTCTCTTTCTTTTCTTTCCCGAATTTCTCTACCGGAAACGGTTGGAATCTGTTTCTGTTTACTCTCCCCCCTCCTAAAATGTGTTCTTGTGTATGTACCGTATCAATCCATCGATCCATCCATCCATCAATCCCATCAATCATCAATGTTGCCTAACCCGTGATCACACGTCGTCATTGTGTAACCCGATCATCATCATAATTGCCTTGGCGTCGTCGTTGAATCGTCGCGAACAGTCGCTCAAGAGGAGTCCCACTCGACGCCGGCCCTGTTGACCACGGGCGGTCCAAATGTGGGCAACTCGGCCGTTTCCCTAGGAATCATTCCAGAGCACTCGTTGCTGGAGTCCTGCGCGCGACTTTCGGTGTCGCTCGAAGGGCCTGGCATCTTCAACGTGCAAAAATCCAGCTGTTCCTCGTCGTCGCACTCGTCCTCATCGACGACGACCCGGTCCGGCTCGCAGCATCACATGACCCTGGACGAACTGCGGGCGGTCAACCGATACGCCGAGAGCACCAAGAGCCTATCCTTCCTACCTCAGGTGAGGGTCATGCACTGATTTTGAGTACCTTATACATTATGAACTTTTTACTGCTTTCCTATCTACCACTAATCGAGCTTATAAACACTTATATATATCGAAACACATATATATTTACAAGCGAAACGATAGATCAAAGAAACACATACACTCCTCTACTGGAACTAGCGAACGATAATTAGCGAGTAGAACGACATTCAGGCTTACACTGTATACATCTAACAACATCTTTGAACACCGCAAACTAAGGGTGCTTCTTGAACTAGTTTTAAGGCTTTCGATTACAAGTTTTATCTCACTGACCAAATTTGAGCCTATATCGCACAAGGAAAGTCACTATAAACGAGCTTTTCTTCAATTAAGGATCACCGAAACATAATGGGCGGGGCATAATCTAATCCTGCTTGTTTAACTTTAATACAGTTTTCGGTTTCGGTTTGCTACTGCTAAAAGCTGTAAATTTCCTTCTAACGATAAGATTAAGTACGACATGCTCTTAAGCAATCAGGTTGCTCACGTTAGATGAATTAAGGACAAATTCGTCGGTAGATAAGACTGGAGATCGATTTGAACCAAAGCAGAGTAGTAGTGCTAGAAGAAGCTGCTTGCGTAGCGAAAGAGAATAGACTTTTGCAAGTTTGACTTCTTGTATTTAGCGAATAACATACACACACATCGGGTGATCGAAAAAGGGACGTGACTGCGGTAGAGATGGATAGCGCATTCAGTATTCAGTTTTTTTTTGTCCGTGGAATATTTTAAATGTACTTTAATTGGATTTTTAATACTGCACAATAAAAATTATGTGTTTAATACTGAAAGATAGATACGGAGCTTTTATTTGTTTTGTTAATTTGGGAAGAAGTACTTAAACTTAGCACACAATGACAAACAAGTTTATTGGAATGTTCCGAAATACAAGATAGCTTTAAAAATCATATTACACTGTAATAATTGGAATAAATAAAAAGCTTCAAAAGCATTATTTTCAACAAAGGAATGATTATTCTTCACAAGAAGATCACAGACACGCTATTGTAACAAATAGCACACTATCTGTGACCAAACTGTTGTTAAATTCAGGTGCAATTGGATCGAAAACCATGTAGTAATGTGATTTCAAAAGCTTCATATTATTTTGGAACACACTTAAAGAGAAGCAATCAATATTCAAAACACAATAGCTTCACATCAATTTGAAAAACAGCCTATTACGATGATAAATTGCAAAAATTTGCTTTTTATGTTTCGGTACACGTTTAAAAGCTTTACTTTTCCAAACATATATTGTACATGTTTTCTTGCACAAATTGGCGAAAGTTGTACAATTATTTTTTATCATGATAATTTTGCAACAGAGAATCTTGCAAATACTGAAAGAAAAGATAAGAGCTGTTTTACAATTTAAAGCATATTTCATCACATGCACTGACTTAAATTCATATTCGTACGGAGCACTATTTTCACATCAAGTTGATGTACAACTTTTAAATGATCTAAAGTTTTCTAAGTTAATAACGATGGTTATAGGTGTAATCTACTGTTCGGCAATCGTAAACTGCATTCGTTTGCTTACATTTTTGGAATAATGGAAAAGTTTTTTTTTTATTTCTTTATTGGTATCATTCTAAACATTACATTCATTTCTTATATCTAGGTGTTCGGTGTTATTAGACAACACTATTATCCTAATTTGGTAAAACAAATCTAAGATTTTATTAACATTTTGTTAACAACATATTACATTTTATTTGCCGTAGCAGTTCAGATTTTTTACAGGTAAGTTGATTTCACCAGCTTATAAGAGAAAAAAAAACGCTGTGAATATACTTAAACTAACTTTACCTAAACATATAACGCATTAATCGTGGCAATAGAAGATTGTAACGATTTTTGCCTGAAATTATTAATTATTTTATTTGATATTTGTTCCAATGTTTCAACATTGTATATTCTATGTAACTCATTGGTACTATACCAGGGAGGAAGCTTCAGAAACATTTTCAAAATTTTATTTTGAATTCTCTGCAGAGCTTTCTTCCTGGTATTACAACAGCTAGTCCATATTGGTACAGCATACAACATGGCTGGCCTGAAAATTTGTTTGAATATCAAAAGCATGTTCTTAAGACAAAGTTTTGATTTTCTATTAATAAGGGGATGGAAAAGTATTGAATTTCTGTTCAAAACTGACCGTATTATCAAAAATCAAACATGTAACAAATATATAATGCGCTATATGATTGCTCAAGTTGCTCAGATGTAGTAGAGTACATTTGTACATTATATAAGCGGACTAATTTGAAACTTTAATTTAACAAAAATACCATTTTAAGTAAACAAATCCAGTAGTCGAACAGTTACGTAATTTTTTTTAAATATAATTTCCTTTAACTAAGTTTCAAAAACTTATAATCTGTTTAGTAGTAGCTACGAGTGGTTTTTCGGCATCTTATACCTTAGAAACTTGATAGGTTAACATTTATAGCAAATCCCAAACCAAATTTTCATTCATTTTCTCGCATTTTGGCTTTCAAAAAGATACACACAGATAAAAATATTTTAAGTTTCATGTAGTGTAAGCTAAAGAATATAGTAAAAATACCCCAAATTCATCTATTGTTACAGCATCACGTTAAGTTTTCAAACTGAAGGTGCTTGAATGTTACATGATCGGGTAAATTTCAAGTGCATTCGATTGAAACATAAGAGAAACAAAATTTGTTCGTTCATTTCGTTGAAATGTTAGTTTATTTTGATGCTCCAAATATGTGCATGAAAATATACTAAAATTTACACCACTTTTTTAGCTGCGCGTATAATCCATAGTTAATGTTCCTAATATAACATTGTCTAGGGTAGGAGTACCAGTTATGGACCTAGTGGTTCCCTATTTCGCCTTACGTGATTACTGTAATATCTTCGAATTTTGGAAAATTTTGGGTGATTTAAGATATAACTTGATATTTAGGCATTCAAAAATATTTAAAATGTGAAAGCTAGCAAAATTCCACATATGGCCAAATAGGGAACCACTATGGCCATAACTGGTACACTTTCCCTATTTATTATTCTTATTTTGCATTTTACTACCAAACATTTTTATGGAGATTGATAGTAGAAATATTATTGCCGTAATCGCAACGCATACGTTATTTGGAATGATGATAACAACAAGATATATTCTAGTGAAAAGTATATCAAAGGTCTCCACTCTCTCAAATTATATGTTGTACTGTCGTTATAAAATCAAAATATTGCAAAATTTTTTGACTAATTTGAATACGAATTCAAAGATAGCTAAAGATTGAAATAACAGCAATGATGTGGAGGTGTTGACAACATGGTGTCTACTCCCTGTTGTATAACAAAGTTCGTAGTTAACATTCTTTCTACATGGAAGTTTGAAATTAACCTTTATCTATTGTTTAGAATAAAAATTTGGTTTACATTGGTTGTTAGCAACATTCGAAAAGAGCTTTGAAGTTATAAATTAAAAATTTTCTGAACCTCAAAGTGATAAAAACTACTTATGATTTCTGTAAACTAAATACATTTCAACCAAAAATCTCAGTGTTCACAAATATCATTTTGAGAATGGAAGCTCGTTATAACGACAACTTTTATAACGACAAAAGCTCTCTATAGCGACATTTTTTGATCCCTTGAAAAACATTTTGATGTTATAATCGTTCTCTATAGTGACATTTCTTTAATATGACGGTCCCTTGCGATGTCGTTATAACAAGCTTCGACTGTACAACGTTATTGTTAAGGAAAAAATATTGAAAACATTTTTTTTTTATAATTTTACTCAAGTTTCATATAGGGTAAATGATGGCTTCGGCACCCTGAGGGTATTTTCGGCAGCACTAACTTACCGTCCTTGTTTAAATATATCTGCGGAACAAGAGTTAACTTCACTGTACTCAACATATTCCTTGAACTATAATCTTCCATGTAAATCACATCTTTCACAAAAATATTATATAACATGGGTTTTATCGTTAAATGAAATAAATGCTTACGAAATTATCGTCATTCGTGAGCTGCCGAATAAAAAAACACAAGAACAGCTTACAAAAACTCACCACTTTAAAAGGTCCAATTCTCCGCTCCAATGCCGATTTTTTCACAACAGCTACGCACCGATCACTTATGCACTATTGAACTATTGATTTGTATATTGAGCACTCGAAAATACTTAAGTTTTATGCTTTAAATCACAAATCAAAATTAATGCACTTTGATGTCCTCGGCAATCACTTTTTATTACGGGAACAGGTTGCGAGAAAACCATATTCAATTGTGGTGTATTTATCATTCACGATTTAAATTTCCAGAAAAATACGAACATGACTAATAAATTTATTGGAATTAGGCAACAAAGCATGCATTGGTTACAATTGAGCGTTTTAATACTTTCTTATTTGAAGATTGCAGTGCATAATCTTCAATATACTGAGAAACATATAAAATATACGTCTTTTAATAGTTTAACTATTTTGGCAACACTCCTGTTGTTCTACAGGCAATCAGAGCATGATGTTTTTGTGTCAAGTCATAAGTGAATTGATTTGCAAAGGGCCTATTCTGATTTTCTCATACACTGAGAATGATAGGAACGCAAATAAATTTTACTGGCAAAGTTTGGATTTTGATCCGAATCCGAATTTTTTTTTTTTAATTTACCATCCATTCTCTCGGTAATTACTTGATGATAGAGCGTTCAAGAGCAGCAACCTTCGCAGACCACAACCATATCGAGCCATTCAGCGTGTCAGTTCAATTCACGGTGAAATTATTTACCTTTCGAATTTAAAGAAATTTGAAAACAAATGTGCAAGTACCGTCGTTGGGGATGAGATTTGGCCAACAATGCCTAAGACCTATTTTATTTTTGAACAGATTTCGCAATACTATCACTTCACAGAAAAGATGGATAGAAGATAGACTATATTACCTCTATTAATTGATACACGGATGGAGATACTATCAACATTTTTTCATCACTGATGGATCAAGCATATCTTTATCATCTATCTTTGGGGAAAAATATACTATCTGCAAAATTCTATAGCTATCCCTATCTATCCTATCATTGATAGGATAGATAGAAACCAAAATCTTGGGCATAATGGGAAAAAGCTAATGGAAATAACTCAAGGTATGTTCTTATGGTTATTTTCGGAACGGGCACGATGAGGGATGACGGAAATCGATGTCCGACGCCATTTTGAAATCCAAGATGGCGGCCTCCGGTTAAGGAAAATCGTTGAAAACCCATGCAATATGGGTATTTTCGAAACGGGCGTGACGAAGGGACGACGGAAATCGATGTGCGACGCAATTTTGAAATCTTGGATTTCCGTCATTTTGGATTCTTCGATTTCCGTGATCCCCTCATCGTGCCCGTTCCGAAATTACACATACAGTAAGGACCCGATTTTGTCAGCCCCTCGATGAATTTTAGGCTGACAGAATTGGGTACCTGGCCAAATCGGGTCATTTTATTTTGTTCCTGTTTTTCAAATTTTGGCGTGTTACATAGTTAAATGGAGGTAAAAGGGGGCGATGGACATGGGCGTAGCCAGGTTTTTTTTTATCCGGGTCACCCCCTCCCCTTAACCTATTGGAAAATTCTGACGATTCGATTCGTTGTGGTCCCTTTGATTAACAATTTTGCTCTGACTACTAAGACAAACGGAGTAAACCTGAATTCCTAGTTATACATGATCGTAATATAAATTATGATTTTCTCCCAGAACACCAAAATTTTCAAAGAGCTTCATATTAAAATTCCTTTAATATTATTAGAAACTCTCCGAAATAGCATAAATAATTGCCTCGAAGTTCTTTTTGGAATTATTTTAGGAATAATTCAAGGAATTTTTCATCCAGAGATTTCCACTTAAATTTTCCTAACTATTATTTTAAAACTCATCCAAAAGCGATTCAAGGATTTGACCTGAAATGTTTGTAAACATATTTCTAACAGTATGAAAACTAAGAAATTTTCTTTAGTTTCCATGGATTATTTATTTGGGTGTGTTCTTAGCGCAGAAGTATTCATAAATTACATGGATTCGTGAATAAATCTCAGAAATTATTCCTATACCAGTGGGATGATTCAATGCTTCAAAATGTTCTTGGTAAAATTCCTGGTCAAATTCCTGAAAATCTCAGGAAATATTGGAATTATAGAAAAATAGATTTTTATGAATCCTAGGTCAAAACCATCTTGGATTTCAAAATGGCGTCGGACATTGATTTACGTCATCCCCTCGTCGCGTTCGTTACGAAAATACCCATTTTGCATTGGTTTTCAATGATTTTACCAAACCAGAGGCCGTCATCTTGGATTTCAAAACGGCGTCGGACATCGATTTCCGTCATCCCCTCGTCGCGCCCGTTCCGAAAATACCCATAGGCCCATTTTCCTTAACCAGAGGCTGCCATATTGGATTTAAAAATGGCGTCGGATATCGATTTTCGTCATATCCTTATCGCGCCCGTTCCGAAAATGCCCATATTGCATGGGTTTCCAACAATTCTTATACTCCTGAAGTTGTCACCTTGGATTGCTAAATATGGAATTCAGTTAATTTTCTATACCCATCGTTCAACAATTTTTATTCTATAATATTATCAATTGATAAAAATATAACCTCTATCATTGTTATTTGAGAGGTGTTGTACTGATAGTATCATCATGAAAATTTTTTGGGATAGGGATACTATCACTCTATCGTCTATATCTGATAGAATCCATTCTCTCAGTGATACTATTAGGATACACAAGAAGTGATCGTATCATCTGGCTGCACTGATAGTATCAGTCGTCTATCAGATAGATGATAGTATCATCGTTTATCTGATAATTTTGATGCCTGATCCTGGAATCGAACCAAGAACCTTGCGATCGATAGGCTCGTGCGCACTCCCCTCGTCTATCGACGCCTTGATGTGGGGTGATGCTAAAACGATATATAAAGCTTTCGTACTGCAATAATCGTTCCATCTTTCTTAAGGCAAAATGTATTAATTTCTATAGTCCAGTTGGTGAATTCCGACACGGTTATATGAAAAAAAAAAAAATAGATTCTCGCTCCAGTCCACTTTTTTGACTCCATTTGGGCCCCATAACAATTGTGCAAAATATCAGCTCAATTGGTAAAACTATATTTTAGCGCCAGCCGTTCAAAGTTTGTATGGAATTTACTATGGGAAAACTTACTTTTGCAAATAAAAATCGCCAGAGTTCACCCATTGTCCTCTATACAAATTCTGAACGCAGACCTCGATAGGTATTTTTACGATGAACAACATTGTCGAAAACCGCAAATCACTCCGATGCTTGTGAAAAAAGTTATTAAGCATCGGCTATTCGGAAATTTCGCCAAATTTTGTTATTATTGTTATTCCTTTACGTGTTAATCACCGTCGTCTTGCCAATGGGTTTTCATTGAATAACTTTCTTCACAAGTGTCGGATTGTTTCGCGGTCTTCGGCAATATTCTTGATGCTACAATTACCTATCGAGGTATGCGTTCGGAATTTTTATAGAGGTCAATGGGCGACCTCTGGCGAGTTTTATTTGCAAAAATGAGTTTTCTCATAGTAAATCCCATACAAACTTTGAACCGCTGGCGCTAAAATATAGTTTCACCAATCGAGCTGAAATTTTGCACAATTGTTATGGGGCCCAAATGGAGTCTAAAAGTGGACTGGAGCGAGAATCTAAATTTTGTCCCACGCTAATGTGCACGGTGAATGGTGACTTAACGGTACTTTAGTGCAAGGATTACCCGTTGCGGCATAAGATTCCCCCCAATTTGCGTAATTGCTAGCAAGTGGGCACTTTATTTCTACGGTTACTGTATAATTGTTTTTTTTTGTATAATGGTACAACATCGTGCAAGATACACTCAATTATTCCTTAAAAGGATGCTACATATTAAATCAGTTAAATGTCTAAGCATTACTTGTTAAAATTGACACTTTCCTTAGGATGTCTCTAATGCACCGGGTCCCCTAACTCTTCAACTTTTTCCTTGTCCAAGCGTTGCTGTGCGAGACACAGTAATAGATTGATATAACTTTCTGCAAAATGCTTATCTTCTTGGGTATGCTTCATTCTGATGAATAATTTTCTACCAAAGATCCATTCTAACAATCTATACAACCAATATGTGGCGAGCACAGGCTCAAATCAATAGGCATGTCATAAAGAGATATGGCGATTTTAATGCAACTAATTAGCTACTGATATATCATTAGACGCAATACGTATTTTTTTGTTTATAGTATTCCAAAACGTTGAGCCGAAATATCACAGTAGAGTTCAAATTATACTGTACATTAACTAATATTTGAACATCAGTAATCAAACCATGTGTAGTTCTGGAATGGTATTTAACCTTATCCTTTAGTTGGGATGTTCTCACAGTAACCCTAGATCAAATCCATCGTTGTTCCATTCGTTAGACCCCTAGTTTCTCCCGGTTTGAATGATAACATGTGTTTCCTCCCTTCGATAGAAGCAATAGAACTTGTACTTTGTAGTAACCTCTGTAGCCTATTTCAACTCAGGGACCATATGAAACAATCTCACCATTGCCCTTCTGTCTGTTTGCTCTGTTTCTTTCTCCCTTTTGCCTACCATTGTGCTCCCCCTGGATATTCGTTACCAATAATGCAATACTGTACCCGTCGAATAAATTACGCACATTACGGTCCAAACGAAAAAAAAAACCGCAACGACAAAAATGCGGAAATCCCCCCACGTAAAGCAGGTCCACGAGCGACAGGCGGCCCGAATGCGCACCCGATCCGAGTGGTTCCTGGGAGCACGCGGTGGTTCCCTGGAGCTGTGCCATCCGCAGATCGTCACTTCGACTCCGATCCCGGGCAGCATCCTGGGCGGAATAGGCAGCGGGGGCGGAGGACCAGGACCCGGACACCACCACCATGGCGTTATCGGTACCTATTGTAACAGTATTGATGAGCATTTGAACGATATCGTTGTTGTTGATGTTGATGTTAACCACCACGAGTATCTTGGCACCGCCTCGACCACTAATCACCATCATCATCATCTGCATCATTCCAAACGGCATCATTATCACCACCATCATCGCCATCATCATCCGTATCATTTCGAGAATGGCACGGCTACCACTTCCGGTGGTAACAGGCGATCGCACGTGGCTGGCGGCGATGGATGGTTCTTCGAGCACTGCGACTCGATCGAGATCGACCCGGAGAACATTGACGTCGATATGCTGGACGATGTTGACGACGACGACGACGATGGCCATCGACTGCGTGACGAACATGACTTTGCCGTCACGCAGAGCCATCACTTCGACAATCGGGCAGAGAACCGACGACGTAGACGACGTCAACTGATCCGACAGCGACGTCACTCCTACGATCAACTCTTGTCTACACATTCCACGGCTACGGCCAACTGTAGTCCGTCACCCAACGATCAGCGTTCAACGTCGGTTGTCTCCGCGGCCATGAAGAACCATTCCAAGCATGACCAATCCATAGACCCGCAAGCACGTGCGATCGCTTCTGCTACTAATACGATTCCCGCCGTTACCATTGCTACCACAACCGCAACTAGTGCAACCCCGTCCAGGTCTAGCAATAACCTGAACATCAACCACACCGCCGCCGGTAGCCAGCGAAGCCCATCGCGAAACAATAGTAGCTCGGCCAACAGTACACGTCAGAGCAATCTGTCCATACTTGTGTTTACCGTGTTGGATTTCCTGTTCTAGAAACTTAGTTCCGTCACCATTTTGACCAATTTTGTGTGCAGCAAAATTGCGCTAGCAAAACGGCTGTTGGTTCTAGCGGATTGGTCAAGACGGGGGTGTTCAAATGACTGATGTTTGCTTCTAACTGTATATGCACAAACTACCAATCGATTTCATGTGTTTTATTGTTTTTAAGTTAAATATACATTTTCATGTAACCACTAAGCTAATTGGCGATCAATTGTTAATTTAGTTTTGTAAGTAAAGTCGATCTGAAAATAGCTACTTTTAATCTACACTCGCACATGCATTTAGCTAATCGATGACTATGATAATAACTATTACACTTGTACACCGTTTTACAAACACAAATCAAAACCATAAGTATTTATCACCCAACCCACATGAGCACAGTTATATACTTTCCTATTAGTTGATAAGGTTTGACGCACGGAGAAATAATTTGAATTTAATGGCAACCCAGAATCGAGCGAATCGATGTATCTCAGTATTTCATATATTGTTTTTTAAATGCTTATTTATCGATAATTCTACTTTTATTTTAAATAGGAGTTTGTAAGTAAAACAAATTGATTAAATAAACTTTTTTAATAAAATCGAAGCCGTCGGTGATTACTATAGGAGACGTTCGTTATTACCTGAAAGAGAAAGCTTAATTCGTGTATTTTTTCCACAGTTGCGGAATTGCAAAATAGTTTCGAAATCCTAAAATGAGAGTGATCTTTGATTTGTGATGCTGCCAAACCAATATTGTAACTATAGTAATTTCTATAAACATTAAAAGAAAACTTTTACATTACACAGCATAATGACATTTTGACTCATGCATGAAAATGCTTTTACACAATTGCGAAGTTGTTAGTGAAAGTAAAAATCTGTAAAGAGTAATCGATCGCTGCAGATACGCTGTTATGATACAAAACACAAGATTTGTGGTTTTGCCCTGAATATGTTTGAAATTATTTAAACATTATGTTGAATTTCACAATGGGAATCCCTTTTTTTGCACATTTCAATCTTTAGAATTTACTAAGTTCACTGATATTTAGCTGATTGACACCAATCAAACGATCCTCTAGAAGAGGGGGTTGGTCTAAGTAAAGACTACTATAAACCAATAGACAGAGAGAAGGTTTGATAGCAAAACACGTGGATTTTAATTCTTCGTATATCTGGCATTTGGGAACTAAAACAAATTGCACAATCGCATCAATTGATCAATGGAAAAGTTTGTCCTGCAGATCAAAAATCAATTTTTTACCGAATAAAAAAAAACACGTGATTATAGAAGAAGACGGAAGGTGGTTAGTTAAAAGACTGTGTTATACACCATGATGGATAAACGGACTTAAACTGTTGAAAATCGGACCAAGTAGTTTATGGATGACTTGTTTATCTGTAATTGTAACTTCGAAATTTGTTTCACCGATTCCATCTGTATTGAGGGCCAACTTATACCAACACTTAGTCTGTTGGAAATCTGCTAACGCTAGACGGTTACAAACTGCCAAAATCACTAGCTACACGAGCAAAGTCGAATAACAATGGAATAACATAGCAATAACAGTTTTTATTATTATGAATTCATTTTGATATGTTGTGTTATCAATGAGAAGACTTTTGTTATCAACGACTTTGGAACAGTCATATTGAGTATGCTATCAATGCATTGCAATGGATGAATGACGTCTAATTTATGTGATCACTTTTCGTCCATTATAACTGATAGTATAATAAGTTATCGATAGATAAATATAATATGCAACAGAATTTGTCATCAACCTGTTTCAAAAGATAACACAATAAGATATTCTTATGATATCATTTGTATAGCTTTCAGTTATCATGCCACACTGTTTATTTAACCAAAATGAACACTAAATAAGTTATTGTATGCTGGTTATTTGTTAACTCAACGTGTCATTTTGTTATTCAACTAAGCTCGGGTTTGTGCTGCATTCACGGAATGCTGGGCTGATAACAGGTCTCTTTTAGAGACTTCGGCACTATTTTAACCTTTGCGTCCTTGACCTATTTTTTACAACCAAATTATCGTGATTTTTTGGCTCTATTTTCCACAATTTTCAGCCGATGTGAATGAAATTTTGACACAACATCATTCAAGTTTCATGAATTGTCGGTTCCGGATTTATAGGATGTTCCGTGGGGTCTGTCCGAAGATCATGTGATGTCCTTTTCCATGGTTCCGGAATCGGCTCTAGAATATTCAGAAAGTACTTGAAGTAAGACATTTGAATGTTGCATGCAATTAATCAATATGCATCATATTGTACTTCTGCTGCAAAAGCTTGATGATAATGGTTCCAAATGAACTGAAGAGCTGGAAAACACTAAAGGTTTACGATTCAGTTACAAACACTGTAGTTTTACTTGATCCATAATTATGGAAATGTCTCGAATGACCCTCGGACAGTCCGACTTGAATTCCGAGTACAATTCATGAAACTTGAATAGTATTGTGGTGTTGTGCCAAAATTTCATTAAAATCGGTTGAAAATGGTAGAAATCAGATCCAAAAGATTACGAAAATTTGGTTGTGAATAATAGGTCAGGGACGCAAAGATTCAAGAGACCTTGTGATTATAGAGCGAGGCAGAAGGTGGTTAGTTAAAATATTATTATATACCACATGGTGGAGGAAGGACTTAAACTAATTAAAATCGGACCAAGTAGTTTATGGACGACCCAGCCGGTTCCTATTCTTGGCACTTTTGATTCACTCCGGCAGTGAGTTTTTTTGAAAGCTACTTAGCTCATATTTAACCACAACATGCGTTACATTACAGTCCTTCTTATTGAAAAGTTTCAGACAATTCGGTCGTGAAAAACCCTCCATGCCAAAGTGAATCACGGAAGTGTCCAAGTAGCTCTGCACCCTACCTTGTTGATCTGTAATTTGGGTTTATTTTACGAATGGCGTAAGGTGAGAACTGTCGGTTTCGTATGCTGCCCATAACTCCATAACCACAACAAACGACATTCCAAATCATCCAGCCACACTGTCCGTGCTGACAAGATACTTGTGTCAAGCGTTGGCTCTTGATAATTTCTCTTATTTACACAAAACTGAGAGGACATTTAGCAGTTTCAAACATCAGCATCAGCCCGCTGCAAGAGAGTGAATGCACTTATTTATCTCTTTCCCGTTCTTGCGAATGAAAGGCACACGGCACAGTCAGCAAAAAACGTGGAATAATAAAATGAAATTTCACCGTCACAAACTGGTGCCCGAAATTTTGCAGCTATGACTCTCACTCGATTCGTTTGAGGATTTGTGTTGCGAATTTCGAGTTCAATTTTCACTCCTCAGAGAAAACTCACAGTTTCTGTCAAATCAGTAAGAAAAATTCAAAGCGGATACGGATAAGTTTTTCTAGGGATTACTGCTGGAAATCCTTCAGAGATTCCAATATGAGTCGTTCTAGAGATTTCATCAGAAGTTCCTTCAAGAATATGTGGACTTCGTAGACGTGCGGTTAGTGTCACCGAGGCATTTAGCCGCATCGTGCTAAGGAAGCGCCTTAGGCCGAAAAACTTTTCGAGAGGAATGTTTTCCGACTGTGTCACTGGGCGTTGCATGCTAGTCCGTTGTCTAGAGTGGTGCTTCCTTCAAAGGGAAACTAGACCACTGGAAGCATTAACGTGTAGTGTCTTAAAAAAAATATCAACAGTTTCTGTAGGAATTCCTTTAGGAGTTCCTTCAGAGATTTTACCAGGAATTCCTACAGGCATTCTATCAAGAGTTTCTCTAGGGATTTCATCAGAAATTCCTCCAAGGATTACATCAGAAGTTTTTCCAATCAGATTCTATCAGCAGTTGCTCTAGGAATTTCATCAGGAGTCTTTCAATAGATTTCATTAGGAGTTTCTGTAGAGATTCCATCAGAATTTCTTCTATGGATTCCTTTACTTACTTCTTAGATTTCACCAAAGGTTCCTCCACGGATTGCATCTAGAATTCACCCAGTTAATTCTCCATGATTTCCATCAGGAATTTGAGCTGAAATTCTCGTAGGGATTCCACTAGATTTTTTTTTTCAGAAACTCCACCAATATTTTTCCGGTTATTTTAACGGGAATTAAAAAAATCCACTAGATGTTCTTCCAAAACATTCTGGATGAACTCCAAAGATCCCATAACGAATTTCTTATGAGACGTGACCACAATTTCCTTTAAAGATTCTACCATTTATTCGTTCAGAGACTTCACCAGTATTTTCTCTACAATACCCAGTAAACACACCATCGTATATGATAGTATATAAGAGTACAAAGGTGGAGGCGATATACATACATCATGCATGCAGCCTTATGGTGCATGTACGTATATCGCCTCCACTTGTGTACTCTTATGCGCTATCGTATACGAGTTTGTGTTTACTGGGTAATTAGTAATATTTCGAGAAAGGACTTTTTTTTAATGAATTGCACCAGGCGTTTTAGGAACATTACCAGAGTTTCACTAGAATTTCCACCAGAAAAATCTGCCAGAGTTTTGTAAGAAGTTCTCCCAGAAAATACTGCATTGTTTTTAATAGGATTCCCCTTCTTAGAATTTTTCAGGGTTATCATTAATTCCTCCAGGGAATCAACCAAAAAAATCCACAAGTTCACAAGATTTTTTTTTCTCAGAAACCACCAAGAATTCCACGAAATATTGAACTATAAATTCTTATTTTCTCTACTCTAAGTAATCCATCAGGAAGACATCTTCATTATTCCTCCAGGGATACCACTGATATTTACTCTGAGAATTAAACAATGCATTTCTCTGAATGCCTTCAAGTTGAATTCCTGGAAGAGTTTTTGGGAAGATTTCTGGAAAAATTCAAGGAACAATTGATTGTGAAATCCTTAGAGAAATCACCAAAGCAATCGCTGGAAAAATTCCTTATATATCTCTGGAAGAATTTTTAAAGGAAGAAAGAAAAGGAGGAGTTCCTAAAGGATTCTCTAAGGTAATTTCAGGTTGGATTCCTTGGAAAAAAAATCCTTCAAGGAATACTGGATGGAATTGATAAAATAATTTCTTTAGGAAAGCTCGGGGAAATTTCTGGTAGATTCTTGAAGTAATTCCTTCTGAAATCCCAGGTCGAATGCCTCGTAGGGTACCTTTGGGTATACTAGGAAGATTCTGTGAAATAAACATTGGAATAATTTTATAAATCGTTTTCAGCGATGCCATTTTTAGTAGGAATTGTATTTTCCTTGCTCATATCGTTTGCCGAACTTATGTGAGACATGATTCTTTGGTAGTGTCATCCTTACCCATTGAAATCTCTGTTTCGAAAAGTTGACAAATTTACGCATAAGGTAAACGCAATTTTCACAAAAATCATCACTTTCATTAGCTAATGAATATGAGAAAGAGAATCACCATTCATGATTTGGAAATGTTCCATCAATAAATGATGATACGAACTTTTTACGGGATGAGTCATTCCGATCAATGTTACCCCGCTGACCAATGATACCCCGGATTACGGTAATCTCTTGCTAAGAAGAAATTTGGATGGCATCATCAATCAAAGATCACTCTTAGTATTTCCCATTGTGAAAAAAATTAAATACTCAAACCTTTCGGCACCTTATTAGTTAATAATAAAAAAAACTCGTAACAAAAACACAACTCGCCCACAACCTCTACTAAATGGCGCGTAACAATTCATCATGCGTGATGAGAGTTCTCTTCCATCGCTACCACCATCTTTAAAACAACCATGTGAGCAATAACAACAATAAATAGTTGATCCATTGTAAATAATGAAAAGTAATTAAAAAAACTGCCACAATATACAATGTGTTTATTCGTTTTTGTTTCTCTTCTCTTTCTTTCATTTCTGATTATTTTTTCTTTTTCATTTTCTTGGTTTTCTTCTCTGTTTTATTTTCTTACCTTGGTTGGTTTCCTCGCACCTGCGGGCAGTCCTAATAATCGTAATTATGCTACTGTTTGTCCTTGTTTTGCATTTTGTGGCACCGTACTGTCTGGTGAGCGTAATCGTGCAAGTAATTCGATGATGACAATCTCTACTGTGTACTACTACCACCGCCTACATAAGCGCCAGGATCTCCGCCATTTTATATGCATTGTTTTTTTACTTTTGTTTTTTGTTGCCGTGGTTTTTGCTGTATTTTTCGTTTGTTGCCTCCTTAGTGTTACGCTGTTGGCCGATTTAGTTATTAGTTGTACCATACGTTGAGCAGATGATATGCGTGGCAGGTGTTCGATGCCCATTAGCTGTGTACATTGATCATTGTCTATACATCAAGTTCTGATCTCAAAACCCAGCACCTCAACGAAACCCCTTTTCTTCTCTTCCTGCATCTTTCAAAACTACCCCTCCGGTGTATGTGTGTGAATGTATATTTCAAAGTGGGAAACGTCGGTCTGAGTGCGTCGGCCGAATCGGTCCATCACGTGAAGCGACCCAGCCGCCGGGGTTCCCGCCATGGTCACGTGCATCGGAGTTCGTCCCGGCGGAACAAGGAGAACGGTTCGTCCCGGTCCAACAGCTTCCGGAACAAGAACGCCACTGCCAAAGGAAGCGGAAGTGGGGGTGCTAGTGCCAGCGCTACCAGCGATGCGAACAATCTGGGCAACAGCAGTGTTGCCAATGTGACTGCACCCAAGGAGCACAATCGAATCCGAAAGCAGCGGGCGGTGTCATTCGAGCAAACTTCGGCACTGACCGGCACCACGATGACAACGTCGGCCTCCGGGTGTCCCATGCTGGTCGTTGGACCGATGATCAATCCGAAATGGCACGAACACACGTCGAAGTCGTTGGACGAGAAGAAATTGCTCAGCAAGCAGAACAACATCGGAGGTGCCGGACCACCGTTGATGGACGGCGATACGGATCTGGTCGGGGAGGATCAGGGGGCCAGTTGTGGTCCGGTGGAAGGCGCCGACAGCGACGGGGATTGGCACATGATGGACCAAAGCCAGACGGGTCAGACGCAGTCGCAACAGCCGACGCCCAGTTCACTGCTACATCACTTCAAGCCACCGCGGATATGAATGTAAGGTATACAAACATAGGTAACAGTAGTAGGTTCAGGTGGGAGCTAGAGGGAACGGGTCCGGTCGGATCCCGAATCGAATAATTCGATTTAATTCTTTTTTATTTAATTTTAGTGTCTATTAATGTAGCCGTATGAGTATACAAGAGGTCATGTCGGAGAAATCGCGCGCGCGTGTGTTTGACGTTTAGTTAGACAATTACGGAAATTGTTTACTATATATACGGTACGTCTTCTGTGTAACAAAGAACTGATTCGTTACTCTTCTTGGAACTGACGAGTGAAAGGTGTCGAAACTGGATCTGGTTTGTATAGAAGTGTATTCTGTGCTTATAGGAAAATGGAAATGAGTAGAATGGAAAAAGCTCTCGAACTGTTTTGTTTTCTTGGTGTTAAACCATGAATAGTTTAATTAAGTCTTCTCCCGTCAGACCTACCATCTTGGTCGGTAAGTCATAGGCGCAATTCCCATCTTTCTTACACAATTTCTCCCAGTTTTTCTCCAAAGCTACATCGGTTTTGAATGTTTTCCCTCTTTTCTTCAAGTTTTGAGCGATAATAAAGAAGAAGTCATTATCGCTCAAAACATTTCGATCGGACGAAGCTCTGGTCTATTTGACGGGTTCGCCTCCTTCGCGATCACATTAACGCCCTTCGCTTCGTACCAATCCATTACAGGCTCAGCGTTATGGCATGAAGCGAGATCCGGCCAGAACAGCGTGGGACCACGGTGAGAGCGGAGGAAGGGCAGCAAGCGCTTCCTCTCGATAAATCTGGCCGTTTATAATGCCGGTTGTAACCGACAAAAACTCGAGGATTTGTTTGGTGGCCGTCTTGATGTATGCCACTCACAGTACAGCGTCCGCGCACGCAATTTGGCCACCATGTTTTGCTTGTCAGTCCGGTTGGGCGCCTTCCTGACCTTAAAAACACATAGCCCAGCTCGCTTCATGGTCTGTTGGACGAACCACGTCAACAAATTGACCTTTTTGGCCATGTCTCGGTTGGAAAGGTTCGGGTTATTCTTAAAGTACTGTCTTATCTTCCGCGCCTTCTCTGGGTATTCCGTTTTCGATTTTAGACTTCGTCTTCTGGAACATCTTCAAAACGCGGGACACGGTGGAATGGTGGATTCCAAGCCTTTTGCCGATCTATCTGTGCGACTGACCCGCGCCCAAGATTTGCTGGCGTAGCTCTTCTAGTTTCGAATGCATCTTGAAAACTACTTGACAGATCGCACACATAAACATAACACTCTAAACTAGTATTACCCAAAATTTAATTAATTTTAACCCACGCGATAAAAAGTAACACCCAAAACAAAGTGTTTCATTTTTTCCGAGTCTAAACTTTAATTTTTTTCAGAATTTCTCGGGAATTTTGAACAAGGACTTGTCTGAGTAAATCTTCAGGTGCAAATCCCGGAGGAAATCACAAAAAAATAGGAAGAACTCCAAGTGGAATTTCCAAAAAAGTTCATATAGCAACTTCCAAAGGAACTCCTAGATGAACTAGAAGATGTACTTCGAAATTCTTCCAGGGATTACTACGGGAATTTTTCAAGGAACTATTCCGGTAATTTCTTTCAGAATTCCTCCAGAGACTCTTTAAAATATAGCTCCGAGAATTCTTCCAAGATTCTTCACAAACTTATCTAGGAATTCTTTCAAAAACTCCCTCGGGAAATTTAGAAGGAATTCTCTCAGTAATATCTGTATCTGAGTCTTTTGGGAGTTTTTCGAAACAATTCTCGATCAACAATTTTGGAGTTCCTACTGCAATTTTCCGCGAATTTTTCTATGCACTTATCTAGAAATTTACCTGAAGATTCCTTCAGCGTTTCCTTTGGATTTTTTCAGTGAATTATTTTAGGGCAATTCAGAAGCTCCCCTCAGGTAATTACTTTAGGAATTCCTGTAAAGAATTACTCCAAAAGATCTTCAGACAATTATTCCCAAAATTCATCCAGGATTTTTTTTTTTTTGAAAGAGAAGAGGATATCCTGCGAGAAATTTTACAGGGAACTTCATTACAGGGAATTCCACCAGGAATTTCTATGTGAATTCATTCCAGAATTCCCTTGTGAATAAGTTCTAAATTCCGCTGGAAATTTTGTACAGTCAACTCTCCCTTATTCGATATTTTGTATCTCGATATCGCGTTTAAGGTGAAGATGAATCGAAGCCAAACCTCAAATTTTCAAGAGCACAAATCTAGAGAACCGAACACCCGCTTGAGCTGAAAACTTAATCGATTAATTACCACCAAGTTAGTTTTCATGGCTACCACGATGGTCTCTTGGATCGCAGTTATACTGGTTCTGAGTTCTGTAACTCGATACTTCCCTAACTCGATGGTCCCTTCAATATCGAGTTATGGAGAGTTGACTTTACAAGTTTTCGCCTGAAAATTTCTTCAGGTGCAAATCCCATAGGAAATCACAAGAAGTTCCAGAGAAACTTCTAGAGGAATTTCCAAACGAATTCCTAGAGCAACTTCAGTAGGAACTACTAGAAGTACTTTCAGAGGAACTCATAGCAAAACTGCCGAAAAAACTCATGGATCATCATCCGGATGAAATTCTGGGAAATCGTGCAGACGATCTCCTAGCGAAATTTCCCGAAGAAATCCTTGCGGAACATATGTAGGAACTCCTAACTTTTAGTGAAACTGCCGATGAAACTCATGGGTTCACTTCCGGAGGAACTCCTAGCTGAACACCTGGAGCAACTCCTAACTGACCTTCTGGAGGTATTCGTGCGGAACTCAGAGGAATTTTCAGAAAAACTCTTAAGATAACTTACAGACGAACTCTAAGGAGTGCTTCCGGAGGAACTCCTAGAGAAACTTCTTGAAGGAATCCAGAATTGGGAAAACATCTGGACGAACTCCTTCTCAATTCCTAGCAAGAGTTCAGAAAGAAATTCTGAAAGAACTTCTGGAGGAACTTCTAGAGGACTTTCTGGGGTAAATCCTGGAAAATTGTGCAATGTAACTCTGAAGAAAACTTTTAGAAGAGCCTTTGGGAGAAATTTTAAAGAAGCTTGCGGAGGAATTCCCGAACTGGGAATACTTCCAGACGAATTCCTTGCGAAACTCAAAGGGATTTACGAAGGAACTCCTAGCGAAACTACCCGTGGAAATTCTTGCGGAACATCTGGAGGAACTCCTAACTTTAAGTGAAATTGCCGAACAAACTCATGGGTTAACTTCCGGAGGTACTCGTAGGAAATTTTGCGGAGGAACCCCTAGCGAAACTTCCGGAGACAATCCTTGCGGAATATCTGGAGCAACTTCTAATTGACCTTCTGGAGGTATTCGTGCGGAACTCAGAGGAATTTCTAGAAGAACTCTTTAGATTACTTGCAGAGGAGCTTTCAGGAGAGCTTCCGTAGGAACTCCTAGAGAAACTTCTTGAAGAAATCCAGAATTGGGGGAATATCTGGAGGACCTCCTTCCCAATTCCTAGCATAAGTTCAGGAAAAACTATTAGGGTAACTTCTTCTTCTTCTTTCTGGCGTTAGGTCCCCACTGGGACAAAGCCTGCTTCTCAGCTTAGTGGTCTTATGAGCACTTCCACAGTTATTAACTGACCATTTTTGCATTCGTATATCGTGTGGCAGGTACGATGATACTTTATGTCCTGGGAAATCGAGAAAATTTCCAACCCGAAAAGATCCTCGACCAGTGGGATTCGAACCCACGACCCTCAGCTTAGCTTAGCTTAGCTTAGCGCGTTTACCGCTACAGCTATCTGGGCTATTAGGGTAACTTCTAGAGAACTTTCTGGAGTAAATCCCGTGAAAACTTTCGGCGTAACTCTGAATAAAACTTTCAGTCGAATTTTTAGAGACACTCTCAGTAGAAATCTTAAAAAAAACTTGCGGAGAAATTCCCGAACTGGGAATACTTCCAGATGAAATCGTTACGGAACACAAAGGGATTTCCGAAGGATCTCCTAGCGAAACTTCCCGAGGAAATCCTTGAACATTTGAAGGAAGTCCTAACTTTTTACTGAAACTGCCGAAGAAACCCCTGGGAAATTTTTCGGAGGAACACTTAGTGGAACTTACGGCGACAATCATTGCGGAATATCTGGAGCTACTCCTAACTAATCTTCGTACGGAACTCAGAGGAATTTTTAGAAGAACTCTTAAGATAACTTGGGAAGGAACCCCTAGGAGAGCTTCCGGAGGAACTCCTAGAGAACCTTCCAAAACAAATTCAGAATTGGAGAAACATCTGGAGGAACTCCTTTCCATTTCCTAGCAAAAGTTCAGGAAGAACTTTTAGGCTAACTTCTGGAGGAACTTCTAGAGAACTTTCTGGAGTATATCCTGTGAAAACTTACGGTGGAACTCTTAAGAAAACTTTCAGAGGAACTTACAGAAGAAATCTTAAAGAAACTTTCGGAGGAGCTCAAGAACTGGGGATGCTTTCAGATGAATTCGTTGCGGAACTCAAATGGATTTTCGAAGGAACTTTTATAAGAACTTCCTACCGAAACTTCCAATGCAAATCGCAGAGAAACTTTTGGAGAAAAACCCAAAGGAGCAATCAGATGTAGGAAGGCGGAGGAAATTGTGAAGGAATTGCTAAAGAAACATTGAGATGAACTTCCACAAGAAATATTAGAGGAATTTCCGGAAGAACTTCTCGAAAACTTTCCAGAAAAACTTCATGAGGAACTTCCGGAAGATTCCGAAGATAAACTTTTGGGATAAACATCACCGCAACATTCAGAAGAACTCCTAGTGGATCTGCTGGAGAAAAAAACTTTGAGGATCTTTCGGAAGAACTCCTAGGGGAACTTTTAGATGCACTTCTGCAGGAACTTCCGGAGGAAATATCAGTGAAACTCCCTCAGCTTCTTCCGTAGAAATTCGTACGGGAACTTCCAGGGGAACTCCAATAGGAACTTCCAAAAGAACACCTACAGGAACTTCCAGAATAATTCCTATTGGAACTTCCAAAGGAACTCCTACAGGAACTTCCAGAAAAACTCTTACAGGAGCTTCGTACGAGAACTTCCAGAGGGATTCCTATAGGAACTTCCAGAGGAACTTCTACAGGAATTTCCAGAGGAACTCCTACACGAACTTCCAGGGGAACTCCTACAGAAACTTCTACAGGAACTTATATAATATATGTAACCCTTATAGGAACTCCTACAGGGCCCAGATAGCCGTAGCGGTAAACGCGCAGCTATTCAGCAAGACCAAGCTGAGGGTCGTGGGTTCGAATCCCACCGGTCGAGGATCTTTTCGGGTTGGAAATTTTCTCGACTTCCCAGGGCATAGAGTATCTTCGTACCTGCCACACGATATACACATGCAAAAATGGTCATTGGCATAGTAAGCTCTCAGTTAATAACTGTGGAAGTGCTCATAAGAACACTAAGCTGAGAAGCAGGCTCTGTCCCAGTGGGGACGTAACGCCAGAAAGAAGAAGAAGAAGGAACTCCTACAGGAATTTCCAGAGGAACTCCTACAGGAACTTGCGGGGGAACTCCTACAGGAACTTCCAGAAAAACTCTTACAGGAACTTCCGGATGAACTCCAACAGTAACTTCCGAAGTAACTCCAACATAAGTTTTCGAAGTAACTCCTAAAGGAACTTCCAGAGGAACTACTTTAGGAAATTCCAGAGGAACTTCTACAGGAACTTCCAGAGGAAAGATCAGTGAAACTTCCTCAGGTTCGTCCCAAAAAAAACAAACGAGGACTTCCAGAGGAACTCCTGTAGGAACTCCTACAGGAACTTCCAGAAGAACTCCTACAGGAGCTTCCAAAGGAATTCCTACAGGAGCTTCCAAAGGAACTCCTACAGAAACTTCCAGAAAAACTCTTACAGGAGCTTCGTACGAGAACTTCCAGAGTAACTCTTATAGGAACTTACAGAGAAACTCCTACAGGAACTTCCAAAGGAACTCCTACAGAAACTTCCAAAGGAACGCCTACAGCAACTTTTAGAAGAACTCTTATACGAGCTTCTTACGAAAACTTCCAGAGAAACTGCTACAGGAACTTCCAGAAGAACTCTTACAGGAGCTTCCAAAGGAACTCCTACAGGAACTTCCAGAAAAAAATCTTACAGGAGCTTCATACGAGAACTTCCAGAGTAACTCTTATAGGAACTTCCAGAGAAACTCCTACAGGAACTTCCAGAGGAACTTCTACAGGAATTTCCAGAGGAACTACAGGAACTTCTGAAGAAGCTCCTACAGGAACTTCCAAATTTACTTCTGAATGAACTTCTGCGGGACATTTCGGAGGAACTTTCAGTGAAAATCCATCAGGTACTTCCGAAAGAACTCATACGAGAACTTCTAGAGGAACTCCTACAGGAACCTCCAGAAGGAACTACTGGAACTAACTACTCTTACGGGAACTTTTGGAGTAACTTCTACGGAAATTTTCAGAGGAATTCATACGAAATCTTCCAGATTACTACAGAAACTTTCGGAGGGATTCCTATAGAAGCTTCCGGATCTCCTTAAGAAATTTACGGAAGAACCCTAAGAGGAACTTCCAGACGAACTCGTAGAGCAACGTCCGGATAAAATTCCAGAAGTCCAAGCGGAACTATCAGAGGAGCTCCTAGGATAATTTACACCGGATTTTTTTAAAGATCCAGATAAATTCCTAGAGGAGCTTCAGAAGGAATAGCAGAATTAACTCTCGGAGGAACTCGAGTAGAAGGTTCCGAAGACAATGTTGAAGGAATTACTGAAAGATTTTCCGGAGGAATTTCTGTAGATACCACTTAAGTTTAAACAGACGTTAGAAAGTAAAAAGGGCTTGGCAGCAGCTAGAATTTTGGCAACAGTGATATTAGGTAAGAAGGAGAAGTAACTCCATTATATAAGCTGTAAACAATATCACCATAATATCTAGTGTGAACGGGTTTTTTGATACAGTTATATCACGTTGCGTGTACAACTTATAGCCAACTTCGTAGTCTGAACAAGGTATTACGCCGTGGAAAAAACAGAAACCTGAGAATGCTTCTGGTACAAAACTTAATAAAACTAGAAGATTTGCGAATGTTACCTGATTCGTCTTCTTCTCCTTTGTCTTGACCATCGGTGCCCTATGTCATATGTTCCATTCATGTGTTCGTCGCAGTGCTGCATCCACTTTTCAAACAACTCACGTCAGACCCATTTAAATCTCAGTTTGCGGCCTGAATCGTTTCTAAATTTGTAGAAAACATTTAGAGTTTCCAATGAACAGTTTCTTAAAGCCTTTTGTAGAAACATGACTGCTTAAATAATAATACATCTCTTGCATATACTAAAGCATGATCTTGATAGATTACGGCTCCTAACAAAGCACAGAACACACCTCTTAACAAATAAGATCCTAACAAGTGGTCCAACGTTGATCATTGTACATCACCAAGAACAAATCACATCGATTCCATTAGTCTTGATCCATTACTATACACAAAAGAACCTAGATTACTAGAGAAAGCCTAAAGAGTAAAGCAGTGGTATTCACTGGAACGCGTTGTTGGTACGATAAAGAGTAATTTTTACACCAAATCATTGAACGAAAACGAAACAGATTTTGATTCGATTCACTCGATTCAGGCACCACAAACAGCCATGCTACCACTCTTTCTCCCCGAAACAGGAAGCCAAATTTCAACCAACTGATTTCTGATCCAGAGACTAACCCAAAAAAACTTAGCTAAACAAAATGATCTTATCGAAATCGATGTGTGTCCGAATATACATTTATTGCGTAGTGTAAGAGCGAATCTGTTTTCGATCGTCGGTCGTCTCATTGTTCGAATAGGGAGGTAATTGTCGTTTTGATCGTCGTCATCGTCTAGTGTACATTTTCGTTGAATTTTTCTTCGTTATAGCGGTAGGGCTTATTCGGAAAATCGTAGTGAATAAGCATAATATAAAAAACCAAGTATTATCAATCGTTTTTTTTATGGAATTTATTCTTGACAGTAAAAAAAATAGTAATGGAAGCTAAGAATACGGCAAGAATCCAGTCAAAGAGGGTAAACTAAGATAAGAACAATCTTTTTTTTTCGAAATAGAGAATCACAGTATCATAACGGTAAAAACTACTCAATCACAAATGAAACGACGATCAACCTGTAACACAAGAAGGTCTACATGAAATACCATTGAATTAGATAAGCATTTACGGGAAAACATGTCCTCCGTGGGAGGAATCGAAACCGTAACACAACCAACACACAACATTCCTTAGTTGTACGACAAACGAATAAAGCGGGAACGGGCATGAAGGAAGAATCCTACCAAGTCATTGCTCAACCAACCAGTGTAGAAAGTATGTAATAGGTTTTCGAATAGGACAGCCGAGAGGGAATAGTTTAAATGATGTGCATAATTTATGTGTTTATAACTTCGACTCGGACAGATAGATATTCTTGGTAATTCATCGCAACAAATGGGATCTCGGACACAGCAAATCACGGGCGCATAAATAACCAAATATTTTCGCTAGAATCAGAACCAAAGATTTCACAATCGGTGGGAGATTTCAATTTCTTATCATTCATTTGAGGCTTTCGGCTTTAGAGAATAATTCTTTTATTTCTACCCAGAACTTAAGTTACTCTTGGTCAGAGAATTATACTTCTGGATTTATTTGATGAAAAATGAATTTATGTACTGGAGATTCCATGATCTTACTGAAAACATGAAAATGATCAGAATAACAGTTTAAAAGATTTCTATCCACAATTTAAGTAATCAAATTTGTTCTTTGATTCATTTTTTATTGAAAGTAAACTTTTTGTCAATGAGATTAACTCAGGCTTTGAGCAGATAATTTTGAGAGTGTAACTCGACTATCCAGTACACCCACCATGTTTAGCATGGTCGAAAACCACACTTACCTCGTCTTACCATACATCCCTAAAGGTTTCTGCTCAGAGACTGAGAAGGACTTATACTTACAAAGGAAAGGATAAGATTATTGTTTTATTATTCATTTCCCATTAGCAGTGTGGCAAAGATTGAGCAGACCCAGTTTTAATAAAAACGCAATAAAAGGGTAAAAAGTCAAATATTTTCTATTTGATTCGAACTTGGATTTAACTTTGTTTAGAAATCTTTTGAAGTGTATACAAGTTAATAGCAAATCAGACGTTTGAAATGAGACAGTGTTCCCAAAAGTTTTCAGATCCGTAGGAAAATCTATACATGCCATGAGAAACGCGGCCTTAAGGCCCAAACGCAATGATAGCGGAACGGCAACGGAATGCGGAACCGGTTCGCCAGCGTGAACTACAACGAGCTTGTCGATTCAGTGTTGGTTCAATTTCATTCGTTGTCAGCTCAGTCGAGATGGTGTGATTCATACTGGCGAACCGGTTCCGCATTCCGTTGCCGTTCCGCTATCATTGCGTTTGGGCCTTTAGAATAGGTAAGTGGTTGAGAGTTATGGGGTCTTTTATGAATGTTAAGATGTTGTGTTGTAACATCCCTGCAACCATAATTTCGCTTCGATATTTTCCCCCGATTAGACTCAACGTTTATCACAGTACGATTTATTGCATACAAATCAAACAATTTAGCACAGTAAGATATGTTTAACTAGGTAGGCTAACTTGCCAACTGTCAAAAAGCTGAAACAACCTGTCTTATGACAGACCTTGCTTGTATACATTTGCACTGCGAAATTGTATGCGAGATTTGACTGTGATAATAAGAAATTTGGGGTGAGTCTAAATGGATGCAAAAGTCGCAATATCATAAGGACGCAAGATGGTGAGGATACAATTAACCATAACTCGTTATCGAGTTATAGAATCATAGTAAAAGTTGTTTTTCATAGTCGATGGTCCCGTAATTCGATAGTTCCTTAACTCGATGGTCCTTTCAGTACTAAATTGGAGAATTTTGACTGTAGTAATACATACCTGAATGAATCAGGTTGCTGCTAAATATCTCACCAATAATTCTTCTGGGATTATACATTTCTCTAAGAATCCATCCTTTTCCGAAACATTTCTCCATAAAAAAATGATATTATGCCACCTTTGACTCATCGAAAAATTCGTCTACAAAAACCCCTGAAATGCTTCAATAAGAAGGGCTAGTCGCAGGTCGCTTTCTACAGACTTGGTAACTATTTCAATATAAGCCTCTAAAAGTCACTATGGTAACAGGAGATCTATATCTATAGTCCTTTTTTAAGCAAGTCACTTTTTATTTCATTCTCCTCCTTATAGTGAACTCTAGTTTAATCCAGTGATATCAAAGATACCATCGGGCAATCTTATACGGCTTTTCTACAGCTTTTCCGGAATTTCGCCATTCATTACTTCTAGAATGAATTCAGATACTTTTGACCGATAATACCTGCAAAAAATCCTGCAGAGATTATAAGTGTAATTCCATCAGAATTTGATGCAAGGAATCCTTCAGCTGTCCAACGCTTATTTCCATAGGTCCTAATCAAAAAAATCTTCCACTAATTCATTCAGGATTCAGAGATTATTTCAGTAATTCTTCTACAGATTTCTCAAGTTGTTACTCCAGGAGACGTTTCAAAGATTCTTGCTGGAGTTAAAAAAAAAAAAACAAGAAATTAGCTTTAAGGAGTCTTCATTCAAAATTTGCGATCATTCCCGGAAATTTAGAAATTCTTACAATAATCCTTCAATAAATTCGACCAGTGATTCCTCATGAAATTTCTCCAGGAATTTTTCCCAAGAAAATTTATCTATGGATTTCCCCAGCATATCCTTTTAGAATTGCTGTGGCAGTTCTTCTGAAGATTTCTTGAGTAATTTCTTAAACAAATAATTCGAAGATTCCGCAATAGCGCATTTAGGGTTTCACATCAGGCAATGCTAAAACGGCTATTCTTGTATTCTTCTGATTATTTCAGCACAAATTTTTCCAGAAATCATGCAGGATTTTATTCAGAGTTTCTTCTGCTAATTCATCAGAAATTAATTTAGTAATATCTCCAGGAACACTAACTTGTTTTAAAGATTTCTCCAATAATTTCGGGAAAATTTCCGTGGAACTCCCCTGGTTTAATTAATTATGACAATGGTAAACATCTGGAAGAATCTCAGGAGGAATTTCTGTAGAGGTTTCTACAGTATTCTGAATGAATCCTTGGCAAATTCTCGAGGAGTTATGACGGAATCCTTAAAGGGATTTATGTAGCTATGCTTAAAGGAATGTTAGTAGGAGCAACTGAGGCAATCACCGTTTGTATTTATGGAAAATTTCTAATGCGATCCTTAAAGAAATTCTCAAATTAACTTTAGTGGTGCAATTTCAGTGATCTGGGAGAAGTACAGTATAGCCCATAAAAAAAATGCGAAAATCGTCATATCGGCGTGAGATTCTTCACAGGTCTTGTCTCCAGCAAACGCCCATATCAAAAAATAGAATCGGTTCATACCTGGGTAATTGGAGACTTAAACATATTTTCGAAAAAAAACGGCTCATTTTGGAGAGCTTTGATTGAACCTTCATATAAGTGTGACAAGCGGCTCCGTTTTGCTCAAAACCTGTGAGCTTGTATTGATATAAGCTGTCTCTAACCGAAGGAACAAATTTTATCCTCAAAAATCTGTTATAGGCCTCCGTATTTATTTTTTATTCAACTTTAACAAAAAATAAAGGCATATCAAACCGACAAGACGCAAATGCCCTCAAAACTATGACCCTGGCAAAATATTTCATTGTGATCTTGAAGAACACGTTCTCTAAAAACTCCTCCATCCTCTGATACCAAACAAACTAAAATTTTCAACAATGAAGTGTGTTTTTTGAAGGTGGAAAGTTTATCACCAGAGTATACGACAATCAGACGCTGTTTCTAGCTTTGGGCGGAAAAACTCTTTGAACTTATTTGCTTTATTACATTATTTAGGACAGTAAGAAAAATATGACAAAAATTGTCCTGGATAGCGAAGTTGCGTCAAAATATACTACAATAATCAGAAATTACATTCACTATCAAAAACATTGAAAATAACGCCTGTGAATGCTATATTCACGTTCAAACAATTTTCGCATTTTTTATGGGCCATACTGTATCTGAATAATTCAGGCCCAAGTAAAAATGGAACAAATGTCAAAAATGAAAAAGCTGTTTTCGCTGTTAAAATTGACAAATCAAAAAAAAAAACACACAGCTGTTTTATTTTTAAAATAAAAAGGCTGTGTGTTTTTATTTTTTTCCGATTTGATGTTTTCAAGAGCAAAAACTGCTTTTTCATTTTTGACATTTGATTCATTTTTACTTGCATCTTAAATGAGTAGCTCGTGTTAATACTGAATGAATCCAAGAGAGAAACTGAAAAGTGTTCTCAGAGGTATCTTAGGACGCACTTTTGGACATATCCTTGAATGCATTTTATCAAGCATTTGCTGAAAAAATCATTAGTGATGGAATATGGGATGTTCCTTGGCATTACCTCAGAATAAATATAAGAATTAATGTCTAAAGACATGAATTTTAAGATTGAAAAATGCTTCCTTGAAACAATGCAGTATCCTTGAAATAATCCCTAAAATAGTATGTTTAACGTTACAAAATATGGTATTCTGTATGTATTTCCTGGCGAAATTCAAGAGGAAATATTTGTTGAGAACTTCGTAGGTAAGCCTTCAGTAAATTTTTTGAGCGAATAATTAGTTAAACCCATGTAAAGTTCCTTGAAGTAGTTTGTATGCCTTGGGCTTTTAAAAGCAATCTCAGAATCTTGAATCCTGAAGGAACCCTGGTAGATTCCTTGAAGCAATCCTTCAAAAAAGATATTCGTGTTCAGTCGAGAATGGATCAAACCAATGCACGTGTCGGCATGAAGCCTTACTCCTGTTTTATACAATTTATAAAACGTACTTTTCTATTTTGTCAGTACTAATACTTCTACTTGTCAGTTCGACATAATGCATGCCGACGTACTTTTTTATTGAATCTTCTGCCAATATCTTTGTACCGCGATACAACTATTCAAAACTAATTCTAAGTAAGAGTAATATTTTTCCTCCTTATCCATGGATTGCATCATCGACCAAAGGTGACTCAGATCTTTTTCCTACCTCACTAACAAACACCCTTGCCGTTGTGATTGTGGAGATGCAGAGGTATTCTCGGTCTCTAGGAGCAACAATCACACACTAACCTTCCTTAACAATCCCAACTGACTGTAAGGACTTGGCCAACGTCTATATTGCTTAAGTCGAGAAATTGATTAAAGTCACATTTTGTACTCCGTTCTGCTACATTGTACTTTACTCAAGCAGGGTTTACTTCCTTTAGCTTAATGACATTGGGTCGAAAGTACATTTGGTTGAACGGCTTGGAAACAAAATGTCGAAAGCCAAAACGTCGAAAGGATAACACGTCAATGATATCAAGTTACGACAACAATACAAGAGGTCAATCGTTGGGGAGGGATCTGGACTATCAACTTAAATCCTAATCGTTGCATATTGAAGGCTTGAAGATTGTTCAAGAAATTTCACGAGTACACCAAATCAGATTACTTGCACTCTATCATGTTGTTCTAGCATATGTAACCTCCAGTAACAGCATGTGCCATATATGCACTCCCCTTATTAAATGACCCCAACACTGTGTATTGATGTCAAATGTCACTCTGTACGATAAACTGAAAAATCCCAATTCGGCAAAATTACCAACTAAATGTCCTATCGATCATATGCCTTATATGCTGCCTTAAGCAATTGAATTTTGTTTGGCCAAACGTCCATCGCCTAAACGTCATTTGACCAAACGTCATTCGACCAAACGTCATTCGACCAAATGTTAGATTTCTGCCTTCAGTGTGCTACCACAGACAAACAGATGTAACACGTAGACCAATTTCCTTTAAAATCCATAGACCACTTCATATAACCACCATCTGGTTGCCAAGTTGCACGAACTATTGTTATGCACAACAAGAGCTGCAGAAGACGTAAAATATCAAACATGAACTCTGGATTATTTATTTTATTTATTTATTTATTTTAACAAAAATTTTGGAAGAGGGAAAAACCCCTTTGAGTGATTTCGTACCGAAATCTTTCTCAAAGAGGCACAAAACCTCTTCATCTTTTCATACAACATTACAAAACAAGTTAAACATGAACTTAAAACTAAAGGCTCATACGGCAAAAATATGACCATAGCAGAGCCACAAACTGCAACATGAATCCATTGTTAAATGAAGTATGGGTTGACTTCCAAAACAGGATGAGGGAGGGGGTCTGCCAAAAAAGAATCCATCTTCATATCTGAAAATAAAAATAAAAAAACACACACAAAGCACGAGTATCAAGCAATATATGAGATTTCATTCAAAAAACCAAATAAGAGTTTAAGTATATGATAATATCTTGTACCCAGTATATCCCGAATAGATACAGGAATTGGATGACCATAATTTATTATATTATTAAAAAGTTTATTTCTCGGTAGAATGAACCTAGAACATTGAAGTACAATATGATCAATGTCTTCATAAGATTCACCACATTCACATAAATTTGAATCTACAATATTGATACGATATAAATGATTGTTACAAATATAATGATTTGAAATCAATCGCGAAAATGTACAAATAAAATTTCTGGACCCTGGTATATTTCTAAACCAAGGAAAATGATTGACTTTTGGACAAATTGAATAACACCATCTTCCTTTATTACTGGAGTTCCAGCAAGTTTGCCAATTATCAAGGGAATGTATTTTTAATTTAGTATAATGTTCAGAAGGAAAAATATCACGATCATAAGTTATACCCCGATCAACACCAAGTTTAGCCAATGAATCAGCCTGCTCATTACCGTATATTCTACAATGAGCAGGAATCCACACAAATTTAATGATAAATCCTTTACTATGCAAATTGAATAATATTTTTTTCATCATGAATAAAATATGATGAGTTTTGAAATTGAAAGAGATGGAACTCAAAGCACGAAGACAACTCAAGCTATCAGAACATACAATGTAAACATTTGGTGGGCAATCCTTTATCAAGTTACAGGTAAAGTATAATGCAATCAATTCTGCAATGAATATGGAGCAAGGAGATTTTAATTTGAAAAAATGAGCCAAAAATTCATTGTATACTCCAAAACCCGCGATACCTTGAGCTAAAGATCCATCAGTGAAATAAAATTGTGAAGAAGTAATTCCATCAAATTTACGCATAAATAAAATATTGGCAAAAGAAGAATAAAGATGGTTTGGAATTTGTTTCAGTTCATGGAATAGAGAAAAATCAATCAAAGGTTGAAAAGTGTGAATATTAATTTCAAAATTATAAAAACTATTATATGAAATTGGTACAATATTTTCAGATGAGCAATGAATGTAAGATTCCATTATTTTGATCGTTGGGTTAATCTCGAATAAGGACTTCAAAATATTGATAATTGGATGATTATTTGATAAACAATTCATCAAAAATTTACAATTCAGTTCTTGAAATCGAATTTTAAGTGGTACAACACCAGTCAATATTTCTGTTGATTGAGTATGAGTTGAATTCATAAGTTTCAAACAAATTCTCAAACAACGAAATTGTATTTTTTCAAGTTTGATAAAATGTGTTTGCTCAGCACTTCCAAAAGTGAAACTACCATATTCCATTACTGAACGAATAGTAGTTTTGTAAAGTGTAATCAAATCAGATGGATTAGCACCCCACCAAGTACCTGTAATAGTACGGAGAAAATTGATTCGTTTCGAACATGTTTTTTGAATTTGTTTAATTTGAAAGTTCCAATTTAATTTAGAATCAAACCATATGCCAAGGTATTTAAATTCATCAACTTGTTCAATTTCGATTCCATTAAGATATAAATTAATGGAAATGTTCGAATGTTTTCTCGAAAAGATTATATATTTAGTTTTTTGAACAGAAAACGAAAATCCGTTCTCATGAGCCCATGAATCAATATTATTCAAGGCACATTGCATAAAATGACTAATGACTTCTCTACTTTTGCCGCTGATAGAAATAACGTTATCATCAGCAAATTGAAGCAAATAACAGCCATTAGGAATTATTGATGCCATATCGCTGGTAAACAAATTATATAAAAATGAACTTAAACATGATCCTTGTGGAAGTCCAAAATAACTATATCTTAATAATTTTGAGTCTCCATTATGGAAAAAATTCATAATTTTGAAAGAAAATAAATTATATAAGAAATTAGAAAACATACTGGGAATTTTGAAATTATTCATCTTTTCAAACAATAAGTCAATTAGAACAGAATCATAGGCTCCAGAAACATCAAGAAAAGTGGAAACTAAGTCCTGTTTTTTATTAAATGAAAGTTGAATTTGTGAAGCTAAAAGTGAAACACAATCGCGAGTACCTAAATCCAAATTGAGATGATGAAAAAATGTTATTGTTTTCAGCCCACAATTCAAGACGATTCAAAATCATTCTTTCCAAAAGTTTACGCAAACAAGATAATAAACTAATAGGTCTTCTGCTATCAGCTGAAGATGGATCTCTGCCAGGCTTTAGGATACTGATAACTTTGATAAAGCGCCATTCATTAGGAATGATATTTTGAGATAGGAAAGTATTATATATTGAAAGTAAACGAATTTTTCCATCATCAGGTAAATTTTTTAACACAATAAATTTAATGTTATCAATACCTGGGGCAGTATTTTTAGTAATTGATAATGCTAAATTGAACTCGGGTAATGAAAATGGACAACAAAGCTCAGGAAAATAATTTAGTGAACTATTTTTAAATTTAATGGAACGTGGGGAAAAATCAGGACAAATTTTTGAAGCAAACTCATGTATCCATTCTTCTGAATATTCTAAAACAGTAGGAACGGCGGGATCATAATTTCTTAGATTTCTGGCAACAGTCCACAAGGTAGATAAAGAAGTTTCTCTATCTAAATTTTGAACAAAATTTTTCCAATAATTTCTCTTTTTGGATTTAGTTAGTCTTATGAATTGTGCTTCAGTTTTACGATATGCAAAATAATGATTTATGGAGCCTGATTTACGAAATAATTTAAAAGCATCAGATTTAGTTTTGAAAAATTATTGTAATTGTCAATTGGAGATACCGAATCAATAAGATGAATTAATGAAAAGGATACAAGATCAGTAAATTTCGTCCAATTGACATTGTTACATATATCAGGAAGATTAGAGTCATTAACTAATTTACCACGAACAGGATTTTGAATTTCAATTAAAATTGATAAGTGATCACTACCATTGGGATCGTGAATAGTTTTCCAAAAAGATTTTAAAGATAAACTATTAGAGCATAAAGACAAGTCAATGCATGAATGATGATTTGGTGGTACAACAATCCTAGTAAAAGATCCATCATTTAGGATATGTAAATTTAAATCATCGATTAAATCCATAATCAATGAACCTCTACCGTCCGTCTTGTTACTACCCCAAGCAAAATTATGTGCGTTAAAATCGCCTAATATGTAAAATGGAGGAGGAACTTCATTCAATATATTTTTGATTTGCGATAAAGAAAACGTAGAATTTGGAGGAATATAAAAGCAAATAATTGAAAATTCACACTTTTCTTTTTTAATAGAAATAGCAACATATTCAACTTGTGAATGCATTGATAAATCTAAATATTTGAATTCTATATCATCACGAATTCCAATAAGAACTCCTCCATATGAAGAATCTCTATCTTTTCGAATTATATTAAATTTTGAAACATGAAAGAATTTGGATGAATCTAACCAGGTTTCATTTAAACAAAACAAATCTATATTATAACTGCAAATCAAAGCTTTTAATCTATCAAATTTTGGAATAATGCTACGGCAATTCCATTGTAAAATGTTCATATTATTTAAATTAATTGAAGCCATCACAGAGAGAAAAATGAAGATAAAAGAGGACCAAAAGAATTCAATTTATTTAAAATGGTAGCCAAAATAGGTAAAAATAATTTAATTATTTTTTTCCAAAAATCGTTCAATCCCAAAAAATCTACTATTTCTTCTAAAATGTTCAAAATAGAATTATCAGTATCCTCTTTTGCTTTCTCTTCTGATAAATTGTTTGTATTTTGATTTTTACTGTTAGATGTAGGATCTGTCTCTATTTTATGAAATCCGGGAATGTTTTTAGAAGAATTAGTACCATTTAAAGGAGGAAAACTAACATCAAAAGAAGTAGACGGTTGAGGTTCAAAAAATTGATTATGATTGTTAGAAGTTTTATTGTTCGATCTTTTTCTTTTGCTAGGAGGTTTGTAAACATAATTGCCAAAATTTTCTTGGTTAGCAACACCGTCATCATCTGACAAAATTTCAAAAGTATTTGCGGAAGTAATGTTATCTGTCGATTTCATTACTTCTGCATAAGATAGAAGATTTTTATTTTTAATTTTTTGATTGAATTTTGATTGATTTTCAATGTAAACAGCACATTCTTTCAAAGAATTGTGTTTCTGTTTACAATAAATACACAAATTAGATAGGTTTTTACAAGTGGATGAAGAATGAAATTCACCACACTTTGAACATTTTTGTTTATTTGAACAAAAATTTGAAGTGTGACCAAAAAGAAGGCATCGGTCACAATGCATGAGCTTTGGGTAATAAATTCTCACGCGAAAAATTACATTATCAACATTTACGTAATCTGGAAGTACAGATCCAGAAAACGTAATCTTTATGCAATTAGAATGTACATATTTGGAATTATTACCATCAATAAATAATTTCGATAAACGGACGCAATCCAAAATCTCGACAGGAGAAATAGATTTGTTCCGAAAAAAACCTGAACCATGATTCCTAATGTCATCACAATTCAATGATTCGTCATATATAATTCCATTTATTTCGCATGAATCGCAAGGCGCATACACACGATAGGAATTAAAAAACAATTTGGATTCCAAGAGAGCATTAGCTTCATCTCGTGATCCAAAAACTATTCTCAATTTATCTAAAGAAAGTTTTTTGATTTCCTTCACAGATTTATATTTTTTATAAATCTCTGAGGAAATCAGTAAAACATTAATGGGTTTCTCCTTTTTTCGGAAATATACGACAAAAGGCCCAGAAAAACTAGAGGGATAAACTTTTACACGAAAAGGCTTGGTCAAGGAAGTGGATTCTGAACAATCAGTATTTTCTTTAGGGTCTCCCTCATCCCCGTCAGTTTCCATAATGAAAGCTGATCACAGAAATTAAAAACTATGTCTAACGAGAAATACAAGAAAAGGAAAAGAAATAAATAAATAAGATAAAACTATACTCAAGGTTTTTCAGCGAACGAAACTCCAAAACAGCAAAAGTAACGAAAACTTGAAATCCAAATCCTTGGTTTACAACTCTTGAGCGGCAAATTCGGATAAGGCTTCAATTAACTTCGGCAACACCAGTAAAAGTAGTCCAAAAAGGCTGAAACACCAACACCTACGAAGAGTCTTGCTATCTGAAGTTTCCCAACTGCACAGCACGCCAATTACACCTTCTCTTCAAATGCTTTACACACGAAATCCAAATTGTAAAACTCCGGGGTAAAAATTTACCTGAAAGTAGAAACAAATTGACAAGCGCAGAAAAAAACCTGTAGCCCGGTCAAGGCCTACTTACCGAAGATGAATGAACTCTGGATGTGAGGTACGAAAATTGGAATTCTCACTTACCTTTCTTTCCATCGGACGATTTTCCACTTTTATGATTCTTTTGCTTTATGGTAACGCTCCAGAATTAAATTGTACTATTTATGAGGTGTTAATGTAATTCATTGGCTATGAAGAATTTAAGACGAAGAAAAAAGTATAAGTAAGTCCGGCTCTGACTGGGCTGTTGCTTTGTCCCAAAAGAGTTAAGATGAAACAGTTTGGAATCTACTTCTCAGTTTGCACTGAAACTTCAAAGGTTCATATCTCGCGAAAAAAGCATCGAATAACAGTGAACTTTCTATTTTGGCATTGTGCACTAGCAGATAGCTTAAAATAAGAAGATCAGAAACGTTTGTGAACTGTTTCTCCATTGTTCGAATTATTCGAACCGCCTTTTCGAGCCCCTAGCTATGTCCTTGTAAATTATATGGGAATGAATCCTAGAATTTTATCTCTAGAGGCCTTTTCATGTGACAGATCCGTCTATGCATTTGTTTACATCGGTGGAGGACCGGTGCTAACACGGGCCTGTCATTTTCATAGAAGAACTGTCAAAGTGCTTCCCGATCAGCAGATTTGAGACGTCATGTGAATAGGCCTAGACTCTGGTACAGACCAAGTAGGTTTATTTAGCAAAATTTTATCTGTCAAAAATTGTTCTCAAACGTCTGATTTTCTGCATTTTGAAGCGACTCCAACATGTCAACATTCGAAACAATCTTATATGCTATCTCCTCCAATGAATTGAAAGTTAAACACAAATAAAAATGGGTCAATAAGCAAAGCATTTTACGATCCCTGGCCAAGACCAACTCAAGATCTGAGTAGAAATTTATCTAAGTGCTGAGCAGAGCACAAGGGAACGACACTCCTCCTTACACAGTGTTCCTCAATTTTTTTTATAAGCATCACTCCGAGTAGTCCTTGTACATCACCCCCACCCAGATGGAAAATTCGTTTTATTTAAGATTTTATTTAAATAAAACTGAAATTATGCCATAAAACTTTAACACTTCAATATCACCGCGAACTTAATTTACGCCGAAACCAGAAACGTGTACATTCTAATGAAACAAGCATATATTAGCGTACGTAACTGTCCACGAAATAGGAAAAACAATCGAATCATAAAACCGAGAAAAGCAAGTAACACGATTTTAATTTATTTTAAAGGAAATCTTAAAAACAAACAATTGGTTTAAGAATTTATGTTCTGTTATAGAGGCAGAAATCAACCGAACAAATCGAGTAAGATACTAATCGTATAAGCAGGAAGAAACACCCAAAGAAAGAAAACTACTACAACGACTTGAATCCGTTTTGGTGTTTGAATTGGCGCAGTATAAAACACAATATACACACGTCGGCAACGGCAGTAAATATTCTTATGATCGTAGAACATTGAATAAAAATCATTTAATGTCGCAAAGTTGAGCACTAGTAAAAGTCGAATCGAACAAACTCTCATCACGAAACTGTAAGACAAAGGGCATTTTTTACGGACTTTGTTGCACTCAAACCAAGCTCCTCACTGAATGTGGGAAACTCTGTCCGAGCACACATTCGCAAAATCTCTCATTTTAAGTAACCAGTCAGTCGCATAAAGATTTCAGTCGAGAAGAATTTTCAACTTTTTCGGGGTATTATTCACGAGAGGCAGAATCCATAGCGAAAACGTGCGCGGTTTAGTATCATCGCATGATCAACATGTGTTCAGTGTATTGAATGCTGCTATATGAGAGAACGGAAATCGGCAAAAGGAAGGAACGTGACAGCCACAAAACTTTTTTCATAAAAAACTACTACAATACAAGGGAAAACCAATATTGATAACATTACTTTTAAGTGAGGTCGGAAGAGCGAAGATAAAGAAAAAAATAAATTTTATTACTTTACTATCATGAATTCGAATGTCGATACATTTTCTTGAAATTATGATGACATCCTTGAGAATACACCCATAACAACAGTTTTCGTTTACCAAATAGGTTGCACACTTGCCGCAATTAGTACGAATTTCAACCAAACTGGATCTCGTATGTAAAACTATTATATACTTTTTTCGCCACAATAATTTACACATTTGAATAGTTTCAACATCTTTTAATAATCTACCTTTTAAGGCCTGTACTCGAAAAATAAAAATGAATCAGACAAAAGTGTTCGCCAAAAATGTATTTTAAGTCGGATTTTCTTGAAACTTTTAGGGAATGACCTAATACATATGGATTATGTTTCGGCATAATTTCTTCATTCAATGTCCTTTCCTTCGCTAAAATCCCGCACCTTTCCCTTAGGACCCCATACTACATTTTGTGCAATGGTGGACCCAACCTTTGTGGTCACTTTCATCCATGCTTTCTTCAATTTCAGCTCGATTTCAATTTCAGCTTCACTGTAGCCTAAAATCTTTCCACCGGACGAATTTCTGGTAAATATGGGGAGTTGGCGGTTTTTGTCTCTGTACCAATCCAACGTCGATCGCGCGTTATGGCATGATGCCAGATCCGACCAAAATAATGTTTCGCCTCCGTGAGACCGCAGGAAGGGCAACAGACGCATCTGGGGGCACTCGATGCGATAAATTTCGCTGTTGATAATACCCGATTTAATGTACGGTTTACTCAGTTTACCACATTGGCATATGGCCTGCCAGCGCAAGTATTTTTTTTGGCAAATTTATCCATTTTGTTTTCTTCCCTATGTCTTCCGGAACATCAAACCGTGGTTTGGTAACGTAGAACTCCAGCCCCGGTATCTGCTGTGCGTCAGCCTAGATGTAGGTTTCGTCATTCATAACCACATATTTCGGTTTCGTTAACAACTCTCGATACAGCTTCCTTGCACGGGATTTTGGCCGCTTTGCTTTGATGATCTTCTTCTTGGCATTAACGTCCTCACTGGGACAGAGCCTGCTTCTCAACTTAGTGCTCTTATGAGCACTTCCACAGTTATTAACTGAGAGCTTTCTTTACCAAAGTTGCCATTTTCGCATTCGTATATCGTGTGACAGGTACGATGATACTCTATGCCCAGGGAAGTCAAGGAAATTTCCATTGCGAAACGATCCTGGACTGACCGCGAATTGAACCTAGACACCTTCAGCATGGCTTTGATTTGTAGCCGCGGACTCTTATCACTCGGCTAAGAAAGGCCCTTCCAGTGCCTTCAGGAGCTTGAACACACGAAGTCCAGCTGGTTTAATGGTTTGCTGAACGAACCAGGCGAAACACTTGGCCTTTAGAGCCGCGTCGCGAATCAAAAGGTCCGGATTACACTTGAAATAATCCAACACCTTCTGGGCTTTCACAGTGTCAGCTGTCTCCGATTTTCTTTCACTTCCAGCCCGCAGCTCGGTCGTCTGGAAGTCTTTAAAAGATTTTACCACCCGAAAGACAATTGTATGGGTGATTCCCAGTTGTCTTCCGATCCATCTCATGCTCGCAGTCGGATTTTCCATGACGGCGCGCAAAATTCTCCGGCAATTTTCTTCTTGTTTCGATGCCAGCTCAATAATCACTGAACCGTTTGTTATGAAATTTTGCACATGTAAACACTCATGTACTTCACATGCAGTATTCGAAAAGGAAAAACCTCACTTTCAATTTTAATGCTCGTTCAGAGTTTTGATATTTAAAATATTTTTGAAATGTAACTCATCTTGTATTATTAACTATGTAAATACCGTTAACTGTGAATAATTTATCATTCATCCTCGTAAAAAGTTCGAATATACGGTGCGATATAGAAAAAAAAGCTTGTCGAAAAATATTTTATAAATTGAGGAGACCCTCTAAAAGTCCTCCAAAATTCACCAGCAAATTATTAGCAGGAACAGAGAAATTCGAAAAGTCAATTGTACCGCTCAATCTCAATGTCAGCAGTATTTTTTATGAGATTTTCTACTTATAATCTGGAATGATCCGTATCTAACCTAAATTATCTTTGATATTTTTTTGCGAAAACTTCGTCAATTCTGCTAAAATTAGTTGAAAATGAGGAACAGACATGTCTTTTGAGTGTACTTGCTAAAGGTATCGGCAGGTTCATTATAACGTCTTTAAATGATTTTCATAAACATTAATTTTAAGAACACCTATTGTTAGGGGTCCGTGGGATGTGAGACAAAAAGGGTCGTAGTTTAAAAAAGATTGGGAACCACGGGACAATATCATATTTGAGTTTCAATTTAAAAAATGGTTCGAAATTTGAACCTTGATACCTTTGATCATGTTTGACATGTACTTAGTTGACACAAACGCCACATAGGTTTTACTTTTACACACTGGGATTGTCCCCATCTGACATTTCGGAATGTACACGGAAAACAAAATTCACCTAAAATTAGAGTTCAAACCAAAGTTTGGGCAAAATCTCAAACACCCGAAAACAATGGAAAAAATAACGCTTAACTTTACTACTTATAGTATCTACTCATAAACAAAATCCATTGAATATGCGAAACTTGTCGCAAGTTTTATAGTTCTTAACATTTTTTAATCCCAGTACTTAAATTCTGGAGAAATAGGGTCCTAAAGTCCTATTCCAATTTTAGTACCAAACGCTTAAGCTTAGGCCAAAAACACATGTTTACTCAATGTTTAATGCTTTCCGTTTGTTTGAGTCCAAAAACAATTGTTTTTTTTAGATTTTGTCACACCCCTTGGCTTAAACTCAAAATTTGGGTGTATTTTGTTTTCCGTGTCCCTTCCGAAAAAGTCAGAGGAACAACCCCAGTGTTAAAACTAAAACCCCCGTGGTGTTTTTGCCGACTAAGCGAACGTTAAACATGATCAAAAGTGTCAAGGTTCATTTATGTGACTTCTCTTTTGAAGCAGCTGGCTTCTAGAATGCCCCTTCTTGCAACGATCATATCTTTTGATGGATAAATTATCCACAGAGGTCGAAAATATGATTTCTGTTCTACACTGGAACTGTCGTAGTATTATGCCTAAATTAGATAGTTTTAAATTTTTAGTTAGTAATTTACAGTGTGATGTTTTTGCGTTATCAGAAACATGGCTAACACCTGATGTGACCCTTTCTTTCCATGATTTTAATATTATTCGCCTGGATCGATCGTTGCATGTCAGGTGACTATCCGAGGCAAAAGCATCAATGTCGCCTCCATATATCTCCCTCCGAGATCTGCGATATCTCGCAGAGATCTCTCTCACACTGGGGAAGTTACAGGAGTGGCACCTCCAGCTCAAGATGGAAGTCCTAGGGATAGCCTTTTAGACCTCTCAATATGTTTAAGCTTGTTATCGCTGGATTGTTCATGGAGGGTAATCCAGGATCCCCATGGTAGCGATCACTTGCTGATCGTAGTTTCAATTTCCAATGGAACACAACAGTCTTCATCCATCGATCTCGCCTACGACCTCACGAAACACATTGACTGGGGAAAGTACGCGGAAACGATCATTGATGGAGAACAAGCGGTAGAAGTACTTCCTCCGTTGGAAGAGTATCGATTTTTATCTGAGTTGATTCTCAACAGCGCGCTTCAAGCACAACGCCGTCCTGTGCCAGGTCCGTCGGTTCATAAGAAGCCTCCCAATCCGTGGTGGGGTGACGAGTGTAAGGAACTCTATCGCGAGAAATCTGCCGCGCTTAAAGACTTTCGGAAACGTGGTTCAATTGACAACTATGAGCGCTATTCTTCCTTTGAACACAAGTTTAAAAGCTTGGTCAAAGCGAAGAAAAGCGATTATTGGCGTCATTTTGTGGAAGGATTATCACGTGAGACCTCGTTGAGAACGCTTTGGACCGTCGGAAGAAGAATGCGTAATACATCGTCGGGTAATGAAGATCGAGAGAGCTCTCCTCGGTGGATTGTCGATTTCGCTAAGAAAGTTTGTCCGGATTCCGTCCCTGTTGATTGCGTGCGACGAGATATTCCGGTGGATAGGGACGCCATGGATAGACCATTTTCGATGGTTGAATTCTCACTTGCTCTCCTTTCATGTAACAATTCCGCTCCAGGAATGGATCGAATCAAGTTCAATTTGCTTAACGATCAACGCTCCGTCATCGTAATCATCGTTATCATCGAAACTTCAAAAGCAGTTTTTCTGTTCAAAACTAAGAATTATTCGATGAAAATGTGTTCACTGTGTTTCGGTTGGAGATCAGAACACAGTGAACACATTGTCCTGTAAATTTTCTTGATTTCGAATGAAAAAACTGTTTTCAAAAATTCCCAAATTAATGACGGATCCTGCCCCCTTAAGGGCCTCCCTGACGTCGCAAAGAGGCGCCTATTGAACTTGTTTAATCATTTTCTGGAGTGTAACATTGTTCCGGATGACTGGGGGCACGTGAGAGTAATAGCCATCCAAAAACCCGGGAAACCCGCGTTGGACTATAATTCGTACCGTCCAATTGCGATGTTGTCGTGTATTCGCAAGTTGTTAGAGAAGATCGAAATGGCATGCTGTCAGATACGCAGTTTGGTTTTCGCAGAGCCAAAGGAACGAACGACTGTCTTGCGCTGCTTTCTTCAGAAATTCAACTTGCCTTTGCCCAAAAGGAACAGATGGGTTCAGTGATTTTGGATATCAAGGGTGCTTTTGACTCAGTTTGTGTTGATGTCCTCTCAGATAAACTCCACGCAAGTGGCCTTTCATCAATTTTGAACAATTTGTTGTCCGACAAGCATATGAGTTTTATTCATGGCAACTTGTCAGTTTCACGAATTAGCTACATGGGTCTCCCTCAGGGGTCATGTCTGAGTCCCCTTCTTTATAATTTTTATGTGAGAGACATTGATGACTGTCTCATGGAAAATTGCTCGTTAAGACAGCTTGCAGACGACTGTGTTGTTTCTGTCACAGGACCAACAGCAGCCGAACTACAAGGACCCTTACAAGATACTCTGGACAATTTGTCTACTTGGGCCTTAAAGCTGGGTATCGAATTCTCTGCGGAGAAAACTGAGATGGTTGTCTTTTCAAAGAAACACAAACCTGCCAAGTTTCCGCTTACACTCATGGGTAAGACAATCACTCATAGCTTGTCTTCTAAATATCTCGGGGTCTGGTTCGACGCCAAATGCACCTGGAGGAAACACTTTAACAGGAACATGGTGGGGAGCCCATCCGGAAGATCTGATCAAGCTTGTCGCTCTTAGAGTACGGTAGCTTTTGCTTTCAATCCGCGGCGAAAACACATATGCTGAAGATACAGCGGATTCAGTACCGCTGTCTGCGCATCGCGCTAGGCTGCATGAACTCGACTCACACAATGAGTTTAGAGGTACTTGCAGGAGTACAGCCCCTGACAGATCGTTTCGCGGAGTTAACACTCAGGTTCCTCATCCGTTGTGAGGTTCTCAATCCATTGGTTATTGAAAACTACGAAAAGCTGCTTGAACATAACCCTCATACTCGTTTCATGAGTGTGTACTACTGGTATATGACGCTGGCCCATCTTCGGTTAACACCAATCGTGATAACTTCCTAGACTTCGACTGTTCCTCTGTAGTATTTGATGTGTCCATGAAGCAAGATATCCATGGTATAGCAGATCACTTTCGTTCATAATTTATCCCTCCCATGTTTGCAAGTAAATTAGGACATGTCAGCGAGAACCGACAGTTCTTCACTGATGGGTCAAAAATGGATGATATCACTGGTTTCGGTGTTTACAACGTTTTTCATAGCGCCTTCTTCATGCTTCAAAAGACATGTTCTGTATATGTTGCTGAGCTAGCAGCTATACATTACGCCTTAGAGCATAAGTTCTCTTCCACCCGAGCACTTCTTCATTTTTTCCGACAGTCTAGCTCTCTGGAGAAATGGGTAGATGGCTGCATTCCATATTTCCACAGGTGTCGAAAAAACCATGGTTTAAGGGGTTGGGCATGAGCCGTGATTTCATTCGTGTCATGTGTCGGCTTATGTCCAATCACTATTCGTTAAGCGCGCATACCCACCGTATTGGGCTCTCAGAAAGCAATCTCTGTGTTTGCGGCGTGGCTTACCAGGATATCGAACATGTTGTGTGGGGATGCGGTGAGCATCGTGGCATCAGATCTGAACTGACTGAAACTCTCCGGATCCAAGGAAAACAGCAGAAACCTGTCAGGGAAGTCCGCCAACACTTCTTTGATTTGGAATATATGAATTTAATCTATCTGTTTTTGAAGCGTATCAATATCCGAGTTTGATTGTGTTCGTGCCCTGTCTTTCTTTTTCCCCTTCAAATTGTCCTCTTCTCGTCGTGTCTCCCACAAACCGTTTCTGTTTAGTTTAGATTACAGATCTGGTCATCCTGTCCCTTCAAGCTTAATCAGCTTAGTAGTCTAAGTAGCTTAAGAAATCCCAAAAAATCCGTTCCTTCCCTGTTACAAATGTATTCACTAACCTTAAAACTTCCGCATACTAACATAGTTTTTAAAATAAGTTCAATTTTCAAAATATAAATAATGTAAAAAAAAAAAAGATTTCGGCTCTGTTACGCTCTACGGTACCTGAACCTGCCAAATAAACGAGATAAGTAAAAAAGTAGGCACTGTCTCATTGGGTTTGTTATTCCAGGAAGAATAAGAATATCCAGATTGGGCTACATTTGGTCGGTCGGTTGGTTCTTGTTCCATTCGCTCTCTGTGCGCTTCACTACTAGGGTCCTACCAGTCAGTGAATGGATAATGAAGTGCGAGGGAAATTCACATGGGAAGATACTACTCGAAAGCATTACACGATGACGGTAGAACAGAATTGTTTACACGGTTGTAACCAAAGTTGAATGCACCTTTATCTGTTTCATCTGCTGCTGCTAGACCGAAGTGGGCATTTCCAACACGATGTTTATTTTGTTTGCTGATTGGTTCATTTGTTGATGCTCATTTCTGGCTTTCTGATGATGGTATGACCTAACTTCAGAAAGGAAATTGAACAAAGGAATTCTATGTTAGTTAGTAGTATGACACTCCATGTCAGAAGAACCAGGATTCCATTTGAGTAATTAAAAAAAATGACAATATAAGGTACTGTATAATAATCTTACATTTTTGTATATATAGCTGTACAATAAAATATTAATACAGTTTTCATGTTGAATTTAGTTTCGAGATGATAATTAAACTTTTGCTTTTGCTTTTGCTTCTGCAAACCTTGAGCGTCTGTACTCCATGTTAGGAGCGGCTCACAACAGCGTCTGTTCCCCATGTCAGGGGCGGCTGATCATCGTCCGAGTGCCAGAGAAGGACTCTAAGCTAAACTGCGCACTATGGTCCTCCGAACATTTAGGGGGAATGGTCCTCCGGAAATCTAGGGGGTTGGTGTCAGGCCCTGCAAGCCAGCCGTAAAAAAATCAAGCAACGAATAATCAACGAGAGAATACGAACCGGGACAATCGGCGAAGACCACAGCGACGTAAAGGGACTAGCGATTGGAAGCTCGGTACGTGGAACTGTAAATCTCTCAACTTCATCGGGAGCACACGCATACTCGCCGACGTGCTGAAGGACCGTGGATTCGGCATCGTAGCGTTGCAGGAAGTGTGTTGGAAGGGATCAATGGTGCGAACGTTTAGAGGTAACCATACCATCTACCAGAGCTGCGGCAATACACATGAGCTGGGAACAGCTTTTATAGTGATGGGTGATATGCAGAGGCGCGTGATCGGGTGGTGGCCGATCAATGAGAGAATGTGCAAGTTGAGGATCAAAGGCCGGTTCTTCAACTTCAGCATAATAAACGTGCATAGCCCTCACTCCGGAAGCACTGATGATGATAAAGACGCTTTTTACGCGCAGCTTTAACGCGAGTACGACAGTTGCCCAAGCCACGACGTCAAAATCATCATAGGAGATCTAAACGCTCAGGTTGGCCAGGAGGAGGAATTCAGACCGACGATTGGAAAGTTCAGCGCCCACCGGCTGACGAACGAAAACGGCCTACGACTAATTGATTTTGCCGCCTCCAAGAATATGGCCATTCGTAGCACCTACTTCCAGCACAGCCTTCCGTACCGATACACCTGGAGATCACCACAGCAGACAGAATCGCAAATCGACCACGTTCTGATTGATGGTCGGCACTTCTCCGACATTATCAACGTCAGGACCTATCGTGGCGCTAACATCGACTCTGACCACTATCTGGTGATGGTCAAACTGCGCCCAAAACTCTCCGTCGTTAACAACGTACGGTACCGACGGCCGCCCCGGTATGACCTAGAGCGGCTCAAGCAACCGGATGTCGCAGCGGCATACGCGCAGCAACTCGAGGCTGCATTACCGGAAGAGGGTGAGCTGGACGAAGCCCCTCTTGAGGACTGCTGGAAAACAGTAAAAGCAGCCATCAACGATGCAGCTGAGAGCAACGTCGGGTACGTGGGACGGAGTCGACGGGGGCCCAGATAGCCGTAGCGGTAAACGCGCAGCTATTCAGCATGACCAAGCTGAGGGTCGTGGGTTCGAATCCCACCAGTCGAGGATCTTTTCGGGTTGGAAATTTTCTCGACTTCCCAGGGCATAGAGTATCTTCGTACCTGCCACACGATATACACATGCAAAAATAAATGGTCATTGGCATAGTAAGCTCTCAGTGAATGTGGAAGTGCTCATAAGAACACTAAGCTGAGAAGCAGGCTCTGTCCCAGTGGGGACGTAACGCCAGAAAGAAGAAGAAGAAGGAGTCGACGGAACGATTGGTTCGACGAGGAGTGCCAGGAGGTTTTGAAGGAGAAGAATGCAGCGCGGGCGGTCATGCTGCAGCAAGGGACCCGGCAGAACGTGGAACGCTATAAACGGAAACGGCAACAGCAGACCCGCCTCTTTCGGGAGAAAAAACGCCGCCTGGAGGAGACGGAGTGCGAGGAGATGGAACAGCTGTGCCGGTCTCAGGAAACGCGTAGGTTCTATCAGAAGCTCAACGCATCCCGCAACGGCTTCGTGTCGCGAGCCGAGATGTGCAGGGATAAGGATGGGAGCATTCTGACGGACGAGCGTGAGGTGATCGAAAGGTGGAAGCAGCACTTCGACAAGCACCTGAATGGTGCTGAGAGCACAGGCAATGAAGGACGGGACAACGGAGGAAATGCCTTCGTCAGTACTGCGGAAGATGGAAACCAACCAGCCCCCACTTTGAGGGAGGTTAAGGATGCCATTCACCAGCTCAAGAACAATAAAGCTGCTGGTAAGGATGGTATCGGAGCTGAACTCATAAAGATGGGTCCGGAAAAGCTGGCCATTTGTCTGCACCGGCTGATAGGCACAATCTGGGAAACAGAACAGCTACCGGAGGAGTGGAAGGAAGGGGTAATCTGCCCCATCTACAAGAAAGGCGACAAGTTAGACTGTGAGAACTTTCGAGCGATCACCATTCTAAATGCGGCCTACAAAGTATTATCCCAGATCATCTTCCGTCGTTTGTCACCCGTAGTAAACGAGTTCGTGGGAAGTTATCAAGCCGGCTTCGTTGACGGCCGATCGACAACGGACCAGATCTTTACTGTACGGCAAATCCTCCAAAAATGTCGTGAATACCAGGTCCCAACGCATCACCTTTTCATCGATTTCAAGGCGGCATACGACAGTATCGACCGCGTAGAGCTATGGAAAATCATGGACGAGAACAGCTTTCCCGGGAAGCTCACGAGACTGATAAGAGCGACGATGGAAGGTGTGCAAAATTGTGTGAAGGTTTCAGGCGAACACTCCAGTTCGTTTGGATCCCACCGGGGACTACGACAAGGTGATGGACTTTCGTGCCTGTTGTTCAATATTGCGCTAGAAGGTGTTATGCGGAGAGCCGGGCTTAACAGCCGGGGTACGATTTTTACGAGATCCAGTCAATTTGTTTGCTTCGCGGATGATATGGACATCGTCGGCCGAACATTTGAAAAGGTGGCAGACCTGTACACCCGCCTGAAACGCGAGGCAGCAAAAGTTGGACTGGTGGTGAATGCGGCCAAGACAAAGTACATGCTAGCTGGTGGGGCCGAGCGCGATAGGGCTCGCCTAGGTAGCAGTGTTACGATAGACGGGGATACGTTCGAGGTGGTCGACGAGTTCGTCTACCTTGGATCCTTGCTGACGGCTGACAATAACGTTAGCCGTGAAATACGGAGGCGCATCATCAGTGGAAGTCGGGCCTACTATGGCCTCCAGAAGAAGCTGCGGTCAAAAAAGATTCACGCCCGCACCAAATGTACCATGTACAAAACGCTCATAAGGCCGGTAGTCCTCTACGGGCATGAAACGTGGACGATGCTCGAGGAGGACTTGCAAGCACTTGGAGTTTTCGAACGTCGGGTGCTTAGGACGATCTTCGGCGGTGTGCAGGAGAACGGTGTGTGGCGGCGAAGGATGAACCACGAGCTCGTCCAACTCTACGGCGAACCCAGTATCCAGAAGGTGGCCAAAGCTGGAAGGATACGATGGGCAGGGCATGTTGCAAGAATGCCGGACACCAACCCTGCAAAGATGGTATTCGCTTCGGATCCGGTTGGTACAAGAAGGCGTGGAGCGCAGCGAGCTAGGTGGGCGGATCAAGTGCGTATCGATTTGGCGAGCGTGGGGCAGAACCGAGGATGGAGAGATGCGGCCACGAACCGAGTATTGTGGCGTGAAATTGTTGATTCAGTGTTATCTGTGTAGATGTTAACTAAATAAATGAATGATAATTAAACTCTATCATCTTACTGATTACTACTTAACCCTACACACGTCAATCAAAATTAATTTTTAATATTCTTTCAATTCTATCACCCTTGATGAATATTTGAAGAACGCCCTGCTCTTCATACAACGTTGAATATAGGTAACAAAAGGTAAAATAGTAAAAGAACCTTTGCAATATGCCATTCCATTTTTGTATGCATCGACGCGCCCCATCTAACCACGAAGAAAACTAGAAAGTTACCTGTGTCGGTTCCTTTGTTTAGCAGCTATTTTTGGATACATTGACACCAACTTGTGTGGCAGTACCAGAACAAAATATCCTTTCCATATTGGTGGTGTCACCGTGAACCGGAGACATTTTGTTCACTTTTCACATACCAACAGATCTGCATGAAACAGAAATGAACCAGCTTCTGGCTAAAAATCTCTCTGATAAAGATAAAATAAAATAAAATAATCTGTATGGCAGCGTCCATTTATTACGTAACGCTAAAATTTGAAATTTTGGACCCCCTCCCCTCCCCTCCGTAACGCTTTTTGTATGAAAAATTTCAAATTTTTATATGAGCCGTAACGCTTGAGCCTAGTCCCCCCCTCCCCCTAGAGCGTTACGTAATTTGTGGATGCCGCCTATGCCATAGTAAAGAAAAAGATAAGAATAGGTAATCAAGTCAATTTAAAAACAAATATTTTTTATGTGCACCGATCGAAGTTGTAAAATAAGAAACGATATAGAATTCTAATGGTTCCATCGCTCAAAAATGTACTATTTTAAATGAAACGATTGTGCTATGCGGCCTTTTTTTATCTAACTAATACTCTACATTTTTTAATATCATTTTTGCTATCTCAATTAACTTATCCTAAACTATCTCAATTAACTTATCCTAAATATATAACGCATTAATCGTGGTAATAGAAGATTGCAACGATTTTCGTCCAAAATTATAAATAATTTTATTCTACATTTGTTCCAATGTTTCAAAATTTGATATTCAATGTAACTTATTCGTACTATACCAGGGAGCGAACTTCAAATCGCGTGGAAGCACTTGTTTTTTTGCTAAGAAAGATCTATATTTCAAATTTGGTGAGATTTTTTCAATTTTATTGGTCAACAATCTGCAGAGCCATGATGACTAAATTTGCCCCACTGATCAATGTCTCGTTGCTTCACGGTACCCACGGTAAGCTAAGAAGCCACACCTAACCGACGAACAACTGTTTTCCACCCGAAGTTGGTACGTTCTGAATATCATATCTGCGGTTTAGTCCTGGAAAAGTTACACTTCCTTCGACGACGACGACGACAACACCATCAATGTTGCTTTTCTCCACACAATGGCGCACGAAAAAACCATCAGCAACAAAGAGTAGCTAGCTATACGATACGATACGATCCGGCGTGCTTAATAAAAGATTGTAAAGTTTCACTTACAAAGTCCACCCAACCAACAACCAAAACGGGAGCAACAAACAACGCCAACAGTCCATCGCACAGTGGCGGAAAGCCGGACAAACTTCCAGCCTCGTTGGATGAATGTACGGCTCGTGCTGGAAAAATCATCATTTTGCAACTTGTTGCATAATAGTAGTTTACGGAACAAGTTGCAGAATGATGATTTTTACAGCACGAGTCGTAAATTTTTCCTACGAGGCTTGCCGAATAGGATAATTACAACGAGTGCTGTAAAAATCGAGTTCTGCAACGAGTTACGTACAACATTTTTTGCAATTTCGTTGAATACCACTTGAGGGTATCAGAAATTATATCGGAATGTATTCACCATTATTTTACAATTTCTGAAAAAAATATTGTATAATGATTAATTACGCAACTCAAAACAGTTGCATAATGATAAAGCGTTGCGTAATGAGTCATTACAACGCTGATTTCAGTTGCGTAATGACTTTTTTGCAATTTCTAATCGTAATAGGCTGTTTTTCATAACGCCATTCTGTCATGAAACGGCCTACTTTCCTGCACTGAAGTATGCAGTGTGGGAATATTCATTACGCAACTGAAACCAGTGTTGTAATGATTCATTACACAACGCTTTCTCATTACGCAACTGTTTTGAGTTGCGTAATGAATAATTACACAACATTTTTTCAGAAATTGCAAAATGATGGTGAATGCATTCCGATATAATTTCTGATACCCTCAAGTGTTCTTCTACGAATTTGCAAAAAATGTTGTACGTAACTCGTTGCAGAACTCGATTTTTACAGCACTCGTCGTAATTATCCTACTCGGCAAGCCTCGTAGGATAAATTTACAACTCGTGCTGTAAAAATCATCATTCTGCAACTTGTTCGGTAAACTACTATTCCCGCACTGTATACTTTTTAGTGCAGGAAAGTAGGCTGTTTCATGACAGATTGGCGTGATGAAATGCAGCCTATTACGATAAGAAATTGCAAAAATAACTATTATCCACTTATTAACAGAAAATCAAAAAAAAAAAAAGAAAAATTTAATAACATGCTCTTGATCTTCAAACAAATGTTCAGGCTAGGAATTAAGCTCTGTTGAGGATTCAAAATACATTTTTTAAATGATTTGGTTTTGTCCGAATTTTCTATAGATGGTCGCCACTGTACATCCGGTTGGACTGGCCGGTGGTGGTGGCCGGATCTGCTGCTGTGCCGTTTTTCGGTGTGCACTTTTTGCTGTTCCTAGTTCTGGACGGTCAGAAGTTTTGCACTTGAGCACGAGACATTGTTGGGACGGAGGATTTTTGTTGGTTTTGCTGGAGAGGTGTTTGCGCAAGTGAAAACTTTGCGAAACGATACGAGTGATAATCAGAGAAAAACAGATTTGTTGGTTTTGCGAAGCTTCACGGTGACGACAGGAGTTGTTTTGTTGTTTTAGAAATTAGAACACCTTTGGGCCAGGTTTCGAAACGGGATAGTTAACAGAACTACAGGGGAAAGGCAAAATGATTGAGATAGGCAAAATTTTGCAAATTTCAAATGCTTATAACTTTATGAAAAATGGATGAAATTGGATGCATCTGGAAGCAGTCGACGGCAAATTTGGTCCAGTTTTAGGAACTTTCTTGGCCATGCATATTGGCCACTGGACACCGGAGATGTTCCGGATTTTCTGAGGTCATGTCCAAATGTCATTTTTTCTGTCGCTTCTATTTTTGTGCGGTGTAAAGTTCGATAGATGTTTGCAATTTTCCTAGAAACTAGAACTAATAGGAAGTTGAATGCCGCCGGACGCATTAAGATTGGTTGGAAATCTTCAGAAATATGACCATTTCCGTAAAACTGGTTCTTGAAAGCATGGTCAGTCATGTTTGTATTTCCAATCATGTAAATATTATCCGGAGCTATATCCAAGCGGACACTAACCTTAAAAATGATGATTCCTGCAGCATATTCATAACCATTAGATGCACAGACTACACTATAGAAGGTTCCAAGTACCCTGGGGGAAGTGGTCAATTAGGAACATATCCGGAACCATATCAATATGGGCATCAAACTTCATGATTTTTAAAGGTTATGCTTTCCGAAGCATTTCCAGCATCACCGGCTGCCATGACCACTTTATAGTAGGTTCCAGGTACCCCGGGGAATGTGGCCGATTCGGAACATGTCCGTTCATCTGTTTAGAATCACATTCTACCATAAACAGTAAGATCCATGGGACTTGGAAAATGGCGATCATTTTCAGAACCACATGATGTAATAACCACTCTATAGTAGATTCCAGGGGCTCCTAGAGATGTGGCCAATTCGAAACATGACCTCATCCCCCAGGGCCCATGGAACCTACTATACAGTGGTCGTATAAATAAGTTGCGATGTAAATACTTCTATTAGCATCACCTTCAAAAATCTTGATGTTTATACCCATATTGATGTGTTTTCGGGCATGTTTTGAATTGGTCACATCCCCCGGGGCACCTGGAACCTACTATAAAGTGGTCATGGCAGCCGGTGATGCTGGAAATGCTTCGGAAAGCATAACCTTTGAAAATCATAAAGTTTGATGCCCATATTGATATGGTTCCGGATATGTTCCTAATTGACCACTTCCCCCGTTGTACCTGGAACCTTCTATAGAGTGGTCTGTGCATCTAATGGTTCTGAATACGCTGCAGGAAACATCATTTTTAAGGTTGCTGTCCGCTTGGATATAGCTCCGGATAATATTTACATGATTTGAAATACAAACATGACTGACCATGCTTTCCGGAACCAGTTTTACGGAAATGGTCATATTTCTGAAGATTTCCAACCAATCTTAATGCGTCCAGTGGCATTCAACTTCCTATTAGTTCTAGTTTCTAGGAAAATTGCAAACATCTATCTAACTTTACACCGCACAAAAATACAAGCGAAAGAAAAAATGACATTTGGACATGACCTCAGAAAATCCGGAACATCTCCGGTGTCCAGTGGCAAATATGCATGGCCCAGAAAGTTCCTAAAACTGGACCAAATTTGCCGTCGACTGCTTCCAGATGCATCCAATTTCATCCATTTTTCATAAAGCTAAAAGCATTTGAATTTGGGCAAAATTTTGCCTATCTCAATCATTTTGCCTATCCCCTGTATGTGCTTATTTCATTTTACAAAGGTGAGATTATTTGGCCCTGTAGGGTGGGTCACAATCTTTTGGGTGTACCGGCAAAACAGCAAAACAGAAAGTGGCCAAATTTGAACACGAACTAAATTTGATCCATCAAAACGAGTTTTATCGTAAATTTGATTATGTAAATACATTGAACACCACTGTATGAATTCCATATTTAATAAATGGTTAATGACTAGCAACGTCTAACAAGGACAAAACGTTGAATGACAAAACGTTATAAAAGAAAATTTCAGAAGACGCGAAAGCTCTAGGACGCGAAAGAAAAAAAGTTTGCATTGCAGCGCCACCTATGCGGTGACATTTCCAACTAACATTTATCATTTAATTAAAGAACAAATAAATTCAAGATAAAAGTCTCTTTTGACACCAAACCGAAAAAATACACACTTAAAGTGCTAGAGGTTTTGTCTGGCTAAATTATGCATTGTGCATTATATTTGTAAAATCAAATCAATGTTTGTAGTCGATACAACGAGCGATAAGGGCTGTATTTTTTTTTCCAGAGAGAAATTTCCTTCAATACTTAAGTTACAGTCAATTCTCACTAATATTGGGATATATTTATGAATTTGATTTTGGAACTTATTTGAATTAATTTACACATAGTTCAAACTAACATGTTGAGATCGTTTAGTCAAACTTCTGGTAGTTCATCAATCTCGTGGCTGCTACTTTCGCTCGAACAACATCCAAATCTCCATGTTGCATATAAGAGAATGTGAAATAGAGATAAGAGCTATAGAGTGCGAATGTCGCTGGTGTTCCTTTTGTTCTCACTCAGAAATTTTTTGGATACATAACTGTCAAACTGCATTATTTATATAACAAAAAAAAGGCAAACAAAACTGATTGTTTTGAATATCAAGTAGTGCTGTTTTTATTTAACATAATTTTTTTCCATGGACCTATGCAGAACGGTGAATAAGCCTTACAAATTATTTACATAGCTCTAGTATATATGAAACTAATGAAACTTGCCACAGGCGGAGCAGCGATTTTTTTTACTTGACGATCTTTAAATATGATGTCTTCGGCAAAGTTGTAGACCATTCAATTTCAAGCAATTCTGCCGATTTTTTTTTGTGTCGCTTAAATTGACCGATTTTGAGCTTTTTACCTGCGGTGACATAGGGTGGTCCAAACAAAGCTGGTTTTCTGCCTCTAGCGTTTTCAAATCTCATCAAAGTAGTCTATTAAATACTTTAAGAGCTTTGAAAAATGCGTAATTTGGTGATTGAAGAAACTAGCAATCTCCTTCAGTTTGGAAGTTATTATTGTTTTTCTCACAAAAACATGCCTACTTTGAGAATCTCTGATTGGGGCAAACATAAAAAATATCAAAATAAAATTGTATATCATATCAAAAAATTACAGATGTGTTATTTTTTTATCTCTAATGAAATGCCTTGAAAAACAAAGGACGTTTAGCAGAAAAACTTCAAAAGCTTTTGAAATAAAATACATATCATCAATATTTTTGCATGAAAATTTTCGTATTCCTAAGTTCTAAAGGTCGTTCATAGACTACTTTGACGAGAAACCTGAAATAAGAAAGATAGGGCAATAAAACTATTTTGAAGATTTTCATCATATGTATTTTTTTATTACAATTAACTCTTCCTTACTCGATATTCCGTATTTCGATATCGAGTTAGATAACCATAGTAAAAGTTGGTTCCCATGGCTACCTCGATGGTCCCTTGGATCGCAGTTGCACTGGTTTTGTGTTCTGTAACTCGATACCTCCTTAACTCGGTCCCTTCAATATCGAGTTAGGGAGAGTTGACTGTATTTTGCATTTTAAGCATGGAAATAAAATTTTAGATAAGAATTATCTTCTACAAAATTGTTTATAAAAATGTAAGTTTTTATATTGTGTTATTTAAAACTAGGGTGGTCCACAATATCGCATAAATAGTATAATCAACTTTCTTATTTGCAAAAATAATAGTATATACTCTTTTTCAAAGTAGTAGAACATCAAATTTTGATCAACTTTACCAAAAAAATAAAATTGTAGCTCAAAGTTTGACCAATCTAAAGCATTTTTCCTAAATCATCGTAGGGTGTTCCAACAAAAATAAGTTTTTCAACTCTAGTTTTTCTAATAATACTTCTCGTCAAAGTAGTCTATGAAAGACTTTTAGAACTTAAGAATACGCAAAACTTCGTGCAAAAATATTGATGATATCTACCTTAGTTCAAAAGTTATTGAAGTTTTTCTGTTAAAAATCCTTTGTTTTTCAAGGCATTTCATTAGATTTACAAAAATAACTGTTGGCGTAGGGTATTCGGCTTCTTTTAAGCAATACCACCGATGATGTTGGTGATATAAGCGCTAAAAGCTAAGTTCATTTAATTAATTCTTGGTTACATTTCTAGGATAGTTACGCAGTAAACTTACATATTTGTCCGCTATCCCACTTGTGGCCAACAAAAAATATAGTTTTAGCTATTCTGCTGAGTTTCGCTCTAAAATTCAATCTATTAATTGCTGGTCATTTAAAAGGTGTACAATATATACTTTTAGGTTACAACCAGGCTCGTTAACTTGCAGAATTATGCTGTCTTTATAGGGGCTTAAAAATCTACATAAGATTCGGAATTGAATTCAAAATATTCATATTTTTAATATTACTACTTACAATAAAGGAAATTCAATATTATTTGCCAAAAACTGCTTTTAAACTAAATTAAATGCTGAAATAACTTCTCGCTAGCTACAACTGACTCATAGAGGTGTTGATATCTATTTTCATTCTTTGATACGTCTACCTAGATTCGTGAGTAATGACAGATGTCAAAAGCTAGCGCACTACGTTCGTGTCAGACCGAGGGGTATCCAATGGGACGTTGCTATCCACCGTAACAATAACACATCTGTAATTTTTTGATACGATATACAATTTTACTTTGTCTTTCGAATGCCGAATATATTTTTTATGTTTGCCCCAATAAGAGATACCGTAAAACGGGGTAACTTTGATAATGCGGGTAACTTTGATAGTGCGTAACCCACCACATACTAAACGAAATATCATAATTTCTGTTAATCAGTTAAGAAAAACGAATGCAAAACTAAAGAATATTAGTATGCCACTTCATGTAAGAGCGGTTTTCATCTGAATAAAGAACATTTTAGGTTTTTTATACGAATTTAAAAAAAATACACAGTTTTATCGTTTTCGAAACGCTTACAAACAATCTGTTCTACGATCACTATTTGATGTAGTTTTGAATAGTTGGCCACTTAGCTTCGACAGCCTAGTTATCATAGAACTTGAATACGGTCTCAAATCTCTTAGCGAAAAGCATTTTCACAAACCTGGACCATTTTTGTATTCTAAGTCAGAAATTTCCATATAACGTTAAACGCCTATAGGTATGCAATGCCCTACAAATGTTCGTTATTCATTCAATTTTGTTCGAATCATACTCCATTATCAAAGTTACCCCAAAACAAAAAAAAAACAACTTTCGATTATATGACAAATTATATATCAATTCAAAATAAATCTTTTGCCAATTTATTGACTGTAATCGATAGCTAGGATACCAGTACTTGTTTTAAAAATATAAATTGTAAATCTTTGAAACAGCATGCAAAAATATTCAAGCTTCCTTCGAAAAAACTATCAAAGTTACCCCGTTTTACGGTACTCACAATCAAAGTAGGCATGTTTTTTGAGAAAAAAACAACAACTCGCAAACGGAAGGAGACAGCGAATATTTTCATTCACCAAATTATGCATTTTTCAAAGCTCTTAAAGTGTTTCATAGACTACTTTGATCAGATATTTGATTTGAAAACGCTATAGCCAGAAAACCACCCTATGTTACCGCAGGCAAAAAGCTCAAAATCGGTCAATTTAAGAGATACAAAAAAACTTTTTTTGGCAAAATTGCTTGAAATTGAATGGTCTACAACTTTACTGAAGCTTGGTGGGATAAAAGTTCGACCTTAGTGGTATGATCAAAGTTACCAGAAAAACAATAGCAGTTGAAACCAAATAAATACCATATAGTGAACCTTCATCATATTGGCTTCATATATTGACAAACTTGTGTCAACATATTTACCCAATTTTAGTTATAACAGTTTCAAAAGTTATTGTCTTAAACAAACTTTTGCCCCACACCGCGGCAAATTTTCATCAAAAAATTTCCCCAAATAGGATTAATTGGAATATACCTAAAAACAGTGTTTTTTCGCAAAATTAAGTGGAAATGCAAAATTTTTGTAATATTTTGTGCCTTTGCGCAATGCAATGTGCCTTTATCGCGAAATTTGAAGATACTATGTGGCTTTAGGGCAATTTGCAATTTTTTTCCGTGAGGTTATACATGAGTCGAACTTTTGCCCCACTATGGGCCAAAAATTGTTTTCGAGCATTTATGCAAAAACTAATACACCTCAAAGCATCTTTATGATAGGCCTAGAAACGCCCTTAGGGGTCGTCCATAAATGACGTAGCATTTTAGGAGGGAGGGGGGTCTTCACGAATTTGTGACGATGTGTGACGAGGGGAGGGAGGGGTCCCAGCTTACGGACGTAGCATTTTGAATAATTTCGGTAAAAAGGTTAACGCTGAAAAAAAAATGACAAACGGTTTTTTTTTATCAAACTTCTTTGTCTGAATTATTAAACTTAGTTGTAAAATTATAATTCAGCTTCAAAACATTAATATAATAAGTTTAAAAATTTCTTATTAATTTCACTAAGAAATTTTTAATTTTCCTGAAATCAAACAGATGTTGTGAAGCTTTAAATATTTATGTAAATATTATATAGTATTCGTGTCCAACCTATTTAATTTGCAAATAAACAAACTTAAAGTTCAGTAAGTTAAGTAAAAATCGATGCTTTATCGACTTGGATTGTTTTTCCATTTTTTAACAAGATATAGCATCAACCGTTGAAGTTCAATTCATATTTTCTGTTGGAACTTTATTTCCTCAATAGTATATTATATGCTCATTAAAGAAAATATTAACGTTATTATAGTAAAACAACAGTACGTTCAATGTTGCAGGAGATTTCCACTCAGTCCACTCAACGATTTGTTTTGATATATCATTGCTCTTGATGGAAAAGCCTGGAAGATATTGAGGACATCAAATACGAGTGTTATTTTTAATGTGTTAATTGTTCTATCATTAAGTTTTCTAAATCACTCAATAATTCAGCAAACGAGCATTTTTATTATTTCATTATGTCATTATGAGTTGTGTAAGAATATTTCAGTATGGGTGACAATGATTAAGTTTGGTTGAAATATAAATAAAGATGATTGTAAAGAAATAGCTGATTTTTGAAATATTCCAAATATTGCAATTTTTTTCTCTCTATCTGGTAACTTTTTGCTGAATGGATTTGAATTTAGAAAATAATGACGGAGATCCATTCCAAATTAAAGAATTTTGTTGATCATGTTTACTTAAATCTGTTTCTTAACCACGAATAATTTAAAAAAATCCTCTTATTTTGAACCCTTATTCCTTGCTGTTAGTTTTATTAATCTGCACAAGATTTTTTATCTTTTTTTTTCTACATTGAATAAACTTGTTCTAGGTTTTAACAACATCAAAAGTACTACATATCAAATTTAACGCAAATTTAATCAAATTAAATTTAAACTGGGAACCAAAATTATGTAACTTAAACAGAAAATAAGTTGGTTTAAACTGTTTTCCAAATGATTTTTGAGCGCTACAGTATATAAAACTATCATTTGTCAGATTTTCCTGACGTTTCAGTCAGTACTTAACATCAATTAATATCAAACTTTTGAAATTTTGGATCTAATTTTCGGTTTAGCCCCGCGCGAGGAAAACAAATAAAAAAATTGAAGGGGGGTGCTTGATATACTACCTTTTTTCCAAGGGGGGGTATCAGATTTGTGACTAAATGCTACAGGGGGGAAATATTCAGCGAAAAAATGCTACGTTATTTATGGACGGCCCCTTACATAGGATATTGATATAGATTTTATCTATATATGGTTTTTTTTAAGGCACTCTGCTCGTGGCCACTACTGTGCCGGAATCAGCTGATCTGTAGGTTCTTCTTTACCGATACAGATCTATTTTCAACTTATCTATATTTACATCTTATTTTCACTCTCTCCTACTCTTTTACTCTCACACCGAGCAGGTAGGAGAGAGCTCTGTTGTTAGTGAGGCTAGCTGCCTGCGAAGAGGGTCAGTTTGTCTCAGTCACCATCTGATACTGACGGAGGATGGATGTGCTCCCCAAAGCACGGTCCTCCGTGAGGCGTCTTCTGGTGGCTGGACGGGTTTTTTTTTGTGGAGGGGCTGGGATTCGAACCCATGACCTTCCGCTTATGAAGCGAAAGCGTAACCTCAAGGCTACAGACCCCCTTAATATATGGTTTCATGCAATTAAAGTTTGACCAAAAATTACAATATTCACGTCAAAAAACAACAAATTGCCATAAATTTTCCAAATCTCAATCGATTATTATGAAATTTGGAGTGGAAGTTTCTTTCTCGAATAGAATTTGGACCACCATTACATATATAAGTTTTGTTTTGAATTGAGCTAGAAATCTCAAAAAGAAACTCTTGCCTCACTCGAACTTTTGCCCCACTTAAAAAAAGACACTACACTTTAATGTTTCCTGTGGGCTATTTGCTCTTTGAAGGAAGCACCACACTAGACAACGGACTAGCATGCAACTTTACTCTATACTATAATTTCTACAAATCAGAATGCAAGTTACACCATTTCTATGAAAACGTGGACCACCTTAATTTTCAATAACACCAACCTGTTGCGTTCAGCCCTCTATTCAACATTATATAAGAGGGTTTACATGGAGGCATTTTTATAAATTATCGGACAGGTTTGGGCCGGAAGTTCACCGATTTGTATGAAATTTTCACCAGAGGTAGAGCTCGTGCATACATGAACAAAAGTGAAAAAAAAAATTATGGTGGCCTTATTTCCCGGAAAACTCTAGATTAATTTTCACGATTTCCCTATATACCTGAAACTTTAAAAATTCATATCTTCTGAACTATGCATCGTAGAACAAAAATCTTTTAGTGAAATCGAATTTTTTTTTCTTAGCAATCCATAAAAATATAAAGAAAAAAACATGTCTCGGAAAATTTTTCATCATGGAGAAAATTGTCGGACTAGTAGCGGAAAAACTATCGTCTGTATCATGACAACTTTTCGAAAACATATTTTTTGTTTCATCAATCCGTACTATAACTTTCGTCCATAGACGCCAAAGTGGTATCTTTTGGGCCGGACACCCAACAGACCAAAGGAGAGTGCTCCGATTGACGAAAAGCTTCTTCTGACTGGAAAGGGAAGAATGGTTTACTGCGTTACACTTCTTCTTCTCCTTCTTTCTGGCATTACGTCCCCACTGGGACAGAGCCTGCTTCTCAGCTTAGTGTTCTTATGAGCACTTCCACAGTTATCAACTGAGAGCTTACTGTGCCAATGACCATGTTTGCATGCGTTTATCGTGTGGCAGATCCGAAAAGATCCTCGACCAGTGGGATTCGAACCCACGACCCTCAGCGGCTATATGGGCTATATGGGGGCCTACTGCGTTACACTTACAATGCTTGTAAATGACTGCCGCCGTTAGCGCACGGTTATGAGGCCCACAACCCGAGCAAAGTCGAATAATAACCGCATAACATAGTGATAACACGTTGTACAGCATGATTTATTTTTGTTATTTTTTTGTTATCAATACAAAGACTCTTGTTATTAACGATTTTTAAGCTGTCAGATCGAGGATACCATCGACGGGTGAATTACGTCAAATGTTTGTTATCATAATTCGATCTTTATAACTAATTGATAACATAATGAGTTATCAATGAGGGAAATTGGCTGTATAACAAAACTTGTTATCAATGTGTGTCAAATGATAACACAGTGAGATATTTATATGATATCTTTAGTATAAACTTTTGTTATCACGTTTGTTATGTTACCTGCTTATTCAACCAAATTGATAACAAACTATGTTTACAAATGCTTGTTATCGGATAACACAACTTGTTATCATTTTGTTACTCAACTTTGCTCGGAAATAGAACACATTTTCCTATGGGAAGTGTGCGGGTGGTCGGTCATCGGTTTATCAGTTCTGTCGCCTAAACGGTAAAAGATACCACTTTGCCGTCTATGGACGAAAGTTATAGTATGGATTGATGAAACAAAAAATATGTTTTTGAAAATTTTTCATGATACAGACGATAGTTTTTCCGCTATTTTTCAGAAAATTTTCTCCGTGGTTAAAATTTTTCCGGAAGATGTTTTTTTTCTTTATATTTTTAATGGATTGCTAAGGAATTTTCCTTTCCATTTCACAAAAAGACTTTTGTTCCACGATACATAGTTCAGGAGATATGATTTTTTTAAGCTTGAGGTATATAGGGAAATCG